>NC_133543.1:68118603-68743603 GCF_048773025.1 Camelus bactrianus
CTTGGATCCTAAGTGTGCACGGTTGCACTGTGTGTCCTTGGTGGATGCACTGAGGGCAGAGAACCCCACAGTGGTATTACTTCTCTGTCGGGCTGGTTAGCCTCCCTTGCTGCAGCAATGGCTTTGCACAATGATCTTTGAACTTGGTCACATCATTAATAAAACTGTTTAATCTCTCTCCTCTAATCGACTTCCGGACATCTTTGTCTTGGCTGTGACCTTTCATAGCTATCACCCTAGTGGAGGCTATTTGTGCATTCTCTGTCTTCAGAGTCCACTGGGCTTTTGTCCACAGCCTAGGCCAAGGATAGGTAAATTTAGTGAGTTCAAACAAGGCAGATTTATTTTCTTATAGTTTTGTAGTTCAGAAATCTGATGTGGTTCTCTCCAGACTAAAATCAGTTTGTAGGCTGTGGGAGAGAACCTGTTTCCTTGGTTTTTGGGGTTGTTGGCAGGAACTACATACTTCTTGTGGTTGTAGGACTGAGATCCTGTTTTCTTGCTGGCTTATTGCTGAGGGCTGTTCTCAGGGTTTAGAGACTGCCACATTCGTGGGTGCGTGGCCCTCTCCTTCTGTTTTCAAAGCTAACAGCGGGTGGAGTCCTCATCCTCTCCAGGAGAAGTTCACTGCTCTTAAGGACTCACACGATTAGATGGGAGCCACCTGGACAGTGCAGAATAATCCCCCCACCTCAAGAGTCATTGCAGAGTCCCTTCTGTTGTGTAAGGTGACATTCACAGGTTCAGGGGGTTAGGACGCGGACACTGGTGGTAGAGGTGTGGGGTCATTATTCTTCACTCACACCGCTGAATTTCTTGTTCTGTTTTCCCTTTATATGTCCTCCACTCAGTTCTCTACAGAACAGCCAAAGTCAGCTGACCAGAGTCGGAACTTGTCTTTTCTGTGCTGCCCTACCAATAACTTCCTGGCCTGCTTAAAATAAAATCCACAGTCCTCCTCATGGCCTGTGTGGCCCTACCTGATCCAGCCTTCTTCAGGCCTCTGCTCAGATGCCGCCTCCTCAGAGAGACTTTTCTTAACTCACATACAGTAGTAGTTTCTGCCAAAAGCTTAGCTTGTTTTGTTTTCCTCCTCTTACTATTTCTTGACATTATTACAGATCTCTTTGTTTCTTGTCTCACTCTTTAGAATGAGAGCAAGAGCTGTTTGTTCACTGTTCTGTCTTCAGTGTCTAGAACACTGTCTGGTGCTTAGTAGATTGCTCTGTTTGTTGAGTCAATGAGCGATTTTTTTCCATTCAGCTGTGGTCTGATTCCTACTCTCCTGACACACTGAACTTTGAACTTACGAGTTATTCAGGCGCATTCATTAATGCTGCTGGTGCTTTGCACATGTTCCTTTTTCTTTCTCTTATATCCTTTCCTCTGCCTCTTTCCCTTTTCCCTTGTGGTCCTTTGTATCTAACCTCAAAATCTAGCTTACATCCTACCTTCTTAGTAAGTCTTTTTCAGAATTCCCAGTTAGTTTCTTCTCTACGGTAACATTGTTTTGTTTGCATTCATATTCCTTTAACTTTCTGTTTATTATATGACTCCTCAATTAGACTTTGTGGTTATGTGGAGTATACTCCCTATTTAAAGTCTAATTTCAAAATGTGAATAATAACTTCACACTTCTAAAATAAGAATAAAAATATTTGTAATGGAAAGAAAGCCTCACTCCCATTTCTGTTCCCAGCTCTTGCTGTCAAACCCTTTCTTTCTTGTGTATCTTCTGTGAACTTTTTTACACAAATATAAGCAAATGCTTTCCATATTCGTACATACTTTTTGTACATTTTTATAGTAGCAGAGCATTCCATGAATTTTTATCATTTAACTGGCCCCCAACTGATGGATGCCTGTTTGTTTCCGTTCTTTTGGTTTTATGAACAGTGCGGCGGTCAGCAGTTTTTATTTCGTATGTGAGCAGGTATATCCTTTGAATAAATTCCCAGAAGTGGGGCTTATGGGTTAATGTAAAGCATCTGTTACCTTCTTTATCTTGAAAAACTCCATACTTGGCAATTGAAGACGCTTATTAAATGGCCAGACTGCCCAAATACTCAGGCTGCCTGAATGTAGACAGTTACTGTATCATCAGCAGATAATGTGTATGTTCTCAATTCTCAAATCCTTTTCCCCTCAGGATCATGGGCTTATAGGCCAGCCAGCTCATTTTTGGATTTTCAGTACCATTTGAATGCAAACCTTAGACAGGTTCATTTTTGAATTCCATATTTATACTTTTTCTTTTCTTACACTGTGGAATTTCAAGCAGAATATTTATTAATCCTATGTCTGGGATGTTGTGAATATTCTCATTTAGCCAGAACAGAAGTTGGAATCCATTATGTTCTCTTCACGCCCCGTGTTTGTACCTGAATATCTCCATCACCTCTGGTCAGGGTGATTTTGAGGACATTATGTTGTAAATGAGAGATTCTGTGAGAAAGTGTTATGCCTAAGTAGAAACTAAGGTAAACACTCATTGTTTATTCTTCTAATTTAATTTTAAAAATCTTACTATTTGACATTTCATTATACGCAGAGAAAATTTTGATTTTTTACTCTATTATTTTATTTTGGCTTAAAAATTTGTTGATTCTGGAATAAACCTCCCCAAAGTTCTCTAGCACAGATTCTTAAAATGGTAATGATTACTCATAATTCTTGCCATAGCAATGAACGTGTTGGAAATTGAAGAATGGCTTGAAGCTGGCATGCTATGATGTATTTATGGTACAGTCATGGTAGATAATATTTTGAAGGCAACTTATAAGGCATGGTATGTTTAACATAACAAAGGTGATAAGCTCTTGGGTAGAGAGAAAAATCTTTTGTGGGGAGTCTCCTTCAGAGTTTGACTTCGTAATTCATTATACTTGGAGGTAGTCATGTTATATGTATGTAAAGCCATGTTATTATGGATCCTCTATTCTAGCTTCCTGAGAAAATAGCAAAGGACTCGAAAGCAAACTGGCATCTGTGATATTTTCAAGATTTAACTTTCTAGAGAACCTGTTGGCTTCAGTATCTATCTTTCCCTTTGTCATCTACCATCTTTGTAATACCGGTAACTTACTGTCACGGTGTCTAGGTTGTCCGAATCATCTGTGAAATTATTTTATTCAGTAAATAACTAAAACACTGGGGAGGGTTAATATACTTTAGAGCTTCATTCCAGATGAGTAAACTTTTTCTTTTTTTTTTTTTTAAACAATACCTAGTTGCTAAAAGAAGAAATTTCAGGTACCTAGTTAGTTCATTTATGTGGAAAAGCTTAACCATTTTGGTAAATCGTCATTATTGTACTTAATTGTAATGTCCTCCATTTTTATTATGATATTTATTCCTAATAATATTTTAGAAGAGCTAACCTTTATAAGGAAAAATAGTTCTGTGTATGTATTTGTTTTTAAAAAGTTAATTTATGTTGTTAATGTATACCCGAATGTGTGAAGAATATTTCCTTTGAATGAAAGGTTAGCAATAAGAAAATTCAGTGTGACTCACATGCTCCCTTATTTTTCAGACTTTAAGGTATTACTTGAAAACACCAAGTGTATTTAAAAATTTTTAAGCCTTAGTAAATACTTTTTCCTTAGATGATTTTTTTTCCTGTGGTTTAAGAGAATCTCAATTATTATTTTAAGTTGTGAGAAGCCTATAAGTGAGTGCTTATTACTCAGAAAATGTTCTGTTTGAGAATAAAGTAATTTAAAGAAATCAGAAGCAGAAGTTAATTTAATCCCAGAAACTCTGTATTGGTTCAAGCTTCTCCAGTTACTGTGGACCCTATCTAATTATCATAATTTTATTTATGTGCATGACATTAAATTTAAATAAACTGGAAGGTTGAAAATATGACAAACTTCTAAGTACTAGGGAGGAAAAAGCAGATTGAGTATGAAAAGCAAGTAATTTGCAAAGTCAGCTTACATCAGGCAACTCTAGGGGTAAAATGTTAACAGAAGACACCTTTGATAACATGAAGAGGTGGCATGAAAGAAAAATACCACTTAAAAGAGATTCTACTTGTACTTTCTAAATTGTCACTCATTGTCTCTGTGTGACGGTTCTGTGTGATTCTTCCACTCCACAGTTGTGTTTATATTATTTTATGGACTTCTTTAGGTTAATATACTTTTAGGTTAATATATTTGTGATTGCCATGTAGAATTAGATTGAGGACATTTTAGAGAAGGTGTTTGTGTATTTTTTGTGAATACCTTCATTTTGAAGGTTGGGAATGTGTGTGGTTCTGGCAGTTGATCTGCCCCAATATTCATGGGATTGTTTAAAAAAATTCAAATTTGTATCTTGACAGATGTTCCTGAGCTCATTTGGAGCTGACTTGAATATAGAGCAAAAGTTGCTAAATAGATGTTAACTTGCACTAGAGGTGTAGAACTTACACCTCTAAGGAACTACAGGAATTTTTTTTTTTAATTGGAAGTGGGGTAATTGATTTGAAATGTACAGAATCTTTTTAAGGCCTATTAAATATTTAAGGCCATTTTACTAACTTAGGAACAAAAAAGTATATGTTGCATGTGGATTTGTTTTCTTAGAAAACTGAGTAAGCTACCATATTAAGATTTACCCTATTTGAGAGGTAGTTCAAAAGAACCCGATAAAAGCAAATGTCACTGTTTCTAGGAGACTTAGTGACTTCTGCATTATCAAGCCAAAAGAGAAAAAACTCATTTCAGAAGAGTGTTGGAGAGTGGTAGGAGAGAGATTTTCTTCTCCTTAAAGAAGCTCTTCTCAAAATACAGCATTGGCATGTGTGAGTTTTGTTTTATGGAACCTTTGTTTATTCAGCCGTTTTCAGGGAAAGCTATCAGTTATTTTTGGAGAAAATAAGCTCTACTTTTGCTTTAAAAAAATCTGAGCAAATAGGGTGACTATACCCAAAATTAATATATTGTAGATAAGTGGAATAACTGCCAATTAGACAGTCGTTTTTGGCTCTTTAACATTGGTTTCACTGAGCAACCTTCTTTGCTTTAATTTTGTTTTAAACAATACTCAGAAAACATTTTTCACTTATGTTCAAAAAAGGTGTTTTTCACAAGTGGAATGATGACTTTAAAAACTTTCTTATGATCAGATGATCTTTGGCTTGTGTCCCTTATTTGGTATTTTGAAATGAATTTTGATGTAGGTTGGCTAATAGCAGAGGTTTTGTAATCTGTATTCAAGGTGGACCACGTGACTTTGATGACTTGATATCTCAGAACAGTTTGTGCATGTGTAACGTTATTTATTGACTCGTGATTAGTAGGCATGTAAGACAAAAGATTTAAATTTTATTCTATTTTGAAGAAGACAAAATCTTTAAAAAATCTTAATTTTTTTTTTCTTTCTTTGATGATTTTTAATTTCTTTTTATTTTTTTGTTGTTCTTCTAGGGTGACATACCTTCTGTTGAATACCTCTTGCAAAATGGAAGCGACCCAAATGTTAAAGACCATGCTGGATGGACACCACTGGTAGTTTTCTAGTTGTTTTTTTTTTTTTTTATCATCATTCTACTTATGTTTTATTGTTATTATAGTTTATAGTTATATAGTTGTCTATATGTCATCCTCTGTCGTATATACCCTCTCTTTTTAATCTGAACTTATATTTTCAACAAATAAGAGTAAATGGTTATTTTTCATCTAACTTTTCTATTGTGGCCAGCAAAAAACTGGCTACCTTTTGACTGACTACATTTAGATTTAGGAATCCAGTTATACCATATTGCTGAATGTAGCTCATTTGTGGAGAGGTAACTGCTACAGCTGACATCAGGCTTCGATGTGCAGCGTTGCATGTCATTGGAACCACATTTGGAACAAGGAGAGGTCAGAGGAACTGAGTATAGAACGAATCACAAGGCAGTGATTCTTACTGAGGATCTGTTTTATCCTCACTTATACTCTGTTCAATTGCAAACATATAGAGGCAGTAGAAATCTTTGCTCACATTAAACATTTTTTTTTAAAGCCTTTGCTTTTATTACTAAAAATATAGTGTGAAGGAGAGTCTGGAAAAAATATGGCACACATACATGGGAACAGGTGCTATACTGGCTAATCACATTAGGACAATAAACATGTGATTTGAATGCACACATAGAAGTGTCAGAAGGTGAGGTGGATACCCATATTCTGTAAACTGCAAATTCACAGAAATTGGGAGATTTGCATTAGGCCAGGGGCAAAAAGGTTTAAAGTTGTGATTTCTCCTTGCCAGTCTTTAAGCCGGGAGTGTTCAGTCTGGATCAGAGTCACTTTGTTGTTTGGACTCCACAGGCTGGCTAACCTTTTTGAAGAAAGGTTAATTTTTCTTTTTAAGCCACTAAGGTAAATTGTAGTAAAAGCTGATGAGTGATTTAGAGGACCTGATGCTTAATTTAGATTCCTTTCTCCTAGAAATAGACCTACAGACATTGAGTATGGTGATCGCCTATTAAGATTTGAATAGATGTACTTAAAAAGCACACTATACCAGAGATTTATTAGAATACAACACAGTGGCATTGTTAGCAGATCATTAGACATGAGGAAGGATTTGCATGTGAAGCATCTTTGAGCATTTCATTGTTACCAGTTATGTCATTCATTCAGTAAGCTCTTTTTGAGCACCTACTCTGTTATTTCTGTTGTCATTAGCACCAGCCAAACAGTATTCTGTAGTTTCAGCAAAAGCGAGAGGCTTTTCTTGCAAATACTCATTATGGGATATTTGCTTTATTGGGGTTATGTCAATGTGTGGGTGCACCACTTAGCTTAAGGCTAAGCACCTAAGATTTAGTGAATTCTTTTTTTTTTTTTTAATCAAAATATAGTTGATTTACAATGTTTCAGGTGTACAGCAAAGCAATTCAATTATACATATACATACATACATGTATATATTTCAGATTCTTTTCCATTATATGTTATTACAAGAAGTTGAATATAGTTCCTTGTGCTGTACCTGATTTAGTGAATTCTATTAAGCCTTGGAGAATTTCAGATTCTATGCATGATGTGGTGGTTAAATATTTTCTGCATTTTTTTCCTTATTTTTAAAAATTTCTTACTGTTGAACAATTTAGGGGCTATAATTGGTTTAAAGCTGTATTTTCTTCTAAAAAAAGAAGAGTGCTTGACCCAAGGCTCAAATGGAAAAAAATCTTTCTCCATGGATTGCATAAATCTTGATTACCATGTATCTTATCATAAAGACTATTAATAGTGGCTTTTACTCTGTCAACAACAGCTTATGGTCTGTATGAGTATTTAGGTAAGAAACAATTTACTGATGGAGGTTTATTTTTCTAAAATACAGTTTTGTTACAGTATCATCTGTTGCTCTTCATCATCTCTCTTCTCACCCTTTTTTCTTTACTTAGCATGAAGCCTGCAATCATGGGCACCTGAAGGTGGTGGAATTGTTGCTCCAGCACAAGGCGCTGGTGAACACCACTGGGTATCAGAATGACTCACCCCTTCACGATGCAGCCAAGAATGGGCACGTGGATATAGTCAAGCTGTTACTTTCCTATGGAGCCTCCAGAAGTGCTGTGTAAGTCGTTCAGCTTAAAACTGTTTCTTTTCTCTGATTTACCATTGAGTCAAGGTCTGATGAAGCAAAGACTTAACTACCCAGGTTGATGGCTCTGTTCTCTTTCATGACTAATGTTAGACGTGGCCATTCTATTCTGGATTTAAAATTAGCATTCATGCCCTTTTCCTTTATGATACTTTCATATTTGAGGGAGACTTAATCTTTTAATTCAGAAACAGTTGTCAAATTAATTTTAAAAGCTTTGACTTTCTGGAAAAATTCACTTAGTTTTTATATTCTGTAGATTGATTCATACTTATTAATGAGGCAAGAATTAGAAGTATATAAGTAACCATTCTATGTTTCTCAATACTTTAGAATTGTTTTTAACTATTCTGTTCCTTTTCTGCCTTTTCTGTATATTTTGTATAACAACAATTAAAATATGTAAGAATTCAGATCTTAGGCAAGTGTGGTCAAATTATTTCTTAGATTTTCTTACATCACTCAAATGAAGCTCTGGGTAAATTGTTTTGCAATGTTAGGGCACAGAGATGTATTAGTGAATGCTGGTGGCTGCCTTTTAAATTGCTGTTGTCAAGAGTGTCACAAGCAAATGCTATATGTGGATTTTGTAGCTTTAATCTGTAACTTGGTTCATGCCCCCCTCTTATTTTAACCCTTCTCAATTAATGAACTAGTTGAAATGAAAATGCAAGAATTGCCTCTCCATACCTCCATTACTTCTCCGGGTTTGGGAGGAGCACACAAAAGTTAGGACTTACTCTGATTACAGAGACAAATAAGGATTACAAAATGCAGAGCTTCTAGGTTGTAATTTTTTTTTATAGATAATCATATAACATAATTGAAAAACAAATCAATAATGCAGGAATATACCATACCTTGGTGTGCTTAATATTCCTTATTTCTCATCACATGTGATAATTGGGGCAAACTCAGGGAATACGTATCTTCTGTTTATGAATTTTTCTGTGTTTTACAGACACACACATACATGTATATTATACTAGATCTACACACGTACACCCCACACACACACTCCTCCCTAACATATGCCCCTCCTGTGGGTATAGCAAGACATTTGATAGAGCAAGTGCTTGCTTTGGTTGGGTGAAACAGAATAGTTGCTATTCATGGGTTCTTAAATCTGCTGTGACCACTCTAATGAATGGAGCAGTGGTCAGGGCATTAGGGATTCCAGCTTTTATTTGTGACTCCATTATTGACTTTATAGCCTCAGGCAGGTTAGTTTCTGTGCCTTGGTGTCCTCACCTATAAAACATGGGTGATGCCTGCTGCTTTTCTGTTTCCTCAGAGCATAGTGAGGATTAATGAGCCAAAACACAGGGCCTGTGTTATGGTTTGTACACCATGATTCTTCACGTCACTGTGAAGCTCATTAACACACAAGGTGTGGGCATCAGACAGCGAGTCCGCCTTCCCAGGTGCCTTCTCAGATAGCTGTGCTGTTTTCAGTAGGCTCGCAGAGTGGAGTGGTAGGTTCAGGTGTTCCTCTAGCCCAGCCCTGCCCAGTAGCTCCTTCTGCAGCGATGGAAGTGCTCCACTCAGTAGCCACCGGACATCTGTTACTCTTCAGCACTTGAAATGTATTGCTGCTGAGGAACTAAATCTTCAAATGTATTTTATGTAAATTAAGTAGTCACATATTGGAGAGCTGATTGATATAGCTAGGATAGTAGAGAAGGAAGGTTTATCTGGTGACAGAAGTTGGGAATGATGTTGGATGGAGGATAGTAAGGCAGCTAAAGGGCAAATGCAGGAGTCGATTGAATCCAGGGTATCACAGTGTGGGAGCTGTTTCTAAACATTGTTACTGCTTCTTTTCCAGACCCTAGGTCATCATACTTAAGTATTTTCTGTGTCTTCTGCTTTCTTTTTATTTTGTCGTAGTTGTTGTTGACCTGATTGGCTTCGCCATTTCCTAACTGGCCTCCTTTTCAGATTACTTTCCGTACAGCAGCCTAAGAGCTTTCAAAAAATACAATTCTGGCCAAAGCGCTCATTTGCTTAAAACCTTTCACTGGCAGCTCTTAATGTTTTTAAAATCAAAGTCAGACTTAACAGAACATGGTTCGTAGGCCCCAGAGGGTCTGGCGCTCCTCGCCTCCCTGGCCTGTCTCTCTGCAGTGCCTCTTGTCCCCTTCTTCTCCGGAACTTTTTGCACTAGCCTTTCTAAATTTTTATTTCCTTAAAATGTGCCAAGCTATTTTACTTCCTAGCCTTTAAATATACTTTCCCTTTGTCTGGAATATTCTTTTTTGGTGGTCCGTTTCTCATTCTTTGGGTTTCATCTTAGGTATCATTTCTTTTTGGCTGGCTTTCCTGAATCCTTGTCTTTACCCGGTGCTTCCTCCCAGTCGTAGAATAGAGGTGGTAGTGCAGCTGCTTGGCACTGTCTTCTCATTAGGTGGTGTGCGCTGTGTGCCAGGATCGTGCCTGTGGCCCCAGGCCCCGCCAAGTGCCTGTTGTAGTCAGTACCTACATTTATTTGTAGAATGAATTAGTGTTTGAATGCATAAAAAGATGATAAATTTTTTCCTCTCTTGATAAAGGGTCTGGTGAAATGAAAATAGGAATTGCCTTCTTCTGCTCCCAGTTTCATTGTAATTGTGAAAAGAATGTCTAAAACCAAGTTCCCATAAGCCGCACCTTTTCTGAGGTGGTGGAACTGGCTCCCAGTAGATGCTGGAGTGAGTGATGTGCACTCCCTGAGCAGAATTCTTAGCCTCCAGCCTATTGGACATCCACAGTATATTCCCTGTTGTGGGATCATGGCTGCCCGAAGTAATTCCTCTGGTCTTGCCATTTTAAGGTCTGTTTTTCTTTCTGCCGGCGTTCAATCTGTTGTCTTTATAGAGTTAAGTACTACAGGTAAGAATAGATGAAATCTGTTTCTGTCCCTTCCTCCATTTCTTAAGCAAAGCATGGAGGGGGGTGGTGCATGAGACTATATGGGGTTCTTACTTTTTTTTTGCCTGAAGTTTTTGTTCCTTTTAAGCCATTAATATCTCAGACTCTGGAATCTGAGTTGACAAGCATGCTTTCTTTTTTTCTCTGCTAACATCTCTTACTCTTAATGTACCTCTTCTCTCAGTAACTGGACTCTTTCCATCCCTGGAAGAAGGGTAGGGATCAGAAAGGGCAAAGGCTATTTTTCTATCCTTCTTTAGGGCTGGGCCAACTTTGACTAATTAAAGTTGTAGATAAGTAGGGTCCTTTTGCTTATTCTAAATTTCTCAGTGGCATTCTGTAGCTCTAGAACAGACGTTTCGGCAGTCTTCTTCATTATCTCAAGGGTGAAGTCTTCTTTCTGTTCAGATGCCTTTTACTGGGGCTCCAGTGAAATGCTGGTAGGTTTTCTCATACTCTTCTCCGTCACTTCCTTTACTTCTTCATCTCCCCGGGTGTTTTATCTGCTACTTGTATTCTAGTAGGAGTGAACAGACAGTTCTCTCAGGGGTTTCAGAACAGTATGATACATGCCTCCGTAGCTCCATGCCCCAAGATTCTATGAAAACCTAGGGCTAGAAATCTGACTAGAGGAGGCCATGAAAGACTTTGTAGGCAAAGAGCACTTCACCTGAACTTGAAGAAAAAGGGTAGGAGGATGGGCTTTTCAGAAAGAGGAGATGGGTGCTAAGGTACTAAGGCCAGACAGTTTATTTGTTCACTTCTAGGAACTGATAGAAGACTGGAATGAAGGGAGGGAGGAGATGAGCTAAGAGGCCAGAGAAGGTAGGCAGAGGCAGTGAAAGGTCTTGTGTGCTGAAGAGGTCAAATTTTATGTTGAAAACTTTGACCTCCACACTGGGCAGGAAGCTCAGTGAAGACGTGTGTCCAATAATCTAGAGGAGTGATTAGGGTCTGAATTAAAGCAGTGACAGTAGCAGCGGGGGGTAGAGTGGGGAATTAGCTATTTTTATCAATTTATTCCTTCACAGGAAGTTTGATTTACTGTGTTAAGTTTCAAAAATATCCTATTATGGTTTTGATTAAAATTGGATAAGTGTATAAATTATAGTGGATTAATAAAGTTGATTTCTCTCTTGGGACCATGGTATGTCTCTTATTTGTTTAAAGCCTTCTGTTATACATTGTAGTAAAGTTTGCAGTCTGTTTTATGTATGTGTATGTAAACACATACAACTGTTAACTGAGATTTTTCTCCGTATTTGGCCCTTTTGGGGAACTGGATTTTCTGTTAATAAATAAAGATTTGATTTTAGTGCATTTCTCTTCTATCTAGCCAATACCTAATTCTGAGGATCTCTTTGTTGTTTATTAACTTTTATTTCTTAGCATATTTGTTGGTTTCGAGAACAAAATTACAAAATAATGGTGATAATTGGCTTGCTTGATTTATTCTCATTTTAAAAATATTGACTGTAGGTTTATAAGTTAATGGTAAAATCAATATTAAAAGTAAAAATCTTCCTTCCAGTTATTTTACTATTTTTAAACAAGACTTTTATTTTACTAAATGATTTTGAGATGGTCTTAGACTTTTTGCCTGTTATGTCATTCACACATTTTTAAATGTTACACCATGTTGGTGAAGTGTCTTATTCTTTAAACAAATACTTCGCATTAGTTTGCTAGGGTTTTAATGTAAGGCTTTTGCATCTATAGTTGTAAGTTAGAATGATCTGTTGTTTTATATTTCTTTTTTCTCTCAGATTTTGATATTAAGATCATACACCTTTTAAAAAGTAATCAGGATGCTTTCCACCTTCTCTGTCTCTGGGACACGAGTGGAATGTCACAGAAATAATTCTCGCTCCCGCCCCCAACCCCTGTACACAACCTGGTATAACAGTAGTTATTTTGGTAACTTTCACATTGTGTATTTGGAGATCTCTCTTAATTTTGTTACTAGTAGTTATCACTCTGAAATACTAACATATTAACAATAGAACACAGTTACTAAAGAGAAGATGGACTAATTCTTATCCCATTAAATTTATCCCTAAATCCTCCCCATGGAGTATAAAAATAAAGATTACTTATTTTGCCGTTGTATCTGAGGCTATATATCTACTTCAGACTTTATCTTTTGTTTTGACTTAATTTAAATATTCTAATACTTTACTGTTTTCTTAAAGTCACGTTGTACTTAGAATACTTTCTTATGTGCTTTGAGCTTTTGCTATGCAAACTTTGGCATTTTAAAAATTCATCTTGCATTTGAATACATTGTTAATTCACTTACTTCTGAATTTACTTATGTGTTTTGCATGAGAAATTTACCTGTTAAGGGCTAAAATAAGAGTCCATTACCCAAGAGGGAAAATTAGTTCTATTTTAATAACAGATGTGAGAATAAGGTTCATATCTTCTGTAATTCTTTGTTGCCTAATAATATTTATACTGATAACTTTTCAGAATCTCATTGGCTGTCCTTCCCCACTGCCTCTGGTGCATCCCAATGTGAACTTGAAACAAAAGCCCTTCCAGGCACATCAGAACCATTTTAAGTATCTGGAGCATATCATACATCTTTTTTTTTTTTTAAACAAATACGGAGTTTAGGATTTGAGACTTGGTCTGCTGTTAATGGAGTTTTCTTTGCAAGGATGTAGAATTCTTAATTAGAAAATAGTATATGGACCATTGGACCTATTAATTGTTCCACTGCCTAGTTAATTTTTAAAAAATTAATCTCCTATAACAGAGGTAGTTTATATTTTACAGCTTAAAAAAAAAAAACATGTTGCTCTTTTGAATTTCTCTCCTTCACCACAAGCCAAATGACTTGAAAAGTTAAAATCTATGTGTTTGCAATTTCACATTTGTTCCAAAAGTTTTTCATCATGGACCGTCTTGGTATCCTGTCGTGCATTTAGCATTAATAAAAATGCTTTTTTACATGTGTGTTTGGGATCAGATGATCTGTATGTACAGGTTTAAATTTGCCCATTTCTCCTTCTCCCTTCTTCCTAGTGGTGAAACTCATCTCAGGCACAGTTGTAAGCAGGTGTCTATCCTATCATTCTTGAGAGAAGGACAATGAAGGGTTATATTGTATTCTGATCTCTGTTTTTGGGGTAGAGCTAAAATGGTGAATACTTGAAAAAAAGCTGAAGTGTTAAACATACTTTAATCCTTTCTTTTTACTAGCCTTAGTGATCAAAAAGAATCTTAGTGAGGAAAAGAATTTTCAAAGTCATCTAGTTTATATACTTTTTATCTTTACATCGTATCATATATATTTTTTATCTTTATGTTGTACCGTGTAATGTCATGAAATACTCCAATTTTAATGCTGCTAAGAGCATTCTACTTTCCTTTAGTATACATCCAAATTGTTACTACAAAGCATACATAAGGTGTATCATAAAATTGGGGAAAATGAAGAGAAGAGGTCAATATTCCAGATGTAACTTATGTTCCCTCATCTTCATTTTGTATCTATTTCCCCAAAATGCAAATCTAATGATATTAATATCAAGCAACTATTGAGCTCTTACTATCTGCCAGGCACTGTTTTAAGTGCTTTTGATATATTAGTTTATTTGGTCCTTAGACAGTCCTGTGAAAACCCTATGAAGTGGGTTGTATTATTCTCATTTTACAGACAAGGAAACAGAGACACAGGAGATTAAGTATCTCTAAAGTCCTTCAATTATTGAGTGGCAGAGCTGGAATCTAAATTCAGGCAGTCT
Source organism: Camelus bactrianus (assembly GCF_048773025.1). Classification (NCBI taxonomy): domain Eukaryota; kingdom Metazoa; phylum Chordata; class Mammalia; order Artiodactyla; family Camelidae; genus Camelus; species Camelus bactrianus. Next base: position 68,132,856 of record NC_133543.1, read on the forward strand.
GATTCTGTAACCCCAGCTCTTAGCTCCCCTGCTGTCTTGATGCCATCCCTCCTGCTCACAGCCCTAGGGAGCTGTTGAGGGTTTCTTGTGCCTTAAGGAGGAAGTCCACCTCTTCAACACCACCCTTTTGTTCCTCCATTTCTGGCCACAGCTTATATTTCCAAAACAGCCCATTCCCCTGTGCATTCTCTCTTTCTCCCTCTTGTCTTTCTTGCTCTTCTCATTTTCTTTTCTTTGGTGTTTCTCGTCTGCCTCACTAGCTCACTTCAGGGCCTTTGCACAAGCTTTTCTCTCTGCTGGGAGACTCTTAGTCTAATTCTGTCCCCCTTTTATTCTTTCTCCTTTCTTGTCTGAGCAGCTTTACCAGGCTTTTAAGTTCTTCCTGTTTTCTTTCCTCTGTTTTTGCCCCACTGAGCTCTGTGTGGACCTTTTATCTCACTGGTTCTTCAGTGACTAAGAGAACCCTTAGAAGTATTTGAGTGAATGACTGTTTGCCAAACTGATTATCACGTGATGTTTGTAACTTTCCCCTGTGTGTACATAGTTGTCCCTTTGTATCCACAGAGGATTGGTTCCAGGGCCCTCCACAAATATCAAAACCTATAGATGCTCAACTCCCTTATATAAAATGGAATAGTGTTTGCATATAAGGTGCACATATCCTCCTATATACTTTAAGTCGTCCCTAAATTACCTATAATACCCAATGCAATGCTATGTAAATCATTGTCAGCATATGACAAATTCAAGTGTTACTTTTTTGGAACTTCCTGAAAAAAAATTTTTTTTTAAATGTTTTTGATCTGCTGTTGGTTGAACCTGTGGTTGTGGAATCTGTGTATATGAAGGGCTGACTATATACATATATACTCATTCTGTGTATGTTAAATAAATAAATGATCATTACTAATTGTGATGTATGTATACTATGTATATGTGTATTAATACATATATACATTTTTGTGTGAATCTATTAACTTGTATCAGTAACAGTGATCCTTCAGTATTTCTTAGTAGCTTTTTGATAGTAAAAAGCAATAACTTATGGGCACTTAGGTCTTTGTCAAGTTTTTAAGGTAAATTTAAAATCTTTAGGCCTATCTTCAAAAATTTTATACTTTCAAAATTATTATTTAAAATCACAGCTGAAGGAGTAGAGCAAGAATATATTACAGAAAAAAAAATGGTAAAATTTGCCAATATACTGTGTTGTGAAGGAACCTCCAAAAAATTCAGAATCAAAAAGATAACCTTCTTGGTTAGTGAGTTAGTGAGTATATAAAATGTTTCAATTACTAATTTTTATCATTTAGTATTGATAAAGTATATTATCTATGTGTAATCATTTGGAATTCACTGAATTATAAAAAGCTTTCTTTGACAGGTAATACATGGAATAAAAGTCACAAGGACTATTGATGTGACTATTCACTAAAGACAGTGACAAATCAGTTATTCTCCATCACTACATAAGAAAGAAATGGGTTTTTTTGTTGTTGCTGTTTTAGATTTGCTGTAACAGCATGGACTCAGGATATCATATGGTGTTTGTCTTTCTCTCTCTGACTTACTTCACTTAGTATGATAATCTCTAGGTCTATCCATGTTGCTGCAAATGGCATTATTTCATTCTTTTTTATGGTTGAGTAACATTCCCTTGTATATACACACCACATCTTCTTTATCCATTTATCTGTTGGTGGACATTTAGGTTGCTTCCATGTCTTGGCTATTGTAAATGGTGCTGCTGTGAACATTGCGGTGCATGTATCTTTTCAAATTAGAGTTTTCTCTGGATATATGCCCAGGAGTGGGATTGCTGGATCATGTGGTAACTCTATTTTTAGATTTTTAAGGAACCTTCATACTGTTTTCCATAGTGGCTGCACCAATTTACATTCCCACTAGCAGTGTAGGAAGGTTCCCTTTTCGCCATACCCTCTCAGTGTTTATTACTTGTAGATTTTTTTTTTACTGATGGTCATTCTGACTGGTGTGAGGTGATACCTCATTGTAGTTTTGATTCACATATTTTCTGCTAACTAGTGATGTTGAGCATCTTTTCATGTGCCTCTTGGCCATCTCTATGTCTTTTTTGGAGAAATGTTTGTTTAGGTCTCCTAACTATTTTTTGATTGAGTTGTTTGTTTTTTGCTTTTTTGTTAGTGAGTTGTATGAGCTGTTTGTATATTTTGGAAATTAGTCCCTTGTCAATAGCATCATGTGCAGATATTTTCTCCCAGTTCCAGTAGGTTGTCCTTTCATTTTGTGTATGGTTTGCTTTGCTGTGCCAAAGGTTTTAAGTTTGATTAGGTCTCATTTGTTTATTTTTGCTTTTATTTTTTATTGCCTTGGGCAACTGACCTAAGAAAACATTGCTACAATTTATTTCAAAGTATTTTGTCTTTATTCTCTTCTAGGAGTCACTTAACATTTTTTAATGTTGCCACAGTCAACTTTTATTTGTATTTTTGTAAAATAACTATGCTATAGTTACTGTGCATTAATAGTGCACTTGATTGGGCTCTTAAATTTTATTTTCTTGGAGAAATCTATGTTTGTCTTTGTTAAAAAGTTCTCATAGGTGCATTGACTGATTTTTTGGATGGTATATAGTGTGGCTTTGTTGTTATTTATTCATTTTTTCACTTGATGGTTTAAGATCTAGAATATTGATTCTTTTTTGATTGTCATACTCATGTAGCATATGTATGTGAGGGAATTACGTATGTGGTACATGGGCATGATAGAGAATGAAATTGAGAAGTAGCAAGTGTAGTGAATGAGATCAGCTACCTTTTGAAATAATCTGAGCTCGTCTGCTTTAGATGTATGGGAATTTGGGAAGACCCAACTTCCAGTACGATGACTTGTGTCACTTTGTTGTAAATCAGAAAGTTGAAATACAGTTGATTGTGTTATACTTTGCTTCAAGGAAAACTATTGCCAGAAGGTTACCTGTTATAGGACCTGGGCATAAAGGGCAATCTGAGAATATAAACTTATCAGTGTTTACCTAGACTTTCCCAGGGAGAAAGAGTGAACCTGGTAGTTGTGAATAGCAGTCATTGGAGAAACATTTTCTGTGGTTCATTTCATTTCTTAATCCATTAGCTTTCTTCTCCTACGATGCTATCAACACAGCTTTCTCCAAAGTCTTTAATGACCTTGTCTCTAAACCTAGTAGATGCTCATATCCCTCATCTGTGTGCCCCCATGCAGTGCTGGAGTTGACACCTTCCTCCTTCCTCTCCTCCTTGTGTTTCCCACTGTTTACTTCCAGATCTTTTTCTATATACTTGATACAAATTTAAAAACTGGTATTGTACCAGGTTTATCATTTTATATCCTTTTTAACATGTTGCATTTTTTACGTGAACTTTAATGGCCATTGTACAAATATACCATAATCTTAAAAACCATGGAAGATTCTAAAAGAAATGTTCATTTTAGAAAACTTCCTGCCATGGTATAATATATTAAAGTCATCTTGAAACCATATGTAAGAAAGTAGAAGAGTAGACAAAAGTGCAATAGTTTTAATAGTTTACTTATGATTTAAAGACTAATGATGAGCCTTCTGGAATATTATTGGAATGAATGGGAGGCAAATGTGATCTTTGTCAAGTCATTGGAAACTTTCTCTCTCTGTTTTCTTGTCTATGAAATAACAATACCACGTCTCTGAAGTCTCTTCCAATGTAATATTCGGTGATTCACGAATTAGCACATGCCGGGAAGTCTGGATCAACATGTTCTCTGAACCACACCAGTTTGTTCTGTGATGGCTGTGATTATTATAGATTGTAGTGTACATACATATTAAAATTAACTTTAAAAATGCCCTGTTAACTACTTTATTAAATTATTGGTCATGTGGCATAGTTTCCCTTCTAGTGGATCTAAATGCCTACCTTGTGAATTTACCTAATTTCTGTATTTGCTTGTATAGACTGAAGAGTGTGTAATCGCTACACTAAATGATTATTTGCATTTGCAAGCATCTCACCCCATATGATTAATGATTATGAATTTCTGTTTTAAAATGTGAATATGAATACACAAGAATACAGAGCTGTGGAAAAATTCATGTGTAAGTAACAATACATTCAGCTGAAAATACTCCCCATAATAGCCTGGTGTCAAATTGAAATTTCACATCTTCTTTCTGTTGAATTCAGCAGCTTGTGGTACTTGATCCTCATGCCTTGGGTGAATTCTTGAGTCATTTATTTTAGTAAAAATTGTATATTATTAAGGAAATTGAAAAAAAGTTTCATTAGTGTATTCATTTAGTTAAGAATCAGATCGCACGTTGTATTTACTGAAGCCCACCTGCACTTATTCTACCAGGAACACATTTGGTCTGCGGCCTGTGGATTACGCAGACAGTGAAGAGGTGAAATCGCTGTTGCTGCTGCCAGAGAAGAATGCGTCGTCTTCAGTTAGCCACTGCTCAGCGGTGAGTATGGATTTAGCTTTGGGAAATTTATGTATTTTATTGAAATTGGTTACAAAATGAACGTAATGGAAAAATTTCCAGTTAACAAATTGCTTTCGTTCACCAGTTACTGAGCGCTTCCTTTGCATTAGCTGTTGTGAATTCAAAGACATAATCAGAATAAGTGAACAGGTGTTTAGTGACCTGCCCTCTCTATATTTTAGGCATCATTTATACAGCAATAAATATGACTGCTAGAATTCTTATTCTCAAGAAGCTTACATTCTTGTGAGAGAAAACAGACTGTGAATATGTAAAGTAGTATAAATAAAACAATTTCAGAAACTTAAACAATGGGTGCCTAATAAGATTTTATAGAGCATAATAGGGTAGAGGCTGCGGGCTCCAGAAAGGCGCCATTGTGGCTGAGTCGTTGAGGAGAGCCTTTAAAAATTGATACTGATCTGGAACTGGAGTGATGATGCAGAGGCATCCGGTGAATTCCTAGAGGACACGTGTCCAGGCAGAGGGGACAGCAAGCATGTAGGCCCCTCAGTGGATGAGCCTGGTGTGTCTGAAGGTTAGAGAGCAGGACATCAGTGCTGGTGATCAGCGATTGTCTAAGAGTAACGAGAAACCACTGGAAGGATTTAAAGGAAGGGATGGTATGATTTGATTTATACTTCAGAAAGTTCTCTCTGGCTGCTTTCTAGTAAAGAGACGTGGAGTGGTGACAGGAGTAGGGGCAATGAGATCACTTAGGACTGTTCCTTTGTGAGAGGAGAGAGATACCATGTTGACCTGGGTTAAGGTAATAGCAGTGGATGTTATGAGAAATAATGAGGATTAGTATATATTTTTGAGTTAATGCCAACTGAATTTTTGAATAGATTATATTTGAACTGTGGAGAAAGGGTAGAATTAATACAACTTTAGCAGTGGAGTAGATGGTTGTGCCATTTGCTGCGTTGTGGAAAGTGTTTGTTCCTTAGGAACCTATGATTCAGTGGGGAATGTGGATATAAAAAAAATTATTGCAAACTGTGTCATAAAAATGAACAGTAGAATCGTAAGGGAGAAGCTGGCCTCTGACGGGCTCAGAAGAGTCTCACAGAGAAGGTGACAGTACGGTATCTAATAGAGTGCTGTTGGTGGCAAGTAACAGGAAACGTTCACTCAAATGCTTAAAGACAGTGTATTATCTTATATATAAAGATAATCCCATATATGATGCTCTTAATTCGATTACTTTAGCAGTTATGTGGCTGCACCAAAGACCCAAATTTCTTTCTGTTGTTCTGCTTTGCCATCCTCAGCATGGTGGCTTTGTCCTCACTAATCTCCCTCCTAGTGTTTGCAGGATGATTGCCACAGTTCCAGATCTGGCAGTGTCCCATGTTGGAAGGACTAAAACCTATCCCAGAACCCTTCCAGTGGACTTCTTGTGTCTTATTAGTCAGAACTGGTGACACAGTTTGTTTTGACATACATCATGGCTGAAGATAGGGTCAGCCCTTGGATATCTGAATGAAATGAAGATTGTATTAGTGTGGAGAGAGTGAGGAATGGATTTTGATTGCCCACTGTAATCAGGTATACAAAGTGGGGTTGGAGGTCCAAATCTAAGGAACAGCTGCTCAGAGACAAGGAGGCATAAAGGACCTTAGAAATTTGAGAAACTATAGAGTTGAGTGTGAGAGGAGCAGGAGCAGGAGATGCTTGAAGAGGAATTGAAGGTAAAGAGATGGGTTGGGATCAGATTGTGAAAGACTGAGTTCCTTGTGGAGGAGTTGAGACTTTGTCTCCCCAGTTAGTGGGCTCCCCGCAGAGTATCTCTAAGTGGAATGGGACTCTGCAGGGCATGGTTGGGGTGGGCCAGGACTGAGGACTGGTTAGGAGGCTATTGTAGTGGAATCCAGATGTGAAGTGGACTGGAGCTGCAGGTTTGGGTTGGGGTGGGGTGGATGGAGAGAAGACGGAGGGGTTTGAGAGAGAGGGATGGTGGACTCACTGTCTAACTAAGCAACTGCTCAGGTCGGGGAAAATGAGAAAAAAGGATGAGTTGAGATCTAGGACCGTTCAAAGAAGACTTCTTGCCAGAAAGGGCAGTGGAATAGTGATTAATGCTGTTGTTAATGATAAGAAGGTAACCTAAGGTATTTACAGTTTGAGGTGGTCATAGGTGCTGTCAGGGCTAGTTACCCTTATATTTTGAAAACTCTTCATAGACTTAATCCTTCTAAATGTGTCCCAAACTATAGTTTTTGGTGGTGAACTGGAAGAAACAACCTAAAAAGCAGCAGTTTCATTTCCTCATTTTACAAATGAGAAAACTGAGACATGGTGTGAGTGTCCTGGGGTTAACTAGCCATTTAAAAAAATTTTTTTTTCAACGGATCAGTTAGAACTCAGATTTCTTAAATCTTAGGTCAGTATGCATTCAGTCCCACCATACTTAGTTGTAAATTGGCACTTATTTATTCATTTGGACTTGAACTTTCCTTGGAGGATGTCACATAACTAAGTTGTTTGCCAATTTTTTTTAATGTAAAAGTTGGAAAGGATTATTTTAGATGTATCAAAAATAAAGATATCTTTATGGTATTATTGGAATCTGAGAGTGGCAGTGCCTTGCAGAGGAGAGGAAAGTGAATATCCTCTTAATTCAACCAGTTACTACTGTGCTTTTATTAAACACGTCACATGGACGTGGCCTGTGAATATCATTATTTACTATCTTACTGGTGGATGCTTGGCTAAGGAAAAGATAATGATAACAAGTCCTTAAGTTGAAAGGGTTGTTTCTCTGTGTGCACTCATTACCATCAAAGCTCTGGGACCTGCTTCTCTGACCACTACCGAACTCCTTTTCACTCACTCTCTTTCAGCCTCATAGGCTGCTCTGCTGTTTCTTCAGTCCCCCAGACATGCTCACATTTCCAGTCCTTAGCACCAGCTGTTTTCTCCACCAGGAACAAATGTCCACACGGTGTGCTCCCCTCCCTTCAGCTCCACCTCCAGTGCAGTCCTATCAGAGGGGTCCCAGTGCTTACCCCACTTTGTTTGACCATACTGTTTACCACCTGACCTAATGGATTTTTATTTTATTGATTTTTTTTTCTTTCCCAACTAGAGTATAAGCTGTGTGAGGGCAGGGACTTGCCTCTCTTGTTTACTGTAGTAGCTCCGGCACTGAGAACAGGGTCTGGCAAATAGTGAGTGCTTATTAAGTGTGTGTTGACAGCATAATTAGTACTGGAGGGCCCTTCCTGATACATGCTGGCCCCGAAACCAGCACGGGGGCTTGGGAGCTGAGTCTGAAATTCTTCAAATTAGTGATTTCCAAGCTGCTTCAGGGAAAGCATCATGAAGAAGGGAAGGCTGATAAGTGGATGGAGTTTGAATTCCTCTACTTCCCATTTAGAAAGATTTTGTTGTTGTTGTTTATTTTGTTTTGTTTCAAGTAAAGTTTATTGGCTGTTGGAAAGCACTATGTTAAATTTCTAAGCAGTTTCTAAGCTTAAAGACTTAAAAAGCTGCTTGCCATGTTCATTTTGTGACTTTCCTGCTCATGATTCCTTCGAGCAGCATGTTTGTCCTTTTTATTCTTTCTGTAGTTTTTAAACCCTGTTTTTTGACAAACTTATTAATTTTGATAAAGTCAGAATAACTACTTTTTCTAAGAAAAAGTTTCATATCTAAATATTCCTTAAGTAAGAGTTTATTGGGGAGGGGAGGGTATATAGCTCGAACAGTAGAGCACATGCTTAGCATGCATGAGGGCCTGGGTTCAATCCCCAGTACCCCCTCTGAAAATAAATAAACAAACAAACAAACAAATAAGTAAATAAATAATCCTAATTACCTCCCCTGCCAAAAAAAAAGTTTGTTTCATGCCAATGTACATAGTATCTAATCTCTATAAAATCAGGGTGTTGAACTGTGGAATGTTTTCTGAGCATCTTTTGAACCTACTGGTTTTGAGACCTCTGCTTATTCAAATCAGATGCCTCTCCACTCCCACCCCAAATCAGACATACGGCTTTGGCAGCTGTTTGCTTTATTTTATTTATCTTTTTAAATAGCTTTTTTTTTTTTTTAACTATGAGAAATTAGTGCCAGTTTCTATTTTTTATTCAAATTTAAAAACGAGATAGGAAAATACTTGACCCACTTCGGTGCTTTCCTGGAGTTGGTGGAAATAGTATCATACACTATGTTTATATTTAGAATTGATATCTTTTCATTATTTGTTTTGTGCAGAGAACTAATTTAGCCCAAGTGGAGTTCTATAAATCGAAAAGCAATGTGTTCCATTTAGAGCTATTTTTATGGCACTTATTTATATAACTGACAAGAATATTTGAAATACTCCTTTTTAAATATCATTGAATAGTAATTGAATGATTGATGAAGTAGTCAGCTATTTTCATGTTAGAGTGTTTACAGTGTTTAGGTTAGACATGTTTACCTCATCTTATAATTTAGTGAATAGGGAAGATAAGTACACAGAAATACGATGTGCATAGCATGTCCAATAAAACCTATGCGGCTTGAACCTTAGGGAAGTAAGTAATTCAGGAAGCTGAGCTTTTAAGTGCTAAATATTGCCATTTAAACTTTACCTTTTGAAAACATATCTTGAATACATACTTGCTGAATACATAGTAGAATCTTATTTAATGTATTTTGAGTGAATGAATTATTGAGATCAGTCTGTTTATGGATTTAGCCACAATTTACATGTAATATTGTAGGGCATCAGACTGGATAAATTAAATTATCGCTACTCAGATATATGAAGGGAATATTTAAATATCAGTTTTCTCCAGTCTAGTTGCTGAATTATATTGGTGATTATACCTGCAGTGTTTCACTCATTCTCTTTGGAGCTTTTGAGAGCCCAGATGTCCAGAATACACGTATGCTCATATGTGTAGGTGGGCCCTATGTGTTGTATTTGAAAATTAAAGTATTGTATTTGGCTTTTTATCTTGTAATACAGTAATGCGATGTACCTTTTCTTCCTTATCTATTGGCTCATTTCTTTTCTTTTATCAGGTAGCTTTTGGCTCTCATTCCAATTCCACTTATTAAATTTCTGTTTGCTGCTATAGAAAACACTATCCCATTGTTTCTTTGAATCTTTCACTTCTAATCTTTAATGGTATCCATTGGTGCCTTCTTTTTATTCTTGTCTTTTTTGTCTCCTGTAAGTTCTAAGTCTTTCTATTAAAGTGAAAATGTTTGTCTTTGTTAGAGCGCTTTCCTTTTCATAAGCTGCATTAACTTGTTACTGTTGGTGGATCTGATCTAACTTTGGTATTCCCTTGTCTGCTTTCATTTTCTTGGTTTCTAGAGGTAACTGTATGTTAAAAAATTGTTTTCTGTCTTTGAAATCAGTGCTGTTCTATACGCCTTAGTGTTCTTTAATTTTTTACATAATCTCAGTTTAAATTAAACAGACCAAGTTGAGTTTAACTATTGGAATAAGTTAGTTGGAAGGGAGTAGAGAATTGATCATTTTGAGTGGATATTTTGGGTTCTTTTATTTATTTATTTATTTTTTAAAAAGGGCTTACTGGTGACAGAATGAAGTTGTAAAATCCTAAAGAGACCCAATTTAGAATCAAGAAAACAAAGATACCATGGGTATAGAGAGCTATCCCAAGTAGAGTGTTTTTAGGGGGTAGGGAGGGTAGGTGGATAAAGAAATAGAAAAACAATTGTTCAAATGCATTGAGCATTAAGTTTCTGAGTGGTGATTCAATGGAAAATTTTGGGAATTGCTAGATAAAGTAAGCTAAGAAATGAAATCAAGCTTGTATCAAGTGAAAGTCAGTTTCATATCTTTCTCTAGTCTTTAAATGTTTTTAATAATGTGGCATCTCTTCTTTCATTAACAGGTAAACACTGGTCAGCGTAGGGATGGACCCCTTGTACTTATAGGCAGTGGGCTTTCTTCAGAACAACAGAAAATGCTCAACGAGCTTGCAGCAATTCTAAAGGCTAAAAAATGTGCTGAGTTTGATAGTGCAGGTGAGGATTATTTATTTATTTTTGGTAGAAGAAATTTTTAAAGACATAATTCCATTGTAGAACCCCCTTCGATAATGCGTGTTTTAACCAGTGGGATATGACCTATGTGTTGAATCTAATAATAATTCTAAAGTGTTTTTACGGTTATAAACTACTTATAGTTTTTATTTAGTTAGGAAATACCAAGCTTAAAGCTTTGCAGCTATTTTAGGACAGAATAATATGTCAGAGGAGCAATATTATGAGTTTGCTAGTGACAGATAAATTACAGTAATGCTTTAATTTCTAAGTTATAATTTGAAAAATAAAAGAAAAGTTTGTGTTGGCTAATGTGGCTTTAATGTACATGGTTTATGATTGGATTTTTTTCATGTTGCTGGCAAGAATAGAGAATGAAACTAAATAAAAGAAGTTTTATACCTAAGTATAAGAATTGTTGCTTTTGAAGAAGAGTCAGGTGTACGTTTATAAAGTGTAGACTTGACTGGTTATAAAAAGCAGACCAGTTAAATCTTTTGGTTTATATCTCTGTTTCTCTTACTGCTTTTTTTGTATTGTAGTAACTCATGTCATTGTTCCTGGTGATACAGTTCAAAGCACCCTGAAGTGTATGCTTGGGATTCTCAGTGGATGCTGGATCCTAAAATTTGAATGTAAGTATTAGATTCGGGAGAATTACAAAAGGAGTTAAGTAGATGAATTTCATTTTTATAGTGCACTACTACCAATAATTATTTAGGGAACTTATGCTAATTTTTTAACCTCTGGTTAGTCACTGCATTTTGAAAAAGCTCATATTAATGAAATCATTTAGATGTTTTTAGTAAATATGCACAAGTATGTTGTGGTTTCAAAATCTTTTGTTCTACAATACCAACTAATTTAATAACGAGTATATGGATTATATAATAGACTTGTAAGCTTAAGCAATCTGTGTCACTGTTACATGATACATTTAACTTAATAAATGCATATTTTATTTTATTTATTTATTTTTTATTGAAGTGCCGTCAGTTAGTGTGTCAGTTTCTGGTGTGCAGCACAATGTCCCAGTCAATAAATGCATGTTTTAAATATACAACTGTGAAATGAAAGTAGTTTATTGCTTTCCCTTTATGTTCTAAAACTTACCTGTATAACACTCTTTTACTCTCTTAGCTAATACAGTGTATTTTAGGAAGCTGTTTGGAAATTTAGACTTCCTTGTACTACCTGGTTTGGGGCAATTACTTCGGCTGTTTTATAAACCTCTGATGGAAAGTTATCCCCGTTACCCGCTTCTTGTTTGTAGTCAAGCACCACCAGCTTTGGGGCTGCCTCTCACCTTCCCAACTCTCACTTGTTTGTTTTTCTTAACCTTGGTTTCACCTCAGATTTAAAATAAAAAGAAAGCTCATACAGGTTTATTTTCTACAATTTTATTCACTGAAATATCTATTTTTGATATGATGGCTAAAATATAGGACAATAAAATGACCTTTTTTGCTAACTGTTTATAAAAGAATAGTGGCTGTAAAGGGGGTACACAGGGTTATGATACAGCTGAGTATCTTGATCCCAGAGGTAGTTATGCTACACAAGTCTGCATATGTGATTGAATGTCATAGATCTACACCCGTGTACACAAATGAGTGCGTGTATAACTGGTGAAATCTGAAACAGTTCTCTGGATTGTATCAGTATCAGATTCTTGGTTTTGATATTGTCCTATTGTTGTGTAAGATGGTAATATTGTACACTAGAAGGAAGGGTATATAGGACCTCCCTGTACATTTCTTTGTGACCTGCGAATCTATAATTATTTCAGATTAAAAAGTAAAAAAAAATAGTATTTTTTAAGTGTGTTTTCATTTAAGTATAGACTGTTTTCTTTTAGAAACTAAGTTTTATTTATTTATTTATTTATTTATTTATTTATTTATTTATTTATTTATTTATTTAAGATTGAACCTAGGATCTCCCGCATGCTAAGCATTCACTCCACCACTGACCTACACCCACCCCCCTGAATAGTGAATATTTTTAATAAAACTTTCTTTTTAAGAAGAAAATGATGTATTAGAATTAGTTTGTTTTTTTTTTTAACTTTGTTTTATAGCTTTGTGCTTTGAAGGCTTTATGGTAGAAACACTTGATTTAATCAAAATCTTATTCATTTAACACGTTGATCGCCACATCACCCAAATCTGGGTGACAGTTTTGTTTCCTCAGTGGGCTATCAACATATGAATCTATTGTTTGAAATTAACTTGGTTCATAAAACAGTTTCTTTTTAGCGATTGATACCCATCCCTTTAAAATGCAGCTGCCACTTTTCTTGGGATGTTAGTCTGCACTAATTTGGTCTGATCCCACGATGGCTAACAATGCCGCTGTCTGTATCTGGTCTCATCAGTATCTGTTATTAGACTCTGCCAGTCATGACCAGTTTAAGAAGCACTATAAGCAAGTGGACTGATTGGCCATTTACATAGAGAAAAAGTTTCTTTTTATGTCTCACTCTTCTTTTTAAACCTTCATTTTTTGCAAATCTGTGGCAAATCTTATTAGGCCTCAGTATTTTAAAAATTGACTTAAAATGGTTCCTTGATTATAGATGTTTTTATACTGAAATTGTGCCAGAAACTTTGCCAGTGGTTATAGGAAGGAATAGATTTTCATAATAATAATGTCTCAGTAATAAAGAAGCCATGTGAAATTTTGAATAAGGCATTTACACTTACCCTTTAAGTCTAGTTCTTGTGAATTTGCTGAACTTGCATCTGGTTACATATACAGACTACGTGATTCATTTCCATATAATCTACCTTCTTTAAGAAATGGAAGTTTTGTCACTTTAATGGCTTGGCCATGTCATTTTTATAGAATCACTGATGGACTCAAGCTGACTTAATAGTGTGCTATTTGATGATTCTCACAGTAGTGAATAGCATACTCTTATATCAGTGGTTCCTTAAGGATGAAAGATGGATGGAATATCTTATTGAAGTTCATATCCTCACACTTTGTGATACAAATTCCAAAAAGAAATAGGTTCAGGGTTTTGAGACAATTACTTTAAATAGCCACTGGGTTTATAAAAAGAGAGCAGGAATCCTCACTTTCTATCCTAATATATTTTTCTGTGGTGTCTATGTTTTTCTTAATGTCAGACAACTTAGTGTGATTTAAACAAAAAGTGCAGAGCTATTCAAAACTAGTTGAAAACCATCTATAAAATGTCCACTAGCTTGCCTGGTAGACAGAACCTGGATGAACTATATAGAAAGTTCAGTGTTAACTTCTTACAGTGTTTTTCACAAACAAAGTACATTAAAGAGGAAGTTTTACCTAAACTTTCTTTGTAGAGAATTGGCGTATTTAAAAAATTAAACAAATTTAAACAAATTAACAAAAAGAATTATTTAAAACAATTTGGATCCATTGGATCCAGATTTGGCTATTGGAAGTTTTCTGTTGAAACATGTACTGTCTTAATTGGTTAATATCTCTTACTTTTCTACATTATATATATATAAAACATCTTACAGTGTCATAGTTAATGAACTTGGTGTGAACATCCTGATTATTGCTATTGTACCAGCCATCCTGTCTCATCATATTTATTTTACAGGTATCTTATAGAATGGTATTTATTTTACAGAAATAGGCGATATAGATAGGAAAGTTCCTTCTTCAAGATTAAATTTGTGCCTGAGATTCTGCTTTAGTCCTTGTTTTGGTGCTAATTCCTTACAGGCAACTAATAACCATCCCTGTGCAGAGTGAATTTTGGTAATTAAGAGGTGACTAGAATGACAAGTAGAAGATATATAAATAAGCCATTTTATTCATTTCTTAGAGTATGCAAAAACTGAGCCTGCATCCTAAAGATGTAAACTAACCTTAAAGATGAAATATCTTTTACGGACCTGTTCTTTCAGTACACTGCTTTCAAAATTTCCTCTAGTCCAACCTTTTTAAAAAAACTTTAATTCTGCCTCTTCATTTCTCGTCTCATTGTGAAAGGGAGAGCAGATGGCTGTCATCTTTTCTTTCATAATCTCTTCCTCTTCCCCACTCTCATCTGAGTTTAAATAAAATTGCTGCTGTAGAAGTTATGAAAGTCCTTAGCACCTAAGGGAATTGCTGTGGGAATGTGCCAGACATTTTATGCTGGTCTTGTGTCTGTACGCAGGAGAGGAAGGGCCAGGTAGGGTGTTTCTTTGAAGGCACTCATATCATCATTTTATAAATAACTTCATAATTAGATTAGTAACCTTAGAGTTTTCTATTAAAATTTATTTCTTCAAATGGATATTGAGAGTGCTGTAGAATTTTGAAAATAAAGGTAATTTTTATTCTATTCAGATTTTGTTAATTATCAAAAAATAAATATACCAAAGCATTTTTATTCACTCGGGTTGATAAGGCAACTTCATGCTTACAAAAATCTTTTACCGAAAATGGTCTAGGAATAAAAAGTAAATATCCTTTGATATAATAGTGCTACTTCTGAGAATATACCCACATATACACAAGTAATGCAGAAAGAAAAAAAAAAACTATTTGCATTGTTATTTCTAATTGCAAGATGGGGAATAACCTGAATATGAAAGAAGTAAAAAAATTCTGAAGTGCTTAAAGATGTTTTCTTAAAGAGAATTATGTTTTTAAGTGATAATTATTAGGACTGAAATATGAAAAAACAAATGTTTAAATTTTTAAAAAAGCATAAAACAATTATACCTTCACTTTCAATAGCATAAACGTGTGAATATGTACAGGCAAAGAAGTAATCAAAGCGGTGGATTGGTAGATGGAGGCCTGTTTGTTTATAAAGTTTTAAAAACAATGTCTTCAATGAAATTCAAGTTCTTTAGAAGAAATTTAAACTCTCAAGTTCTAATAACAATTAGATCTTCTTTCTGGACTTTTCCAAAAATTAATTGGGTAGGTAAGAGTTTTGGTCTTAATCAGGGAAATAGAACCTGTGTGCGTATATTGCTCCAGTCTGATTCACCAGATTCATACCTGTTATGCAGATCTAGCAGATACATTTTAATATGTTTACTGTTCAATAAAGTATGGAAATCTTACATAAATATTTGAATTTTAAATATATGACTCAAAAAGAACACCAAGTATGAGTTTTTAATTAAAGAGGATTATTTTGATAATTATTCATAATGCAAAGTTCTAGAATTGATACCCAGATTTTGCCTTAGCAAATTTTATGATGTAGTAATATATTTTTGTAATAGAATTTGACCTGCTTCTCAATATGCATCAAGTAAAATAAATAAGTTTAGCATACTATTCTATGAGGAAATATGTTTTTATGTATAAATATGCTTTTAATTAAAATATTGGTTTAAAAAATAGCCAGAAATAAACAGTTGTTCAGTGGTATTTGTATGGACACACAAAGTCCAATGATCTGTAACAGCTGATATCCTAAATGCAAATGTTTATGATGGCATGACAGGAGCATTTGGCTTTTGTTTTACATTTTCGGCCTTCATTGTATTGTCCTTTCACTCTTCACTGTGGAATTTCATAATACTGGGCTTAGTTCTTTTACTTGCCATCCAGTTTTTTAAAAATGACAGAGTAAAAGTTGTTTTTCCATTTTTGTCATTGTTGTAGAAAGTTACCTCTTAAAAATGATTTCCTTTTGTCTAAAGTTTAGTGATATTATAGCCTATTTGACTAAAAAGCTGAATAGAAAAGCATTTTAAAAAAATCTTGTTTTTATAACTTGAGTGTTTATTTTTAATAGAATCAGAAGGGAAATTCTTTGATGTTTATTTTAATAATATGCAGTTTTCTTGACATCTTTAAGTGCTTAGTTTGGATCTAATGACATATTTATTAAGATTTTTTATTTTGACATGAAATGTTTGATTCAGTATTTTAATTTGTTTTATAGGATATTTAGTGTTGACTGAGAGTGATATTTAATTCTGATTTTCAGTGCTATTTTAGTTACAAATAGCCAGTAGCTCTAGAAGAATAATAGTTGTTTAAAATAAGAATGTATTTATTACTCTAGCTTTTGAAGAAAATGCACACATTCTGTGGTCTTCATGGGGGGATAATTCCCTATTTGGACATTTGGACTTTGGAGCATTTAACAGATCTTGATTTTGAAGCTTTATTCTGTCTTCATTGTATTCTATAATCATTTGTATGTAGCTGTGGATTCTGGAACCTTCCCATTTGTATAATCCTTTTTTTACCTTCTAAAACTAGGAAAAGTGACTAACCTTAATATAGATTAATGAACACCATCAGTGGTTTATGCAGCTAAAATGAAAATATACATCCATAGATATATGTGCTTTTATGAGGTAGGAAGCAAGAGTGGTTACTAGAGATTTAGAATAAAGGAATACATTTCTGAATGATACAAGCCTCTTTTAAAAAAAAAAAATTGTATCCCAGAATTCATAAGCTGCATTAGTGTGCAGATTCCAGGCTTTGCTTAGATGACCAGAGCTACCTTAATGACTTTGAGCTAACGACTTTGAGTTAAGCAGTACTTTGGGAATTGGCTGCTTACCTCTGTATAAGAAAGTAATAAAATCAGGGCAAAAGGAAAGCTAACTTGAAATGGTAGACATGATCAGGAGTACATCTGAGCAGAAAAGAATCTCTTAGTTTTAATAAGATAGGTAGTTCATTTCTATATTTCTGCAAAATGATAGCTTTAGTCAAAATCTTAAAATATAAAACATGTAAAAAGTAAGAAAGTTGGTATTAAACATACATTTTACAAGGATAGTCGCTTGACATATTTTAAAGTATGTGTTATTCTGGCATATGCAGAAACCTGTGTTTACATAAATAATACAACTTATTCATGTTGGTCATTTCAGTTTAAATATTACTAGCTGAGGAAGTTAACTAGTGGTCTTGCATATGCTTCTTATTTCTTCACAAGAATCCGTCTCTGCTGAACTGTTTTTTTTTTTTGGCAGATGATGGAATAATAATAATATGGACTTTATTAAGTACAAATTAAAAATATAATTTGGCCAAGTTTTAAGAAGTGTCTTTAAATTGGTGGGAAATGGCCTGTTTTAACCTCTTTATAGAGAGTAAGGATTACAGTATGTATTGTACTTCAGATGAGTTTATGACTAGCAGTGTTACGAAAGTTCTGATAATTTAATATGGAAAATAGATTTAATAGTTCCTGATGTAGTTTGCCTAGCTAGCTAATGTTGAATAATTAAACCCTTAAAATATTATATATGTTTTAGGTTTGTTAATTAGTTAATAATTTGGCTGGTATATTCTTTCATTCCATCGATGAAGATATATCACCATTTAAGTTGCTCAAAGTTTAAAGTATTTCATTCTTTTTTTGTTATAGTAAATCAGTTCAATTGATTTATCTCAAAAGAAGTTTACTAGGAAGTTTACTAGAAAGTTGATGTGAATTTGTAATTATCGTCAATGTCTAATGAGAAGTATGAACATTCTGAAACTCGTAGGGTACAAATTAGAGAGTGGCAACTTTGGCATCAGTCAAATTACACAAACTCAGTGATTACTGAAGACAAAGCCAAATGCCTTGCTCCCTGCCCTAGGTAGTCAGCAGTTTTTGCTGTTTTTGGTATACTTTTTGGCTGATCTCTTAAAAATAAGGGTCCTTTTATTTAGTTATCTATTAAGTGGTTATGAGATTTATTGTAAAAGAGATACAATATATTAAACCTGAGTAGAGAGTACCTGGCATTTCCTAAGATGCTTTATTTTTTAATAAAATAAAGATTTTAAAAAATCTGATCTAAGGGGTTGGAAGATACCCGTGTTCTCATCTCACTAGTGTCACTGGGAGAACTGCTTAAATCCTTAGGATTTAAGTTTCCTTATCTATGAAATGAAGAGGTTGATTAGACAGAGCATCAGGAGTTTCAAACTGGCAATCTAAGGGCCAAAAGAGATATAATTCATGTGGTTTAGTTCAGCATAACCTTTGATTTTTGTGTCTTCAGGTATGATGTGCATTTTCGTATTTGTTAAAGTCTCCATAACTCTACCACTTAACTTAAGGTTCCTCACGTAATCTGTATGTAATCTGAATGGCCCTGGTAAGCATTCGAGTTACAATCTTTGGACTAGATGTCATGCCCAACTTTAAAAAAATTCTCCATGTTGTGTTTGCTATGACAGCAATTCTAACATGTTATAGACCTGCAAACTGTTCCTTAGTTTTTGGCAGGGCGGTGCTATATTTTCCTTCTTTAGTTGATATTAGGTAGCAGAGAGACTTGGCAAATTGTTACTTGGAATAAGAGAATATCAGAGGACTGCGTTCTTCATTCAGCTCAGGAAATTGTCATTAGAGCACTGGATTTTTCTTCCAGCCTTTGCAGAAGTTTACTGAACAAGTGTATAAAGCTGAAAGGTGTACGACTTGGGGGCATATTTATACTATAGGAGCATTGGCATCTTCCCCTGGAGGCACCATGCTGCCCTCTTGGTGTCTGCTGTCTCATTTCTCTCCATGTCATGCTTATCTCATTCTAGTATCTTTTAAGGCCACATTCTGTTGATTGACTAATGCCAGCACATTGCCAGGACCAATAAATACCATTTTAGTATGCTTTTTTTTTTAATGGTTTAAATAACCAACTAACTCCATAAAATGGATAAGCAGCCAGCATATGCACAGCTCATTTATTTATTTCTGTAATTAGACGTTAGCTGTTTACTTGTTACAGTAGATATCATAGGAGTATTCAGTGTTCAGTCCTTGGCTTGTATGCTGGTATATACCTTCATCTAAAGACAGAGGTATAAATGCTCTGCAGATATCTTCAGGAAAGGAGATTTAGAAAGGAGCTACGTGCTGAAGTGGTAAAAAGTGAAAGTAATAATTTATATGTAAAATAATGAGTGAGGTAAGTCAATGATTTGGCTAGACTGCTCATGTTTTTTGCATTGGTGTTTAACAGAGAACCAGTATATGAGGTAATAATGCAAGCACACTGTCAGTGTTTTCCTGTATGATTTTGACCTTTAGTCAGAAATTTTATTTTGAGATGCATTTTCAATATACAGTAAAGTTAATATTTTAGTATTAACTTCATTAGAAGGATAATCTTACCTAGTGAGTTGTTATTAAAACATATTTTAAAAATACAATTTTTAATGAACATTAAAGAACAGCTTTTATGAAACCATCATATTTCTGATCGGTTAGTGAGAAGAACAGGATTCAGCATAGCAAACGTGGCTAAATGTGATCCTTGTATTAAAAATAGTAGGGGGAAGGGACACCAAAGCACAGAAAATTAGGAATTACATGATAGGTTATTATAGATATGCCAAGGTTTAGTGTTAAATTGGAATATGCATTAATAGTCCCAAGTTAAGAAAAATTGTCTCTTGACAAAGCTCTGCTTTTGGAGAGATGGAGTATTCAGTCGTTAAAATATTCCAACTTTTATATATTAAGCAGCATCTTGGAACATCTCAATTGAAGCAGCTCTAAAAGCATTGAAAATACTGAGACCAAGTCATCTCTAGACTGGTGACTTCAGTGTGGACCTGTCAAATCCCAGACATGGCCCAGACTCTGCCTACTATTTATTTTAACAAGTGCTGTAGTGCCCTTTTTATGTGGCCAGCTTAGTGAGGTGCTCTGGACTCGAGTAGTTTGTTTAATGTCAGATCACTTTTAGTCTAACAGGAGGTTGGACATAGGATTACCAGAATGAGAGTGTGGATGACAAGCCCGCAGGGTCACATCATTGTGGGCTGAACTAAATGAGGGACTTTTTATTCACCTTAATTTTGATAATAGCTATTAAGAAAAATTTAATTTTTATTCTTGTACGTGAAATAGTGTGTTGAAGAAGAGAAACTAAATTAGTGTTCAATATTACTTCATTGCTCAATCCTTACATTTCTTTATGTGGAAAACCAGTTTTATTACATTTTGTTTTGGCACAGGTAAGGTTTCTATTTCAGAATAATATTTAACCATGAAGAAAAATCACTTAGGTAAAGTGCTTAATTTCAGTGTGAAGGAAATAATGCTTGCTTGATATTTACTTTGCTTTTTTCATTGTTTTTGTTTTTTTGCCAGGGGTGAAAGCGTGTCTACAAAGAAAAGAGTGGGAACAGGAAGAAAAGTATGAAATTCCTGAAGGACCACAGAGAAGCAGGCTCAACAGAGAACAGCTGGTATTTTCCTTTTGATACTACTTTCAGTGTTCTTATTGTAACTTAATATCATTATTACCGTCAGGAAAAACTTCTCCTGCCCTTTCAACAAGTACAGGTGACTGATTAAAATTTTAATTGTGTTTAGTTCAAGCACTTGATTCTGAGAGATGATCACAATGAGCAGTAAAATCCAGAAGGTAATAATTTCATACTCTTAATGGATTTTTGGCATCTTGAACATTCCCATAAACCTTTCAGAATCTGAGATAAGTCTCATATACAGGAAGGAGCTTGAAAGAGGACTTACAGCTGCTGCTTGGATTTAGTTAACCATGTCTTTATTGCCACATATTACAGTTTTAATGGATAATATTCCATTATCCTGTTGACAGATAAGTATATTAGAAATGTCAAAAGTTTTTGTAGAAGGGAATTGTGGAACTTTTCCTGTAAAGCACACAGAAGTGTGTTTCATAGCTAATTGGATCCCTAGCCATGGCTTTATAGTGTACTGTGTTCCGAGGAATACATCTGTGGAACCCTGGAGGCCACACTCCCACGTCGCTGCCCTGGAGATTTTAGGTTGGTAATATTTAGGAACCTGAATATGGATGGGCACAATTGGAAGGTTCCATGGAAAAGATGTTACTCTTACAGTCAAGTTGAGCTTAATTAGTACCCTGAAGTGTATTTCAGATACCCTAGGAAGGAATTCTTGGAGCTTTAAGTCCCACCAAATACGAATAAACATTCTGATAAAAGAAGATTGATAAACAGGTTGTGTGTGTGTGTGTGTGTGTACACATAGCACACCTAAAATGTGAGAAGAGTGAAAAGGATCAGAGTCGTAGGAAAAAAATTGTAAATAGGAAACCTTTATTTTCATAAGTATTTTTCTTGACCCAAATAGTTTACTTGAAATACAAGTTGTCCCAGAACCTCATTAAGTAGCTTTTTTTATATATATTTTTATTGAAGTATAGTCAGTTTACAACGTTGTGTCAATTTCTGGTGTGGAACATAATGCTTCTGTCATATGTGAACAAACGTATATTCATTTTCATATTAAGTAGCTTCTTAACTGCTCACTATTATTTTTATTTCTCATTCATATGCGGTGTTTTAAAATATTCTGATCTGCTTTTAATGAGCTTTTTCTCGTTATTTCAGTTACCAAAGTTGTTTGATGGATGCTACTTCTATTTTGGTGGAACCTTCAAACACCATCCAAAGGACAACCTTACTAAGCTGGTCGCTGCAGCTGGGGGCCAGATCCTCAGCAGAAAGCCCAAGCCGGACAGTGACGTGACTCAGAGCATCAGCACAGTCGCGTACCATGCCAGACCTGATTCTGACCAGCGCTTCTGCACACAGTACATCATCTATGAAGATTTGTCTAATAATCGCCCAGAGAGAGTTCGGCAGGGCAAAGTCTGGATGGCTCCTTCCAGCTGGTTTATAGATTGTGTGATGTCCTTTGAGTTGCTCCCTCTTGACAGTTGAATACTACACCAGATGAACATTTCAGATTGAATGTGCACAGTGTGAGAACCCAGTGATTGCACTGTTTTGATCACATTTTTACAAATAGGTAGACTCATTCATATACTGTTTTTCCTTGAATTTAGAAAAAGAAAATTGTACTCCGGAGTAGGAATTCCTTCTATTTACCAGTTAGATGCCAAGATTTGCGTTAAAGACTTTTCTTTTTTAAATTGGCGTATGTATTGATTCATCATGTCTTTCTATTCACATTATTAGCTATCAAAGATTAATGAGAGGGTATCAGAACGTTGGTTCAATATACGAGTGGTATCATTATGTCTCAGCCTTTTAATATTTGATGAAAAAAATCCATACCTGCCATCAGCAGAAATACTTGCCTTCCTTTAGTAAGCAAATAATATTGTCAGATAATTTATTCTGACTTTATTATAATGAGAATAGGGTACCTGGTCTAAATGTGCCACCATAGGTGTTAAACTCTTCTCCTGTCTACGCTTGTGTTTATATAGCTACTTAGAATTTACTTGGATATCTGTTCCTGTATTTTTAGCCCCATTTTTAAAAAACTCTTATCTGTTAATCAGGAAATCATGATTTGAATCTTAACATTATTGTTCTTTGGTGCTAAAAATCAACACTGGGCTCATGGTACATGTTTTTATTGTATATACTTCCTTATTGTTAATAATCAATTTATAACTGCGTGCGCTCTCTGTACACACACACACACACGCATGCATTTTCTTTAGCGTATTATAATTTCACTATTTCTTAGGAGTTCTCATCAGACTAGCAAATTGTCACTCCATTGCAGATAAATTAGAAAGCAGTCTTTCTGGTAGACCTTACTATGTCTTGCTAAAATAATTTTTTGAAGGTTTTAATTTCTTTCTTCATAAATTTCTTTTCATTTTTAGATTGCTGGGGAGGCAGAAGTTGGCAGTTACTTGATTTAGGACAGATTTTCTCCAGATGCTACAAAAGGCTACGACAATAAGTCTAATGGTAGGAGTGAGAAGGACTTACTCGTAATACCAGGACCGTCAGGGCTGCAGAGTTGTGGGCAGGGCATCTCCCGAGAATGGGAAGACCTGGGCAGGTTACTCTGGTCTGAGTGTTCTTATCTGTGAATTGACAAGGTAGATTAGATCATTTTAAAACATTTTCTAAGAAGCAGAGTTCTTTAATAAGTCCTCCTAGAAATTGAATATACTTAAAATATTAAATACATGGAAAGGGAGTCACTGTTGAGACTTGCCAGTTTGGTCCTTTTTGACCCAAAGAGAGTAGTTTGATAACCATTAGACTGGAATGCTGAGAGTCTGAAGTTGATGAACATTTTTAGATCCATTTGTTTGAAGTTTGAGACTCAGCTGATTATTTCAAAATAAAATTTACTTTAATCCCTTCTTTGACATATTATTTTTCCATATGAATAAATATATTATGTGAGCACAATACTGCTGGCCTTGACCTTCACGGGTGAATTAGCTCTGAAACATTCTCCAACCAACTGGTAATGTGTTTGTCCCACATTTCATTCTAATGGAGACTGATGAACAGCACAGCACCAAACAAATCTGAGGGGTTAGATAATGTCTGGATTAAGTAATTTAAGACTCTCTGGGATTTGAGTTGTCATTTTTGACTTATAGCTGACTTGTAGTCACTTTCTATTGCCTCATTGGTCGTATTCCTAGACAGGTTTATGTTTGCTTTTCTGATCTGAATCCCTGTTTGTAAAAACACTTTCGGGAGTTGCTACTCGCTTTCCTTCGTTCATTTTCTTGGTTTGTCTCTGTCTCTTGTATTTTGTGTCTCACTAGTAAGCAGTGTTATTTTTTGTTTCTTTAAGTATTTTGACAGCAATTAATTAAGCAGTTAATTAAGAGCAGTTCAACTCTTGAAACGTCTTATATTTTCTATATAGATATACTTGTAATTATTTTAATTTTTCAATCATAGATTCAAGCTTCCTTTTTATTTACCATAAATCATTAAAGTTATTTGTGCTTCTGTATCTCTGTTTCTTCTGTAGAAGTGGCTTATTCTGCACTTTGCAGACTGAGACTGAAGGACTTGTGAGGAAATCTCAGCTGACAAAGCTCATCTTTTTAAGCAATATTTCTAAAGTATATTAGGTACTTTATTACTTAAATATTTTTGTTTTTTGAACACAGCGTAACCTTGGTAGTTTGGAATCAAGAGCGTCAGGTAGTACTCTTAATAATTTAAAAAATGTTTTTTAAATTAAAATATAATTGACATACATCATATTAGTTTCATGTGTACATCATGCTGATTCAATATTTGTATACATTTCAAAATGGCCACCTCGTTAACTCTGGTTACTGTTTATCACCATACAAAGTTATTACAGTATTATTGACTCTGTTCACTATGCTGTGCATTATATCCCCATGACTTAAATTTATTTTATAACTGGAAGTCTGTATCTCTTAATTCCCTTCACCAATTTGGCCTGTCCCCCCCAACCTCCCAATCCCTCTCCCCTCTGACAACTGCCAATTTGTTTTCTGTATCTATGAGTCTGTTTCTGTTTTGTTTTTTAGATTTCACATATAAATGAAATCGTACAGTAATTGTATTTCTCTGACTTATTTCACTTAGCATAATGCCCTCTAGGCTTCTCCATGTTGTCACAAATGGCAAGATTTCATTCTTTTTCATGTTGATACTGTATATATTCATTGTACATATATACCACATCTTCTTTATCTATTACCTTTTGATGGGCACTTAGGTTGTTTCTGTATCTTGGCTGTTGTAAATAATGCTGCAGTAAACTCTAGGGTAACATATCTTTTCAAGCTAGTATTTTTGTTTTCTTCAGATAAATACCCAGAAGTGAGACTGCTAGAGCAAATGGTAGTTTTATTTTTACCTTGAGGAATCTCCATACTGTTTTCCACACTGACCAATTTACATTCCCCTCAACAGTGCATGAGGGTTCCTTTTTCTCTACATCTTATTTTTGTCCTTTTTTTAAAAATTTGAGATATAGTCAATTTACAGTGTGTCAGTTTCTGGTGTACAGCACAATGCTTCAGTCATACATGAATACACACATATTTGTTTTCATATTCTTTTTCACCTTAAGCTACTACAAGATACTGAATATATTTCCCTGTGCTATATAGTATAAACTTGTTTATTTATTTTATATATATCAGTCAGTATCTGTAAATCTAACTCCCAATTTATCCCTTCCCACCCTTCCCCCAACTGGCAACCACAAATCTGTATTGTATGTTTGTGAGTCTGTTTCTGTTTTATATATAGTTCATTTGTCTTTTTTTTTTTTTTTTAAGATTCCACATATGAGTGATATCATATGGTATTTTTCTTTCTCTTTCTGGCTTACTTCCCTTAGAATGACATTCTCCAGGGCCATCCATGTTGCTGTAAATGGCATTATTTTATCATTTTTTATGGATGAGTAGTATTCCATTGTATAAATATACCACAGCTTCTTTATCCAGTCATCTGTTGATGGACATTTAGGTTTTTTCCATGTCTTGGTTATTGTAAATAGTGTTGCTATATGTCTTTTTGAATTAAGGTTCCCTCTGGATGTATGTACAGGAGTGGGATTGCTGGGTCATATGGTAAGTCTATTTTTAGTCTTTTGAGGAATCTCCATACATTTTTCCACAATGGCTGCACCAAACTGCATTCCCACCAACAATGTAGGAGGGTTCACTTTTCTCCGCAACCTCTCCAGCATTTCTCCCTTGTGGCCTTTTGAATGATGGCCATTCTGACTGGTATGAGGTGATACCTCATTGTAGTTTTGATTTGCATTTCTCTGATAATAAGTGATATTGAGCATTTTTTCATGTGCCTGTAGGTCATTCATATGTCTTCACTGGAGAATTTCTTGTTTAGGTCTTCTGCCCATTTTTGGATTGGGTTGTTTGTTTTTTCTTTTTAAGTCATGAGCTATTTATATATTCTGGAAATCAAGCCATTGTCAGTCTCATCTTTTGCAAGTGTTTTCTCCCATTCTGTAGGTTGTCATTTTGTTCTGCTTCTTGTTTGGGACCCTCTGTGCTTCCTATACTTGGATATCTGATTCCTTCGTTAGGTTTGGGGAGTTTTCAGTCATGATTTCTTCAAATACCTTTTCAATCCCTTTTACTCTTTCTTCTCTTTCTGGGATTCCTATTATGCATAGGTTGGCATGCTTTATATTATCCCATAGGTCCTTTATATTATTTTCATTAGTTTTTATTTGTTTTCCTCTCAGCTGTTCTGATGGGGTGACTTTTGTTGTCCTGTCTTCTAAGTCACTTACTTGTTCCTCTTCATTATCTAGCCTACTTTTTAGAGACTTTAGTGCAGTTCTTATCTCAGCAAATGAGTTTTCCATTTTTATTTAATTTCCATTTTAAATTTTCATTTTAATCACAGTCTCTTTTAGTTCCTTCAGTAGTTTGATCACTCCTTTTTTGAAATCATGATATAGTAGACTATCAAGGTATATTTCATTGATGATTCTTTCAGGGGATTTCTCTTGTTCTTTTAATTGGGAGTGTCCTCTGCTTCTTCATTTTATGTATAACTCTCTGGCACTATGGATTATAGAGTATCAGTTATCTACTGTGGTCCTGAAGGGGTTTATTTTATCTAAAACATGTGGAAATAAAATTAAAAAGAAGAAATAAACATTTGAAAACAGTATAATAACAGAAGAACAAAGTGAAGAGAAATAAAAATCAAGTTGAGACAAGTTTTTAAAAATTTCAAAGAAAACAAGATTTGAAAACTATAATCAATAACAGAAGAACAAAACAAATAAAAATCAAATTGAGACCAAAAAATTAATTTAAAAAATTTTAAAGAAAATTTTAAAAGGAATTTAAAAATTAAAAAATTAAAATTAAGAAAGAAAAATGAAAAAAAAAAAAGGTGTATGTGTTCCCATGGAGACCGCCTTAATAATTTTGTCGAGAGGTCTTTCTTGAGTATAGGTGGTTGCCAAGTCATCCTTCGAGCTTTTTTTCTGTTATCCCTTTGGTTGAGGGTGTGGCCAGTGTTGTGGCCAGAGCCTGCCCTGGCTATTGAGCGGGGCCTCCTTTGTGTTCTGTGGTTGTTGCTGCTCCTACCCTCGCCCTGCTGCGCAGACTCCGCTCGCAGGTTCTAGAGGCCTTCTGGTCACACTCCTGGTCTTTGCTGACCCCAGGACTAGCAGACGGGCAGGTCGCGCCCCCTCCCAACACCATATCCTGGAGCCCGCTGGTGCACGGTAGGTGGGCAGGTCGCTCCCCCATTCGGTGCCGCTCCCCGTGCTGTAGGGCCCGTGCTCTGTAGGCAGACCTGCAGGAAACAGCGGCACCAGCCCTTGCCCCCGCTGTGTGCCAGAACTGCTCCTTGTTCATTTGCCTTAGAGGTGCGTGTTCACAGAGGCACTGGGGCAGAACAGTCCCCTTGCCCGGGGCTGTAAACAAGTCTCAGTCCTGCCTATGAGGTTGCGGAGCCCCCAGGTAACGATTCAGGTTTCCACCCCACCTCTGCCTGGGAGCTGCGTCCTGGAGAATATGGCGGCCGTGGCTGCGCTGCGCCTCTCTCCTCCCCGGGAACGCGCCAGTAATGGCGCCGTGGGTCTGTGGAGACAAAGGCCATGCACCCCTACTCCTAGGGCACACCAGCTGTGTTGCTTTGCTTTTTTTTTTTTGCAGTTTATGGGGGACCGAGGTTGATCTGCTCTGTATTCCCTCCCAGCCACTGCACGCAGCGCCCTGCAGTCCCCCAGGGCTGCCTCAGTGCGGCTGCCCCAGTCCTCTGCTCGGCTCGGGCGGCCTGTCCCGGCCTCCAGCTGCCAGCTCGCGTCTTGGGCTGGGTGTTGCAGGGACCCTTTGTGCCCGTTTAACTTAGTTCTGTCTGTCAAGGGCTGTTCTGTACAGATCCGAGCCTCAGAGGATCCCCCTCCGTCCCGCTGGCCTCTCCTTTGGAGACAGGGAGACCCAGCAAACGAATGCTATTCTGTCTTTGCTGGTCACTCCCCACGGGACTGGTCATGCACTGCTTTGCTTTTACGTCTTTCTTTTTTCCTTTTCTCCTACCAGATTTGTGGCGTATTTTGCCTTTTGAAGAAGGCGATGTTCTGTCAAAGTTCAGCAAGTGTTTTGATTGGATGGGTGGGTTCGTGGATGTCACTCTTGGTGTATTTGTGGGAGAGGGTGAGCAATGAGTGTCCTGCTCCGCCATCTTGGCCCTCCTCCCTTGACTTTTTAGTAAGTGCCATTCTGACAAGTGTAAGGTGATAACCTCATTGTGGTTTTGATTTGCATTTTCCTGATAATTAGTGATGTTGAGCATCTTTTCATGTGCCTGTTGGCCGTCTGTATGCCTTTGGAAGATGTCTCTTCAGGTCCTCTGTCCACTTTTAAATAGTGTGTGTGGTTTCTTTCTTTTTTCTTTTTTTTTTTTTTTTGATACTAAGTTGCAAAAGTCCTTTATGTAGTTTGGATATTAACTCCTTATTGAATATATGATTTTTGAATACCTTCTCTCATTCAATAGGTTGCATTTTCATTTTGTTGATTTTGTTTCCTATACAAAAGCCTTTAAGTTTGATGTAGTCCTATTTGTTTATTTTTGCTTTTGTGTCCCTTAACCTGAAGAGTTAAGGTTCAAAAAGATATGAATAAGATTGATTTCAGAGAGCTTACTGCCCAAGTTTTCTTATAGGAGTTTTATGGTTTCTGATCTTACAAGTCTTTAATCTATTTTGAATTTATTTTTGTATATAGTATAAGAGAGTGGCCCAGTGTCATTCTTTTGCATATAGCTGTCTAGTTTTCCCAGTATCATTTACTGAAGAAACTCTCTTTTCTCCATTGTATATACATGCCTCTTTTGTCATAAATTAATTGACCATATATACACAGGTATTTCTGGACTCTATTCTGTTCCATTTACCTGTGTCTCTTTTCATGCCAGTACTATACTGTTTTGATCACTCTAACCTTGTAGTATATTTTGAAATGAGGTTTTGTGATGCCTCCAGCTTTGCTATTCCTTCTCAGGATTGTTTTGGCTACTTGAGTCTTTAGTAATTCCATACAAACTTTTGGATTCTTTGTTCTAGTTCTGTGAAAAATGCCATCATTTCTTCAAATAAATTTTCTGCTTCATTCTCTTTTCCTTCTGGAACCCTATAATGTGAATGTTAGTACACTTGATGTTAATCCAGAGATCCCTTAAGCTAGTCTCTTTTTTTTTCTTTTTGCTGTTCTGATTCTTTTTCTGATCTGTCTTCCAGATCACTGACCTGTTCTTTTGTATCATCTAATCTGTTGAATCCTTCTAGTGTATTTTTAATTTCACTTATGGTATTCTTCAAGCCTGATTGGTAGAAATCTCAGTTTTCCTATAGCACTTTGGGGCATTTGTATATCAGCCCCATTGGTTTCCCAAGCCAGACGTTTTGGGGCTGGTCTCTCTGGTGTAGATCCTAGGGGCTGGAGTGCCTGATGTGGGGCTCCAACCCCATGCTCCTCCAGGACAAGCTCCTGCCTGGTGAGATCCCTCCCTATTGTATGCCACCATGTGTGGAGTAGGATTTTTGGAGAGAGTGTTTCTCTGCCACTACTACCCATCTCAATGTCCTTTTCATCTTTTGTTGTGGAGCAGGTGTTCAGTTAGTTCTCAGATTTTACTCAGAGGGAATTGATACAAATGTAGTTGTACATTTGTGTTTATAGGAGGAGGTAAGGTCAGCCTCCTATGCTGCCATCTTGAACCACCTCCATCAGGGACTTCTCATGGTTCTGTTAAAGTCAGAGGGTTGGTAGCTCTTCTACAGCAACACACATGGCTGTTTTCTAGTTCTATTCCTCCCTGTATTTTGCAGTTTTCCCCCCTTTTCCCTTGACAGCTGCTACTCTGTAGCTACTTACCTATTTCTATTAACAGTTTACCCTATCTAATTTGTTAACTTTTTTTTGACTTGCTGACGCATGGAAACTAGATAGGAAGTATATTAGAATTATGAATGAAATAAGGATAAACAAATGATGTGTGAGAGTTTTAGTGATTCATCTGGGAGGTAGATACTTAAATTTTCATAGATAAGACTTACCATTTATTTCATCTGTCTTGATTTCTTTTGAGCCTTCTTTGTAAATTCAGCAATTAAGTGACCGCTGCATAGGTGAAGATTGCATTTTGGAAGGTTTAATGTTTCCCATGGAAATAAGAAGATGCAGAGAGGAGGACCACATTACATGTTAGCTCTTACTGCCGCCATAGGTTGGGATGGGAAAAAGGAGTGCTCTATGGTGTTCTAAAGTTTTGTGGACCTCACATAGTCACAAATGTCTGTTCTGTTCTCTCAACATGGCAGGAAATATTGCTGTTTTTATTTAATAACTATGTCACTATTTTGTTTGAGGATGGACTGAATTACAAGTTGTGAACTTAATGTATATCTTTATAAGTCAACCCTTTTCAAAGATATGCACATCGAATCACCTAATAAATGAAAACTAAACAGTTCTAATTTTTTTCCTAGTCAACTGATACATGTTATGTGTGGCTCCTTAGCTGCATACTCTCTTATGACTCGGGATTGTTGATGATCTGTGTAGCTTTCTAAGGCACAGAGTGCACCTTTTGATACCTGGAAGTTTCTATCAGAATAGCAACGTGGGAGAAGCGGGGAAAGCCCTCGACTGTTCCGACTTGGACCTGATGTGAAGGGTTTGTGACTAATACCCCGGCTAGGATAAGGACTCCTTTGGCCCCAGTGCTCCAGTTTGCCTGTGCTGCCGCTCTGAGAAGGTCAGTAAACTTAATGCCAGGCTTGGAAATTGGATTAAAGTCCCCAGGAGGGCATAACTCCTTCACGGGCCTTGAAGTCACTTGGACCCGAGTTGTTTATATCTCTTTACTAGTTCAGTTAACCTGGGTCCACAGTTATAAAGTCGGGAAAATACTGTCCATCTTACATGGACATAAAGATGGATAAAAGCACTGAGCACCGGCAGGCACTCACAGGATCCCCCTCTAAAACCTGTGTGAGAAGACGGATCAGACAGAGACATCTCGAATAGTAGCTTGTTGAAAGTTGGCCTTTGGTAGCACAACCACCTCCATCCTGAGAAGACCTGGATATTGTCCCCAACCCCAGCTCAACTGCTGGCCTTCCTGTGGTCACTTTACTATTGTTGATCTTAACAACATCCAGGACATGGCCTGTCTGGCTAACTTCTTCCCTCTGATTCCTCAGCTATGAGTGAAGTTTCCCCAGCTATGTAGCCTGCATTGCCCATTCAGCTAAGATTTTGTTTAGCTTTCGTCCTCTGAATGCATTTACTTTGGGTACCAAGACTACTTATGGCTCCATACTTACTATATGCACATTAGAAAGCAAACTTCTGTGAGTGTTGTGTCACAATCCCTTTTGGGCACCTCAGCTCTTCTGCTATATGACTTTGAGATAACCTTGTTTTACACATCTCTTTTTAAAAAAAAAAAAAGGAAGTTAATTTTTTTTCTACCTTTAGTTCATAATTTGTGAAACTTACATTTTAATTATTAACACTTTAAACTTTTCAAACTCACTCCTTATTACCTGCTGGCTAAAATAATATTACCAAAATATTCTTCCATCAATGAAATATGTAGGTCTTTTTTTGAATTTTATCAGTGTGGCTACCTTTGAGTTTTTAAATAACTCTTCTTACAGAAGTATTACATAATTACTGTAGAATATTTGCAAAGTGCAAAAACACAAGCAAGAAAATCATCTCCAAATTCAGGGACCATAAACTGACAGATTGTTTTTTAGCCTTCATAATGTAAAAAAATAGACTGCATGTTCTTGAAAGGGCATGTGTGCTTCAACTTTCCACAGCCCCCACCACTCCTGCTGTCTTACCCTCCTTCCACTTTATTCATTTACTTGGGCCTTGGAAATACTGAGTTAATCCACAACTCAGAATAACACTCTTGTCTTTTTTTCTATTCAAGCACACACACATATAGCTTTTATGATTAAGGATTTAAACCCTGAAAAATACTTTCCATATTTTTCCATGTAATTAAATATTCTTATATATGATTTCCTATGCTTGTATAGTAGCCTATCAACAACATGTATTATAATTTATCAGATTCTTGCTATTGAATATTTGGGTTATTTCCATTACAGATAAAGCTCTATAAACTTCTTTGTAATACATTCTGGTGCTGGGGGAAGGGAGAGATTTTCTTTAAAATGTCAAGCTAAGTCACCATCTATCATTACCATCTCTATAAAATGCAGCTCACACCCTACATATTTAAATTAAGATCTATAGTTATGCTTGAAATATAAAAATTAGAAAATGAGCCTTAGTTGATTGCCATGATTTTCATGAGTTGATGAGGCTTTACATGTAAGGTTCAGAACACTCCAGCTCTTAGAGGCTAGAGACTAATTAGAAAAAGAAGGGGGAAAAAAAGGAATTTTAGGCCTCTTGGTAGAGACCTGAGAGATCATCATGGCAGTGAGGAGCTCTTGTGTTAGGATGAGGACACAGGCCCAGAGAACGTCCAATCACATCGCTCATTAAAGGCAGGGCCCAGGTTAAAAGCACGTGTTCTTTTGTTTCTGCTGCATCACCTTCCAGGGTGCACTGCTTCTTTTAAGAAAACCAAAGCACTTGCTTTCACAGAGACTGCAATCAGACTTTGACTTGAATGAATTTATTACGTTGGTCTAGAACATCTAGAAAAGAAGATGGCATCTCTCCCTCATGTACTGCAGCCCCCACCTCTAACCCATTGCTAATCACTGCATCTGTTTTATTTTTTTTAAATTTTTATTGAAGTGTAGTTGATTCACAGTGTTAGTTTCAGGTGTTCAGTTATATGTGCATTTTTTTCAGATTCTTTTCCATTATAAATTATTAGAAAATGAATATAGTTCCCCATGTTACACAGTAGTTCCTTGTTTGTCTAATAGTCATGTGTATCCATCAAGACCAAAAAGGGTCTTAAAATCTTTCTCGACTTTTATTTTAGGCAGCTACAACCAACTGGTCAAGTTGGTTTATCAGCTAAGACGTACTTATCATCACTCACCCATGCTTAAAAACTTAAGTAATCTTAATACGTGTGTTGCTTTCCCCACAGCGTACGGGAAGTAGAGGACCTATTCTGGTCAGTAATTACGGCTCGGCTCGGGGTAGAAGTGATTCACAACTGGGAGGCCATGACCTCCTGACTGGGAGTTGAAGGGGGTGGGGAAGCTCAAAGACAAGGGAAGAGTGGGAAAGAGGAATAGGGTTTGAAAAATCTCCCTAGGTGACTTATGCCTGTACTTCCCACAGTTGCAAGTTACTGCTTTGGCACCACTTTTTGTTGTTAATTTGTGATGTGGTTGCACCACTTAGAGACTGTACTTCTGGTTCAGGCGCCTATTGCAATACAAAATGTGCGTGTATGCATTTGACCTAATGTAACCATGTGTTATGTATATAATATATCTGATTCCTCAAGACTCGCATTTCTAAAGCTAGGGTATGTGGAATTTGCCATAGAATATGGCTGATGCATGTGCCTTAAAATCACCATTGCTTTCACCATAATAATTATTTCCTTTTTCTGTGAGTTCTGAAGTTCTGACACCTGGTGGTAAGTTCATATTACTTTTCTGGGCTGTGGAAGTAATAATTAACAAGGATGATGTTTAATTTATTTTTAAAGGGAATTAAGACACCCTGAAAAGTTAATAAAGTCTGAAGGCATTTTCTATTGACCTTTCTTTTGCTGATCTGTGACAGAGGCACAAAGGGCCGGAAATTGACTTTTTCAGGAAGTATCCTCTTATTTGAAATGCTATGCAAAGTTTCACTCACAATGATACCTATGTGTTTTAGCCTTTTTCCTTTTGAAAAATATAGATCTGGTTTCCATTTTCAAAGGAGGTTGAACAAGAATCTGATACTGATTCACTCACTGATTTGTATATTATTTCATCAAATATTTACTGAGAAACTATTGAATATCAGACTTTGTTGCTCACTTAGAGCCACTAAGGTGCGTAAAAACAGCCCTCGAGGGGCTTAAACTCCAGTAGGAGAGTCAAACAAGTAAACAGATGG
The DNA here is from genome assembly GCF_048773025.1 of Camelus bactrianus. Lineage (NCBI taxonomy): Eukaryota > Metazoa > Chordata > Mammalia > Artiodactyla > Camelidae > Camelus > Camelus bactrianus. Next base: position 68,167,122 of record NC_133543.1, read on the forward strand.
TTGCACAGGTACTGTTTCCAGCAAGGCAAGCCTGTTACCAGTGCAGGAAGATTGGTGGAGACCTGTACCCTCGTGGGCATTTCTATGTCAGGACATCAAGAAGGCTACCTAGCCACATAGCCACACATGACTTACTTGGCAGAAGAGCCAACTCAGCGTTTGCTCTGGACATGAAGGTTATTTATTTTTGTTTGTTTTGTGTGTATATGTATTCATTGATGTATAGTCAGTTTACAGCATTGTGTCAATTTCTGGTGCACAGTATAATGTTTCAATCATATGTATACATACATATATCTGTTTTCATATTTTTCATTATAGGTTACTATAAGATATTGAATCTAGTTCCCAGTGCTATACAGAAGAAACTTGTTGTATGTCTATTTTATATATACTAGTTAGTATCTGCAAATCTGGAACCCTCAATTTATCCCTTCCTGCCCCCTTTCCCTCCTTGCAGCCAAAAGTTTGTTTTCTATGTCTTAGTTTTTGAAAAGTTTTCTAGAACTCATTCTTCTGATCAGATGAATTAATATTCACCATGGTATTCACTTTGATTCCCCTTGAGTGATACTTCTAGTCTTTTGCAGAAGAGAATGACACTTTATCAATATTTTATTAGAAGCTTTTTTTCTTTAATTAGAAAGTCAAGTCAGAAATAGGAAACGCAGCTTTCTGAAGTCATGAATAGGAAATGAGGGTTTTTTTTTTTTGGCTATCAGTGTTTAATTTGCTAAGTTAGCAAATTTAATATCAAGATAATTTAAACAGTAGTTAAAGCTATCCAGATTTATTTCATCTACCTTTTTTAAAAAAAGCATATTTTTAATATTCATGCCAGTTTTCTATGAATTCAGATGTAGTCATTAAGAAGAGTTTTTTTTTAATGTAAGAAAGGTTTTTAAAATGGATTGTTGGTGTTTAAAATATTTCCATTTTGTAGCAAAGTAATTTGTGTAAGTAGTTTAAAAAGTCAAATAGTACTAAAAGATTTAGACGAAAAAGGATCGGTCGTACTTCTCTCTCAGTCCCTCCTCAAAAACAATCACTTGGCACTCTGAGCAGTTTACTCTGGTATCAGCCTTGTGTATTAGTGAGTAATGAATCTCTTGATTCATCCATCCTGGACATCTATTGGTTTCCTCTCATAGTAGTTGATCATCTCCGCACTCCGAGCTTCTGTCTCCTTGCTTCTCCAAATCCTTCTAATAGGTAACTTAAATCTCTTTCTGGATTTTCACCGTGATGGTTGTGAATAGGTCCCTGCTCCTCCAAATTACTTGCAGTGATTTTGTTTCCTTTTTGTGAACCTTTTTGGTTTTCTTGAATTTTTCTTAGTTTTCAGAATTTATGTCTAAATGTTCAAACCTGTGTCTACATCTTCCACTACTTTCTGACATCTTTGAAAAACGTCTCACAATATAATTTTTCTCCAAGATGAACCTATTTGGTATCAAACTAGTTTCAGTGTCTTCTGGACACTTCCCTCTTGAAGCCCTCTGTCTTCCCCTCTCCAGTGTGGACTGCTTGCCAGTACGATCTGCTGCATAGCTTTCATCCTGCGACTTCCCATCTCTCCCAGATCCTGGGAAACCTCTTTGCTTCCCTTCTCTATTGGAGTCCCTGTTTTCTGTGTGTGTGTGGCATTTAATTTCATTTTTTTAAATCACAGTGTAGTTGATTTACAATGTTTCAGGTGTAGAGCTAAGTGATTCAGTTGTACATAGATATATCTATTCTTTTTCATATTCTCTTCCATTATAGGTTATTACAAGATATTGAATATAGTTCCCTGTGCTATACAGTGGGGCCTTGCTATTTATCTGTTTTATATATAGTAATGTGTATCTGTTAACCCCAAATTTCTAATTTATCTCTCCCCGCCCCTTACCCTTTGGTAACCATAAGTTTGTTTTCTATGATGTGGGTCTGTTTCTGCTTTGTAAGTTCATTAGTATCTTTTTTTTTCAGATTTCACATATAAGTGATATCATATGATAATTGTCTTTCTCTGTCTGACTTATTTCACTTAGTAAGAAAAACTCGAGGCCCAGCCATGTTGCTACAAATGGCATGGTTTCATTCTTTTTTATGGCTGAGTAATATTACACACACACACACACACACACACACCCCTATTCAGATACACACACACACACACACACACACACACACACACACACACACACACATCACATCTATCCAGTCATCTGTTGATGAACATTCAGGTTGCTTCCCTGTCTTGGCTATGGTAAATAGTGCTGCTGTTAACACTGGGGTGCATGTATCATTTTGAGTTAGAGTTTCTGTTGAATATATGCCCAGGAGTGAGTTTGCTGGATCATATGATAACTCTTATTTTAGTTTTTTAAGGAACCTCCATACTGCCCTCCATGGTGGCTGCACCAAATTACATTCCCATGAACAGTGTAGGAAGGTTCCCCTTTCTCCACCCCATCTCCAGCATTTGTTATTTGTAGACTTTTGGCTGATGGCCATTGTGACCGGTGTGTACAATAGTATTTTGATGGAAGGTATCCTCCAGTAGTTTCATGAGAAAGAATACAATCTCTTATATATTTTGTCTGAAAAATGTTTTTATTCTGCTCTCACCCCTGACATTTTGCTTAGTAGATAATTTTTAGGTGACAATTGTTTTCCCTTTTAAGGGATGAATCAGCTTCTTACTTCTTGCCTGTGTTCCCTTTGTAGGCGCTGGGGTTTAAACTTGCTCCCATATACAAAGTCATTTGCATCCACTGTATATTGTTTTGAGAGTTACATGGATTATTCAGTGTGTTTTTGAGGCAGAAAAAGTGGCAGGCAATGGAGCAGTGTCTTTAACGTCTGTACTCACTCTTCTGAAAGCCAGAAATGTTTACCTTTTCTATGTAGTTAATAAAATGGTGTTTTGGACTACTTCTGCCATTTGGAAATCACTGAGCATACTCTTGTTTAAAACGGTGTAATCTGGCCCTTTTAGAGTAATGTTTAACAAAATAAGGCAGGTTAGTCATATGGGGCTTGGAGCAACTTGCTAACTTACCTTAGTTAAATAGTTTCTTCTCTGAATGAGATTTGGGCCCTTGAATGATGATTTTATACCATTCTTTGCCCAGAAAGCACACTGATTCCACGTGTAACATTCTGTATACAAACTCTCATGATATTCATGGTTAATCTTGTTAGCAGTAAGCCTTCCTATCTACTGTTTCTTGGCCTGGCACATTTTTCTTTAGGTAGTACTATTGAGGTTTATAAATCTTATAGCCTAAAAGTAAAGGCTGTATTCACAAGAGGTCTGCTGAAATGAAATGAAAGTCATTTAGGTGTAGGAAGGTGGTGGGGATTTTAAAAGAGCATAAGAAGAGAAAGCTATCAGTTAACAGTGACCCAAAAAATAAAGCCAGTTAATGATGATGAATTGGACATTTTGGGGAGTGGAATATTAAGTAGAAAGTCTATCTATCTCCTCTAACCATGGTTGAGGAAAGAGGAAGAAAGAATAAATAAAATGAAGTATACCTAATGAAGCTTCATGACATTTTATATTATAATATAATTTCTTAAGGATTGGCAGGTAAGCTATGCCTCTTTATTGAAAGGTAAGCCTGTGGCATTATGGCTGTTCATCTGCAAGGAAATATAGTCATTCTATTTTCAATGTCTCTCTACATTGTGTGAGTTAAGGACAACCTTTTGAGCCTGCTTTAGGTGATACATGATCCAGAGAACTATCATATTCAGGTGGTTATCTCTGGAGAATATATTAATCCTATACAATAATTTTTGAAGGAGAAGAATCCTTAGAACAAAAAAGAATTTGAGAGATAAACACGTCCTTGGTGGGATCATCCCTGGTCATGTCGTCAGCTGTGCCGAGTGTCAGGAAATTAAGAATTAGCATCTTGATCCTGAGCCATTTCCTTCTCTTATTTTGAACTTTTTCTAAAATTGTGTTCCCTTATAAATCATTTCCACTTGAAGGTGATCATAAGGATCACGAAAAACAGCATACTGTTTCAGGTATCTTCTGGTTGAAGTGTTACAGCCCATGTAAACTAAATGAACTGGCTTCAGAACTGGACCTCAGGTTTTCTTTTTTTTTTTTTTTCCTTTTTTCCTCTATCTTATATTTGAGTGTTTTCTTCTTGCCAAGTCTGTCACCAGATTTTTTTAATAGATTCTTCCTTAGTAGACAGGTCTCTACTTCCATTCCTGTCCTACATCTTACACAGACTAACTGCATTGTCTTTGGCTTGCCTTTTTGTTTTGCTTCTTCTAGACTGCCATTCCCCCTGTATCACCACCCTCCTGCTTTCCCTGTTTTTACCCCTTGTTAACTGTTCAATGGCATTCAGTCTCAAAATTTCAAGCTTTGATGCTCTCCAGTTATTTTCTAGCTTTGTTATCCAAGAGGAAAAAAGGTTCCACAGGATTCCTGGCATTGTCTACTTTTATAAAAACATCAGAGGTTCACCCACTTTAGTAAATGAAACACTACTTTAAAAAAAAATTCACCCTATGAATGATTAGCTTTTTTTTTCTTTCTCTCTTTTTTTCTCCCCAGAATTTGGCTTTTACTTCAACATTTAATCAGTGTAGCTATCAGAAAATTACCAAAACATGTATTTCTAGTTACTAGTGAAAGTCAGTGGTCCCTTGGCTCTTATTAAAGAAACCATTACCTAATTTGTATAAGCTCCTTAAAGTCAGGACTCTGTACTAACCATAGCAGGGAATGCTTTCCTGTCGTGTGCCCATCACGATGAGACATTGTTTTCATTGGTTTATATTTGTGTTAAATAATTCTTGTAACAGCCTTTATATCCTCAGTACTATTTTTGTCTTATTTTAAGATAAGAAAACAATACTCAATAAAAAATGTTTAAAAAAAAATAAGATAAGAAAACAAGCTTTAAAAGTTTAAGTTCCTTGACCAAAGTCATATAGATAGCTTTAGTCCAGCTGAAGGTTGACTCCAGATAGTTGGACTCAAGGCTGTGAATTATGAACTACTACCTCAGCCCTCCACAACATCTCTGAACCCAGAAGTGACTCCAGAAAAGTTTTTGGTGCAAAGAATCAAACCCTGAGCCCACTGAAGGGACAATTCTAAAGAGAATGAACTTTGAAAAGCAGTGTGAAAGAGGCAGTGTAGTATAGCAGTTAATAATGAGCTAACTTTAAATTATAAAAGTTAACCTGAATGATTCATGTCTGACACTCAGTTTTCCTCATCTGTAAAATGGGGACAAAAATGTCTTGAAAGGGCATGAAGATTAAATGAATACATATAAAGTGCTTGGCATGAATAGTATAATAATTATACCTGGGATCTGTCTCAGGAATAGATCAGTCACATGGATCTGAAAGCCAGCAGTCTAAAACAGGGATGAACTTGTTTTTATCTTAGAAATCTAGAGGCAAGTGGTCCTAGGCTGATAGAGTGAGTCCCATTCTCCTCTTTGCAGCCTTGTTAAGGGTGTTCATGTTCACAGAAGCACTATTTACAATAGCCAAGACATGGAAGCAACCTAAAGGTCCATCAACAGTTGACTGGATAAAGAAGTTGTGGTATATATATACACAATAGAATACTACTCAGCCATAAAAAAGAATAAAATAATACCATTTGCAACAACATGAATGGACCTGCACATTGTCATACTAAGTAAGCCAAAAAAAAAGAAAGAAAAATACCATATGATATCATTCTTATGTGGAATCTAAAAAAACAATGACATGAATGAAGTTATTTATAAAACAGAGACAGACTCACAGACATAGAAAACAAAATTATGGTTACCAGGGGGGAGAAAGTGTGGTGGGTAGAAGGATAAACTAGGAGTTTGGGATTATCAGATATATATTACTATATATAAAATAGATAAACAGCAAGGTCCTACTGTACAGCACAGGGAACTATATTCAATACCTTGTAATAGCCTATAATGAAAAAGAATGTGAAAAGGAATATATATATATATGTATGAATGAATCACTATGCTGTACACCAGAAATTAACATGAGATTGTAAACCAACTATACTTCAATTAAAAAAAAAAAAAGCATTCACTTTAGCTCTGGCCATCATTTTAGACTGAAAGGTAAGAGCAAAAGAACCCCCCTGCCCTGCCAACCACACCCAAAATCTGCTTCTTCTGTCTCATTGACCAGAAAGTCACATGATCACCCCATCTGCAGAGTGTTGACTCTAACAACAACAGAATAAAATGGGACTGTTAGCGAAGAAGAAAGGGCTAGCCAACACAGGTGTGTGCGTGTGTGTTTGTGTGCGTGTGTGTTTTTACATGGCGATTACATGTGTGTACTATGTACGAGAAGCTATACAGAAAGAACCGTCACAGATCAGTAGTTTTCCTGGCCAGCAGCAAGCCTGAGGAGCAGCAGCAGCTAGGAGAAGCCAGAGAGAAGTTGGACAGGGAATGAAAAGGTGCTCCTGCTACAAACAGTAAAATACGAAGACAGAAAAAATGAACTTGACCCTTGCAAAAGAATGGCATGCAAATGCCATTTTATATATGTAAAAAAGGTCACATTCAGGTCTTAAGAAGTTCCCTTAATTGGTTAGGCAGAGTCATAACAAAGCCTCTGTATTGGGCTTGAACTCCACAGAGATTAATTTATCGCCTGTCCTTGGCCAACCTTCTCATAAGGGATGTAGTCCAGACAATAATGGATGTAGGTTTTTTCAGCAGATCCTCACTCCCCTGGGAAAAGCAAACCAAAACCACAAAACATTCCCTTAATAGATAATGAACTGACAGCATCATCTTTGCTCTAAAGGACAAGTGGTGGTCTGTGGTGACAGATGGCACATGGTCGGTTTGGGGCTTTGTGGCCACCAGAAAAGGCTCATTTGTCATCAGCTCACTGTACACTGGATTCTTTTCTGGAGTGAACTTTTCACATCAGAGTTCTCCTTACCAAGACAATCCAGTGGATTATTTGACCTTTGCCCTGCAAATGGTTGATTTCATGAGCCTTATTGACCTGTAATGAAAAATAAAGACTTTCAATGCCCAGGCTCTATCGCTCAAACAATTATGTAATCAAAGGTTAATTTAGCATTGGATACACGATCAGATTATATTTAGATAGCATTTTGGTGTCTTTGTTTGACAAAGCTTGAGTTCATCTGAGGATAAACGCAGATAGGTTTGCCAAGCACATTTCTGAGTTTGCTTTAAAACAAGGAAATGGTAACCATAAAACAGGGTAATTTCAATGATACTGAGTTTCACTCAAAAATTCAGCTGGTCAGGGAAGGATGTAGCTCAGTGGTAGAGGGCATGCTTATCATACACATGGCCCTGGGTTCAATCCCCAGTATCTCCATCAGTCAATCAATCAATAAACCTAATCCCTCCCAACAAAAAAAAAAAAAAAAGGAAAAAATTCAATTGGCAATATTCACTAGCTAAGATGATAAACAACAGGGACATACATTTTTTAGCCATATAATTAAGGGGTTAAATCACAGAATCTTCAAGAGTGGCAGTGCAAGATGGATGGAACAGATAGAAATATAACCCATGAAGAGTAATGTCCAGGTGCACAGCTAATGGTAAATTTCTTATAATGCTAGGAAACTGCCTGGCTGAACAAGGTAACTATGATTTTTCTCTCTCTGCTTTAAAAATGATTTTAATACGCCTGCATTTGAGAGAGGACAGTGACCTGTATACATTTCTTTTGCCTCTGATCTGATAAAATTCATTTTTACCTTCTCCTCACATAGGCCATTTCACAGAAGATTCTTGCTCGGTAGGCAGAATGTCCTAGCAACAAAAGAATGCATTAAAGAGGCAAACTTTGTCCCATCTAGTGAAAAAGGAACATTAGAAAAATGGGAGAAATATTTACATGCTGGTCTGTCTTTGGATTTTACCCCCAGATCCAGAATTGAGCCTTTGATGTTGCAGGTTTGAGAGTTGTCATTGCCCTGAGGAAGATAGGCCTATTTGTGTCCTGCAGTTATGAGTCGAGCCAGTTTCACTGTGGCATTGATGGAGTGTTCTGGCCTCCGCGGCTGGGGTATTGCCATTATAGAGATAAGGGCTGATGCAATCCCAGAAGCCCCTGATTTTATGTAGATGGGCTCTCTGTGGCTTGAAGGATTCTGCTTTACCTAATTTCAAGTCACAGTGAGGCATGATTGGGCCAGTACAATGTTTCTCAATTTCTTGGAGCTTTGCTACATATTTCTGCCACATAAAAGTCAAGGACTGATGAAATTAAATCACCATCTCCTGATAATGAGATCTGTGACTGGGAGCATACTCTCACGTCCATGACTTACGACGTCAAGCATTTCTGTTTCTTTCAGAACAAATTCAAGTATTTCTGAAACAGAGTTCAGATATAACATTTTGCCAAGTATTTGTTTTTATTTTATATATTGAGAATATAGCACTGAAACCTTTTTTTTTTTTTTTTAACAAAGAAAGTTTCCTGTGGCTTATATCTCATTGCCAATGATGGTGGCTCTGAAATCAGAATTTAGGCAGCTATGTTTTTGATTTATGAGGCAGAATAGCATGCATTTTGCTCTTCTGTAGCAATATTGGTTCCGCAGAGGAGGCAGTAGTAAAAAATTTATTTTTTCTGAGTAAGCTAAGCAGATGTGAATCAGAAGACACACAGGAGGGAAATATATGTTCTTCTGAGGCGCTGTTTTCGCAAAGGCTCTTTTTGACAATAACCACACTTTATGTCCTGTCCTTTACAATATTCTGTAATTCCTAATACAACATAAAATAAATGTACACTTCTCTTTTTAAGTCAGCAGCCGTAGGTTCTGCTATCAATCCCTCAAGCTAGAGTATATCGCGTGGTGGGAAACAGCGTGATAAAGCAGCCAGTGCATTAGGCCAGGAGTCGGATGTACTGGACTGAGTTCCCACTGGGCCATTTACTAACTGTCGACTCGGACAAGGCTTTTCACAGCCTCCTTTTATTGACCTGGATCACAAAAATAATAAACTTTGGCTCTCCCGTGGGGTTGCTTTGCACATCAAGTAGTAACGCATGCGTAAATTGTTAGGTCCTTTATAGGTATGAGGAATCGCAATTTAGGAGGCTTTTAACACCACACTAGCCTTTCTAAATTCAGGGTTTATCCTATCGAGGGAAGAAAATCGCTGAGGGATGTAGTTGATCAAAGCAGACAAAGTTATTGGCTGTCAGGAGAAATGGGAAGTTTTTTTGACATCAAATAGGTATGATGTTTGAGAGATGGATAACATCTCCAGAAGCTCTCTAGTTTCAACATACAGGATTACAGGAATTATAATAGTACTGTCAGAATATTAGCCACCTATCTAAATTAGAACTATTTTATAGATGTCATGTAATTAAAGGTAAATAAAATCAATGATATTTTAAATAAATGCTTTACACTCTTATCAAAATCATGGGTACTTTTTTGTATTCCAAGATACAACTATTATGCAATTCTGATAATAATTCAGATTATTTATTGTCCTTCCTTCGTATGAGTTTAAGGTGGTGAGTTGTTTATTGAAAGAGGTTATTTACATTCTTCAGTAAGGAGATACTCTGACATGAAAACATTTTATTCCTAATCCTCATGTATTTTTTTAACCTCACAGAGTATAAAGAGTATCTTCTTGAGCTATTCTTCATAATTACCTACTCTAACTGGTATCAGAGAATCATAAATTGCAATCAAGATTAATCTTTACATTGAATTCTCAGTCATGCATATATTCAATATCACCTTCAAGAATTAAAAACGGGGACTTTGATGGCTTAGACTACAGAATTCCCAAAGTAATCACATGAGAGGAATCTAAAAAACTACATGTATTTTTGTTCTTTACAGTGTATTAAAAATACGAGAATTTGAAATTTGGCTCTAAACTTATAAACTTGCAAAACTACATAATAGTACAGGAAATACGTTCTCAAGAGTAGTCAGAAATTGAAGGTCAATTCAATATGACTAACAGAGAGATTACTAAAAGTTATTTCCTTTTTTCCTTCCTTCTCTTTTTTTTTAGGTTGGTTTTTTTTTAAAGGAAAGCATTCCCTGTGTAAATGTCATTCTCAAAATGCTCAAAATAATTTCCAAAAAAATATCTTTGATAGAGATTTTTAAGCTGCTTATCAAAAAGTCTTCAATTTTTACACTCTGTTTACTTTTGACATTATAAATGTATATCTCTTGAAAAGCATCATTTCTTAAATAAATATTTACACGATGACCAGGTCTTCTACAGGTCAAGGCATATGGATTTAAAGATGAAATGACATAGTTTTTGATTCACAAGGAGAAATTGGCTTTTTCTGATGATTTGACAAGTTTAAGAATTGTTTTAAAAAGAACAAATATTTTCAGTCTAAGTCAGATGAAAACAAATTGTATTTTATCACTAATCTGACATGGGAGGGTGTGTGTGTTAATTGTATATTACTATGTAACAAGATTGGTGGCTTGAAAAAAATTGAACATACTTCATCAACCTGTGGCTTGATTGGACTCACTGGATGTTCTGTTCTAATGGTAATCAGATGCAACTGCAGGCATCTATAGATTTGACTGGGTTGGGCCATTCACTATGTGTCACTCACATGACAGGTGGTCAGTATTGGCTGCACAACATCTTTGTGTCTTGGTTCTTCTCCACGTGGCCTCTCAACTTAGACTTGGCTTAGACTTCTAAGAATATGTCAACTGGGTTCCAATGAGAGTAGTATTTCAAGCAGTGAAGGAAGAGACTGCAAATCTCTTGAGGTCTAGCCTCAGAAGTTACACCATCACTTGTGCTGCCTTCTACTGATCAAAGCACATCCCAGGCCCAGCCCAGGTGCAGGGGAGGGGAAACAGAGCCCACATCTCAAAGGAAGGAGGGACTGGACGGTTTGCAATCATCTTCAGTCTGTGGCAGGGGAAAAAGTCTCCATGTCTGGTGAGAAATTGTCATGGCATCCTGTAAATTATTTCAGATTCTGCCATTACTTAGATGATTACTTGCTTTTTCTAAACATCCTTCCTCATTGCTTAATGATTCATAACAGAGCTCATTGGCTTATGGAACATTGTGACTTTTTGATCCAGCAGACAGCTTTGGAAAAATATATGTTTGTAAATGACTGCAGGATAATTACCATCAGCACATAAAAACAGAAGAAAAAACAGCCTGTTTATGTTTGTTGTTTGGTGAGACTTTGCAAGCTGACGAATTTTGATCATTGTTATACATACTTTTCCTAGCAGAGATTTCCAGTTGTTGCCTCCTTTTATTTATTCTCCCTTCTTTTCTTGGTATAGATTTATAATCTTTTAGCCTAAACAAAAGACTACATTTCCAAGTGTCCATTGCAGTTCATTGTGTGATTAAATGCCAACGATCAGTCACGAAATGTATTGGATGAACGCTTCTTGTCTTCTTTCATTTTACTGTTGAAAGTGGATAGATCTGGACAAGGACCACACCCAGATATCACGGCATGGGATGCTGGAAAGAGTCGGCTTCCCTGATGACATCTTGGGGAGCCTCTACCCGTCCAGGGTGACAACCTTAGGATTTCTTGTATGTGGGAGATAAACTTGTACCCTGTAGTAGTTACTTCTCTTTGGGATTTTTTTTTTTTTTTTTTTGGTTATAAGGAGCGAAGCTTAACTTAACTTCCTTTACCTGCTGAGCTAGTCCCCCATCCTGGACTTAAAAACTTAGTGAAAATGTAGTCAGATATCTTCTGTGTGTGTAATGTGTTCAACGTGATTCTTGTTTTTTTGTTTTTTGGCCTGGCACTTGTTTGGTGGCTTCAATGAAAGAAGCATTGTGTATTCATACATGGTCATTTACATGCAAGGAAAATTCAGGAAACTTTAAAGCTGGCCTCTGATAATATTCTGATTGTTGTTTGCCAAGCCATAATCGGCCAAAGACTACACCAAAGAAAGCTGACTCTTCCATGGTTGTTCCTTTGGTTATCAGAGCACTACTGAGAATCCCAAATAGAAAACGGGTAAGTCTAATTAAAATCAAGTAGAAACCTCAATATTTTAATATCAGCATGACTAATATATAATCAATACAAAATCAATACAAAGAAAATTATGCAAAATTTTTATGTAGATAGAGATATTTAAACATAGCTCTGACAATTTTCTTCATTGGAACTGTGGCCTTATGCCTATGGTACTATTTTAAAAAAATAACAGATTTATTGGGAGATAATTTGCATACTATAAAATTTACCCTTTAAACTATATGATTCAGTGGGCTTTAGTATATCCAATGAGTTATGTAACCATCATCATCACAGTCTAATTTCAAAACATTTTCGTCACTCTAGAAGGAAACTTCATACTCATGAGCAGTCATCCCCCTTTTAGTACTACCCCCTGCCCCTTGGCAAACACTGACCTATTTTCTGTTTCTGTGGATTTGCTTATTCTGATCATTTCCTACAAGTAGAATCATACAATACGTGCCCTTTTGTGACTGACTTCTTTCACTTAGCATAGTGCTTTCAAGGTTCATCTGTACTGCAGCATTTATCAGTACTTCATTCCTTTCAATGGTTGAATAATTTTTGTCGTGTGGATATACCATATTTTGTTTACCCGTTCATCAGTAAATGGGTAACTGAGTTATTTTCACCTTTTGGCTATTATGAATAGTGCTGCTGTTGGCTAGTAAGAATAACTTTTGTGTACAAGATTTTGTGTGGGCACGTCTTCATTTCTCTTGCACTGGGAGTGCAATTGCTGGGTTGCACAGTAGCTATGTTTAAGCGTTTTTGGAACTACCAGACTGTTTCCCAAAGAGGCTGCACCCTTTTACATCACCAGCAGCAGTGTATTTGGGCTCTGATTACTCCACATCCTCCACAACCCTTGTTGTTATCTGAGTTTTTGGTTCAAGACATCCTAGTGGGTGTGAGCTGTCATCTCATTTGGGTTTTGATTTACATTTCCCTGATGACTAATGATGTGAAACATCTTTTAATGTGCTTACTGGCTATTTGTATATCATCCTTGGAGAAATGTCTGTTCATCTTCTTTGTCCATTTTTAATTGGGTTATTTGTCTTTTTATTATTGAGCAGTAAGAGTTATTTACGTATTCTAGATATAAGTCCCTTATCAAATATATAATTTGCAAACATTTTCTCCCATTCTGTGAGCTGGCTTTCTCTTTCGTCTGCTGTCTTTTGAAAGAAATCCTTTTTAATTTTGATGATATCTGGTTTATATATTTTTTCTTCTATCAGTTGTGCTTTTAGTGTCATATCTGATAAACCCTTGCCTACTCCTAGGTCATGAAGATTAATTCGTATGTTACCATTTAAATATTTCATCGTTTTGCTGTTACATTTAGTTGGGTCCATGATCCATTTTTAGTTAATTTTTACATGTGGTGTTAGGTAAGCATCCTACTTGATTCTTTTGCATGTGAATATACAGTTTTCCCAGCACCATTTGTTAGAAAGATTATTTTGTTCCTGTTGAATTGTTGGTACCCTTGCCAAAAAGCAATTGATCATAAACAGTAAAAATTTATTTCTGAACTCTCAATTTTATTGTTAATCTAAAAGACTAGCTTTATGCCAGTACCACACTGTCTTGATTTACTGTAAAGTTGTGGTTAAGTTTTGAAATTGGGAAGTGTGAGGGCTCCAGTATTTTTCTTTTTCAAGATTACTTTGGCTATTCTGTATTTTTCTGCATTTCCTACTGAGTTTTAGGATCAGCTGGTCTATGTAAAAGAGGCAGCTGAAATTTTGGTTAAGTATTCTATTAAATCTGTGAATAAATTTGGGGAGTCTTGCCATCTTTACAGGATTAAGTCTTCCAATTCATTAACATGGGATGCGTGTCTTTCATTTATTTAGTTCTTCATTAACTTATTTCAATGCTATTTTGTAGTTTTTTCAGTGTACAAGCTTCATATATCTTTTGCTAAATTTATTTCTAAGTATTTTATCTTTTGATGCTGTCATAAATGGCATTTTCTTAACCTTATTTTGTGATTTTTAAAAATCATTAGTTAACAAAAATACAACAGATTTCTGTATATTGATCTTATATTCCTGCAACCTTGCTGAATGGTTATTAGCCTTAATAATTTTTCTGTGCATTTCTTATGATGTTCTATATACAAGATAATATATGTGAACAGAGGTAGTTTTATTTATACCATTCCATCTGGATGTTTTTTATTTTTTATTTGCCTAATTTCCTTGGCTCGAACCTCCAGTACAGTGTTGAAGTGGTGAGAGTGGACATCCTTATCTTGATCTTGGAGAGAAGCATTCATTCTTTCACCATAAGGTATGATGTTAGTGGTGGGGTTTTTGTAGATATTCTTTATCAAGTTGAAGAAATTTACATCTATGCCTAGTTTGCTCAGTGTTTTCTTAATGAAAGGACTTTGTATTTTGTCATATTTTTTTCTTTATCTATTGAGATGATCATGTGATTTGTGTCTTTTATTCAGTTAATATTGTGCATTACATTGATAAGATTTTAATTTATTGCAAGAGCCTTTCATTCCTGGAATAAATCCCACTTAGTCACGGTAAATAATCCTTTTTATATATTACTGGATTATTTTTGCTAGTGTTGCATTGATGAATTTTGTGGCTCCATATGTAGAGGATATTGGCCTATAATTTTCTTTTCTTGTGATATCTTTGTCTGGATTTGGCATCAGGGATATTCTGGACTCAAAGAATGAGTTGGAAAATTTTCCTTCCTCTTCTATTTTTTGGGAAGGGTTGGTGAAAGATTGATGTTGAGCCTTCTTTAAATATTTGGTCGAATTCACTGGTAAAATCATCAGGGCCTGGGTTCTTTGTGGGAAATATTTTAATTACTAATTTAATCTCTTTCCTGGCTATGGATATGTTCAGATTTTTAAAAATTCTAATTTAGTTTCAGTAGTTTCTGTTTTTCTAGAAATCTGTCCATTTCATTTATTATATAGTTTTTGGCATACAGTTGTTCCTAGTAGTCATTTAAAATTCTTTTTATTTCTGTAAACTCAGTTCTAATATCTGCTTTCTTATTCTTGACTTTAATAATTTCAGTCTTCTCTCTCTCTCTCTCTCTTTTTTCTTTTGGTCAGTCTAAGCAAAGGTTTCTCAATTCTGTTGACCTTTTCAAAAAAACCAATGTTTAGCTTTATTAGTTTTGTCTCTTATGTTTCAACTCTTTCACTTATACTCAGTCTATCTTATTATTTCTTTTCTTCTGATTGCTTGGTTTAGTTTGTTCCTCTCTTTTTCTGTTTTTTCAAGGTGTAAGAGTACATTATTGATTCAAAATTTTTCTTTTTGTAATACAGAAATTTACAGCTATAAATTTTCCTCTAAGCACTGATTTTGTTGCATCCCATAAAATTTGGTACATTGTGTCTTCATTTCCATTAATATCAAAATATTGTCTACTTTTTTTTGTGATTGCTTCATTAATCCATTGCTTATTAGGAATATATTTACCCTTGATGTCAAAGTATAGAATAAGAAGGGGAAAATAAATATTGAAAGAAAATTTAATAATTTATAGTATGAAGCAGATCCTACTCTAAAAGCATGTAACTTGCACTTAACAGAACACACCATTGTTCACTTCATTTTACACCTGTATGTATGGATAGATCCTCCCATGGTTTTATTGTGTTTTCACCACTTACAATACTCCATATTTTTCTTAATTTGATCTCAGTTTTCCTGATTGATCAGCAATCAGCAAAACAAAATAGTTTTTCTCCCTCCTCCTCTTGAGGGGTTATGTGGGCAGCAAAGAAAGTCAAGTGTGTAGTACATCTTTTACTTTCAGCATAACTAGAGTTCCAGCAGAAAATAACTGAAATTTAATAGGCCAGTATGTTTTTATGTGTTATTTTAATTAATTATTACAATGCCATGTTGTAAGGAGAATTGTTCTCATTTTTCATATATGACTCAGGAAAATTAAGTAATTTTGCATAAAGTCACTATGATAAGTGATGTATCAGGGGTTTGAAAGCAGTTCTGTCTATGTCGGAGCCCATGGTCTTTCCACTGCATTTTCTTCCCAAGAGGCATTGGGAAAGGCTCATCCTGACCACATTTTGGGATTTTTTTGTAATAAGTAGTAGAGATATATTAGCCATAGCCAGTCTGTACAATCTATCTTCTACTTTCTCACAGCTCTCACTTGGTTTTCCTTAATTCTCACCTAAAAGTTGTCCATCCCACTTTCAAATGTGTTGATTTTTAAAGTGTTTAGATACCTTCTTTACATATAGTTCTTTTCTCTTTCTATTTGATTTGATTGTTAGCATTTATCTACATTCAAGCCGCAATTTCCATATTACCAAATCTTGGAGGTACCTAAGATAATATCCGTAATTTTCTGTACAATTTTATCTCCCTTTTTTCATGCTGTGTCCCAGTGCACTTGAAGTTAAAATGATTATTTTTATCATTCATCTTCTTCTTTTTTAACTCTTAATCTTCTTGTCACAGTTGTTGACCTCCCATCATCTCATTGTTATATTGTTATGATATTTTCTCCATTTCCATTGTTGTCTTAAAGTTTATAAGTTTACTGGTTAAGAAGACAGATTCTGAAGTCAAACTGTTAGATTCAAATCCTTGCTCTGCCTCTGATCCCAGCTGCAAGAACTTGGGAAAATAACTTCACCTCTTAAAACCTACCTCTTAGTGTTATTATGGGCTTAAATAAATAGATACTTGTAAAGTGCTTGGACAGTGCCCAGCATAAAGTGTTCAATAACATTAACTATTATTTTTGTTATTAATGTTATTTATTGTCAGCCACTACTGATCTATATATACATAGAGCAGAGTATATGTATAGATCAGGGGTCTGCCGGGGTCTGACCCTTGATCTCCTGAATCAGAATCTCTTGAGTATGAGGTTGTACACATAAGTATTTTGAAAAATAACAGCCTGTATATATACATTTTCAGTATTTTTTTCTTTTTCTTGATATGCCTATCTGTGTATGTGTGTATATATAATTTTTTTCAATAAAAGCATATGCTGGAACCTAGCATTCTAATTTTTTAAAAGAATTTCTACATGGTTAGCCATTAACTTCCCACAAATCCTTCACTTTTTCATGATTGCAGCCTTAGCTTTTCTTGAAGAAATTTAAAAAAAAATTCCAGGTGGCATCATGTCATAACGGAAGAAGCTACAGTTTGAAAGGTTTTAGCAACTTGATAGAGCTTGATTCCTCCTCATCTGTCAAGCACAAGGCAGTTAGTGATCCTTCAGAAGATTTGGGTTACTTTTACGGGAAAGGATGAATCCTTATACAGTTCTAGGAGGGCCCATTTCCTTCTCTCTTGCCCCAAACCAACCTCTTCCCAATATTTTGAAGATCTTATAATTAAACAAAGCATAAATACTACAGGATATTAGACAACCTCTGTTCAGCCTTAAGGTGAAATATGCTTTTGTTTCCTCACAGGTACAACTTTGTAGCATTTAAGAATGGAGGATGGCAGAAATGCTTTTGGCAAGAGTACTTACTAGTTTTTCCGGTTCATCAATCTTCCTTTTTTTTGTATGTTTACTTCTGCCCAACCTTCCAGTTGAAGATAATTCCAAATAGTGATAGCCTTTGTTTTTTTAGCAATTGCACTAAAATGAAAATCATTTGAAACACTTGTAAAATTATAGTTGCCAGAGTCTGACCGTTAATCTCCTGAATCAGAATCTCTTGAGTATGAGGTTGTATACATAAGTATTTTTAAAAATAATAGCCAGTATATATACATTTTCAGTATTTTTTTTCTTTTTCTTGATATGCCTATCCGTTCAAATTTAAACTTCTGGATCCTTCCTTCCTTCCTTCCTCCTCCCCTCCCTCCCTCTAAACCCCTCCTTTCTTTCTTTCTATAATTTCTTCCTTTGTCTCTTTCTTTCTTACTTGCTTGCTTTATTTTATTTGATTTTTTTGCTGAAAAATTTCATATCTTTATCTTTTAGTCTACCTTCTGGGAGATTTCATTGCATTTTCAATTTACTGAAAAATTTATTTCAAAATCATATTAATTTTTAAGTGCTCTTGTTTTCTAAATATAAATTTCTCTTATTTTATTTTCTTGATATCATCTCAAGTAATACCATAGATTGATTTGGAATTAACACGGAGATATGTTTATCTAGATCTAAGAATATTTCCAAGAAGTTGTAGGATATTGAAAACAGTGATAAGAAAAAAATACATAAATTTGAAACCCTAAAGAATGTTTCTGACTTCAAAATTGTAGTGAAAAATTTCCTTATAGCTTTATTTCTAAAAATGCTAAGACTTTAAAAAGTCATCACACCAGTTTTGTTCCTGTTTGCATGCTGTATCCTCTTCAGTACCTTTGAAGATACAAAATAGCTGTCATTTTATCTGGGGTTGCTTTTCTTGGTATTCATCTTCAATGTTTTCGATTTTTCTCCGCTTTTGGTGACATTGGATATTAAGTCAAATTCTAGAAAGGGGGACTGATGGGTAGGAAGCTCTATGTATAAGGGCAGTGTTTGTACCATTGGGCTTTTTTTTTTTTGTCTCCCATAGTGAGTGTTGAGGGAGCAATGTATTATTATTGCCAAGTGTCAGAATCAGGAAGGCTATCCTCAAAGGCATGAACACACTCACTAGCTATGCTCATTGTCCCCAGATCTCAGAAAAATAATATCTAAGAATGATCTCTGCTTTTCCTTTTCTCTCTTGGAGGTAATACCAGCTATCCACACTCTCCGTGCAAGCATGGCGATTTGGGCGTAGAGTGGGAAGTGAATCAGCTTTTCTGTGCTGTACGGAGACTGGCAACAGTAACCCTATTTTTTACCTCCTCTCTCTTTCCTGTCCTTTTTCCTTCCTGCTCTTGGTCTTAAGTCTGGAGACTTGATTATCTCTCTACTGCACTGCATCCCACTTCGTTTAAACTCTAGACTACAGCTTTGACAATTTTGTCTCATTTGTCAACGCTCTTCCATCTCCCTTTTCTCTTCTAGGAATATGTTGAAATAGCTCATCTGCTGATGGCCTCCATCTCGTCTTAGAGGACTTTTATCCTTTACCATCTTTTGAATGGGGTTCAGTAAAGAGAGGTGACAAAGTCAAACCACAGTCTCATACAGCTGATCTATTGCTGCTCTGCAGTGTCAAAGTGATGTTTTTCATCTCTCCCTAGGTTCAGCCGTGAATTAATTTCTGATTCCTCTAGATTATATTGATAATTAGCTTTATAATGTGATGCTCCAAGATCCTCTGTACTCTTGAGGTGCTCTTTCACTGGTAAGAGGTGCAGGTAGCATCTCAGTGTCTCCTTTCGCTCTGACCCATGTGCATTATATCTCCCTCAGATTTCCTAGTTTCTGACATAGCTACACAACTTTTTCCTCTTTTGATTATTTGAATAGAAATCTGTGTGATGTGGAGTGAAATGCCCACCTCGGTTGCCATTTAACTTGGAAGTCTTTTCCAAGCCCTTGATTCACAGATGAGGGCATTAAAGTACATTAAAGTATGTTAAGATAGTAACAGCTAATAAGGACAAAGGTGGACTTACACTTAGATCTTCTGACTCCTTCCCCAAGGCTCTTTCATACTACATCATTGCTACTAACTGGTTCCTGGGGCATGAATTATTCCAGAGTCACTAATATCATGGACCATAAGTATCAATAATTTATTCTGTCCGTCTTACATTTTGACTGTTGAATTATTCTTATTTAAGCTGAGCTAAAATTTGTAGCGCAGTAGCTAGTATCAGTTTGTGCTGGCTTTTTCTGAAAATCACAGGAATAAGTTTTTTTTTTTTTTTGATTTCCTATGGAGTGACTCTTCATTAACAGATTTGCCCTCTTCCTTCTATCTTTTGACCCTGAATCTTTGTCTTTTCCTGATTAAACAATCTTAGTTCTTTCAGCAGATTTATTTTTAAGTTTTTAATTGTGGTTAAATACACATAACATAAAATTGACCATCTTAACTCTTTTTAAGTCAGCTGTTCAGTAGTATTAAGTCCAGGCACATTGTTATGCAACCAGTCTCCAGAGCTCTTTTCATTTTACAGAATTGAAACTCCATGAGCATTAAAATGATAACTCCTGGGGGGAGGCTATAACTCAGTGGTAGAGCATGTGCTTAGCATGCACAAGGTCCTGGGTTAAATCCCCAGTACCTCCTTGAAAAGTAAATACATAAACCTAATTACACTGCCCCCCCAAAACAGAATGACACCTCCCTATGTCCCCTTCCCCTGAGCCCCTGTCTCAACAAATTTGACTACTCTATAGGTACCTCATACAAGTGGAATCATGCAATATTTGTCTTTGTTTTCGTGACTGACATATCTCACCGCGTATGCCCTCAAGTAGTTCTTTTTGTTGTTGTTGTTATATTTTATATATATATATATATATATATATATATATATATATATATATATATATAGTTTAATTGAAATATAGTCAGTTTACAATGTTGTGTCAATTTCTGGTGTACAGCACAATACTTCAATCATATAGTAACATGCATAAATTCATTTTCATAGTCTTCTTAACCATACATTACTATAAGATGTTAAATATAGTTCCCTGTGCTATACAGTATAAACTTGTTGTTTGTCAAGTAGTTCTTTTATAACAGGATTTCAAGGCATCCCAGTCACTGTTCTCTGAACTCTTTCTTGTTTTTCCCTATCCCATTCAAGAAGCTGAGGTCCAAATAGCATATAGTAATCTAGGCATAGTCTGCGAGGTGGGGAAGAGAGCTCATTCCGAATATTACATTTCTAATAAAGAATGTGTGAGATTTTTTGATTACCTCCTGCTACTGTTGCCTTGTATTGAGCTTTACTGTCAACTCAGAGTTCTAAATACTTGAAGCCACTTCTTTCCTGCCGCCCCTCCCTCACTATTGTATCTCACCAGGCGCAAGGAATATTAGAAATTGCATATTAAGTTCATAATGAAATTTTGAAAATCTGCATAGGATCTGCATGATGAATGAATTTTCCTATGCAGTTTCTTCTATAATAACATTTCATATTTTCATTAAACTCTGGTCCATTGGTAGAATGAATGCAATGACTTTGGAAGATAGAAAATAATAAAAATTACTAATATGCACTG
This sequence comes from Camelus bactrianus, assembly GCF_048773025.1. NCBI lineage: Eukaryota > Metazoa > Chordata > Mammalia > Artiodactyla > Camelidae > Camelus > Camelus bactrianus. The sequence goes on from NC_133543.1 coordinate 68,188,275, forward strand.
ACCCTACTCTCCAAATTCATGCTCTATAAAGATGCAGAAGTGTTATGCTGAGCACGTCTTTTTCCCTCCCCCCATGAAGGCACAAACATATGAAATTGAATTTTTTTTATTTCCAAACACTTTAGTTTGCATTTAACAGGCTAGCAATTCTCGAAACTCATATCAAGTCACACTAACACATCTGTGATAAAATGGGTTGTGAACTCAAGGTATAGGTCATCTGCTACTTAGAAGAGTACCAATGTTTATAAATGATTTACTGTTTGTTAGAAATTAAGATGTATCCAAGATTGTCTCTCTCACCTGCTTTCTGATATGGGAGAAAAGGGGTTGAGTTGTAATTCATTAGCTTGGTGGGAAGTGTACATATCGCACAGCTTTGTCCTTGAAATGCAGCTGCTATTAACTTACTGATAATTGCGAGATTATCAGAGAGATTATAAATCATTTAAATCCTTGTAGATTGCAATTATTATTATTATTATTATTATTATTATTATTATTATTATTATTATTATTATTATTATTATTATTATTATGTTTTTACCCATAATAGGAAAGAAATAAGGATAAAGAAAGTATGAATAAAAATGTGAATTATAACTTTCTATTACATCCATAGGACTATTTAAAAATGCTTTAGGTCCCAGCTATTTCTTTCTTTGTTTCAGCAAAATCTCCATAACCAAGAGAATGGAACGTGTGAACGTTGTCCATTATATGTGTTAAAGCTGAAAAAAAAATATTGAGAACCATTAATGTAGGCAATTAGGATAATACATATCTGGGGATATAAGTATAATTTTTACTTTATAAAACAAGTATATTTGCATAAATTTGTATTTTATGAGACACTCCAAGCCTTGGTATTTAGGCAAGCAATTACCTGGTACTGGTGAAATTCCCTAAGACTATAATTCACTGGCCCCTGATAGGGTAGGATTTTTATAGAGTAGTCCTTAAATACTTTGCATTTCAACCTGTGAAGTGTATTAAATATTACTGATATTTATAAATATTAACATTTATTTTGAATTTGGAAAATTGTTCAGCAGTTATAGTCTGCTGACCCCCCCTCCTTTAAAATACATGTAGCTTCTTATAGCTGTATTGGATTTTCAAACAATATCACCTTGAGAAAATTCATATGACTCAGAGATAACACATTTACTAATACAAATTAATTTACATATTCATTTATCCAAAATCAAGGACAGAAAATTACTCTATACATTTTTACTGAGATTTTTGTATAAAAAAATGTAGTTAAGTTGCTCAAATTGTGTTTCTAACAGAGTATTTCTTTTTTATTTTATTTTTTAATTTTGTTTTTTATTGATGTGTAATTGATTTACAACGTTCGTTTCAGGCATACAGCAAAGTGGTTTACTTATATATATGTATACATATATTTTTTTTGGATTCTTCTCCATTATATGTTATTACAAGAAGTTGAATATAGTTCCCTGTGCCATACAGTAGGTCCTTGTTTATTTTATATAATATACTGTGTATCTGTTAATCCAAAACTCCTAATTTATCCCTCCCTGCCCTTTCCCTTTTGGTAACCATAGTTTGTTTTCCATGTCTGTGAGTCTATATCTGGTTTGTAAATAAAACTTGTATAATTATTTTTTAGATTCCACATAAAAATGATATCATATTTGTCTTTCTCTGTCTGACTTTCTTCACTTAGTATGATAATTTCTCAGTCCATGTATGTTGCTGCAAATGGCATTATTTCATTCTTTTTTATGGCCAAGTAATATTCCATTGTATATGTATACCACATCGTTATCCATTCCTCTAACAGTATTTCTTATTCATTTTACTTGACCATAATTGTCTTAATTTTTATAGGTTTATAATTTTCAAAAGTCTAACTAGCTTTTATTTTCTGATATTTAGTTTGTACTTCCATAGAGTCATATTTTATTGATTAATTTTTTCTAATTAAATTACTCTATTTAAATTGCATGGCCATCTCATATTTCTCCTTTAGGATAAATATAGCTTTTTCTGCTTCTCTCTGTCTTCATTGTTTTGCTTCCTTTGCTTTGCACATTCACTAGTACACTGTTTTGTCCCCACTGTCTTATCATTTACCTTATCATTGCCTATGCCTACTTTGGCCCCTGTTATCTCAGTTATTTCCATTTGAGTTGATAGAATTTAGTTTGCTACTAAAAGAGTAGAAATTAACTTGTCCATTCACTGTCCCCAGGTTTTGTGTACTGTGTAGCCCGGTTTCAGAGTGGTACCATTTGAGGTTCTTTAGGCAGTTATTAAAATTTTTCTTTAAAAATTATTTGACTTTTCACTAAATACTCGCCAGATTGCTAGGCTGGCTGAACCCCCACACACTTAGGGATGCCTTCAGGGCCCCTGAAGTTGGTGTAGCTCATCCCGTTCCCTGCTGCTGTGCTTGGTATCTTCCTGCTGTCACTGGATTATTATTTCCTGGAATCTCTACAATCAGTTCCCTTAACTGCTCCCTTGACACTTCACTGTGCTCATCTGTTCTCTTCCTTCTCACTTTTCATGTTCTTCTTCTCACCCATCTGGCTTGGGTGTTGAAAGGCCTGATTTTAACCATTGCTATTAAAGTACGTGCATTTCTTTCCTTATGGTTCTTGAACCAATTAGACACACGTCACCTTTTGTAATGTTCCCATGTTTAGGTTTAGCAGCTAATATCACCACTGATACTGGTCCATGCCGTCTTTTGGCCTTGCCATTTTCAGCATATTAAATCTTGCTTCCTGCTTGCCACAGCATGGATATAAGATGGCTGCAGCAACTCCAGACATCACACAGCAATCTCCCTGGAAAAGAGTCTGGAAGAGTGTCTGTGCCTTTATAAGAGCAAAGAAGACTCCCCTACAAGTTACATCAGCAGAATTGCTTCCCCCATCTCAATGGTCATAACTGTGTTATTGGACCAATTCTGGAAGCCAGTCACTAGGAAGGGGATGGAATAGCCATAACTGGCTTATACAAAACAAGATTTTCCTCCGGAACTGGGGAGGGGCCCAGCTCCCTCTAAACACAAGGATACAGATTCTTGCACAGAATCATTGTACACATAATAACGAGGGCTAAATAACTGAGATCAGACTTGAGGAAATATTCTATTCAAAAGGCTTTCTGTCAGGCCAAACTATCAGTGTCCCTTTTGATTCCTGTAGCAGTTGTTGGCATAATACTCACTGACACTTAGCATATCTGACCTTTTGGAGTTAATTATCCTCTCATGTCTATGTTGTTTCCCCAACTAGATAATAGTGGTGGATAACATTTTGGCGTCTGGAAATCAGCAAAAGGACAATTTAGGGATTAAGATTATGACCTTGTTCCTAATCTCAGTCACACTTCCACGAGTTCCAGAGTGGAGACTCACCCTGAGCACTGAATGACTCCTTTCACTTTCCTCTCATTCAGAGGCTGTAAACTGCCAGCTCTGGGTATGTCAAGTCCACAGATAGGCTTTGTTTCAATATTATAATCTTTTTGAAAAAAATGCTTGCATGGTTATTAATATTTACAAATTGAGGGATGTTATATAAAATCCTGATTTCTCATTTCTTTCAATAAATTTGATGCTATGACACCACTGGGTCTGTATCCTTTGGGGCTGCAGTTGGCTAGGGCTGCCCAGTGCTGGCCTTTTTAGGATGGAGCCTGTGTTCTCCCATCCTCTCAAGACTGTTCTCTTGACCCTACGAGCATTTCATTCATTTAAGGTTGGCCCCCTAGAGCATTTATATTTGAGACTCCTAAGTCATTCTGTACAATACTGTCATATTAATTTTTGAAAACACACTTCTATTCTGCACTTTTGATTGCTTCTAGTTGTCTTTGAACAGTTTTCAGCCTCCTTAATATTATTTTCTCCTACCACATATAATGGAATTTCTGACCTCCATGGCATAAACTCTTACCTTGCGATTGCTCAAATGGTGAGACCCCCACCTGCTTCCATGCCTTTCATCAGAAGACTTCTGTGGTCTGGAACACCTTTTTGGTAGTCTGAATAGTGTCTCCCCTTCCCCAAAGATGTCCATGTCCTTAACTCTGGAACCTGTGAATATGCTACCTTATATGGAAAAGGAAACTTCACAGAGGTGGTTTGGTTAAGAATCTTGAGATGGGGAGATTATTCTGTATTACCCAGGTGGGCCCCACGTATTCACAGGACCCTTAGATGAGAGACACCGGAGATGAGATCAGGAGATGGTGATATGAAGACAGAAGCAGATATTGGAATGATGCTATCATGAGTTAAAAAATGCCAAGGTAGCCTTTACAAGCTGGATTTTACAACAAGGATTTGTCAGCAAGAATTGGATTCTCCTATGGAGCCTGGGAGAGGACCCAGCCCTGCTGACACCTTGATTTTAGCTCTCTAATACTGCATTAAATTTCTGACCTCCAGACCGATACTTACTGTAAGAGAGTAAATTTGTTTTGTTTTAAGCCACTACATTTGTGGGAATTTGTTACAGCAGCAACTAGAAAGTCACTATAACCTCCTTTTCTATCTTTGCTTATAACTGTTACCTTCTTGAAACACTTCTGGGTCATCAAAACAATGCATAGTCTATCACTGATTTTGTGTGTCTGTGTTTCTTAGTTCCCATAGTGGTTCTAAGCTCATTGTCCACAGGCCCTTGGTGATTGAAGGTTGTGTTTTTCCCAGGACTTATTGAGTGTTTGAACACAGTGAATAGTCAAGAGCTCTTTGCTGAGTGAAAGGGAAGACTAAGGATGCCTGTGGCTAAAATGACCATGAGGAGCAATTGTTAGTGAGCATGTCTATTAAGATGCTTGAATAATAAGACTTTACATGCTTTGCTATCTTGGAAGGTGAGTACATCTAGGTTACTTGCATTGGGCTGATGAACCTGATGGAGAGGAGAACAGAGGAGGAGGAAGAAGAGAACGTGATTAAAATGGGAAGAGCGGATGTCCCCTTCAGTTTGGGTGTGGTACGAACCATGAAAATCCTACATTGCCTATTGGATTCCAGCAGGAGCAATTTTACTCAGTGAGTTTTAAATTCAACTTCTCTTGAGGGCTCCTCCTGGATGACATGGATGATGGATTTCAAAAGCATTTTTTCCTTCTGGGACCTTTGGTCTGGAAGCCTACTCCACACTAGAAATTGTGGATTCCCTTAGCAAATGAGATCACGATAATTTTTCTTTGTTCTCCTGACACATTAGAGTCAGTTACAGCTGTCTGAGTGGACAATATGTTATTTCCGTTAAAGGTCGACAATGCCATCCAGGGAGAACGTCTCCTGGGAAGGTTAAACATTTGCATAATGTCACCGAAGTCTTGTGTTCCTATATTAACTGACAGAGACGGGCAATGACAGGATGCCAGACAGCTGCATTGATGACAGAGCCTCTGAAAATAGAGACTGTGTGTTCTTTCCAGATGACATCAGCCTTCAATTATAGGAAGATGGAGGACACCCAAAGGAAGGAGGGAGGGAAAGGTGGGAAAAGAGCTGCCGAGGCGTTTAGAGGGTGGAGAGTAGGGTTTGGTCACTGAAGGAAGAAGGGAAGCAAATGCTTGAATTATGTTAGATTTTTGATAACAGAATGAGAAACTTGGCACAGATGGGGTAAGCATTTTATATAACTAAAAGTTAATGAAAGAGGAGAGCAAATAGATTAGGCTAATAATACATTGCTGTTGTTTTTAACATTCCATTTGTTGATTTCAGCTTAAAATCTTGTTTTTTTATATGCATAACCAGAGTGAAATGCACCCTAGTTTTGTGGCCCTGTGTAGATTCACAAGAGTAGTTTCTGAATTTGCTTTTTGCCCATCTGAGTGAAGACCTCAGCCTGTGGTCCAGTTCTTCAGAAGAATACACTTGTGTGTGTGAACATCTAAGTGTGTGATGTAGACATACATGGTATTTTATAGAGGGGATGATTTGACTATGTGTGTGTGTGGTGGTGGGGAGAGTAGTTATATCACACAAACACCAGCTCTGTCTCAGCTAAAGTTAAATTCTCAAAATCCATGGAAACAAAGGGCTCTCTGATTAATAGGCTCTACCAATTTTAGAGGGCGAATAGCAGTTGCCTTTTGGTGCATCCTTTTGGTGTTGCAGCCAACACTGAGGTGGCTCATTGTCTTAGGTTGGGTTCTCAAAAGCAAACCCTGAGATGAGAATTCAAGTGCAAGTGGTTTATTTAAGATGCTCCCAGGAGAAACCAGAGAAGTGAGGGAAGCAGAACATAGAAGAGGAAGAAGCCAAGCAGAGGTGTAACCTCAGGTGAAGTCCTAGGCTTCCTGCCACGTGGTATAAATTACACCTCGTAATTTGTGACTTGGGGTGAGAAGACTAGGCGTCCATGCTCTGGCACCATCATTGGCCAAAAACCAACCTGAGCATAATAAACTCTCATGTATTTGAGGCTCTCTGTATGTGCAGGCAAAGAACTCCAGGGGTCCAACTGTAGTCCCTCAAAGAAGAGGTACCACCATGGTCCCCGAGAGGCAAGTGCACATTGAAGCTGGGGTGAAGAGGCACAAAGAAACAGAGTGAGAGATTTAAAAAGATGTAGGCTGGACACTGACAGTGTCTGCTACTCTTATCGAAGTATTCTTTCCAAATAGTGACTGCCCTTCCAAGGGGAATTCTTGATGACATCTTTCCCTCCTGTTTTATCCTATTGCCCCTCACTCAAAGATTTCCCTGTTCTTGAATTTTATAATGGGAATTGATCAAGGCAAATTAACCTTTAAAAATGGTGTAGAAAAGAGGGAGGGTATAGCCCAGTGGAAGAGCATATGCTTAGCATGCGTGAGATCCTAGGTTCAATCCCCAGTGCTGCTGTTAAAATAAATAAGTAAATAAATAAATCTAATTATGCCCCCTCCCAATTTTTTTTAAATGGCATAGAGAATGGGATGCCTTATATAGGTCAAAAATTTTCTCTCTTCATGAGCTCTTCATCCTCTTGACTTCATTTGAGTACTTTGCCTAAACTGACTTTTTTGGGTTCTAGTCCAGCAGTCCCTAGGAACTTAGTTGTGGTATTTCTGGTGGTTTTCTAAGTAATCTACAGTTTCACTGGCTTTGGAGTGACATCTTGACAAAACGCTTTCCACTCTCCATCATCTCATCTTGTAAACCTTCTCCGAAGAACGGAGATTCATTCCTCCCTTTTTAATAATTATAGTAATAAAGGTGATAGCTACTACTGATGGTTTCTGTGCTACCATTTATTGAATATTTCTCAGGCAATTTAGATATAAATTCTAACTAAATTCTCACATTGGTCTTGAGAATGGATATTATTATCTTCCTTCTATGGATGAAGATGCTGAGACTAATAGGAAAAACAAAAACAAAAACAAAATACAACCGTCCTGAGGACCTTTCTACTCTTTCCACATGGTGCATTGGGCTTATTGTATCTAATAACTCTACACAGTGCTACTCGGGGTTCTCTCCTGGGCAAGTGACTTGAATTTTATATCCTTGAGGTAAATTAAAGGCAAATATGTGTTTGTTTTCTTCAAGGTCAGTAGTAGGTTGTCTTCTTTAGATGAATGACAGTCTATTGTTCAACCCCTATGTGTGGACTGTCAACTAACAGTAAAAAGGATAGTTAGCTGTTCTTTTTGAAGCCTAATGTTTTTCTTGAATTGATGGTTTCTGTCCTCATTAGAGGCTCTTAGCATAAAAAAAAGATGTTTTAAAAATCACTCTGAGAATCTAAAGAGCAAACATAAGCACACTTTGATGTATTCATAATGAGGCTAGCTACTTCAGTTAATAAACAGGCCACAGCACTATGAACAGAAGTGCCCCCCAAATGGTCCACACAGATGAAACTAGTGATGTGAAAGGCCCCTGAGAGCTTGACACTTCTGCCCTCCTGTGTCCCCTGTGACACCACTGAGAGATGAGAGCAGGGAAAAGACCATCTGCATTAGGACCAGTCTGGGCAGCTTTTATTTTCCTTTTAAAGTCCAGATTAAGCCAGTTTTAGGTTATTTTTATTTTCTTTTCAAAATCTTGCAACTTCATTTACTACCATCTCATGACGATCTGGTTGTCAATTGTTCTGTAGTGAACTGGGCCAAAATTAGTGGCATCTTTAAGAAAAATATTTATTATATCTCACAATTTTGTGTGTCAGGGATTAGGTCAGAGCCCACCCAAGTGATTCTTTTACACCATGTAGCATCAGTGAGGGGACTCAGGTCTTCAGTTAACATTTGAGCTGTTGAAATAACTCAGTGGATAGGTTGAGGTGAAGAATGAATGCAACTAAGGTAGGAATTAGTTCATTGGAAGATCAGATTGCGAGACCGTCTCGTAAGGCATCAGAAAGGGTTTAAAAAAATGGAAAGAAGGAAAGAAAAATTAAGATATATGATGGCTAGAGGTAGAAATGCCAACATTTCTTTGATATTAATCACAGAAAGAAAAAAAATTAACGTAAGGGAAATGATACCTAAGTAAATAATGATTGAAACAAGTTCCACATACAAAAGTCAATAGCATTCTTCTGCAAAAGATAGTCAAAACTAAGTAGAAAATATAAGAAAATAAAATGGCTTTCTTAAGAGCAGCAGAAACTATGAAATGTTGTGGAATAAAACTAGCAGATTGCACAAGATCTTCCAGTAGAAAAATTTTTTAAAGTTCTTTAAGTTAGTAAAAGAAGACAAATTAAGTCAAAAGATATAATGTATTCAAAGATGAGATTATATAATATAGTAAAGATCACATTTCTCCCCCAAATTAATCTTAAATTCAATGCAATTCCAATTAGAATTCCTTGAGGATTCTTTGAAGAATCAATTGGAGAAAATAACTTTCTAAAATTTACATGGAAAAATAAAAGCCTACTAATAAACAAGCTCTCTTTAAGAACAAAATCAAGGACTATGTGTTATCAGTCCTTGGGATCTAGGGGAAAGAAATAACAAGATGGTACTGACTCAGGAAGAGAATTGACAAATGAAAGAGTATAAAATTCCTAGAGACAGAGCTATGTGTTATGTAGGAATTTGGTATATGACCATCATGGAAAAGTCAGTATAGGATGGAGTATTAATAGGTGATCTTGGAGAAACTTTCCTTCAATGGAGAGAAAAAATAAACTTGAATTACTAAATACCATATGAACCTCAAATGAGTTAAAGATTTAAGCTTGTAAAGGTCATTTTTTTCTATGCATCAAGTTCCAATCCTTATTGCAATTAATAGCTTTTTTATTTTTATTTTTAATGTATTTTTTCTTCCAGTTTTATTGAGATAAAATTGATAGCACTGTGTAAGGTATACAGCATAATGATTTGACTCACGAATATCATGAAATGATGATCACAATAAGTTTAGTGAACATCTATTATCTTTTTGATACAAAATTAAAGAAACAGAAAAAAATTGTCTTCTCTTAGAGAACTCTTAGGATTTACTCTCTTAACAACTTTAATATATGACACATGTATTGGTTTTAATTAAATTTACCATATTATATATTACATTCCTAGTATTCATTTATCTTACAAGTGGAAGTTTGTACCTTTTAACTACCTTCATCCAATTCCCCCTTGCCCCACTCACTGTCTCTGGGAACCAAAAATCTTATCTTTTTTCTTTGAGTTTGTTTGTCTGTTTTTGAAGTATAGTTGACCTACAACACTATGTTAGTTCCTGGTGCGTAACATAGTCATTTCATACTTCTATACACTTCAAAATTATCGCCTTGGTAAGTCTAATTATGATATGTCACCATATAAAGACATTACATAGTTATTGACTGTATTCTGCACATTGTACATTTTACACCCTGACTCATTTATTTTGCAACTGGCAGTCTGTACCTCTTAATTTTCCTCACCTATTTCTTTGCTCTCCCCACTGCCCTCCCCAGTGGCAACCACCTGTTTATTCTGTGTATCTATGACTGTTTCTGTTTTGTTTGTTCATTTGTTTTTCAGATTCCACATGTAAGTGAAATCATTCAGTATTTGTCTTTCTCTGTCTGACTTATTTCAGTTAGTGTAATACCCTCTAGGTTATTTCAAACAGCAAGATTTCATTCTTTTTTACGGCTGAGCAATATTCCTTTATGTATATATTACATCTCCTTTGTCCATTCATTTATTGATGAATGCTTAGGTTGCTTCCATATCTTGGTTTTTGTAAATAATGCTGCAATGAATGTATGTATCTTTTCTAATTAGTGTTTTCATTTTCTTAGGATAACTACTCAAGAGTGGGATTGCTGGATCATATGGTGGTTCTATTTTTAATTTTTTGAGGAACCTCCATTCTGTTTTCCATAGTGACTGCACCAATTTACATTCCCACCAGCAGTGCATGAGGGTTCTCTTTTCTTTGCATCCTTGCCAACACCTGTTATTCTTTGTCTTTTTGATAATAGCTATTCTGGCAGATGTGAGGCGATATATCTCATTGTAGTTTTGATTTGCATTTCCCTGACGATTAGCGATGCTGAACATCTTTTCATGTGCCTGTTGACCATCCATGTCTTTTTTTTGAAAAATGTCTATTCAGATCCTCTGCCCAGTTTTTAATCAGGTAGTTTTTTTTTTCTTTTTTTTTTTTGATGTTGAGTTGTATGAGTTCTTTGTATATTTTGGATATTAACCCATTGGATATATCATTTGCAAATATCTTCTTCCATTCAATAGGTGGCCTTTTCATTTTGTTGATCATTTCCTTTGCTGTAAAGACAAAATTTTAAAGCTAAATAAGAAAAAACATAATGAGAATATCTTTATGACTTTAGATTATGGAAAGATTTTTTAAAAAATCAGATTTCCTAAAGCATAAACCATCAGAAAAACTTCATGTGTTTGACATTTACCACAAATTAACTTTTTTTGTTTAACAAGTTTACCAGAACCAAGTGAAAAATCTGATGGTAGATTCAGAGAAGATATTTGCAATTTCTAAAATATAAGAAGGGATTAATACCCAGAACAAAGAGGAAAGGTTTGCAAATTAACAAATAAAAGAAGGGAAACCAACAGAAAATTGGGCAAAGACAATGAATAGGTAATTCAGAGAAAAAGAAACCAAATGGCTAAGAAGTGTACAAAGAGATGTTTATTTTTTAGAAATTAGATGCAGATTATATTTATGACTAACATTAATTTTGCCAAACATCAAAAGTGGAAAGTCATGGTGAAGGTAGGGAGGCTACGTGGAGGGAATAGTCATACAGAGTCATTTGGGGACTGTTCTGGCAGTGCTTAGTGATGCTAAGTATGGATGTACTCATAGACCCAACCAGCCCGTTGCAGTGCATATACTGCAGAGAAACTCTGGCACAAACACATAAGGCGATGTGTTTGATGAAGCTCACAGCTGCATTTTTATTGGGCAAAATTTGTTCCTTGATAGAAGATGGTCTCTTGGGAAATCAGACTCAAACTGTGGTATAACTTCATGAAGCAATACTATACTGCTGCCAGAATCAATCAACTGGATTAACCAGTAACAATGTGGTGAGAGCTCGAGAAAAGTGTAACTAAAAAAAGTTAATAAATAATAAGATTTAAACCTACTATCACATATGAAATTTTATACACGAACATGTTTTAAGGACACATGTTTAAGATGCATAAAGATGGTAATTTAGGGGATATATTTTAAACACAGTAAAGTAGGGGACTTGAGATGAGGAAAGGGAATGGAATGGGGACCGAGACAAAGCAGAGAATAAAATAAAACGAAGTGAATAAGCTAGTGATGATGATGTGCCATGAGTAGAGCACCATTAACTTAAGGTAGACAAAATATAGACAAAAAAGGGACAATAAAAAAGCAGAGGAGCAGGAGAGAGAGTGAAATAGCACAAAGGGACCTTGTGGAGTGGGGAGGCTTGAGTCAAAATCCGGCCACTGCACGGACGGGCGGAGCAAATCCCGTTTATAATTCCTGAAAATTTTTTATAGTCCTTTTAATTAATTAATTAATTAATTAATTAATTAATTCAGTCCATAAGAAAGTTCCCTTCAAGGTTGCTGATGACAATGGGGAAAATGACAGTAACTCCACTTGGTACAAACATTATTAGAAATATTGACAAACAGAAAATAAACCCAATACCCCTTTTACTAAAGCCTCCAAAAAATCATGTAACTCTATCAACCACGTCCCAGATTCTATTAAAAGTAAACTGTTTTTGAATTAAAAAAAAAAAGTCAAGGGCAGAAGATTCTATTTTCTAAAAACTGTTCTTAATCTTACTGTTAATTTAATCATGGGCACTAAGGATTGAGTGCTTTATTTTCTCTGTGTTGCACATCTTCACTTTTCACTGTCTTTAATATACTGTCAAAAGAGAAACTGAAAAGCTACTCGAGTGTGAAGCCACACCAAGTATATATTTTCTCCTAATGACTCTGCCGTCACCTTGCATTTGGAAACTTGGGTGTTGACTGACATGTGCACTCAGAACCTCTTCTGATGAAAGCCCATTGGCAACTGTTTTGGGAAATGTGAGATGACAGATTTCTCTCCAGACAGGAAATAGACAAAGAGCATCATTTGGAAATATTTGAGATTTTCATAAACTTGAAAACTACATGCCAAAAATCTGATGATATTTTTTATGGCAATTGTTTGGCTTCAAGTTCTAGAGTCTAAGGAAGTCAGCCCAAAATAGAACATGGTGAGAAGTCTAGTCATATTTACTTATTTCATGAGATTATAATGCCAGAAACTTCATACTCTCCTGTAGCAAATTTCTTTCGGGGATAGTCACATATAAAGAGGGAGCTTTGGGGACTGGGTACATAGAGTGCAGACACCTGAAGACACTTAGTGTAGCTCCTGCTTTCAGAGCCCTTTAAATAGCTCCCTTATTCCCAGCTTTCATCTCTGCCTTGTTGGGTTCTGGGAATGTATTGATGTCTGTGGTTTTCTTACTGTGCCTAATAATGAATTGGATTCCATAAGAAAGGCAAATAATGCAAGTAATAGAATTATTCTTCCTAAAAAAAAGTTCCTCATATTGTTCTTGGGTTTCTGTGTCTTTTCAGTGCAAAATGACACTAAAAACATGTCTTAAATTATTCCCCCAAAGACTGCATATCTGAAATAATTATCAAGTTACTAAAAAAAACCCCAAACAAAAAAACCTCAGCAGTAGATTTTATTTTTGAAAAACTGAATTACATGTATATGTCTGTTCAGGTATACACTTGCATACACATATGCATACATACACATCTATTTATACATATACCTAAAGCAGTTTGAATTAATATATGTGTATAGGCACACATGCACATATACATATCTACAAGTGTGTATACACAAATATATGTGTATACACAAATATATGTATATACACACATGTACACATGTATACAATACAGATACATACATGCATACCTATATATGTATATACAGGTATATATGTTCATCTGTATATGTAAGTATGTATACATTTATATGTATTTACACATACACATATACACTTGAGCTATCACTAAATGACAAAAGCCCTTTTATGAAAGCTACCTGTAGTTAGGAAGTAAGGGGTTTTTGGTTTAGGTTGCCTGGACCAGATTCCATTAGTGTCTGTTATTCTAGAGTCCCATTCAGTTTAGTAGCTTAGCACTCTTATAAGTGTCCTGCTTGGATGATAAATTATATGGTTACAGTGCTTTGGTCTCCTCCCAGCAACCTCCTTACTGGGTAGTATATTACATTGGAAACAAGTCTTAGACCCAATTCTGTCACATATAAAAACTTTTATTAGCAAGCAGGCACAAAAACTGTCATATAGCCTGTTCTGAAATCTTGATGGAAAGCCATCTGTTTGTTCTTAAAGGCCCTTGAGCAGCACCTTGCCTGAAGGTCTTACGTAGCCTAAAGCTGAAATAAGTCTGAGAGTTCTCTTTAAGAAAAAAATAGTACAAAATTCCAAATATAAAACTTGAGAAGAAAATGAGTATTTATTTAGAAAGAGAAAAGAAATCACAAAAAATTATGCATTTTTGTGGAACTGATGGATGTCCCAACACAAAATTCAGATAAATAATATAATATCCTTCCCAACTCTTTGGACATTTCTTCATATGTTGTATAAGTTTATATGTTAATATATAAATTATAAAAATTATTTACTAGTATAAATTATTTAAATTATATAGTATTTAGCTTTTTAGATTTATGTCTGCTGAATTTTTTATTGGCTATTGTAGAATTTATGATATATATTTATAATTTATCAGAATCTAACTTAAAATAATAGTATACCACTTTATAAGCCAGAAAGAGAAAGAAAATGATGTATGGTGTCATACATGATGTCACACTGTATGATACCACTTATATGCGGAATCTAAAAAAAGACACAGATGAACCCATTTACAAAACCAAAACAGACTCACAGACATAGAAAACAAACTTACGGCTAAAAGGCAAAATTGGCAGTGGGGAGGGATAAATTTGGGATTAGCAGATACACACTACTATATATTAAATAGATCAACAAGGACTTACTGTATAGCACAGGGAACTGTATTCAATTATCTTGTAGTAACCTGTAATGATAAAGAATATGAAAAGGAATATATGTATGTATATGTTTGACTAAAACATTATGCTATACACCAGAAATTGACACAACATTGTAAACTGACTATACTTCAATAAAAATAAATAAAATAAAATGCAAAAAATACTACTCCACTTCACACATAAGAGCCTTAAACTATGTCCATTTCTCTCTCCTGTCCCTTTTAGTATTGTTTCATTATATTTATTCATCTGTTATAAACCCCACAATGTTTCATTATTATTTTTAAAAAGTTAAAATTTGGGAAATACAAGTCAGGTATTATCTATATATTAACCATGTCCAGCTCTCTTCATTCCAGTCTGTACATTTGAGTTTCCATGAAAGAGCCTTTCATCTAAATCTGAAGAACTTCCTTTAGTATTTCTTGCGCACAAGTCTGATAGTGACAATTTTCTTTTCTGTTGTTTTCTGATAAAAGCCTTTATTTTCCCTTCATCTTTAAAGTATAATTTCACTGGCCATAGAATTTGAGGTGGATAGTTTTTTCCCTATCACTTTAAAGCTGTCATTCTATTGTCTTTTGGAATGTTTTCCTTCAAGTGATGTGTCTTTTTTTCTCTGGTTGCTTTTAAGACTGGCTTTTTATCACTGTTTTTCAGCAGTTTAATTATGATGTACCTACTTGGGTTTGCTGAGCATATTGGATCTCTGCAGGTTTATGTTTTTCAACAAATTTGAAAAATTTTGGCCATTAATTCTTTAATTTCTCTTCCTTTGCCCCCTGATGATTCTTGAATTTCAATATTTTAATTTCATATATATTTAAATTCTTGATATTCTCCCATAACTAACTGTTTGCTAATTTATAGTTTTTTTCCTTTCTGTAATTCAGTTTGGATGGTTTCCTTTGCCGTATCTCCAAGTCTGTCTTGTGTGTAATCTGATATTAAGCACATGCAGTGAGTTTATCAGTTCACATACTGTACTTTTTATTTCTAGAAGTTCTTATTACTTTTTTAGTTCCATTTTCTTCTTCATTTTGTTCTGTTTTCCATTAAAATCTAGAACATATTTATAGTAGCTGTTTTGTGTCTAGTTTCATTGTCTCTGACATTCTGACTTTTCTTCCTGATTGATTTTTTCCTTGGTTACGGATCACATTTTTCTGCTTCTTTGCATGCATAGTAATTTTTGATTGGATGCCAGACATTATAATGTTAAATTTTTGAGAATCAAGATTTTGTTGTCTTTTTTAGAAAGGTTGAATTTTGTTTTGTCAGGCAGTTGAGAGAGTGTGGTAATTTTGAGGCTTGTTCTTAAGTGTTGTTTGAGTGAGTCTTGTGTAGCCTCTACAGTAGCACTAGTTTAGCCCCATTACTAACGCATGGCCCTTCTGGGGTCTCTATCAAATGTGCAGGTGGTTCGATGATGTCTCCACTTTGGCTCATTGCAACTTGGATGTCTCCCAGCCCTGTGAGAGCACTGAAAGTTACTCAGCGTACAGCTTATAGTTTTTCTGACTCAAGAGGATGCTTATGCAGGTTTCTTGGGTTCTTCCTCTGTGTAGAATCCTTCTCTCCAGTATTCTGCCCTGCAGATTTCAGCTACCTCTGTGACTCTGATCTTTGTCTCTCCTCCAGCCAGTAAGACCCCTGTGGTTTATTTGGGGTCCCCATTTCTGGGCTACTGTCTGGAAAGTGACTGTAGGCAGAAAGCAAGGGAAACACATCAGGTTCATCTTATTTGTTTACTTTCTCTTAGGGTTCTTGTCCTAGGCTCCCTGCTTTACAGTGTCTGTAACATTTATTTGTATTTTTTAATTTTCTAATTGTGCTAGGGGTGGAGGAGGAGTGAGTCAGGTATTATTTAATCTATCATGGCTGGAATCAGAAGTCAAACCCACTAATTTTATCAAAAAAAAAACTTTTAAAACTATATTTTAAATTCTTAAATGAGTGTAAGTCTTTTTTTGGTTGTTGTTCACTGATTTGGGCCAAGTGATGAAAATGCCTGTTATCATGTAGTTGCTCAGTAAATATTTCTTAAATATGTGAATAAATCAATAGAACCTAATTTTTTAAACTAACATGATTTTTGCTACTAATCAGATAGCAAGACTGATGATGTGATTATATTAGCCTCTTTGTGAAATATGGACTTTTGATTAGTACTTTTAAATGCTAGTTATTATTAATAATAATAGTTACTATTATTCAATAATTTTTTAAGTGTGTATTCCTGATTAAGGCACTTCAAATACTAGCTAACCCTCCAGGGTACAGGAATAAGTTTAAAATATTGAATGTGCACACATATACTACACTATGTTAGTCTTTTAAAGAAAGGTACAGATACCATACAACCCAGAAAAGGCGAAAATTCTCCTTCCTGTCCCTCTTTCTTACTCTCTCAATCCTTTTCTGCATGAGTATGATTTTTTATTATCACCTTGTGCATATACAAGTTATATATACATGTCTAATCCCACTTTTGTCCCACAAATGATTGCATATTATATATACTAAACTGCACCTTTCTAATTTCATGTAACCATCTGTTAAGGAGAATTTCAGAAATCACTTCACTGTTTTAACATTTGCCTAGTTTTCATTAGATAGATATATCATCATTTATTTAAAATATCTCCTGTTGATGGATATTTAGTTTACCCCCAGTCATTTGCAGTTATAAACAGTGCTTTAATCAAAAGCCTTGCTTATTGTGCTTTCTTGTGTCACAGTAGCCACCAAGCAATTGCACAAAGCACAATAAAATTGTACTCCAAACCAAGTAATGAACGAGTAAGCCTTCCATACAATAGTCCTTTATTGCTGCATAATAATTGCATCTCCCCATTTCAAATTATTATAATAAGGAACTGCAGGCACACAAAAATTGCCCCAAAACACTAACACTGCTTTGTAAGACACCCCCGTCTCTTCTCAATGGACTCTGGGTAATAATATGTGGTATTACTATGGTAAAAGTCTTTTTTAATAAGAAAAAAATTACATCCTTTCATGTCCTTGGTCTCTGGATTGGAAACAAAAAGAAACTTGAAACTTTGAGCCTTGTGTGTGTGTGTGTGTGTGTGTGTGTGTGTGTGCGCGCGCGCGCGCGCGCAAAAGAAAGAGAGAATTAAAAATTAAATTAAAAATGAGAATCTTGTTTGCATTTTCCTCAGGTTTTTTTTTTTTTTTGTCTATTGTGTAATTCATTAAATTAGCTATTTGTATCCACAAGAGAACTGTACTTTTCTTGCTTGATTTTCTCGTTAAGTTGTCTTGGGATGCTATTTTTGACAGAGAAAACTCTTGTTCTCAATTCTAAAACACTACAGCCTAGTGCTGATAGAATTATGGCCACAAGTTAATCCCTGAGAAGATAATGCAGAGCTGTTCTTTCATATGATAAGAAAGCCAACTCTCCCCCCAAATCATTGTAGGGCAGGAAGTCCTTCAAATACTTTTCTTGTTCACCAATTAACATCTTTGTGTATTGAAAAAATTCTCAGTGGAAGCCTAAAGACATTATTAAAACAAAGCAGAAGCTTGGATTTTGTAATGTAAAGATTCTAGATAGACACATGAGAGTCTGAACGTGGAATAATTCTTAACTATTCACAATGAAAGGTCATTTGCTATGACATTGGAAATGTAATTTTCTTAAGGCTTTGATCCTTAATTGTTTTTTCCTTATCAACACCTGGAGGGTTCCCCAGGCCTGGCATACTTTAGAGTCTTCCTTTTGCAACAGCTACCCAAAATGTTCACAGCAGGTGATCTTAGAAATGTCTTGTTAAGAGGGAGAAGAGCCAGAGGGCCATTTCTCTGGGAGACGGTCGGCTGGGTTATGGGTTCAGGTCACAGCATGTCTTAGCAATGGGAAGGGATACAGGATGACTGCAAGGTGAGAGAGCAGAGATAGAGACCCAGATTTTCTTGAAAGCCAGTGGAGCCATGTAGCTATTGGAAAAATAAGATGACACTCCAGGAACGGCTTCTGTTGACATTCCATTTGTACCTTCACTGCCCTAAGGTCCATGGTAAACTCTGTGATGTCCAAATAATTGGAATTTACTGAACAAAGCCTCTCCCCTGATACCCAGCTTCACAGTAACAGCAACTATTTAAAAAAAAAAAAAAAACTGACAGCAAACCTTGTTATTATTTAAGACTTTAACAGGATGTCAACAGCATGCTTGGTGCTGTGAAAAATGAGGACTACAGTACTGCGATTGCTTGATGAGTTAATGTTGTCAAGTAAACAGTGACAGTCACAGCCTTTAGGTTATCCCCATGAAAGGGACAGGACAAATTTGCTGAATTTAGTGACTTGTTTTGCTTTGTCTCTGCTCTTTCAGTGTTCTTCTCAGATGTCTCATATCTCACAGCTCAGTGTTTGTCAGACTTGGCTGTATATTGGAATCATATCCAGTAAGCTTTTAAAAATAACATGACTCTTGCTTCTCATGCTCAAAGACACTGAGCTAATATAGATCTAGGGTGTATTTTGGACAGCAGAATTTTTAAAATCCCCCTACATAATTCCCATTTGCTGCTAAGGTTTTGGGCCACTTTTGTGAATTTGTTATTATTGTTTGTTTATTTTAAAATCAACTGCCTCTGACAGCACCACAGTTAAAACAACCTTGGTCCCTAGTCTCATTTTTCTCCCCTTCTCTTTGTGTCTTTGGCAGAACAAAACAAAACAAGGAAATTAACCTTAATATCCAACCCAACTTCTGCCATAATATTAATGGAAGAGAGTTCTTACTACTCTCTCATGTGGCATGTGCATTTTAACTGATGTCTTCTGTTGACAATGTCTGATTTCTATTCAATGCTGGGAGTCTAATGATACAGATTTTAACTGAATTACTTAGTAATAAGTCTCTACTTGTGAGTCATATTCCAGCCCTCGGTCTGTCTGCTTAGAACAGATAGATAAGAAAGACCTCTGTTAAAGTCTGCATGTTACGCTTCTCAACCAGCTTCAGGTACTTGTTCTGGATTAGAGGGATCTCCTTCCTGTACCCAGATCCTTTATACAGACCCAGAGAGTCCGGGTGGAGTTGTATCTTCTCCTTTGCCCACCCTGTATCCCTCTTCCATTTCTTCTATCATCCAAAGAGCATACTGGATCATGTGTAGGCTCTGGGATGCCATCCCGTAAGTAGCTCTCATGTTGGGGTATGGATATCCTAAGACCGTATACATACCAAATGTAGACTAAGTCTAACTCATGTTTCAAGAGTAGGTTAGTGTTTTAGTTATCTATTGCTGTATAACAAATTATCCCACAACTTAGCAGCTTAAAACAACAGACATTTATTATTATTTTACTCAATTTCTGAGGGTCAGAAATTCAGAAGTGGCTTAGCTGAGTGGTTGTGGCTCAGGATCTGAGGTTGCAGATACATCGTCATCTGAAGGCTTGACTGGGGCTGGAGGATCCTCATCACATAGCTGTTGGCAGCCTCAGTTTCTTCTGGCCATTGGTCAGTAGTCTCATTTTCTTACCACATGGGGTTCTCCGTAGGGCTGGTCATAATGTGGTAGCTGGCTTATCCCAGAGTGCCTGTCAGAGTGAGAAAGAGAAACAGAGAGACCAAGATATAAACAGAAGTACTTTTTATAATTAACCTTGGAAAAGACATACCATAATTTCTACTGTAGATTATTGTTCATCCAGACTAACACCAGTACAATATGGGAGAAAACTGTATAACAACATCAATATGAGGAGGTGGGATCATTGAATGCCATCTTAGAATCTCGCTACCACAGATGGGCTGGACCAAATACAAGAGAACTGTATGAATTTTGATGAGATTCTCTACCTATTCTTATTAAGCATTCTACCCAGCTGTCTGACTATACCAGTCCTCACCAACTATAGGGGACAGAAAAAAGCCAGTACTCTTACCACTGGGCATTTCTTGGAGTGGGCATATCCTCTAGGATACACAAAACTCATTCACACTGATGGGCACTTACAAGGTCCTTAGTTTGAACAGCAGAGTTTTCCTCCAATGACAGATGGACAGTGTTTATGATCATCATCTCTGTTCTGCTTTGGACTGTTTGAAACGTAAAGAAACACCTTGTGCCTTGTATCAAACCCTCACTAACAACTTGGACTCTGAATCTTCCATATAATTCTATTATATTATTTTCTGTCTGAAGTAATAACAGATCATGCCTTGCCAGGGATTATGCTTGGAAAGGACATGTTGATTATCAAAGAGATCATGATGGCATCCTAAAGCTACATTATGATTCCTCCAATAAGAGAGGATTTTTGAGACCTTTGTCTCATACCACAGGGACTTTTTTGGGTCATTGTTGTTTTTCTATCATTTAATTTTTAAACTACTTAAAAAAGAGCTTTATTGGGGCATAATGGACAAGTAATAAACTGCACATTTTAAAATTTACAAACATTATTTTTGACATATGTTTATATCCATCAACTGATCACTAAAATCAACAGAGTGCATGTATCCATGATCCTTACAAGTTTTCTGGTGGTCTTTTGTAATCGCTTCCTCTCATCCTTCCTTGGCCACCCCATCCCTAAGCAACAACTGATCTCCTTTCAGTCACTATAGATTAGTTTGCATTTTCTACAGCAGAGTTTCTCAACCTCAGCACTATTGACGTTTTGGACCAGATAATTCTTTGTTGAGAGGGCTGTTATCTGCACTGCAGGCGGTTGGTCAGCATCCCCGGTCTCTCCACACCAGCTGTGTGTGTAGTACCCCTGCCCCAGTTACAACCACCAGAAATGTAACCAGACATTGCCTAATGTCTCCTAGGGGCAAAACTGGCCCTGATTGAGAACCACTGTTCTAGGGTTTTATATGAATGAAATCCCATGGTATATACATACACTTTCTTGTCTGGCTTCATTCCCTCAGCATCATTATTTTGATACTTATCCCATAGGGATCTTTTTCATCAGGCCCCTGATCAGAAGAGTCTCTGAGAGTGAATGTTTTGTTGTCAAAGCGGGTGGTATGTGGAGTACTAGTCAATGCAGGGGTCAAAAGTCTTGGGTTGGAGCCTAGCATTTTTACTCACTAGCTGTTCTATATTAATGACATGAAAATATTTGTATATTTCAGTTTGCAAGATTACCATGAGCATCAAGTCTGAGCTGTCTAGCATTAAAGTACCAGTATTTGCATTCATTTTGCAGAGTCTATGAAAATATAAAGTACATGTTTATCAAATTATCTAAACCGTGTCATCCAATTTACATTTTTTATAGAGTCCTTGCATCTACAGAGTGTTCTATGTACTGTTGACACACAAATTAGTTTGTTTCCAAAGAGTCCACAAGACATTGTGGTTAAAGGAAACAGTAGAGACAGAGAAATATGGATGAGGGTCAGAGGCGGCAGAGAGGACAGTGACGGAGTCATTCAGGGAAGCATTGGTGCAAAAAAGATTCCCAGGAGTAGGTAAAATCTGGGCTGGGATTTGAAGAATGAGTGGGATCTTCTTGAGCAGACACTGGAGAAGGGAATTCCATTAGAATGATAAACATGCAAGCAAGGAGGGATAAAGTAGCATGGTATATTTGGAGAATCTAAGTAGCATGGCATCACAATAGTATGAAACAAGAGATTGAATCCGAATGGTGGGATATGAGCAAAAGCAAGAGTAAACCGAGGAGGCAACATTTTTTCTTACTGATGACTTTATTTTATAAATGATGGGAAGCTCGTAAAGTGCTTTAAGCAAGAAACACAAACTGGTTAGTATTTTGGAAAGATCGCTTTGCTACTGGTGTGGAGAATTGATTTAATGCCTGTTCTCATTACTGAAGTGAAGGGATTTCTATTTCATCAATATTTTATTGTTTCATTGTCATAAATTAACATTGATTTGTGCAATGATGTTTCATTACTAAGTGGCAAAAAATGACTTCTTAGAGAAGGAATTCCTTAACATAATTTCAATGTAAAGAGCCAGATAAATATGAACTTTTTTTTTCTTTTTCTTAATGGGGATTTAGTTTAGTAATGACACTTTGAAACTACTCTCTGCCCACATGAAAACATTAAAAGTTCCCAGTGGCTGAGGGGGCAGCGGGAGCAGGAGACACGATGAGCAAGACAGCTCCAGATGTGGCGAGCAATGGGCAGCCTCCTCTAGGGAGACAGAAGGGGACACGTTGCCCTTTAGGAATGAGACTCACAGCCTATTCTGTACCAAAGAAGGAAACAGGATTCACAAGCCACAAAACTCTGTGTTAGTTTCCAAAAGAGAATATTCTCAACTAATGGAGATCATTGATATTTTCTCCTGCAGGCCAAATACTGAGATCCTTTTATAAATCTGCAATGTTTTGTTGTCCTGGAGAAACACTGTGACCCTTTATGGATCCTAAATGTCCTCTTGTACAATCCTGTGACCTCCTTCTGAGGTTTGTTACTGGTACCCTTTTCATAAAGCCTTTGTCTACTGTGCTAACTTGAATACACACTGCAAAATTTCCTTTCCTATTGGATGCCGTGATTTCTCATTTTTTTAACTGAATATCATGTCACCCCCCCATCTGATGGCCACAAAGCAAATCTTGAAGGATCTTAGATTGTGTTCATGTACCAACCAAAGTCTGTTATGTTGATGTGTTAGGGAACTGGATATGTTGGTTGGTTCGTTCATTGAGTGTCCTTACTTCATGCAGGGCAGTTCTTACACACAGCAGAGTCCTGTTTTTATAGTCTGAGCCTGAACTGGTTTTTTTCTACAGTGGTACTGATTGGGCATAGTGTGAGTGGAGACCTTCATTCTCCTGGAATGGAAGACTGGTTATTGGAAAACTTAAGACCAGGGGATGGAAATTAGGATGTGAGGAAAAGAAAAAAAAGCACCCTGGGTATGAAGGAATGAAACTTAGCCAGGCTGGAGTCCTAGGCTTGCTGAGGAATGTTCTGGGGAACTTGACTTTTTAAAAGTCAGTCTCCCTGACAGTAAACACTTAGTAAACACAGAAAATACCTACGCTCATGTTGCATTATTTCTTTGCACCTGTTGAGTGTATAAACCAAGATTCTACCATAGGCAGGTTGAGAAGAGGCCATGAGGATATAAAATTTCCCCAAGAAAATGCAAAAGTGAGCTTATATGCCCGGCAGGATGCTCGCTCTAGGAAGATGGGTAGGTGGTATTTCCATCTATTATTCCCGTGGAGGAACTTTGGAGATTCTCCATTCAGGAGCCCATAATTTTGTCTATATATTTTGGAATATGTGCTGTTAAAGGACCTCTCAAGCCTCTAACCACGATTACAGCTACCTTCTATTAATCATGTCACCATTCTGTTGAAACACACATGCACATGTCATATGAAGTCTACAGGAAAAAATGGTGCTCAGGGAAAATGGAAAAGATAGGGGAGTGCAAACAAGAAAACGTGATAAATGTCTTCAAATATTTGATAGGTTATTATGAGCTATGAGGATTAGATTGTTCTCTGTAGTTTCCAATAGTAGAACTAGGACCAGAGGCAGAACCTGGGTCAAGATCTTTTGGGAAAAAGGAAGACTTTCGTATATTAAGCAATTAAAGCTGATCACAGGCACTTTTCACCATTGGGTGTATCCAGGTGGAGGCCTAAGGACATCCTGTTAGGTACCAGGGAGCTTTCAGAATTGAGTCAGACTAGGTATCTTGTATGTCTCTTGGAAAATGAATATTCTAGCTTTCAAATGATATGATAAGCTCAATGTCAAGATTGTGAACTATCATCTTCATACAACTTCTGTATTATTGGAGGTAATCGAGGCACCACTCATATTTGTTTGCATAATGAGATGTCCTCATTTCTTTTCTGTGACTAATTTTTTTTGTTCAGTAGCTATTTTAATTTGTTCTTTTGTTTATTTCTTTATTCAATCACATATTCAAGAAATACTGTTGAGTTTCTCATCTGTAGTGTTAGAGACTGTGCTAAGGACCTAAGGATGAAAAAGACAGTGCACCTGCTTTGTCCTCATGGCGATATGAGTCTACGCTCAGCTGCTATCCAGTTTGGAGTTTTACACTTAAATGTATGTGATGCTTTTAGGTTTTTTAATTGGTTGTTTAGACACTTAAAATACAGTGTTATCCATTCAACCTGATGGTTTCAAGCAAGGATGAACTGAAAATAAATGTTCCAAGACTTAAGTGAGAAGGCATTTGAGAGACATTGTTCAGTGGCATATTTAAATACTTTCTCCTTAACCATGACTGGTGGTGGTTGAACTTGATGGTCAGTGCTTAAGGGCACAGGCTCTGGGTTCAAACAGCGGGGTTCAAATTCTGCTTGTTTGATTTATTGGCTGTGAAACTCTGCTACCTAATCTTCCTGTGTCTTGATCTTTCATCTGGAAAAGGAAATTATAATAGAACCTACCAATGAGGATTCTTATGCACAACAGAAATAATGTGTGTAAACTGCTACCACAAGTCTTCAGGGCAAATCAATAGAAACAGAAAGCAGTTTGGCAGTTATCTGGGTCTGGAGGGAGGGTGAATGGTGAGTGACTGATAATAGGCTTTTTTTTTTTTTTAAAAATGAAACTATTCTATAATAGGATTATGGTGATAGGTGTACAACTTTCTAAATATACTGAAAATCATGGTATTGTACAATTTATATAGATAAGCTTATGGCATGCAAATTATATCTCAAAAAAGTTGTTAGAAACAAGAAAATCCACACCACCGCCTTACTTTTTCATTTAACACAACTTAGAATGTTTTTTAAGACACACCGCCGCCTTACTTTTTCACTTAACACATCTTAGAGTGTTCTTTCCTTTAAGAATATATAAAGCTGCCTATGTTTTTAAATGGTTATGTAATATTCCAAATTATGGGATAGCTGATTTTTTCCTGTAATTCAAATTTATATCACAGAGTTTCCTGAAGTTAAAAAGAGCCTGGTTCTTAGCCTGTCCATATCCTACAAATTACCACAGTTAGTGGATGAGAAGCATTTGGAACGGAGACAGCAGAACATTAGGGAAAAGATGTGAATAGGTTTTGTCTCTGTTGAGGAGGCCGGGTGCAACAGGGAAGAGGCAGAATGGCTGCGGGATGCTCACTGCTGTCTGAAAACCTTTCCTTGTCAGATCCCATAGTTTTCCAGGTATTATAAATGGACCACCAGGCCTTCCCTCCATATAATGAACATCAGAGTAAACTCAATGCACCTGTGTGGCTGGTGCTTTTGCTTTTTGATTAGACCTGCTTTGCATTTCTTTGTGGAAGTCTATAGGTTTTGAATATTTTATATCTTACTGTAATATTTTTGCGTCCTTTCCTATCTCGGGTCTGCAAGTTTATTTTTATTCATAATTGATCTCCTTGGAGGTGGTAACCTTTCTTTAAAAATATTTAGAAATACATTTTGCTGTTGGCTTCTGATAAGTCCTTTTATCAGATTAATGATGTTTTCGTCTATTTCTTGATGAGTAATTTTTCTTAAAAATCAGGAATGGATGTGGAGTTTTACCCAGTTTTGGGAGATATGCATCATAACTGTTGCCTATGTATTTATTTTTCTCCTTTAATCTGTTCATGTGATGAAATGCATTAGTGCATTTCCTAATCTATTTTCAATCATTCATTTGGCATTCATTTCACACATATTTATTTAGTGCCTTCCACATGGCAGATGCTGTTCTGAGCACCAGTGATACAGTAATAAGCAAAACAGACATTTTTCTTTAAAAACATTGCTAAATGCAATCTGCTAACATTTAACTTTTTCTTCCTTTTAGATTTTAGATCCTATCTCAAGAAATACTCAAATATACAAAGATGTATTATAAAGGATGGTTATTACATTGTTTTGAAATGTTAATATGTCCATTTATAGGAGAATGTTGACATATATTTCAGTTTATCCACAGTATAGAATAATACATAGTAGTTCAAAAGAACCGGGTAGCTTAGTACATACAAATATGGAAAGATTAAACAAGATCAAGTTGCAGGATTTATGTATATGCAGTAGCAAGTTATTTTTGTAAAAATGAAAAAATACCCTCTGTGTATGTTCAGTTTCTATAGGCATGAAAAATAACTGGAAGAACATGAAACAACAAACTATTAAAAATGGGGGAAGGGGAATAGCTCAGTGGTAGGGTGTGTGCTTAGCATGCACAAGGTCCTGGGTTCAATCCCCAGTACCTCCAAAAAAAAATTATTTTAGGATATAGGGTGACAGGTGGGGAGCATGAGGACAGATTTTCATTTTTCCAATGTATAACTTTCATATTGCTTGAATTTTTTATTTTTATTTTTTACAACAAGCAGGTATTATTGTAACTACAAAAGGAGAACAGTGAATGGTAGAGCTTAAGGGCTGGGAGGAGAGGATCTCTTTAAATATGACTCCATGGTTAGTGCCCAACTGCAAGCAGCTGAACCATCATAGCCAGTTTTAGGCAGAATGGGTTATTTTTTTTTTTTTCACTATGTGTAAGATGGCTCACAACGTTACAGGAAAAGAGGAAGGAACAGGTGGTGGGAGGCTTTTCCAGGAACAACTCCAGAATCACACTGCCTCCCTTGTGATCGGGGCAGTTAGCACCACTGCTGTAGGAAGCTGTGGCGTCAGGAAGCTGGGGCTGGGGCGGAGGAAACATCCCCTGCTGTGGTCTGCTTCCCTCTGCACCCCACAGCCTGCTTCCCTTCCCACTTCCCTTCCCACTCAACTCACTTTCACAGTCTAGCCTCGTGTGAGGGTGTCTGCTGGGCAGAACCTAAGTCTCCTCTGGAACCCTAGCTGCAAAGGAGTCTAAAAATATAATTTTCAGCTTTCCAAACCCTGCATTGTCAGAAGATGTAACAGAAGGGGGCTGGAGTGGTATTAAGCAGGCAAGCCACACACAGTCTTTGCCACAATGAGCAACTAGCACATAGCTTTTCAAATAAAATAAATGGCTATTTTCCCACAAAGGCTGGGAAGGTCATCTATTCATTGGCAGAATCTTCTTTTGCATTATATAAAAATATATATTTATTATAGAAAAATGAAAAAATAAGTAAGCACAGATCAGCAAAAGGTAAATAAAACATCTGAAATCTCACCATCCAATGTTAATATTTTGATGTATGACCTTTCAAACACCTACGTACAAAATCCCCCCTTCCTCGTGACACATAGTTAAAAAGAGTCATATCACACATCGACAGATTCTGTTTTAAATGTGTAGCAAAGCTTAATGTAATGTTTAAAAAGTAAAGTTAGTTAAAAATCATAAAACACGTATTGACTTAATAACTTAATTTAAAAACTCATTGAAGTAATAGACACTGAGTTTTTAAAAAAATTAAATTCTCTTTTAAATCAATTTCATCAAGTCAAAAATAGGCTATGTTTTCTTCAGTTTTAATGAACTCTAATTTTCAACTTAATCAGCGTTTGTTTTTAATTAACCTTTTTTTTTTAATTTGAAGAACATCTCCCTGAATATCTTGCTTCTGCCAGTATTGGGGGGGGGGGGGAATTCTGGACACTGTCCAATTTTAAAATAATGTAAAGAACTACCCAGATCAGTCATTAACCATCCACATGACCCACGCAAGCCATGGAACTTCTCTGTATCTTTGTTTCAATGTTTGTAGAGTGAAGAGGTTGAACTACCCTCTCAGGTTCAGAGACGAGAGACTGGATGTTCTCTGAAGAAATTTCCATCCTTGGGTAAGCGTTTCAGTCTGTGGAATCCTGGCTTTGACTTCCAGGCCTGCTTTTTATAGACCAGGTGACCTTGAGCTCATTATGAACTGCTGAATGCCTGAGTATATATATCTGAGCACTGAGATGAAAAGTAGTTTCTGTTTACTTCCTTGAGTTTGACAAGGGCCGCCAGCTCCCTTGCAGCAAATGTCCTATATACATATTATAACTAATTAAAGTAAGGACAGTAAGTAATGTGGTCCAAGAGCTAACTAATCAGGGCTCTTTAATTTCAGTGTAGATCTTAATCTTGAGATGGCTCTGCGAGATGTAAAGATAACAACGACAAAATTTTAAGATAACCAAGAGCCCGTGAATTTATTTCAGATAATGAATGGATTAGTTGACCACTCCAAAGGAAGAGTTTACCTAGCAACATGTCTCACTCTATCTGTGAGAGTACCAAACTAGTGACTTATATTCCACATATCCACACATATCTGGAAAGGCTTATACAATTTAAATGTGGTTATCTCTGGGATGGAATTCAGTGATTTTTCTGAATTATCTAAGTTGTTAATTACTTACCTTTGATGAGCAGATGCTATTTTTGTATCTGGGAAAAATACAATCAAGTGGGTTTTTAAAATCTGTGTTTTAATGAAAGTTGTCCATTGTTGTGTGTATTCTGAGGCAGCAGCAGGCAGTAACAAGGGAAGAAAGAGAATATACCTATTAAATTATTCCCCCTGTTAAGAGAAGGGGAGAGAGAGCTGTAGAGTCGATGAGTAGAGTTCCAGGTCTTTTTAGTCATTCGTGACTCTAACTTCTCACCTGTCAGATGATCTTAATCTTTCACCTAGTTTCAGATTTAGCTGCAGGAATCAATGTTGTCCTTTGCTCAAAACTCATTTCCTCAGTTAGATTTTCCCATCTTTTAGTTAAGTGAGGAACCTGACTCATTCACACTCTCCTCGTCTTCCTCATCCAGCAGTCCTTTAACCCCACCCTTGTAGCACTCGCAGACATGGGTGCTGGGACGGCCGAAGGAGCAGGGAGACCCCATCCAGGAGGAGGCTGTCTGCAGAGGTCACCGGGGCTATTTCCATAGACCCTTGTTTCTCGCTGTTTCCAGTCCCTCTCCCTAACCATTTCACAGTCTTCTTTCCATTGTTTTCTGAAGCACAGTCTGATATTTGCACTTCCTTGCTCAATAATCACACATGCATCACTAGTATAGGAAAAAGACAAAACAAAACAAAAACAAAAAAACACACAAAAAAACAATCACCACCACCTACCAACCAAACAAAAACACACACACACAAAAATCCTCCAAGGTCTCGAGGTGGATTTTCAAGGACTTCTTGTCTGGGACCCAATCTATCCTTCCAGACTATTCTTTCTTCTTTCTACAACCCTGTCCTTTCCTGCTCTTTGCCTCTGCTCTTGCCAGTTCCTCGGACTGCGCTTCTCCATCACCTCCACACATCCACATCCTTGTCATTTATTAGGGTTCTGCTCAAACCTCAGAAGCCTTCCCCTGTCCCTTCCTTGAAATACTCTATGCTTTCCTCTCAGCTCCGTAACACTCCATCTTCTCTTCTCTTGGGCCCTTGCTACCTTCCACAGTGTATTGTGGGTATCTGTGCTCTCTGGGAGCCCAGCCATAAACACTCTGTCTCTGATCTGACTTGGTATTTTCTACTGTAGGCTTGTAATAAATATGTGCTATGAAAGAATTGGATCCAATATTGTTTCTGGGTTAGATCCCACCAGGGTAGCTATTCGGTGGATGCCTATTGAGCTTTTGGAAAAAAAAAATTAACTTCCCCAGGCCACAGAATCACCATTTAGTACATGAAGGTTATAATTTATTAAATGATCCAGACTTAGTCATTTTCTTGAAGATGAATTGACCATGGTTAACACTACACTGTCTTTTGTGGGGATTGGGAGCTCTTTCTTGTTTCTAGCCCCTGAATCCGCATGGATGTCTCTGAAGCTAGAAAATGGTAAAGTCGTTTATCATGGTTTTTGAAATTACAGGCAATGGAATAAATTTTAAACTTCTTATCACATTTTGCCCACTTTTTCTGCTCTGCCTCTTGCCCCTCTGATTTATTTGTTTATACCTTTCTTTCTCATACAGGTTGGCTCTAGGCTATTTTTTAGAGTGAGTCCGTTGGGGCAGCCGCCAACCTCTATTAATGACAACCTGCGAGTGCTTGAGGAGGTGGGTGGGAGTTGGGAGTTGGTGAGAAAAAGGCAGAGAAGGCTTTTTTTTTTTTTTACTTAGGGAAGGTGTCATTTCATCAAGGACAGTGGAAGACCAGATTGCCCCCGCCGCAGGTTGTGTAGGCCATCCACTCCATCTTGTACAGACACCCTGAATCCATGAGCATGACCCCAAATCAACAGATGACCATGAAATGAACAATATTAAATTTCTCTACTCAGAACCGTAATGCTTCAGGATAGAAGATTAATTCAGATAGGGAATTTAAAGAGAGTAACATTTCTTGAACAACTAGGTTTCTGACCTGAAATTTGGACCCGTTACATATAAATCATACATGTCACTTTCAAATAATTTTGTTTTTTTATCCTGAGTCTGATAAATTCTGGTGTCCCTAATCAAGTTGATTTTCTAGACTGAAGAGTTTGATTAAATCCCTAGATAATGGCGACTTCACCAGAGATGTGCTATACTTTTTTTTTAATTGAAGTATAGTTGATATACAATGTTAGTTTCAGGTATATAGCAAAGTGATTCAGTTATACATATGCATACAGATATATATTTTTTTCTTTTCAGATTTTTTCCATTATATGTTATTACAAGAAATTGAATATAGTTCCCTGTGCTATACAGTAAGCCCTTGTTGTTTATCTATCTTATGTATAATAATGTGTGTCTGTTAATCCCCAAACCCTAATTTATCCCTCCCCTCCTTTCCCCTTTGGTAACCACAATTTGTTCCCTATGTCCTTGAGTCTGTTTTTGGTTTGTAAATAGAATTTGTATCTTTTATTTTTTCGATTCCACATATAAGTGATATCATATGATATTTGTCTTTCTCTGACTTACTTCACTCAATATGATAATCTCTTGGCATATACATATATATACACACACACACACACCAGTCAGACCTAAGAAGACATCCAGGTGACCAATAATCACATGAAAATATACTCAATATTGCTAATTATTAGAGAGTTGTGCTATTCTTGAAGTCTTCCCTTCGTAAATCTTTGACTTTTTATTACCATGACTCTTTATGCTGCAGGAAATATTAATGGGGAGACTGGAGGAGTGGCCTTGATGTGGGCCTGGTGATATGTTTTAGAGGTGGTTTGTTTTGGTTCTGTATGTGGCAAAATTCGAAAAGAAGCTTGTAAATATTTGTATAATTATAAATTTCAAGGGAATGATTCTATATTTTAGTTAAAAATAATATTTAAAATTTGTATTAAATATATGTAACTGCTGTCAAATTGTTTTGATGAAATTAGCCCTGGATACTCTTAAAAAATACTCATTTTTTTCTCTATGAATGAAATAGTTCACATGAATGTAGGAAATTTTTCTGAAAAAAGAGAAAAACATGCAGAAGAAAATAATGCAGCAATATGGTTTAAAATGGTACATTAAAAAAAAGTTGTTGAGTTTCAGCAGAAACTTGAAAGGCTAAGAATAATACAATAGGTTTCATATACCTCCCCCTCCCTCACTGAACAGTGAGATGCAGACCACCTGTGCAGGATGCACTGAGCGATGGAGGAACTGGTCAGAGTGATCTCCCACGTGAAGAGCACTGAAGAGGTGAGTTGCTTCTTCCTCCCCTCAGCCCAGTGAGATGAGAGGTTTCAGAAGACCTACTTGGAGGACTTGACAATTATTGCCTGGAATCTGGTGAACTCAGAAGTGGGGCCTGATTCTTTCCAGGAGAAATCCTAAAGAAAAAGACTAACCAGGGATACTGGGAGTGAGCTACACGTTCTTTGAATGGAGGACAAAGGTTATTCCTTTCTTGGAGACCAGAGCCCATTAGAAGGAGGAGCCTGGGGTTATATTAAAATAGACCCTGTCCAGAGCACTATGTGAAAGGACAGTAGAACCCCAACCTGGCTGTGGCATGCTGGAAGTCCCCGGCCAAGGGGATGTCAGGGGAGAGGCATTGAGGCTGGACAGGAACTATAATCAGGGCTGCCCAAGGATGGACGTCTGAGGAATTTGCAGAAGGGATCCCTGTAAAGGAAACAGTCAATACTCGGCTGCCATTTCCAGGGTACCAACCCCAGATAATGAGTGAATCGTTCAGGAAGACCCTTCACTGTGCCTTTATCTCTCCTCACCCTTCACCCGCAACCAGCCCCCAAGAGGCACACATTTCAGCCAGCAGGATGTGGGGGATGTGAAGAGAAGCTGAGCCGCCATCCCTTTGCCCCTGTGCGTCCAGGTCTAAAGTGGGGCCAACATTACTGCTCGTTATATGTAAAGAGATTCAGTGGATACAGATTTGGAGTTTTACTATTATACCTGCCTGGGATCGTGTGATTCTCAGATTGGATCAGACTTTTTATTATCCAGAAAAAAGACTATTTCTTTATTATTTAAGAGTCACCATGAAAAAATAGGGGAACTCTGTGAAATTTCCTCTAAGGACAGGGCATAGCAAATTCATAGAGTGGATTCATAAAAGCAGTACTGAGAAAACGGGGTTGGTCTCTGCTTGCTCTTGTACTAACATCACCTGATATAATGACCATCCACAGATAACCGGTGCATCTCAGTTTCTTTCCCTCCAGCCTTTTTTCTTTGCCTCCATACATTTTGTAAACATAAATTGGGATCATATTCTGTTGGGTAGTTATGTTGCTCATCTATTTTCCCTAGTCCTTCACTAAAGTCTTAAAGAAAGAAGTTAGACAACAGCAAAATCCTTAAAAAAAAATTGGGGTGAATCTGGGAGAGGTAAGGCTCTTTAATGCAGTCAGTTTTCTGTAAAGGTCAAGGCAACTGTGTAAATGTAGAATGACTATTATTAAGGACTGTGCAGTGCTTTGCAAATCTTGCTGCAGTTTGTTGACACAAGTGAGTGTTGCAGCATCTGAGAGTTTTCCACTCCATTTCAGTCTGTGTAGAAGCCAGAGTGTGTGAGTCCCTGGTCTGTCCCCTGCGCCACGAGTCATCAGTCTCTGCTGAATTATCAGAAACACCTGGTAATTGCAGCGAGACAATAATCTTGGCACTATTTCATTAATTATGTCTCCTTCCCAGCTGGTGTTTTTATTTCCGTAATGTTTTTTTCCTTCCCTGTGTAGACTTCATGCCCCTTGGGCAGGGACCACATTTTCCATTTTGTCTTGTCTTGTGCTACTGCCTAACAAATGCTGAAATACAATTTAAAAAATGGATTTGATTCACTTAGTTAGGATTCATCTACAGAGACTGGCAATGCCACAGGTACTTTTCAGGCTTGTGTCTTGCAAAGATAATGTGCTCCGAAGTTTTAGCTTTTCTAGCACCTTCTCTTGTCAGGAGCACACGGGGAAGGATTCATAACATTTTTGTAGTTGAGAAAGCCCGATATCATAATCAGAAGGGACTACCCCTTTCAACTAGGGTGTGGCAGATGACTGGCGAAGCTGCTTTTTTTTTTCTCTATCATAGTTGCAAATTGACAGCCTATGACAGGCTTGTCTTCTTTGGTTTATATATTTTTTAAAGTTGAATTAATTATTAACATATACAAATCAAGAGACTCACATAAATATTGAAAATAAAATAAAACAAAAACTGCTGGCAACTGAAGGCCCATTTTCCTGCATGACAACAATCAACTGAGTAGCTCTTTGGCTTTTGGAGAGGGTATGCAAACTCCATAATGCTGCAGGCTCCACTTCTCCCTAAGGTGTTGCTAACTTTGTGGCAATATGTGATCCGTCATTTAACATTGCTTGCATTTTTTTCTATACTCAGCCTACTTCAGTCATTCAGAGAGCTTGCCTTGTGCCTGTAAGCATTTTAATTTTCTAAGTCCTGCTCTTACCGGCATGTCTTTCTGATCTGCTTATTTGGCAATTATGAGGTGCCAACCCAGGTATCTAACCAATCACTGGCATCATTAAATGGTGCTGCTCGACAACCCTTAAGGTAATATCACGAAAAGGCTTATTTTCAAAGAAGTATCAGGCAAGGATTTGAAAACAGTATCTTTGAAGTTCCTTACTAGTAAAGTAAAAACAGACTCCATCTTGGAGCAATAACCCTGTTATCAAGCTCTGGAAAGCAAGTGGCTTAGCATGCTGCTGTAACTGAATTAGGATGTCTACCTCCAGATTCCTGTCAGAGTTCATGTACAAAGAGGCATCTGCCTGATGGTCTGGATGACATTCCGGTTGATGAAATGATGCTAAGTTCTACTTAAGTTATTGCTTATATAAGTGGTTGGAATTCTGTATTTCTTTTCACATTCCAGCTGTTGGGAGGACTATCTATCTATCTATCTATCTATCTATCTATCTATCTATCTATTTATTTATTTATTTATTTATTTATTTATTTATTTATTTATTTATTTATTTATTAATGGAGGTAATGGGGATTGAACCCAGAACCTTGTGCATGCTAGGCACACAATCTACCACTTAGCTATTATCTCCGCCTTCCTCCAGGACCATTTATCTTTTTGAAGACTTATGAAAGCTAATTACTCTCTCCCAGGTCCCTGAAAATTACATTCTAGATCTGCTGATATTCTGCCAGTTTAACTTTTCATTAGGAAGTGTAGACGTTACTTCAGAATTTAGTTAAACTAGTTTACATTTTAGAGGTGAAAGTTCTGTTTCATTCTTTGCTAGCTTCCTCTACCTCTAGTGTCTTTTAGCTCAATTACATCTGTTCTATCCGGTTGTTCAAGTCAGACACCAGGGTGTCATCTTTGACAGTTTTCTCACCTTCACCAACCACATCCAATCAAATCCTATTGATTCTACTTGTTAAATACTCTTGACTGCTTTTCTCTTTAACTATTGCCACCTTCCTCGTCCAAGCCACCATCTTTTGTAGAAAACCATCCTAACTTGTCTCCCTAAATGTCTCTTGCCCTTCTTCAGATCAGTGTCCACAGGATAACAACAACTTCCCATCATCTTCAAGACAGATTCCACAGTAATTATCATCTCCAAGACCCTCCACCTTCCACACAGGCCGAGATCGCTGTTGTCTTCCCAGAACCCTTGTTTTTTCCCCCATCTCCACACTCCCTCTCTGAAGGACATAATGCATGCTCTTTGCTCTTCCCAGAATACCCTTACCTCCACACTTTCCTTCATGTTTACTTTTCATCGTAAACCTCCTTTTTCAGTCAGTCCTTCTTTGTACTCATGGGTACTCTCCTAGCATCCCATAATTTAACTTTTGAAACAGCTATCACTTTTTAATTTATTTGTTCAATATCTTATTCTCCACTAGGCTGTAAAGTTCATGATTCTATTTGTCTTATTCATAGTTGTAATTCCAGTGCTTCACACAGGGTCTGATACTTTCTTTAAGTGCTCAACTACATTAAAGGAATCAAACATGAAGACATAAGGGTCTGTCAACCGAATAAATATGGATGAGAGGTGAAAAACCTGAGCAAATTGGTTATTGAGCACTAGAAAATTGTGCAGTTTTGTTACAGAAGTCAAGTAGAAAAGTCACAAAATGCAGAAAAATAAAGATAATAAAATTCACTCCAAATCCAGCCTTCACGATAAACAAAAACTGTAAATATTTCTGTATAAATCATCCCTGTGTTTATTCTATGCAATGTAGATTTAGACATAGGTTGGTAATTTGATTCTTGAACATATTATGAAGCTATTATGCCACTAATTATTCTTTCAAATGTCCATTTAATGCCCATAGTGTATATGTTTCATAGTCTATGTCTACATTCTTGCTTATTATAGAATTTTTAGATTGCTCATATTTTAATTTTTACTTTTATTTATACCTTAAGTATTTGTTTATTGACTTTCATGCCATGGCTATGCCCTTTGCTTTTAGAATAGTGGCAAGGACAGTATATTTTTGAAGTCTGAATATTGAGAAGTTCTACAGCTAAATAGTTCAGAGCACGGACTCTGGAACGAGATTTCTGAGACCTGAGTCCTGACTCTTGTCACAAACCAGTTGTGTGACTTTGAACATGTTACTCAACTTCTGGGCGCTTCTCTTTCCTGATCTATGAAAGGTAACATAATGTCAAATCAGGCTTTCTGTAAATCTCACTTGGGCTATTTCAACGGACTTTTTTTCCTGCTTTCTTTCAATCTTCTCTTTCATTCCAATTCACTGTTTTCTATTAACTCATGATGCACAGCTCTGAGATTTTCACTATACTTTTCAAGACCCGCCAGTGCATTTCTGTGGGGAAAAATCTGTAGCCCTGTTAGCTGAGTGTTCTAGACGCTCCAAGTCTGTGCTTCTGCTCTTCCTCTTCAGTCGTATTCTTTGTTTCTTTCTTGCTCTTCGCCTTGGCTTGGCTGCTTTTCCTTGCCTCCATTCATCCCTATTCTTATAATTAACGACTCAGCTCAAACTCTAGGAAGCTCAAAGTTCTTATTTCCTTCCCTTGAAGTGCCTTCTTCCCTCCTCTGCATGCTTGTTAAACTTAATCTTTCCTCCTCTTTTGTCACTTACATTTTTTTTTTCAGTTGCATTTTGGTTATTTGTGATTTGGGGGAGCTCAGTGTATAGCGACATGTGCACCATCTGTCTCTGATTTGGCTTGACTTTTGCAACAGAACCATGTCTTTGCAGGTGTGCAATAAATATGTGCTAAATTAATAAATGGATTCCAAAGTGTCTGGGGACAAGATCCCACTCGAGTTTAGAAAAATAGTTTTTCCAGCCCATGGTGTTTAACTCATGTGGTTAAAGTGAGAATGAATGCAACAATGCATGCGAAGTATTTTCACCTAATTTAGTTCTGCTTTATGCATCTTTTCCTACACCCACTGTGTTTTTCTGAAATATTCTATACTGATGGATTAAAAACCAGTATTTTTCAGCAAGGATGGCTAGCAGGTTTTTTCGTTTCATCACCTCCACGATAACACTTTTCTTGTAAACAGGTGCGATGGCTAACTCCATGGCTCTCTTTGCTCTCTTGCCACCACATTTGCTGCTGCCTGGTTGCATTCTGGAATATTACTACCTGTCAATGCATAGCAAAAGATGAGGGTGAGGACAGGGTACAAGTATAGTGTTTTGTTTGTCTTGAAGAACACTAGTCTTATGCAGTTGAGGGGTAGTGTCCCAGGGTTTGGGTTGACACCAACTACAGAACTCTAGGGTCAGGGCACAGATAGTAAAGGAAATTGACATGTCTTGTCACCTTTATTCACGCTGTCTGTGTTTCATGAGGCACAACCTGGGTCAATTTTTCTTGGTCCAGTATCACCATCAGCATCTCACTCCATCTGCTTAAGAGTTAGGGCAGAGACCACCAACATTCTGGCACTGAGCTATCCAATAGTCTTAATTGCAAGTGTTACTTGTAAGCACTGAGTTTAAGTGGGAAGTGGGAGGGGTGTATTTCAGGTGTTCCTTGTAGATGTCTTTGTCAACTGGAAGTCATGGAAGACAATTTTTAAAAATTTTAATTTTTTTTACAGTTGAGAGTTCATTTACGTAGCTAGTGTCGCCCATCATGCCACAGTAGCAGCTTGTGGCACTGTTTAAATGCGAAAGTCCTAGCAACACTCTGAGAAACTCCCTGTACAGATGGCATCCCACTTACTGGGTAGCATTGGATAAATATCTAAATAATTTCCATATGGTGTAGATTTGATCAGGATGACAATGAGCCATGTCAGTTGCATTTGGGAAGGGGAGTCTCCCTTCAGTTTGACATCAGATATGAAAAGTCGAGAGGAAATGTGAGGAAAGAGAAAGGTTTGGGCTCAGAAGCTGAGGTCAAGTTGGCCAAGCTTTCAGTGGCTCTGCTGGTGGATGTCAAAGGATTGATTAAGAAACCAGGATTTTTTCTGAGAATTCAAACACAGAACTCCAGGTAGCTATGCCTATATTTTTATCAAGAACCAATTTTTCTACACAAAAATAATGAAGAGAGAACATACATTGGTTTTAGAATTCAGGAGTCTGGATTTATTTTCTCTTAATTATTATAAGCCTTGAAACCTGCTTCTTGCTGCACTTTGTAGGGTCATAAAACATACATAAATTTCTCATGGCATAAGTATTTCTCAAATATTAGCATATGGACTAACTGATGGTACCAATTTAAAATTTTTAAAATAAAGCAATCAAGAAAAACAAGGAAGTTGACATTATTGCTTTATAATGAGGGTTTGAAACTAGTAATTTAATCATTAACTGGTTTATGATTGCAAAGCAATCAGAAATCATAAAGTGCAATGAAAAGGCTTTAGAAGAAACACAATGAGGTCAGACAGTGCCTTTTAAGGACATCATAAAGCAAATGCACAAATGTGGGTTGGAATTTTTCTTTTAATAAAGGAATAATTTTGGAAACTCTTAAAATATGGCTCCTTCAGTACAGAGCTTTATTTTCTGCCTCCCTGGCCTCTCCATCCAGCCTTTTATTTTTAAATTGGAGTAGAGTCGATTTGTAATATTGTTAATTTGTGGTATACAGCATAGTGATTCACTTATACATGATATATTCCTTTTCATATTCTTTTTCATTATAGGTCATTACAAGGTATTGAACACAGTTCCCTGTGCTATACAGTGGGGCCTTGTTTGTCTATTATATATATGGTAGTCAGTATCTACGAATCCTAAACTCCCAGTTTATCCCTTCCCACTCACTTTCCTCCCTGGTAACCACAGGTTTGTTTTCTATGTCTGTGAATCTGTCTCTGTTGTAAATAAGTTCATTTGTGTCCTTTTTTTTTTTTTTTAAGATTCCACATATAAGGATATCAGATGGTATTTTCCTTTCTTTCTGGCTTACTTCACTTAGTGTGACGATCTTCAGGTCCACCCTTGTTACTGCAAATCAGCCATGTGTTTTTGAGACTAGTGAACAGCAGTGGGAGGCAGCTGGCGGTCACAGCCACGCCAGTCCACTTGGGGTGTGTCCCAAGGATGGGGAGGCCTTTCCTACCACGCCCACCCAGGGCAAAGACGCCCAGCTGCTCCTAATACTGGGGCTTGTTCCTTTAACCTCAGGCTGTGATTTGCAAATCCTGTTTGGCCATGATTTCAGACTCTTTGCCAGTACCTCTGGTTTCCCTGGTACCTCTGATCTGAGTCTGAGTTTCCACGGACTTGGCCAGCATTCACCCAAGTTGGGTGCTGTATCATCTGCCCCATCATCCTCTGTAGAGCCAGTAAAAATGAAGATTCCTAGTGTCCACTCAAGACCCACGGAATCAGGATCCCTGGCAGTGAGGCTCAGGAATCAGCATTAGCAACTCCTTTGGAAAGATTTGAAAAACCCAAGAAAGTAAAATCATTTATCAAATACACATACATCCTCCTTCAGAACTAACAGACATAATTTGATCATTTTGGCTTTGAGCACATTCCAGATACCATTTAAGTTCCTTTCATTTTCCTCTCTACTGATCCCCCTGCCCCCTTTTTGAGTTGTAATCACAGTCATAAGTATGGTGAATATTTCTTGAGTCCAGGTTTTATATGTATATTATGGTTTCCATGTGGGGATTTCTTAGCATTTCTTAGGAAATTTATATAATTTTTTCAAATCCCAAATCTTGAGAAGAATTAGTGGAGAAATTGGGAAAATGGGAAAATATAATTCTCTGTAAGGAATTAAAATTTAGTGATCAATGCAGAGACATTGCTGATTGGAAGGAATCCGTTCAAGTCAAGTCAAAGGCAGAAAATACCAGAAAGTGGGGTTGAAGGTTAAGGTTGATGCCTTCGGGAATCAGGACAGGTGTGTGCAGGAGAGAAGTATTCGCCATCTAACCTGATAGTCTTGCTTGCAACTGTGGCCGTATCTAAAGTGTGTGTTCATGGTTCTGTATGCTGCTAAGGGTGAGTCATTCTTGCAAATAAAATAAATATTTATAGATTTACAGGCTTAGTATATTTTAGACAAATCTTCTGAGTGGTTTTCCAAGAAATAAGTTTTGAAAATAAGTCCTTTAATTGGCATTTTCAGTGTGTGAGTCTGTGTCATGCCCTGAACTTGCTAGGAAATTCAAACATTACATTATTTGGATACTGCCCAATAATGTTTGTTGATGTTTTCCGGTGTTTGAATATTTGTTATGAATTACAGTGTGTTGTAAAGCAGACAAAATATTTTTCTTGGAAACAAAGAAAATTAGTTCAGATTTAGCTACATGCACCCTAGCATCCAACATGAAGATGATCTAGTGCACACTGTTAAGATTTGACAAGTGTCAGTGCAAAATGAAAGCTATTTTCTACATGGGGAATATTAATTATCCTTAATTAAAAAATGACTCCTTGAAATTTTGGTGTTACTGTTACCTTTTAAAATGTTTTCTCGTCTAATATCTGTATCAGGTGGAGATAATTTTATGTCAATGAAATACATTTGTATCACACTAGAGGGGTTAGTGATAATAAGCCATGTGTTTATTATTATTATTAATTAGTTTTACAGGATACCTCTAAAACTTCTGAAATAATGCCATCACATAAAAATGACTCACTGTTTATTTTTGTGGCTACTTATTATTTTAAAAACTTGTAAAAAAAAAAAAAAGGTTTTATGAAAAACACAGAATAAATCATGATTCGGGGGAATTCCTGAGAATTTCAATTTCTCACTCCAAAAGCCTGATGACTAATATCTGCCCAGAATATAGAAAGTCTAGTTAGTACTTGGTGTGGTCTTGCTACTTGCTTTTCTCATTCAATGTTGTTTTCAGGTGTCTTGTATGGAGGGCAAACATTTTCAAAGAGCTTACCACGTAGGCTGTTCTAAGCACTTTGCATGTCTTAACTCATTTAACCACCCAAACAACCCTGTGGGACAGTTTACCATCATTATCTTTTAAAAAGGGACAGAAGATTAAGTGACTTGACCATGATCGCTCTGCTATATATATATTGATACACAAAGCTCTAGTTCGTTTAACTGCTATGTAATATTTTATCATATGAGTAACTGAGTTTTCTCCCCTTTCTTAGTACATCAGTTATATTTCTTTTTAATTTTTTTTTACGTTTCTTAGTGGGTGCCTTAGTTTACAATATACGTTTATAGCTAATCAAAGTCCACTTTCTAATAACATCATACTAATTCATGGGTAGTGTGAGTACCTTACATTAACAAAATAATCCTAATTCCTTCCTCCCATTTTGGGTATCATTGCTATCATTAAAGCCACTTATATATAAGCATACATAGCATAAAGATACATATATACACATCTATACACACATACATATATACAAAAACATACATAATTGAATACACTGTGGTATTATTATTTTGGACAAACTGTTATCCGTTAGGTCAATTAGGAAATAGGAAAAGAAAAATTTTTATTTTACCTTCACTTATTCCTTCTTTAATGTTCTTTCTTTATGCAGATCGAGTTTCTGACCTGTGTTATTTTCCTTCTCTCTTACAACTTTTGTTAACATTTCTTGCAAAGCAGTTCTATGGAACAATTCCTTTTATTTTTCTTTGTCTGAGAAAGTCTGTATTTCTCCCTCACTTTTGAAGAATAATTTCACAGGGTACAGAATTCTGGTTTGGGGGGGCGGTTCTTTCAAGAAGTATTTCATTCTACTCTGTTTTTGCTTGCATCATTTCTGAGAAGTTGCATGTAATTCTTATCTTCGTTCTTCTGTAGGTAAGGTGTTTTTTCCTTCTGGCTTCTTACAAGTTTTCTCTTTATTTTTGAATTTCTGTGGTTTAAAACCGATATGCGTAGGTGTATTTATTTTTCTTTTGGCATTTATCCTACCTGTTGCTCTCTGAGCTTCCTGGATCTGTGGTTTGCAGTCTGACATTAATTTGGGGAAACTGTCCAATTATTGTTTCAAATATTTCTACTGTTCCTTTCTCTCTTCTGGTATTTCCATCACATGTATGTTACTTACACCTTTTCCAGCTGCCCCACGGTCCTGGGATAGTCTTTTTTTTTTTTTCTTCAGTCTTTGTTGCCTTTGTTTTTCAATTTTCAAGGATTCTATTGATACACCCTCTAGCTCAGAGAGTCTTCTCAGCTGTGTCCAGTCTACTACTAAGCCCATCAAAGGCAGTCTTCATATTCGTTACAGTGTTTTTTGTTTGTTTGTTTTTGTTTTTTTTTTTATCTCTAGTATTTCTTTTTGGCCCTTTCTTAGGATTTCCATCACTCTGCTTACTTTGTTCATCTGTCCTTGCTCACTGTTCATTTTATCCATTACAGCCCTTAGCATATTAATCATAGTTGTCTTAGATTCCTTTTCTGGTCATTCCAGCGTCCCTGCCGTGTCAAGTTTTGATGCTTGCTCCATCTCTTTACGTTTTTTTGCCTTTTGGTGTGCCTTGTTTTTTCCTGTTCACTGGATGTGATGCACTGGGTAAACAGGCCCTTCGTGATGTGGTGATGAGGGTTGGGGGAGGGGGAGCTTCCTATTAGTCTTATGATTAAGTCTCAGTCTTTCAGCCAGCCTGGACCTCTGGGCTGTGAATTTCACAGGTATTTCTACTTCTTCTGCCCCCTTAGGCGGGACTGACTAGTGCCAGCTGGAGTTGGGTGTTTCCCTTCCCCCAGGTTAGTTAGGCTCTCATATTACCCCAGCAGGTTAGGCTCTGTTAATTACTTTCTCCTGAAGGTAGCCCTTATTAAGAACAGGGTGCACTGATGAATTTCAAAATGGTTCCCTCTCCCTTCCCTGCTGGAAGTCTGTCGGGACTTTTCTGGTATTTACTGGATCTGCCCAAGCTCCTGGAGGTAAATATCACAATTTTGCAGGAGCTCCCCTGTGACTGGGTTCCTCTGTGACTTGTCTGCACTGAGCTTCCAGCAGTTCATTGATTACAGTTCAAAATTTCCTTCCCGGAGCTGGTTCCTCAGCAGTTTCTCCTCCGTGAGGGTCTCTGCTCAGGTAAGCCACAACTCCTATATTCGCCCTTTTGTCTCCTCAGTCTTGGGGGCTGTGGTTTGCTCTGTGTCTTCCTCTCTGTTATGGATGCGAGAAGAGTTGTTGATTTTTCAGTCTGTTCAGCTTTTTCCTTGTTGTTTGGACAGAGTGGTGATTTTCCAAGCTCCTCAAAGGGGTAACTGGAACCCACCATTCCTAGTCCTCTGTTTGACATCTGTTTCCAGTTTTCCACTTTAAGAAATAATGCTACAATGAGCTTACTCATATAAGTTTCTTATAAGATACTTAGGTACATATAACTAGAAGTACTATCTCTGACTATGCTACGTTGTCAACTTTACTATGCTTGACCAAACCGTTTTCAAAGGTTAAACTGAATTACCCTCCTGTGAGGAGTGCTTGAATGTTGTCGCCTCATTTTCTCAACAACACCTAGTATCATCAGATATTTATCTTTGCTGGCCTAATAGATGTGAAATGGCATCTTACTGTTGTAGCATGTTGGTATCACATTCTTACTTTAAAAATGAAGACTTTAATGCATAACAAAGTTTAATAACCTAACTTCATAGACCTATTAGAGATTCCTGGAGTGTAAAAAGGGTAGCTGGGTCACTGTAATAAGATCTTTCCCTGTTGATAATTCTCTCCAAGCTTGACTTGACCTGTATTCAACAGATTATGAAAAGAAAGCTGGCCAAAAATAACCTGACTTTTGGTAATTTTCAGTCCAAAGTGGCCTCTTGAAAATGTGTAAGTGTTAACCATAAAAAAAAAAAAGTTACTGGATAAAAGGTTTGGGTAGTACACCTGATTTTAGCACCAGATAATTGCAGAGTTGGGTAAACACTTAATCCATCTGGTACTTAGTTTTCTCACCTGTAAAATGAGTGAGTAGAACCAAGGAATTTTCTCATTTTAAAATGAAATTTT
Organism: Camelus bactrianus; assembly: GCF_048773025.1. Lineage (NCBI taxonomy): Eukaryota > Metazoa > Chordata > Mammalia > Artiodactyla > Camelidae > Camelus > Camelus bactrianus. The sequence continues at coordinate 68,232,537 of NC_133543.1, forward strand.
ATGTTCCTGCCCCAATTTGTAACATAGATAAAAGCTAAGCAACTTTGGTAAAAAGGTGGGGAGGTCTGCTTGAACGCACCTTTTCCCTCTGTCATTCAGACCACCTCTGTGGAAGTTTCCCAGGATTCTAGGGAACACAGTTTAAAAACCTTGGACAAAATGGTCTCTGAGACCTATTCCTAGTACTCATAACCAGCAAAAGTGCATATAGAAATTCTCAAAAATGGCCCAGTATTGTCAAAAACAAACTTTCCCTCAACTTGTGGCTGCTTTTATCCATGGTTTTATGCCATGAGTCAATCTGCATCCTTTAAATGCATGACAGCCATTAACAAAACTCAAAATGCTGGTATTTGTCCCATTGTCAGTTTTTAGTTTACACTGGTAAAAGCCTTGGGGCCAATATTCTGGATTAACTGACTCATGAGAGAGGCATTTTCATACACATGAAGTCATATTCTAGATTTAAACATTGGTTACCACTTCTTTACCCAGATGGTTATAGCTATAATGTCTAACCCCAAAGTGTGGTAGATGAAATTCTGGAAGCATTTTTAGTACCAAATATGATGGTTGGTTTTAGTGTTTCTTTGCTAACTGCTTTAAATGGTTCCTTCTTCAACTCTTTCAGGAAAAAATAAAAATGGATTTAAGGAAGCCAATTAGAATATATTTTGCTTTCTTTTGCCAATTTTCTTTCAGCTTTTATACTACCTTTTCTTGGGAGAATAAATCGGTTTTTATGTTTTGCATGGAGAGAGATCTTTTGCATTTTTAATATTCAATTTCCAGCAAAATGCTCCTCAATGCAGCAGAAAGCTTATAATAATTAGTCCCTTGGATTTGAAAAACATTCATGCGATTAAAGCTAGTGATCAACACGCAGGCACACATATTTATTAACTGGTATCTGAAGTAGTATGGAACAGGAAAAAGTATATGTGGAACTGATAGAAAAAAATTACTCAGGGATTTAAGACTAAGCAACATGATGAATAATTCATTGCCTTTGGATAATTTTATTTTTTTTTAATTCAGAAAGCATGAAAAATTAAGCCACTGAACTATTTGCCTCTGCTAAGGGAAAGAAAACAACAAAAGCCTTTACTATCACATCATTTTAAGAGAATTGGACCTCAACTAAAAGTGTATGAATTTTCTAAACCAAAGCTTGAAATTTTATAGAGTGGTGGCAGTAAACTCTAAGACTGGGCAACTGGGGACAGATTGGTGCTCTACAAATCTGTGTTAACTGGAAAACAGGAGACAGTAAATAATGAGAAAGAATAAGAATTGCTTTTCCCCCAGATTAGATATTCTCTCATTGTCTATTTTCAGTATCAAAGGAGACCCCCTAAAAACAAAAGGATCCTCTAAAAAATCAGAGACACAGTAAAAATAAGTAAGAAAAAATAAATGAAAAGACATTACATTGAACAAGGAAGAGATTTAAAGAAGACAATGAAATTGTTACTAAACACAAGGGAAAAAAGTAGAATACTATTTTGGGATTCTAACGACCAGAGAATCTCTTCAATAAGTTTTCATCCTTTTCTTGCCTTGAATAATAGAAAAAGTTGAAGTATTTTATTTTTGCTCTAGGACTTCCAAAGGGTTATTAAAGATACTGTTTTATAATAGAAAAAAGTTAATAGCATCAACATTGAACAATTGGGGAATAATTAAAATATTTTATAGCTCAACCATATGCTAGAATTTGCTCATTAAAATTACATCCCAAGAGCTACTAAGAAGTATTTTTCAAAATAATATTTAGTGATGTGGGAAATGCTCATCTATAATGTGTGAAAAAGAAGCAGACTACAGAATGGAGTGGGAATTATATTCTCAGTTTTACAAGAAAATGCTTATTTACATATAGTGTATATAGAAAAAGGACAGGCCGGAAATAAACCACAGTTCATTTTCCGATCAGTAAATATAAACATAGACAAGCAGTTTCTTTTGGTCATGATTTTATTCTTTTATGATAAAAATCCCTTACACAGACATTTTTTTCTTTTCCCCCCTTCTTAATTCTCTGTCGCATAGCACAGTGCCCGATATCTAAGAGTCTTAAAGATTTACTGAATGTGGCAGTGTCCCGTCATGAGTTTAAGACACTGGAAATTCAGATGAGGAATAAAGTGTGATTAACTTCTTGGTCTTGTACAGAGTTATCTTAATGAGGGGTTTATTAATTTTGTACAGGCTAGTGCTTAAGAGTGCAGGCTCTGGAATCCAAATGTCTGGATTCTAATCCAGTTTGATACTCAGCTATGTGACCTGGGACATGTGGCTTGACCTCTCTGTTCAGACTCCCTTTTTTATGCATGAATTGGAAGCATTGAATGAGATGGCCTATATAAAAGTGCCTAACATAGTGTCTCATACATAGTAAGCATTTAATATACATTAGCAGTGTTTTTACTATGAAAACAAAAATTATAAATCAGAAATAATTTAGATTGTTTAAAATGAAAGTGGAAAAAGGCTAGGTCTCAAAGCACAATAATTTTTAATGAGATGATTTAGGGGGCTAGAAGATTATTGTCACAAATAATTTGAGAATTTGACATATAGTCATTACTCTTGTAAATACATGAGATTCTGTAAAGTAAAATGTATGTGTAACTCCACTTTTATAGATGTTTTTTCTATTTATCTGTTCTGTCTGACAATCTCCCTCCCTCTATCCACCCATTCTCCATCTGTACAAAGAGATCTAGCATGGTGTTAACACTGGTTATTTGAGTGGTGTGATTTAAGTGATAAACTGCCGTATTCTTTACATTTTCCTGTAATTGAATATTTTATGAATATAATTTTTTGTAAAAACTATAAAGGTATTTTAAAAATCATAGAATAAAAACAAATGTCAAGCCATCTTCTTTTACAATAATTATAAATTTAATTTAGTGGAACAGGATTAACAAACTTCTGTATTTATACCCTATAGGTGAGGGAGTGATGGAATTGAATAGGTACTATTATTTTTTCATGGTACAGAGTAGAAGTAGAATAAACAACAGAGAATTGTAATTAGGAGAGATGAGACTTCCACACATTTTTAAGGCTTCATTTTGCATAAGAGGAATATACCTTATGTTCTGCAAGGTTTGAGCAAATATGTCCTAATTACACATGAATCTTCAGAGAGTCTATTACACAAAGATATTCATGTTGGAAAGAATTATTTGAAATTATTTCTATGCTATTTCTAATGCTAATATTTTTAATACACGTAAGAGCCACCTCATAATTACTAAGTAACATAGGAGATATCTATATAACAAATCACCAGTTATTGAATATCATTTACATGAGCTCCGAGGTATTAACAACAACCACAGCTGCTCACTGGACTGGATGCCATAGGTCAGCACTTCATTCCCACCGAGGACTGAAGCTCTCAGTCCCCAGCTGCTTGGCAGGGATTTGCCTTCAGTTCAATAGAGCTGCTTCCAAAAAGGTCCTGCCCCTTCCTGGGGGGCAACAGGCTGTATCTTTAAGTAACATCTATATACTCACCATGAGAAAAACTGAGGAATTTACCATGTATGTGCTACCTACTACTCATTTCTGGATTTTTTTAAGTTATATTATTCTTTTTAGTTCTTGTAATTATTACTCTAGAACTATAAATTATGGTATCTAAACCTCTGATTTTTGAACCAATAATTTTAAGCAGTGTCTAATTATGTAAAATTAGGAAATTAACATACTACACTCTCTGCCACTCTTTTCACTCCTCTGGTCAGCTATTCTATTTTTTTTTTTAAATCGAGGAGAGGTGGGTAAGGATATACATATATACATATTTGTATAATGTGAGTCCTTTGTGCATGCATAGGTGAATATATATATATGGAAAATACATTTATGTGTGTGTATGTTTGTATTTATTTTATATATATATATGTGTATATATATATATACACATTTGAGAAATTGATGCTAGGATTCTGAGATTTGCCCATAGGTTAAATAAAAATTAAAACAATAAACATTACATAGCATATTATGATTAAGTTATATTCATTGCAGAACTAAACTAAGAAGTTCATGACTAGATCCAGAGAGAAGGAAATATAATGCTTTGCCACTAAACCTGCAGTATTTGATGGAGAATACCCACAGTGTTAAGATAAATGTTTTCTTCTTTCTCTTACTCAGTAGTTGGCTTTATATTTGGACAAGGACTTTCTTGTAGAGCTTTTTTTTTTTTTTGTCTCCCCCAAATTTCTAAATGCATTGTTTTCTTTTATGAAAACCTTGTTAAGATTTTCCAGCTTTTCTAAGAAATGTGTTGAATCTTTCTTCCTAGTGACTTCCGTCTTGTTATAATTGACCTGCTTTAGTGCTGTAATCTCAAGGTATCATCTCATTGCCCTTTTCAGTTACTTTCACTATCAGATCACATTTTTTTTCTTGAACTTTCCTCATTTTGCTAGAATACAACTTTAAGTACTGTTTTCAGAAGGCTCTTGGAAGATAAGTTTTCTGAGTTCTCACATGTCTGAAAAGGGACTTATTTTGTCCACACATTTGCTTACTGGTTAGACAAGACATGAAATTGTAAGTTCAAATCATTTTTCCTCAGACAGATAATTCGAAGGCATTAATTACTGTCTTTTAGAATTCAGTGTTAATCGGGGTCTTCTTACTGTCAGATTTACCACCCTCTCTGGAGAATTTTAGAGCTTTCTCTTTAATCTGGAACTTCCAAAATTTCACCCAAAACAGCTAAGGGTGAGCCTTTGGTCAATCTTGACATTAGGTGACTTTTCCATCTGAAAATGGTGTGTGTGTGTGTGTGTATGTGTATTTTTTTGGTAACTTTTTCTATTCTTTGCTCATCTCGTTCCTTCAATTCTCTGTATTTTCCTTATGGAATGTCTAGTAGACAGATGTTATGCCTTCTGGATCAAGCTTCTGTGTGCTTTAATTTTTCTTTGCTTCATCATTTTGTCTCTTAGCTTTAAATTCCAAGTGATTTATTTTTTGTTCTGTTTCAGATGTCTGACTTGGTCTTCAGCCATACCCATTCTAAGATTCAATCTCTCTAGTGAATTTTATATTTTGGTAATTATATACATAATTTCCAGGAATCCATTCTTGTTCTCAGATTGCTTTAAAAAAACAAAAAAGCAACCTGTGCTTCTTTTATGGATGTAATAATATTTTCTCTATGATCCTTGAGGATAATTTCAAATTAATTAAAATCAAATCAAAATTGGAATGAAAACAAGTCATTTCTAACTATTTGTATCAGTTCTGATTCCCTCACCATTATTCTGTTTGTTCGTCTTGGTAAGATATTGAATATAGTTCCCTGTGCTATTCAGAAGAAAATTTTAAAAATCTATTTTTATATATAGTTGCTAACATTTGCTAATATCAAACTCCCAGTTTTAGCCCTTCCCACTCCCTTTCCCTGGTAACCATACGATTGTTTACTATGTTGTTGAGTCTATTTCTGTTTTGTAGATGAGTTCATAGTGTCCTTTTTTTCTATTTTTAGATTCCACGTATGACTGCTATCACATGGTATTTTTCTTTTCCTGGCTTACTTCACTTAGAATGATGATCTCTAGGTCCATCCATGTTGCTGCAAATGGCATTATTTTATTCTGCTTTATGGCTTAGTAGTATTCCATTGAATAAATATACCACAGCTTCTACCACAGCTTCTTTATCCAGTCATCTGTTAATGGACATTTAGTTTGCTTCCATATTTTGGCTATTGTAAATAGTGCTGCTGTGAACATTGGGGTGCATGTATCTTTTCGAATTAGAGTTCCCTCCAGATATATACATAGGAGTGGGATTGCTGGATCATATGGTAAATCTGTTTTTAGTTTTTTGAGGAATCTACATACTGTTTTCCACAATGGCTGCACCAAACTGCATTTGCACCAGCAGTATAGGAGGGTTCCCTTTCCTTCACACCCTCTCCAGCATTTATCGTTTGTGAACTTCTGAATGATGGCCATTCTGACTGGTGTGAGGTGATACCTCATTGTAGTTTTGATTTGCATTTCTCACTTTTTCATATGCCGATTAGCCATTTGTATGTCTTCACTGGAAAATTGCTTGTTTAGTTCTTCTGCCCGTTTTTGGGTTGGGTTGTTTTTTTTTTTTGTTAAGTTGTGTGAGCTGTTTATATATTCCGGAAATTAAGCCTTTGTCAGTTGCATCATTTGCAAATATTTTCTTCCATTCTGTGGGTTGTCTTTTTGTTTTGCTTATGGTTTCCTTGCTGTGCAGAAGCTTATAAGTTTAATTAGGTCCCATTTTGTTAACTTTTGCTTTTATTTCTATTAGCTGGGTAGACTGCCCTAGGAGAACATTGCTAAAACTTATGTCAGAATGTTTTGCCTATGTTTTCTTATAGGAGGTTTATTGTGTCTTGTCTTATATTTAAGTCTTTAAGCCATTTTGAGTTTATTTTTGTATATGGATCTCACTAGTTCTCAAATATCTAAAATCAGGATACATCTGACTGCTAATTATGATTATATTCTTCTGGATAGCATTTTTTTTCCCAGGCATTTCAAGTTATCTTTGTTTTCATCTTGTCATATGACTTCCTTGTCATATATACCCCCATCTACCCTGTAGGCTGCCTCATTTCTCGTTTTCTTTGCTGTTATGAGTTTATATTTAAAAATATTTACTAATATTTTAGTGGTATAAAAAAGAGATGAACATAAGTATTCAATCCATTCTTTTTAACAGGAAGTTCCACTATAATATTTTAGGTACCCCAATTCTATATAACTATATAAAATCTTCTGTTACTGTGTTATCTTTGCAAATCACTTCTCTTTTTGGGGCTTCATGTCCTCATGTATAAAATTGGGCGAACAATATGAACTTTAAAGTATTTCAGGTTTAACATTGTACCCCAGAAATGGATACAACATTGTAAACCGACAATACTTCAATGAAAACATTTTTTAAAATTTCATGTTTGAAATTCTAGTGGGGTGTGGGGTATTAGGCAGATAGACTTACTTTTCTAATATGAAGAATTATTTATTTGTGCATACCTACTTTAAGATGTAATTACTGGAGAGAGAGAAATCATGTAGATTTCAGTGAGCCTACAAATGTTATAGCAACGATCCCCATTAGCAGCTTTTGAATGAGATAAAAGCCATCCTGTCTTTTTACACAGAAAAATCCTTGTGTCTATTTTGCACAGAGATCTGATTTTCCTTTAAGAAGCCAAAACAGAGGCCAAGAGACTGACTCAGTCTGTCTTAATCCCAAATGACCCTGTGTGTGCTGTGGTGGGACTAATGTGTATGAATGGCTTTTTCAGAATGAATTATTTGCAGTGTACAGAATGCGGTAATTTTAGCTGTTGTTCATTGAAATGCTTTAAAAAGGAACACCAGTAATAACACAAAAATCTACCATCCTTGTAACTTGTCTCATGTTACTCATCAGTAACTGTAACATTTACTCACATATTTTCACCACATTTCCAAAGACATGTATCACTGAAATAGAAGTGGGAGGTACAGAACTGGGCTCACATGAGGGGAAATCTCAGCAGAGTAGGGTAAAGTTTCTCTTCCGGGGGGTTGTATTTTCCTGGGAACTTCATATGCACACTTGAACAACTTATCTTTTTCCAGTTAACATTTAATTAAATCTAGCTCCCATAATTCAAGGATCTAGGGCTGTTACTATTGGAAATGATATGATTCAGCACAAAACAAAAAGATGGGAGAAACAGAAGGAAAAGAATCCTGCTTAGAGGGAGGGTGGAGGAAGGGAATCATGTGTAACTATGGAGCCAGAGTATGTATTTCAATTGAAGGGTGAGTCTCGACTCTTTCTGGCCTGTAGGGAAAAGGAGGAATCTGCAAGACAATGCTAACACCCTGGTGTCTGGACTTCAAAGTCAGAAAACAGAATCAGAACCAGGGGGTATTGTCAGCGTTCTGAGAACACCCCAGGGAGAAGGGCTGCTTGCTAAGCAAGTACACCGAACTCACTATTAATATTAATGATTTGGTTGTACAGAAGCAAGATCACATTTGTGCCCCTTGGAATCCCCTCGAGGTGTGTTTTAGCTTGCCTTTCATTTTCCATAGAGACTCGTGTTAACAATTTAATATGTAAACCACTCTGATTTAGGACCCCCCCCCCCCACCTGGAAGAGGTAAAAGGGAATGTTAGCCAGTTCCCTTTTTGAAAAAGAGAACCTTGGAAGCTAGTATTTGTTTTTCATTTTCTCTAAAATGACACAGCAACAAACAAACACCGACAAGGTCAAAAGGAATCCATCAAACACATCCACCTACGGATGTAATTTACTGAGTATATAGTAGTGATGGAGACACATGCCTTCTGAAAACTCGCTCTTGCAACTAGAGTTGCAGTGCAAATTAAAACAAACCAAAAAATAGCATAGCATGACAGACGCTGTGTTGAGCCTGGTGAAGTGAAACCGACAACCACCATCCTCAGTATCATTTCAACCACAATCCCTTATTTTTTCTTAGATGCTACTCAAGTATAACACGGCACAGACAGCAAGTTAACGATGTAGTCCCTACGTAAATCAAACCCTTTGTTTTCTTTTTGGGGGTCTCCTGGGATCCATGGAGCAATGGTTACCTCTTTTGTTCTTCCAAACTTCTGAATGCAAATTTTTGAATACAGTAGTCTTCAGTTTTCAGAGTTTAAAGCCCACTTTATTTTCTTTTATAATTACTTTAATTTTTTTGGCTTGTCTTACTGCACGTTGAATCAAAGGCATCTTGTTTCTGATTTTAAAGGAAATGAGGTTAATTTTTCATTAAGTATTGTGTGCTACAGATTTCTGGTAGCTGCTTTTTATGATTAGCGGTCATCACAAACTGAGATGCTGTGACAGCAAACGATCTCTAAATCTTGATGGCTTACTGCAAAAAAAAAAAAAAAAAAAGCTAAACCCACTTTAAAACGTTTGTTTCAAACCTCGGCAGTGAGGTTCATTGTGCGGGTGACTAAGACGTGCTCCTGAGACACGTGGGTTTTGTTTATGAAAGTCCTCATGAGACTCACGGTGTCAGAAGTAGAGGTGCTTTCTAGTGATTATTGAAGAAATCAGGGCAACCCTGCTCTTCTGCGATGAGACTCTGGATACCATTGCTTCTCTGTGTTCCAAGGCATGCAGTCACCTTCAGTTCTCCCTGCATCAAAGAAGAGAGTTCAGGGCTTATTTGCACACAGGTGAACTGAAAGGAGTAGCGTGATGAGGATAACTTAATAGCAAAGGGCAAACTGAGAGCACTCTCGGTGCTTAGAGATCAATCGCCTTCCCACGCAAAATGAAGTGGTCGTATTTCTAAGCATCTTCTCAGCAGCTTCATTGCACCTTTATTTCTACCTTGACTGCACATGCCCTATTGGGTTTCATGGGCGATGATGGCATAATTTCCAAAAAAGCCTTACAAGTCAAGATGGAGGTGACTCAAGGTTTTATAGGAAATCTGCCTTTAAGAGGGAGGAAATGACTATGAGGGTCTGTTTCCTTTCCAAATTTATCACTGCCTGGAGTGCTTACTGTATTAATTTTATGCATGAGTGCCTTATTTGTTTCATGTGAGATACAGCATGAGGCTAGTGGAGCAAAATATCATTAGGCCTGGAAAAGGATTGGCTCAGTCTTGCTTTGTCATCAAGGATCATTGGACACAGATTTTGTGCAGCCTTTCATGTCTTTATTAAGTGATGAACATCAAAGAAAGCATATTGGTATGCATGTAAAAGGAGGGACATTTGAAATCTGTTGGTGAAGTGACAGTCCACTTAAAAGCAAGGCACCGGAGCAGCTGTGTTTGCCACCAGGCTACTCCAGGGCACCTGTGCTGGTTGGTCTTCCTGTTCTAGTTTTGACTCTGGCATTGGTAGAAAAGAATCTTAGTCCAATTTTACTTCTGGGGTTATTTTCTCAGGGGTCTAGGTCTGATGTTCTATGTACTGCTTTGAAGCAAAGGGAGGAGCAGGGTAGGGTGTGAGGGATAGGTGTGGGTGCTTACAAATCTCTCTGCCTATCGATACAGTAATTTCAGAGATGGAAAGCATCTTCATTTATAATGCATACTATTATTCTTTTATATAGTGATTAGTAGCAGATTCACATTTCTTGGGTTTGGTTCCCAGCCCTGCACCTTTAAAACCTGGCGTAGGTTAATCAGTATCTCCGGTTCTCACACAGCTCTACCTTATCTCCACTTTATTAATGGGAAAGCTCAGGTACAGAGAATTTAGTAATTTTCCTGAGCCCACACATGTACTAAATGGCAAAGCTGAAGTTTGAACCCAGGTTGTCAGTTTCCAAGGCCATGCTTTTTATGCTACATTCTATTGCCTTCAACTCATGAAAGCACTTGAACAAATTCTGGGACTTAGAAAATGCTTAACATATATGAGAAACTTAGCTGCTTAACATATATGAGAAAGTTAGCTGCTATTAATAACATTTTTGCAGAGCACTGTTATGTGCCCGTCACTCTGCTGGATGTTGGGAGTGTAACAGTGAACCAAAGCTGACACTATCCCCATGGAGATGATGGTTGATCTGCAGAGAATGATAATTAAAAAGGAGGCAAAAGTCTAATTATAAACTACAACAAAGCCTTCACAGTGAAGATACTTGGAACTCTAGTAGTATATAATAGGGGAATCTGACACAAACTAAGGGGAAGGGAAAGCCTTCCTCAAAGAAAGGATATTTGAACTGAGATAGAAGAATGAACAGACATTAACTAGATAAAGTGAATAGATGGGGGAAGGGAGTGGTGGTTGAGGGGCTGGCCTTCCAATCAAAGAGAAATAGGGAACAGAGCCTATTTGGGAAGCTAAAGATGGCAGGTGGGTGTGGAGTGTCATGGCTATAGGAGGTGAAGGCATAACATGGGACGGGAGAAGCTGGCAGGAAACAGATATTGCAGGACTAATGTGGGCAATGTTAGGGAATTTGGATTTTTTTCTAAGTGTCATGGGAAGTCATTGAAGGGTTTTAAACTGAGGAGTAACAGGCTTGACTTACAAAAGAAAAGATTCTTATGGCATCAAGATGTTCACACATCCCAATGCTCCATGAGACTCCATCTTTCTCACTGCTTTTAAATAACTTTTTGAATAAAACAGCATCAACTTCTGAAGTTGCATTTTTCCCTCCAGGGTTTGCAAATATCCTATGTACAAATTCTTTCCTAGCTCCCAGTGAACTCTAAGCATATGAATTATAACCTGCTTACTCTAAGTGTTAGGAATTTTTATTATATCACAACACTGCCATAGTAGTATTGCTGCTGGTCTTAGATGGTTTTCTGCTTCTTGCAAAGTATAATTTGTAGGTATTTAAGGTTCTGTGTTCAATCCATTTCCCTAACTTCTGTACCTATATACTTTGCTATCTTAATCTTTTCCATTGTTTCAGCTACAATCTTCATTCTTTTATCCAACAAGTATTTTCCTCCCAGCTTTATTGAGATATAATTGACTTAAAACTTTGCGTGAGTTTAGGGTGTACAGTGTGCTGACCTGATACAACTTACATCTCAAGAAATGATAACCACCATAGGTTAGCAGATAACCTGTATCACGTTACAAAACTACCACTATTTAAGATATACTCTCAGTAACTTTCAACTATATAATACAGTATTATTACTTACAACCACTATGCTGCAAATTAGATCCCCAGAATTTACTCATCTTATTGCTGGAAGCTTGTGTTCTTTGACCAACATCTCTCCTTTTCCGCCACCCAAATATTTCTTAAGTTAGTACTCTGAGCAGTTACCAGATTATATGCTGAGTATTCAACGTGTGAAGAAAGACACAGTTCTTGTCTTCATAGAGCTTAGGTTGAGGTCTGCAGGTGACTTCCAAAGCCCTGACCTGTTCATCCAGTGGTCTGCTGGGCCTGTCTGCAGGATCAACCCCTGTAAATTACACAGCATATTCTCAGCAGGATTTACAGTGATGATTCCAGATTTCAAACTTAAGAGCTTTCTTGCATGAATCCTTACGCCTGCCATGTAGTCCCATAGACCTCCGGTTGCAAACTCTCCCACTTGAGACAATGACAAAGCCTCCCCTGCACTGCTGTTTACATTTGTTCCTTCTTTTCTATTTGTAGAGCTACTATCCTAGGGAAGGTTTGCTCCTCTGTACGTGGGTTGTTGCTCAAATAATCTAGCTGATCTTGGGGATCTGTGGTCTTTCATGCTGTAGTCCACGATGCTCCTTTGACAGATTCATTTTCCAGAGGGGCACTTCTGATATGTCACTCTCTTTATCAGAACTGTCTGTGGCGCCCACATTCCCACTGAGAAAGGAAACCCCAGCTCTCCAGACTGACACTCCAGACCCAAAGTTTCAGAACCGTTTTCTCCCTTCCAGGTGTCCTCCATTTCAGTTAAACTGTTTGACTGCTCATCTCCAAACACAGCTCATGCTTTCTTATTTTTGTGTCTTTCACTAACGAGGTTCTCTCCGTCTGGAATATCTTCCTGAAATATGTCATCTGTCAAATTCTTTCAAGACCCATCCAAAATGCCACCTACTCCATTAAGCTGTTCTTGAGTTCCCTAACTAGAGATGTTTGCTTTTTTTTTTTTTTTAAGCCTGTCAACAGACAAATACTGATAAAAGACAGCTTGTAAACAGGTGTTCATTTCAGCAGGCATTTATTAAACTATCAAATTAAAAGAAATTGTTGTGTCAGGTCCACTTATTTTTGGTTTCTCATGTATGTACTTACCACACTCCATCTAATAACCCTGTAAACTACAAGTTAGCTCACCCATCCATTCGTCTTACAGATGCTTGTTGGGCACCTGCTACGTTCTGGGTGCTCTGCTTCTGAGTGGACAGAATTAGAAAGCTCATGAGTGCACAAGGCAGATGCACGTACGGAGAGATGTCTCAGTGCTGACCTGAAGGGGATTTTAGGAACTGAAACCTGGACATATGTTTCTCAAGTAGCAGAATTACTGTTTTGCTGTAGTAAATAAGGTGTGTCTGGGGGCTGACGTGTCCGGGGGTATAAAAGCTAGCAAGCCCACACAAAATGCAAGCTCCTCTTAAGTGGTGGTTAGTTCATCCTGTGCCCCAGCTGGTGGCACGCCAGCAGGTGACCAAGCACTCCTAGGAGGTGACAAAGGAAGCCATGCTATTCCTTTGTATCAGTGTTTGTATCTTTGTCCTGTTACCTCCTGTGTTCTGCTTATTTGCTGATTTGAGGGTCCACCAACATAAAATCCCATTTTGGACTGTGTCCGAGTGATAATTCTCATGCTGGAGATACCTGATTAGGGCCATCACTCTATTTTTGAACAGTTGATTCTCACAAAGTGGGAAGCAGGCTTTGGTGCCCAGCTCCACAGTATACATCCTGGTCTTACCTCATTATCTATAAAATTACACTAGACTCCGTGGGGGCCTTTACCAGTTTCAGAGGCTGAAGCATCACACTTCTTAGAGGAAAGGGAAGGGAGTCTGGTTATGTGACCTCAGGAGACTGCACACATTTCTCCACCTGTGGATAACCCCCAGGGCTGCCCTTCCTTTTCAGGGGAACAAAGATTCTCTTCATTTGGATTCTATCAGAAGGGATTTTTCCTCCCCTCTCTAGCTGTCTGTACCATCTCCTCCCCTCTACAAAAGTAGAAAGAATTACTGAGGTGATAGGTTGACTAGATAAGTTAACTTATCAAGTCTGTGCAGGATGGATTCAACAGGAGGTGAAGACAGCGTCAGACTCCCTCTCTGCACAGACCCCTTCCAAGGCCCTGACTGGGGACTCTTCAATTCAAAGAGGGCTTAAGATTAGTTGCTGCAATAAAATACTAAAAATGCCCTAAACTACAGCTCCCATGTGAATGAAACTTGCCAGAGCTTTGCCCAAATTCAACAAGCCTGAAGAGACCTTATTTAAACTCTCAAGTTAAAAAAAAAAAAATCACCATGCTAGAGAAAAGAATGGATTACCATTTTTATCTCTGGAGAAAATATTACAAAATTTGTATCCTATGAAAAGACAACCAAAGAGTATTCAGTGGGGAAAAAAAAAGATAAAATGTTAGAGAGGAGTCCTAGGAGATACAGTAATAAAAGTATTATGTTATCTTGCAGTTTGTGATACTTGTGAGCACCAAGTTTTTGTTAGACTTGTTATTTCTCTAATTCTAAATGAATATTTACTTTGTACCTAATTTTGTATTTTTTTTTTCCTTTTAAAAAGGTCTTGAAATTGTGTTGACTTCAAGCTCCACAAAGTCGGGATCGACCGCTGGCTTTCTGTACTTTCCAATAGACGAGCGAGAGGTGACCATCCTGCTAGGTAAGTGTGTCTGCTCTGCAGATCCGAACTTCCTCTGTTCGAAGCTTCAGATCTGTGGTTCTCAAACTACAGCATTCATCAGCACCACCCACTGTCGGTTCCACTGCCCATATCCCCAGGGGGTTCTGATTCAGGAGGTCTGACCCTGATTGGCATTTCTAATAAGATCCTAGGTGATGCTGGTCTCCAAGGACCTCTCTTGGAGAACCAGCACTTTAAACCAGTGGTTCTCAACTTGGGCTGCACAGAGGAAGCACCTGGAGGGGATTTAAAAGTCCTAATGCCTGGGGAAAGTCCTTAGTGAGTCTTCCGATTTAATCAGCTTGGGCACGGGGTAAGTTACAAGTTTTCCAGGTAATTCTAAAGGACAGTCTAGGTTGAGAACCAGTGGTCTAAATAGGGGGCAGTAGTCAACCCTCTTAGGTAGCAGATCCAAGCTCTACCCTTCAATATAGCATCATCAGTCACAAGCGTGTCATTTTACACATCATTTGTGTCCATGGTATTCCAATGATAATATGTACAATCTATTAAGAAGCCTTTGTTATATGAAACAATTGTACATGCCATTATACCATCCAATAGCTTTTTATATTTTTAAAATATAATGTCAGTATGGATATGGAAAATCAATGATTAATATTTTGAGCTAAAAATTTTGGAAAGGTCAGGATAGAATTCATTAAAAGGAAGACATTTACAAAATGTCTACATAAAACTCAGTAACTTAGCAGTCTTCATCTCAGACTGGAAATTGCATATTGTAGTTTGGATTGGTGTAAATGTCGCATGCGTAACTTACCATGCTGTGGACATCTGAAATAGCTGGATGTTTCCTAATAACATTTTTTGCATTATAATTTTATATTCTTAACTAATTTCCTGCCATTTCCCTATTTGATCTGGCTTAGCAGCTTTAAGAATATGTATTAGAATAGTTTACTTAATCCTCAATTTATAATTTTTTCTCACCATAAATGAAATCTCTTGTGATGGTTTCTCTAAAAGGTAGATGTCAGCCTCATTTGCTAGAAACCGAAAGGATTGTGGCATCTCTAGGTTTCTCTTTCGCAGTGCCCTGAAACAGCTGGCCACTGATCCTCTAGTGAGCAGTGGCTTGAGAATGAAAGTAATTTCTTCCTTTTAATGTCTGAGTGCCTCATGGAGATGGGAAGTCTTTAACTACATATTACATCTCTATGCTTAGTATCATTCCATTTGGAAAAACGTGTCACACAGGGCCAAAGAGGTCCAGTTAAGCTGTGGATTCTGCTTAAATGAATATCTGATGAAGCGATAAACCCGTTTTAAAATGAATCTGTGGCTCCCATCAATTCTTTGCAACTCTGTTGCAAGCCTGAAAAATGTATCAAATAATGAAACTTGATAATCTGACCCTGCTAAATGCTGCAAGCAATGTTCCAGGCTGCACATATGGTGAGCCCTTTATTTAATTCCTAAACACACACACACGCACACTCACGCCAAAAACCCTCTGTAGAGGAATGTCTTTTCCATCAACCAGATAATGCATTAAATCAGGCTACACGTGAAACTTAACACAAATTGCAGTGGGTTGTTTGGACAAACATAGAATGAATTTCTATTAAGTGGAGTGTGACACTGACATTATG
The DNA here is from genome assembly GCF_048773025.1 of Camelus bactrianus. NCBI lineage: Eukaryota > Metazoa > Chordata > Mammalia > Artiodactyla > Camelidae > Camelus > Camelus bactrianus. The sequence continues at coordinate 68,248,530 of NC_133543.1, forward strand.
ATGGAATAGAGTGTTACAGTGGGAGCAAAGGATGCCTGATTCTTGTGGCTGATCTTACCACTGGACAGAATGGCAGGAGGCCAAGTTTCTAACAGGAGGGTTGTCCTAATTGGCAATCGAAAGAGCACACCTAGTGAGGTTATCTTCTCTTTCACAGCCTTTTGAATTCCATGCGAAGGGTCCTTGGGGTGAGGGAATGTATTTTGATCCAAAAGTCATTATCAGGGCTGGAAGTTCATGCCTCCCAGAAGCACAACTTTTATCCAAGTGCCTCATTTTACTCTGGTGAGAGATTCGCCCATATCACAGGAGCACTGAAACTAATTATTACACCAAATTAATTGACATGTACAGAAGGAGTGATTCTCTTGCATAGAGAGGCTTAGAAAGACAGCATATATCATTTTTCTTAATCATGCCGTTATAATTAAATTATTATGATAGCACCTTGTTTCTGTGGGTCTTCAAAAAGTGAAGGCTGAGGTGCAGTTTTATTGGTGGCCGGGGAATCGGTAAACAACCTTTGAGTGTCTCTCTTCATTTGCTGTTTTCCCATGGCTTCATAGCAGCTTCCAAATGATAACTACTTCTTATCATAATTACTTGTCCACATGACAATGTACTGTTGACCCTCCAGCAGGAGAAAATGGATTTTTTTTCCAGTTATGGCAATGAGTTTGTATTGAACTTGCCATGCTTTTTTTTGACTTCACCCCTGTGACTAATAGTATTTTTTCCCTGAGATAACAACTTAAGCTTTTACTGGCTTTCTATTGGTTTTGACTACCATTTCCCTTCCTGATAATAGCACCCAAATTTTGGGGGAGAACCAGCTCCCACCCTTTTGAATCCATATGGTTGGGGTGTTTGATCCCCTCCTAGGCTCTGGGGGTGCATACCTGGACCAGACATGGTAGATAAGAGTCCAGCACGTGCTTAGATACACCAGTTGGTTTAGGGATAGGCATGTGATCATGAAACCTGGGATTTTTGCTGGAAATTTCAGAAAAGAGAAGTTTTATGTTTTTCTTCTGGTGTTGGCTAACCTGGTAGAATGTGATGTGATCTGAGAGCTCCTGTTGGACCTTTGTGTCATTATCTGAAGAAAGCAGACCTGAGAGACGGAGGGGTATAGATGCCTGAAGTTTGGGCGTTGAATCCAGTTGTACCTGAGGTAGACTCCCGGACTTTTGAATAGTGAGAGGTCAAAAATCTGTTTGTTGGGTTGAATTGTGTTTTCTATTACTTGCAACCAAAAGAAGACTTTCATACACATGTTCTTCGGTCGTTGTTCTGAGGATATTAACAAGGAGAAAAGTACAAATAGTTACCCTAAGTTATATGCAGGTGATGAAGCATCCAGTGGGTGGTGTTTCTGGCTGATGTCTCTGCATATCAGTTCTAAGTCTCAGAGCTCCTGAGGCAGGAGGGAGCCAAGAGTTTCTCACTGTAAGGAGGAAAAACTTGGAAATTTTGAATGCCTTCATGAGAAATCAAGAATGTTATTGCCATCTTCAGCTTCTGAACACAGAGGCCCTTGTCATTATAGACAACTGAGATTTAACCAAAACAAACAACAAAAGAGGGGCATAAGATACAGGTCTTCTTTGTAAGGTTTAGAATAGCTTATTCTGTAGAAAGTCCAGTTTTTTTTTTTTTTTTTGGTTTTTTTGTTTGTTTGTTTTTACAGAAGAGAAAGCTAGAATGGTTGCTAAATGGGGGGAATATTTGTAAGGAATGATTATTCAGTTTAAACTTGTTTGTAATTGTTTCATTAGGTGCAAAAGAAATAAGTTGCATGAGGACTGTGGTATTAACCCCGGGTTCTGGTATATTGAGGTCATTTTAGCTAAATCGGCTGCTCCCATTTGTTGGTTTGTCTGGACTGTTCCATTCTGTGAAGTCTTTTTTTTGCCCAGTGTTAATCACGTGGCCATGGAGCTCTGAAATAACATGAGAGGGGCTATTTGAACTGGGATAGAGGTCACCTCCCACTGTGTCTTTCCTGCTGTTAGATTACAGATCTGGGACTCAGAAGTCAGCGCTTTTTGAAAAGCCATTGCCCTGTTTTCTTATTGGCCTCAGTTGTTCTGTGGGTCAGCTGGCGACAGCTAAGTGGCTAACTATGTGTAGGGATGAGTGAAGCTAATGAGCTCTGAAGGGAATCAGACGTAGGGTCTTGGCATTGCTAGCATCATCCTCCATCCCGCAGAGCGCACTGGGTGTGCGGTGACAAACGGGAAGCCGGGAGGTAGAGCCTTTTGTTTCGCCCCAGGGCTCAGCAAACAGGTGTCACAGTGCATCTGAAAGAAAGAAGCTGAATTTTAAAACCTCCTCCCACCATCCTTCAGGCCTCCTTCTAATATTTGACCAATGGATTAATATCAATAGATTAATTACATTTAGTTTGGGATGAGCTTAACCTTCTTTTTGGGAGGGGGTCGTAATTAGGTTTATTTATGTACTTATTTTATTGGAGGTACTGGGGATTGAACCCAGAACCTCATGCATGCTAAGCATGCACTCTACCACTGAGCTATACCCTTCCCACACATTATCTTTCTTAAAAAGTGAAAAAACACAAAAAAATTAAAAAGGGCACAAAAAATACTCTTTATAAACACCCATTTTGGTGCCATCCAAATTTAACAAAAGTTAATATGTTTCCTTCAGATTTTTTTCCTCAAGGCATAAATCATTATGGATATTTTTCTAATATTTCTCTTTATAGATCATTCCTTTTCATCCTCCCTAAAGGCAAACTCAGCCATTAATTTAGTTTATATTCAGCCCATATTTTAGTATTCTCACTATATTTATTTTCTAGTAAAAATAATTCTGCACAGAGTAATGCTGCAGTGGAAAATCACTGAGCTTGTCCCATGTGTCTATGTTGCAAGAGTTTTCTTTAGATGAATATAGCTGGAAACCAAATTGGTGGGTTACAGGTAGGCACCTCTCCATCTTCACTAAATGTATCAAATTGATCTTCCAGTGGGTCATTCCGAATCATACTCCCACTTACAGCATGTGAGAACTAGTATTTCCCTATAATCTTGGTATCGTCAGACTTAAGTTTTTAGTAATCTGGTATAATTTTAAAGTATGCCATATGTAGGCACATATAGTGTATATATGTATACCTATATGTGTATCTCCATCAACAGCATATACTATTGTTTCCATGATTTCAAATTTATGCGAAAGGTATTATACTTTATGTATTCTACTGCAACTTGCTTTCTCACTCGGTGTGTTTGTGAGATTTATCCAAGCTGACCACATCCTGTGTACTGCTCTAGTTCATTTATCTTCACTGCTATGAAATGTGCCCCTGTGTAAATGTATCTGTTTGTTTATGTGTTCTCCTCCTGATGGATATTGAGGATGTTTCTGATTTCCTGGCCACGGCAGTCAGTATTTCTGATTATACTTATGCTTGTATACGGGGACGTATATACGTGAGGGTTTCTCTGTGTGCCCTAGGAAAGAAACTGCTGAGTTATAGGATACATGTTAAGCAGTTTAATATAATCATTATCACCATCATCATTGTTATACCTTGCCTTTTAAAAAATATTCTGTTTTTTTCATTTTTAGCTAATTTTTAATTTCTAAGAATTCTAATTGGCTCTTCCCCTCCCTCCCCCATCTACCTATTCTTGACTCATATCTGACTGCTTTGGTCTCACAATTTTTGTTCTTATTTTATAAAAGTTACTCCTTTATTTCTTTAAAGATGTGTTTTATATCCTCAAAGTCATTTTCAACATTTCCTTTTTGGATTTTCTTTCTTCGACTCTTATTTATCATACACTTGAAACTTTAGTTTGAAAATACAAGCTGAGTAACCGTTCCTTTTTTGCATTCTCTATGCTCATTCCTTCCTGTCTATGGTTTTGTAGAGGCATCTACACAGACTCTGGTTTGTCCTGTCTGGAGCCAGGCTCCATAGTGGTGCCTCTGTGGTCTTGTCCCATGGTGACACTGGAGAAAGTACAGACCCAACTGTGAGTTTTTGGGCAGCCTGGCTGGGGTCCCAGTGGCTGTCTCTGCTTCCTTTAGCCCCCCTCCCCAACCCAAGTATATTGCTTTATATAAACCAATGTCCTGGGAATATTTTTTTAAATTGAAATATAGTTGGTTTACAATGTTGCAATGCTGTGTTAACTTCTGGTGTACAGATTCAGTTTTATATACATATATGTATAGATACGTTCCTTTTCACATTTTTTTATTATAGGCTATTTACAAGGTATTGAATATAGTTCCCTGTGTTATACAGTAGAACCTTGTTGTTTATCTATTTTATGTATAGTAGTTAGTACCTGCAAATCCCAAACTCCCAATTTATCCCTCCACTACCATCCCCTTTCTCTCCAGTAACCATAAATTTATTTTCTGTCTGTGAATGGTCCTGGGAATTCACATAGTTTTTCCAGATTCTTTTTAATACTTCTGATGCCTTACTGCAGCTGCCTGGTTAATGCAGTTGGTCTGGTTTAGGTATTTCCCCACATCCTACAGGAATCAAATCTCTTTACAGTTTTCAGTTATATCTATGTATCTATCTATATTTATGCGCATATATGTCTGTGTATGTATGTGTGTGTGTGTGTTTGTGTGTGTGTGTGTGTGTGTGTATGCTGTTTTGGGCTAAATCTGTTCCCCATTCATTTGCTGAAGCCCTAACCATCAATGTAATGATATTTAGAAATGGGGCTTTTGAGAGGTGATTAAGTTCAGATAAAGTCATGAGGGTACGGCCCTAATGGTGGGATTAGCACCTTTATGAGAAGAGGAAGAGGCATGAGAGCTTGCTTTCTCCAAGAGCATGTGCTAAAGAAGGGCCATGTGAGATGCAACAAGAAGGTGGCCGTATGTAAACCAGGAAGAGGGTTCTTACCGGGAACTGAATCTGTCCGCACTGTGATCTTATTAGACTTCCAAGACTGCAGAAGTGCGAGAAATCAATTCTTGTTGATGAAGCTTCCTAGTCTGCAGCACTCTGCCGTAGCAGCCTTAGCTGTCTGGGCCAAGTGCTGTGACTAATTCTGGAATCTGCTTGATCTGGTTGGTGATATCCCCATCCTTATCTTTGTTTCTGTTCTATTTCCAGCTCTTGATCATATTTATACATATATTTTTAAATGCCTATGGTTCTAATATTTTTCAAAGTATCTAATTTACAAATACTATGTGTGTGAGTATAGACATACTATGTGTGTGAGTATAGTGTGTCAAAGAGAAAGTTGAAGCCTCAAGTCAAGGCACCATTGTGACTAGAAGCCTTTAGGCTGTTTCTTTAGCAAGTTCTAGTCAATAAAAATGTAAGCGCAAATGGTAATACAACAGATAGAGGTACTAGATTAATTAGTAAAATGTTTAGGGCAGGGGCAATTATGTGTACTGAATTCTCTGCAGCACTCACAGTGCACTGCATGTCATAGATACTCATTATCCATTAGACCCCTAGCGTTTGCAGATTTAACATTTGTGATTTTGAATTTTCCCAAATGACCCCCAGAGGGTCCTGGAATTTTGCTGCTCCCAGCATGTGCGTCTCAACATGACTTTGTGGTTCTCTCTTCTTTATCAAGGGATCTTTAGTTCATGTCATCATCAGGTGCTCACAACTAGATCTTTTTATGTGTATAAAACAGAAGTAAGAGACGTGATTTAGTAAAAAATTAAAGCGGTAAATTTATTGCTTGGATATAGAAAAGAAACTGGTGATGTTCAATAGAATGTGGTTCTGGAGAAAACTAAGATCCTCTGCAAAATGTTCTAAAATAGTGAATTCAAGGATAGGTAGAGGACCCTGGAAGTATTCATAATGAATGTGGGATGTCCACGGCAAATATTTGTCAATTGAACTAATTTGAATTGGTCTTGGAAGTTGGCTATGTAATATGAAAAACAACAGGAAAACTCCAGTCCCTAAATTCCTTCCTACTATTACAGTGTCCATTTCCTCATGAGAGAGTCATTACTTTGTGTTAAGTACTGACCTCTTTATAAAGACATCTCAACATTTATATCTATATTTATTTTGTAAGGGAGCAAGTACATTGTCACGAACACTTTAGGCTAAAGGTTTTCAGATCCACAGTCCCAACACTTCTTGAATATCTCTTATGTTCCAGAGACTCTTCTAGGTACCATGAATGACACAAAGATGAAACATAGGTATCTACCTTTTGGGAACTCATGGACCAGTAGAAAAATGGTGGAATGAAATGTTAAAACATAATGTAGCGAGTGACATAAAAAGTTACAAAGAGCTATCTTCCAATAGCTTAGAGGAGGGTACAGTGAATGATTCTAGGAGAAATCAGGAAAATCTTCAGAGAAGGACATGTTTGTGTCTTGTGAAGGACTGGGTGAATTTGCTTGCTAGCGAGAGATAGGAATGACTTAAGAATCTGAGGCATTCTCAGAACCCAAAATCCAGATCTGGAAGGTGAAATTATGGAGGGAGAAGTGGGGCTCTGGGGAAAGAGATAGGAATGTCAAAGACAAAGTTCGTTTCTTAATTGTGTTGTCATCTGCTTCTGCCAGGTAAGAATCACAAGAAAAATCCTTTATTCCACGACACCAGGCACTGTTCACAGCCTGAGTAAAAACTCAGTGACTTCATTTTATTTACTTATTTATGTTTGCTAAGTGCCTGGGGTAGAGTGAAGACAAGTTTGCCTAGGAGTCTGAAGGCTTAGCTTCTAGACCAGTTCCACCAATTATCAATCATGTAATTCCGTGCAAAACATTTAACCTCTTGGAGCTTGTTTCCCCAACACAATAATGCAACAGTAACAGCTGCCGTCACTGCAGTGAGTTCCGAGGATGGAAAATGAAATAGCATATTTGAAAATACACCAAAATGGCAAAGAACTACAGAAATAAAAAATTAGGTATAAAGTATCATTCAACAAGTTAGTGGGTCAGACTAATGCATGGATCACCAGGAATGATGTGTCAGTAAAGGATGAGTTTAAGGCACATAAGCTAGGGATGAAATAGTATGGGATATTTTTTATTTCCCCCGAAGATATTTTCTGGATTGTGTTTGAATTGTTGACGAGTGTTATGCACTCTATTCTTGATTACCCCAACCCTAGTCCTATTCTTAATCTGCAGTTTTGCAAATGAGGATATAAATACAGCCAGGCTATAAATCAGCTTAAGAATAAGGAAACAATTTAAGGGAATGCCCACTGGACCAGAGGGACACCACCTCTGTATACAGACAACTGCTTCTTTTTGTCATGAGGAAAACTGAATCAAGCTATTCTTTCTTTAGCACATACCTGTTCATTCAGCAGAAACCAGAACCCCCATCCCCATTACACTGTTGTTCGTTGTCTTTTGAAGAAGACGGCACTCCTATTTTTGTACATGATACAAAATTAGCTGAAGACTAATAAGCTAAAGCAGTAACCTTCAATTTTGTGAAAGTTAAGGAAAATTTAATGCCAAGAGTTAGACATCTGCAACTGAAATTAGTCCCAGCGCACCCCTTCTGCTTTCAGATTCCGCACGTACCAATAAAATGCTAGGAGACATGCAATACAATGAAAATTGGTTCTTTGGGTGTCGTAGCATCTTGAACGCGAAGGGTTTTAACCTTGGCCTCATGCTTCCTGCGGGGCTTGTTGCCGATGCTGTGTAAATGCTAGAATTATCAGGCAACACTGAGAATTTTTCATCTGAGTAAAATTAAAAATGAAACCTTCAAAGTCCTATTGATTCTAGACATGTTCTCTATGCATTAAACTGAACCTAATGGACTGAGAAATGAGCATTTTAGCACATATAGGTAAGGATTACTTGTATGAGGATCAAGTACTTACCTGCCCTTTATCCAGCAATTTATATATTTATTTATATGGGTAGATAACACCAAAGCATCCTGTTGAATCTCTCAGAGATAACTGAGAATCAGTTTTCATTCAGGCCACTTAAATTTTGCTCAGCATTCATCAATCCATCATTAGCTCTTGGCTTTGCATCTCTAAAATATAAATGACAAGATTTAGTAAATATTTTGACCATTGGAAACACCAGGTAAGGGCTTTAGTGTGAATAGACTACAGAAGAACGTGTAGCTGTACAGATGTATGATCTCCTGATCATTGTCCCACGTATCTTCATTTGGCTTGTTGCTATGTGCTATAATTATTTCCCCAGCCCTGTGGTCTTGGGCAAGCTTACCTCCTCCTTAGAACTCCTCACCCTGTATCCCTATCTTGAGCTTGACTTTGAACTTCAAACTCATATACCCAATGGTCCACTGGAGAAAGCTACATAGCAATCTCATGGTCACCTGCAATTCAACATGTCTAAAGTTTAAAGTCCTATTCTACAAACTCAGCCTACCCTTCCCCTGGTATGTCAGCTCTCATTCAAGCCGTAAGGCTTCCTCTTCTCAAGTCCGCACTATTTTATTGCCTAAAGTTAGCTCTGATGGATCCTCTGCTCTTTATCCCTGTCAACAGTGCTCTAGTGTGGACTCTCACCATCTCTTGCTTTGAGTCCAGCTACCCTCTGACCCTTCAGTATTGTGTCACTTCCCCAGATGCACTTTTTTTACTTGAAGTATAGTCAGTTTACGATGCATTGATTATTTCTGGTGTATAGCACACTGTTTCAGTCATACATTTTTTTTTCATATTCTTTTCACTATAGGTTACTACAAGATATTGAATATAGTTCGCTATGCTATACAGAAGAAACTCGTTATTTATCTATTTTACATATACTAGTTAATATTTGCAAATCTTGGGCTCCCAATTTATCCCTTCCCACCTGCTTTCCCCCAGTAACCATAAGACTGTTTACTATGTCTGTGAGTCTGTTTCTGTTTTGTAGATAAGTTCGTTAGTATCTTTTTTTCTTTTTTTAGATTCCACATATGAGTGATCTCATGTGGTATCTGTCTTTCTCTTTCTGGCTTACTTCACTTAGAGTGACGATCTCACAGTGTGGTCAGAACCAGAATCCTCTCTGATGTGCACCTTTGACTATAGCTCTCAGGAATCTCCCAGTGGTTTCCTAACATCTGTCAGCTGAAGTTTAACTTCTTAAGAGGGTTCACAAGATCCTCCCCTACTTGGCCTGCACCCGCCTTATTAGCTCCACCTCTCAGTCCGGGCGGACCACGGATGTGCGGGTTAACGCTCCCCGCTTTCAGCACTGCCCCTCACTGCGCGTCTTTGTCCGTGGAGTTCCCTTGGCCACAACAGCACTTCTCTCTCCGCATCCAGTTACCCTTGTTCACCTTGCAAGACTCAGCTGCAGCATCTTTTTTTGTCCAGAAAGCCTTCTCTAAAATCCAATGCAAAATAATCTTCTTTTATGCTCCATCACATCCCGGGCAAACCTCTATATATTGAAATTTTATTGACTGTTCTCTGTCTCTACTTCACTGGGCTCTAACTTTTTTGAGAAAAGGACCATTTTGTATTCATCTTAGTACCCTCAACATGAAGCCCCATGCCTTCCTTTTGGTAAATGATTTAAAATGCTTGTTAAATTGTCTTGGAGTTAAATGAATACATTTAATAGTTTTACGTAAGATTTCCTTTGGCTGAGGATTTTGAATAAGTTGGTATATTATTGGAAAAAAAAACCTTGGAAGTCTTCTTAATTTCAGTACCCTCTGTGCCACTTATAGGTTGGAAACAGGTTTTAAGAGCAAGCATTGTGTTAGAGAAAGAGAAAGAGAGAGAAAGAGGGACAAGGAGAGGGAGAGAGAGAGAGAGAGAAGAAGGAAGGAAGGTCCTAAGGTCCCAAGTTTCAGCTTAACTTTTTAAGATACTGGTTAAAAGTTTCTGGGAACTGGTTGCACCTCCAGGATTATAGGATTGTTGCTGTCACATGTAATAACATGCATTATGAATTCATTTTAACTATTAGAAACGCAACTACCTTTATGTGTAAATTATTGGTAATAATTAATGCCCATAAGATTAAGAAATTCACAGCCTCTGAGGGTCTTCCAGTTTTGGCATTCTAGGAATTTCTCACCTCTAAAAAAAAAAAAAAAAGCAGAATAAAAATTGTTTTCACTTTATTATACCTGGCAAATCAGACTGTCACTCGGTCGTTTTGTTCATCCAGAACTGCATAAACTGAGCCTGTCGTGCGACCATCTGCATCACTTTGAAGCAAGCCCGAGCACTTGGTGTCGTCGTGCTCTCCTGATCATTTTAGTAAATTTCCTCGCAATCTAAGAATCTTGAAAGAAGAGGCCAAAGGGTCTCATTTTCCTGAAGAAGCAGGAGGTTAAAGTAAAAGCACACAAGAATTCAGCTGTCTCCTCTCTGCCAAATACTTCTTCCTCAGTGGATCCGTAAGCTGTGAGGAAGGGTACGCACATTACAAGTTTTTTTTTTTTTTAAGATGTCATTTGATAGACTCCATGGATCCATTTTCTGAGATGGGGTTATATGCTTCTTTTTAAGCACATGTGTTTGTCCTACTGATTTTCTCTTCATTTGGTGGGTTTTGGCACCAAAATGCTGAGCAGCTGGACCTCTAATTTAAAGAAGCTATAATGCACGTATTCCCGGAAATGAGGAAACATTTTGTGTTTAGAAAGAAGTGGATTTATTTGACACTCAAGAATTTTGGGCTTGTTTGTTTAGAGAGACTTAACATATTTCTCCTGCCATAAGAAAATCAGGAAGAAGGAAACACATCATAAAGTTGGGGGGTAAAATTCATTTTGTCTCTTGAGGATGCCAGCAGTGTTTTTAAAATTTTGTTCCTTGATTTGTTCCCTCATTCGGGAAATATTAGAGGAATATCTGCTACTTGCCAGGCACATGGCTCAGTGCCTCATCAATTTACAGTCTGGAGGGAGGGACAGTTGAAAAATAACTTACTTTTGGAGTCATAAGTTTTCCAAAAGGAGAAGTCCAGCAGGCTAGGGAAGACCATCCTGAGGGACCTGACCCAATCAGAGTGTGAAGCTGGGGCTCCCTAAGACGTGCCCTGTAGGCTGAGAACTGAGGGCTGGAAAAGAGAAGGAGGGAGAGAGGAGTGGGGTCGGTCCAGGTGCTCCAGGCAAAGACGACCGAGCACAGCGTTCCTGCTAGGATGAGCTGTCCCCCTCGGGGAGTGCTTTGACACCTACTCTAGTCTCCAGTGACCCTACCTTGGATGTCCTGATGCTTGACGCTTTTTCTGCCTCTGTTCAGATCTGACCTTTCTGAGCTCACTTGTCAGGGAGACTTGCCTCTCTTTCTAGGCCAGTGTAAGACTTGACTGACAATTGAAAGGAGCCAGGGATTAAATGACAAGTTCAGCTAGAAGTGATGAAATGCTATAATGAAGGACAAGCCCTCTCCTTCAAACAGAGACTTCGCTTCACCGCTGGTGCTCTTCCACACTGACCTCTGCTTAGAAGCGACTCCTGATGTGGGAGTCCATCCATTCCTCAATTAATGTACATTTTGAAATCCCTAGAAGAAGCAAAAAAAAAGTATGTTTATAGAGAATTTTTCCCCATAATCTCTGATCTTTGGGTGAGATTTTAGATTTTTTTAATATTAATAATTACATTTCTCCTAGGAAATAAAGGGGTATAGCTCTGTCAAGGAAATCAAATCTCCTTTTTCATAAAGAAAATAAAGGGATGCAACAAGATAAATTTCACATATGAAATGCTGAATGAAAGATGCCAGCTTCCAAAGATACCTGTTGTCTGATTCTGTTTACACTGAGCTTCAAAGCAGGCAAAAGTGAGTTGTGTTATTTGGAAGCTGAGCCATTCTTGATGGGGGTTTGCCTTAGTGGTGGTGAGGCAGGGGACTCGTGGGGACTTCTGGGGCGCTAGTGTTACACTCTCTATATCCCATGTCATAAGCATTGTAATATGTGTGCTTTTATGTCAGTGTAGTGTAAGTCAATAAGAAGCTTAAAAAAAGATAATTCACTTACAATGCATCCTTTATATAAAGGAAGAAAGCATTTGGCTCTGTAAACATGATTCTGGCAATATCTACCAGGCCATTAAGAACTAGGTCTTCACAGTGATCCAGGTTCTTTGATTCAGCTCAATAGACATAAATCAGGTCTCAAAGAAAATTACTTGGGGTGAGATTATTTAGTTCAACCTCAAGTCTGACGAAGCTAAGGATGCAATTGCTCAAACCAAGCAAAATAGTTTTAAAAATCTGTATCTCACTGCGTGCTGGAGCAGAGGGTAAGAGACCACGCTTCTAAGTTGTATTTGGTTGCGTGCATGATGCATTTCCAACGTGCCCTCTCATTTCTCCAGAAGACAGCTAGAGAGAAAGAGGACTGTATGGTGCTGTATAGCAGTCTATGTATACAGTGGATTGATATGTACATTTCAATAGGCATATGAGTTTGATGGCTGACCTCCCATTTTCTGTGAGAGCAAATCAATGGGATGGAATGTGCAATTAGAGATGTCTGTTCTGGTTTTACTTCTGCAAGTGCAAAGAAGGGAGGTACCCCTGCACGCTGCACTGGTGTTGTGAAATAGCACAATTCTGTGCACAGTCCGATTTTTTGAAAGTTACTTTATGCTTTTTGGACATCTCATTTTGCAGCTTTGCCACTGTGACCCTGGCCATCCCCACTCATGGGAGGATAGCTGAAGTTCTTTTTTTTTTTTTTTTTTTTTTTTTAAAGACACTCAGTAATCTCCTAACGAAGCTCTTACAGGCTGCTGACACTGGAGTTTTGGTAGCCAGTGGCCTGGCTGCTGATAAAAAGTAGGTGCTGGACAAAAGGGAGTGGGGAATGGAACGCTGGTTGGCTCTGCTCTCATTCTTAAGTGGTTCTAGGGCCTCTCCTACTACTATTTATATCCAAAGTGTGCTGTGTTGAGCTGTTATGAGCCAGAAGGTACAACTGGGGATCTAAAGCAAACTCGGGCAATTAAAGTTAACATTCCTGAAGGCAGAATACTTGTCAGGCTGAGAAACAGTCAGTTGCGTGGTGAGAACCTCCTGGAACATTGCTGGGTTCTCTGGAGAAACTAAAGTGGCATCCAGCCCAACCAGCGGGATAGGAGTGCCCTTTATGTAAACAAGTGAAGTGGCTTAGAGAACATTCTCTTCCTTGGAGAACAGTCTCTTCTGATTGCACACAGGTATCGTCTGTGTATCTGGATACACAGGGAAGCCCTCTGTTCACCTTCTAGCCCTGCTGCCCTGCAGGACCACATCAAGTAGTAAACAGAACAGATACATGGAAAAGTACTCTTGAACAGAAAAAAATGACTGTCTAGGTGCAAAACACAAAGAAACCAACAAAAACCAACCTGAACAAAAGCAATCAAACAAAAACCCCAACTATGTTTGTGTTAATATTTTACACATTTAGATAAGAATCGTTTTCTTTTTTATACACCTATCATTGTCAGCACAATGACTTTAGGTTCCATGGCAGCCTGATTTTCCTTCCCTTCCACAGCTCTCCTTCACTTGTGTGCAGCCTCCCTCTGAAAGCAGTGTACCACATGAACCACAAATGATTAGGGATGGGGAATTAAATTTATGAACAGGCAGAACTAATGAAATGCTTCACAGCAAGGCAAAGGTGGGATAAGAATTCCTGTAGGCCAAACAAGCCTGCAGTTGTTAGGTACAAAAGTGGGAGAAGAAAGTTCTAGCTCTACGGAGACGTAGCAAGTATGTGATCTTAATGACACAGCCTTCAGCCCACCAGCATGTCTATAACCGCTTACATTTCTATAGATACATAGTCCTGCACTTTTTACACTTCTTGCACAAATACACATGCACGCACCTTAGACATTTTCTACTTGCTGCTTATAAATCATATGCCTTATATTTATATATCAAATAACTGCAAATCTTCTCTATAAGAGGTTGTCTAGCACCTTTTTTTATTATCTGTTTGTAAAATTGTAACACAGGACACTTCCTGACAGTTGGTTTTAAGGCTATCTTGTGAGATTGCAGAGCACGTGGTCATCCTGAGATGGTCATTTCTGAACATTTGGAAAGGGCTTCTTGCTCAACAGTCCACCTCTTGCTTGCTTTCTGATGCTTTCACAGGGGCCACTGGCTCCCATTCCACAGTTGAGCCTAGTACCAAGTAATGAGTCCATAGATGAAGCCCAAAATGTAAATACCATTGAAGGATGGCATCACCCAAATTCCTACTGAGGTGCAAGGACAACTTTTGATAAAAAGCAGTGTATTGAGTACCCCCAGTGGGGTAAAGGACAGTGAGTTCCACTGGTCAGTAAGTAGACTTCAGAGAAAAGGGCAGATGGCACCAAGGCAACTAGGTTATTCCTTCACCATATGAAGGTGACCTCAGGGTCCTTGGTTTGGTGTCAGGCAAACATGTACTGATTTGGATGGATTTTATTAGCAAAATGGGGGCAGTTACATGGTCTGAGCTGCATCAGTAGAAAGTTCATCTTATAAACTGCATAAGGGCACGGGCTACTTCCAGGAAGATGCCTCGCCTTTTGCAAATATCCCCAGCGTACCTGTTCATACCTAGAGCACAGCACGCCCCTCTCTGGTGTTGTGGACTTTTCCTGCTGTTTGCCCCATCAAACTGTAAGCTCCTTGAGAGCAGGAAAAAAAAAAAAAGCCTTATTTAGTTTTAACCACAGTGCCTCATTTCCTAGCTGAAACGTTATTTATTGAGTGATTGAATAAACTCTTTAATGTGACAGATAAAAAGGAGAATTCTGGATTGCAGTGACTGCGTTAACCACAAGACAACATGGGGAAGAACCAGGAAACCCGAGCTTTTACTTAACATAATGCACTTTAAAAAGTCAAATCTATTTTTCTGAATTAAAAAAGCCCTTGATAGTATTTTTCTCAGAGTTCATTTGCATAATGAACTTGCAGTGGAGGAATCAGATAAGAGAGTCCAGATGAACTTTTTTTATGATAATTGAAAAGGCTCTGGAGAATGATGACTTCCAAAATGGCTACTAAGTCATGAGAAGAGTAGGTGGTTGGGGGCAGCTACTGCCTAGAAGCTGAATAACCTGTGTGTGTGCATACCTTTCCCTTGAGATGGTAGCTACTGGAAGCCAGAGACAGACATTTCAACAAGATTAAAGAGATGCTATTAATTGCTATCGATCATGGGTCAACAAATTAAATTGCATCTGCGACTGCATCTCTGAAAGGTCTAAATGAGAAATGCAGTTAATAGGTCTGGCTGACCCAATGTTGTGATTAATTAAAAGGGTAATGAAACCAAAAAACAAACAAAGGCCAAGAAAAATGTAATGGGAACAGGGTGGGCATCCTTGGAAATCTCAAGTTGAAAGGCTCTCCCAGGACCTCACTTGCCACTTAATCGTATATGTTCTGAAAGGGAAAAAAAAAAAAAAATAGAAAAGGCCACAGCAGATGGCTAAAATATTCCTTTTTTGAATTTCCAGAACCCTGGTGAACAACACTATGAAAATAAGGCTGACATTTTATATTCTGGAAGGGGCATGAACAGAGAGAGGTGTGAAGGAAATGTATAACCAGTTTGTATCATAATATGCAAAAGCAATGATTTCACCATGATGTGAAGTTAATATTTACCACAAATTAGTAAATCATTCTGTTGTTCTTGCCAGTCCTACCTTTGACTTCCATTTCAAGAATATTATGAAAAAGTGTGTGGCCAGTGGAGGTCTTGGGCTATTCAAATTGCAATTTTCACACCAGGATGAAAATAGAATTGGCAAATAGAAACAGAGTGGGCTGTCCTGGAGACAAGTGAATCTGAGATTGAGCTTAAATGCCTTGCCATTACCAGGTTCTTCATCTGGCAAGCACCACCCCCAGGAACGTGGGGTGTTCATGTTCTTCATGGTTGCTATAAGCATCAATATCCTTCTGATCATATGAACTAGAAATGAGGGCTATTTTAATTCTTGAATCCCATTTGATCCTCCTTGAAGTCCTATTGCCCCAACCAGATTGGATCCTCATTATTCTTTCCTAGACTCTTGTATTGCTTCTCATTAGTGTCTCCATCCCTCTCCCCAGACCCCAACTCATCCTTCACTCTGCTGTGATAATCATTATTCCAAGACTTACGTAAGGCTGTGTCACCCTCTTTTGATGTTAATTAATCTGCAAAAACCAGGTCCAATTTTCTTAGCGTGATTTTCCATCACCTGACAACCAGGTTTCCCTCCTGGACACATCTCTCACTGTGTCCCACCACCTGCGACTTCACTCTCAAGTCACACCTAACTGCTTGTCACACTCCAAAGACACTATTCATTTTTCATATGCTATAGCATCATCCCTTAAATTCTTGCCCAACTTGTACTCAAGCTACATGATCCAAACCCAGGATTGCCTTCTCCATGAGGTCTCTCTTACCACACTGTAGCCAATCCTCATAGTGATAGCTAACACCCAATACTCTTATGTGCCAGACTCTATTCTAAGCTATTTTATGGGTAATGCTCTGTTTAATACTTACAACTCTGACATAAAAGCTAGTTCTGGCTCTAATTGTGTGAGCCCAAGAAAATCACAAAACCTCTAAATCTCACTGTGTCAGTCTGCAAAATGGGAATGCCAGTTCAAGATTTCATGATAGTTATGAGAGTAGTTGACCTGATGAATGTAAATCATCTCATGTAAAGTAGCCAATGTAGTGTCTGACTCACAGAAGGGGTGCAAGATGTGGTAATTTGTATCCATGTTCCTCCCTCACCTCATAACTATTCATATGAACATTTCTACAACTCAAACTTAATAAGTATAGCTTTTTAAAAGCCAGAGAGTAAGGCAAGTTCTGGGATTAAATTGGAGTTTGGGCTTCAAAGAACGGTGAGTTCAAGATTTTCCAATTTCGAGAGAAAAGTCATCAAATCATTATCACAACTGAAAATGTCTGGAATATAAAACTAATTTTGAGTCCTTAAAATTAAATGAAAGAAATTTCTTTAACTCAATTGATGTAACTTACTTTATGAAAGGCACTCTGGTACCAACTCATCAAAAGAATAATATACCTTGTGGATGTTTGAGGTTGACCAGGAAGAAACAGGTGTTTGAGGCTTATTAGTCAGACTGTCACCTCCCCACCCAATTTGAGATATAAACCCTTTCCAAATGGGTTAAAAGCGTATAGGTGAGGTTGCCAGCGCACAGACAGCATCTGTCCTTCAAAATCAGGAAGTTACCTTTCTTTAAAAGAGTGGTTTCCCAACATAAACCTTGAAATAATGACAAACCTAGGACTCTGTCACAGCTCATAGCTTTCTTTCCTCTGCTTTGATGTGTCCTTCCAGGAAACTTGAATCAGAAATGAACTGTAAACAATCCCTGGCAAGGGATATTGGGAGCGGAGAACTGAACACATGGGAAACTGAAAAGCAAGACAGTCTAATCTTGTTTTAAGAAAATGCTGGTGGAGAGGCAGGGTGTGTATACAAGTGTGTGGGGACTCCATGCTGATGTTTTCTTGGTGGTTGGCTTTTTTCCTTCTTCCTCTAACAGTGCAGATGATGATGGCAATTTATAGAGTATTGTTCAACCTTACTCTGTACTAGGCAGTATGTTTGTCTCAAAGAGACGGAAAATCACAGTTTACTCTTACTCCCTGAGAAAAGCTTACACACGGGTAAAAGGCAGCATCCTCTGGGTGCTGGTCGTTGGTGGTGGTTCTTGCTCTGGGTTCTTTGTTGCCCCTCGGAGATCAGTTGGTAGAAAGCCTCTTGCTCGTTGCTTGCTCAGTGTCTAGGAGGGAGTTTAACATGGACTGTATAGGAGTGATTTTCCCCAGCACAAAACCTCCAATGACAGCCAGCCCAGGTGTTTGTGAGAGTTCACAGCTGTCAGTGGGCAGGGTTCAAATTCCTGCTGTGGGCTTCGGAGGCGTAATAGCCAAATGCAATGTTATGGACGGTTTGGCTCATGCAGGCACTCTCTCCCCCCCATATTTTAGAAAATCTAAGAAATTTGAATATAAACTGGGTATGAGATGATATTTAGAAATAATTATTAATGTTATTAGGTTTGGTTAAAAAAAACCTGTCCCTTTGTTTTCAAAGAGATAAATAGTGCAAGATGTAGGGATGAAATGATATACTTGATATTTGCTTTCAAATACTAAAGAAAAAAAGAGTTGAAGCCTTATGCAAAATCTTCAGCACTGTTGGATCTGGGCAATGGTTACTCCATGGTTACTTTGACAGTTTTCTCAATTTTTGTGCATGTTTAAAAACTTCTACAGTAAAAAAATTTCTGCTTTGCCACTTAGGATCCAGTGAGCTTGGGCAAAGCATTTGATTTCTTTGTATCCTGGTTTCCTTAACAGCAAAGCAGAGATAATAAGAGTCCCTTCCTGGTAGGTGTGCTGTGTGGATGGAACAGAACACTGCGGGTTCAGTGCATAGCACGGGGGCTGCCACAGAGCAGGTGTCAGTGATTACAGGTTATCACTAGTAGTGTGCGTGGATACGGGTCAGGGAAGTATTGTTCCCAACACTTACGCTCTCACTGCTGGTGTATTGAGTTCCTCTCTGATCCCAAAGTCAACCTTGCCTTACATAATGAAAAATAAAAAGTGTACACTGGCCATTGCTAAAGCTAACGCTTAATTCTAATCGAATAGAGCTCTAATGACACATGTTTGGTCAGCTAGGAGTCCCTGAGAATGAGTCATTAAAGGATAAGAGCAGGGAAAAGGGAGAAATTTAGGAAGAGAAATAGTCCACAAACAGCATTTGCTGGTTAACACACTTTATATTTAACAAAATAATTTTTTAATAATATATTCTTTTACACATCAAATATTGTTGCTAGAATCCCCTTTTTTACAGTTTAATGTTAAGTTTTGTTTGTTTTCTCATGAGTTTTCAGGCACACCGTTTTTCAAAGATTTTAGGAACTGAATCGTTTTTTAACAGGCATCAGCTAACAAACCGGATGTTGCTCCCTTATTTAAACAGAGCTGTGGTTAAAGCCAAGAACCAAAGGCAGAGGAGAAATAGGAGGGTGGATGTGACAGGGTGGCTGCAAACAGAGCTTTCAAAAGGAAAAAACAAAAAAAATCAAAAAACAACAACCACAGATAAGACCAGAACTCTACAGAGTTTGGAAAGAATTTCTCAGTGACCTGGGCAGAAAGAAGTTGTAAAATGTTTATCAGTTGATGAGAAATTCTGTCACAGTATAGGTTCATCTCTCCCGAAAGGGGGAGAATGTCAGTGCTACAGAGTCTTAAAGGAAACAGCTTGTAGTGAAACTCTGGAGGGGGTGGGGGTAGGAGCCGAGGACAAAAAAGAAAAAAAAAAAAAAAAAAATCCCTCTCTCTGGTTGGTAACAGAGGCCGCTGAGCAGCCTTCATTCTGCAAACTCTCTGAAGAGAATTTCTTGTTGGATGTTATACTCCATTCCAGAAACTTCTTGCTGTGACCATCACTGTGCCAAGACTTTGATGCAAAATTTCTGTACCCTGGCTTCCCAGTTGTTCTCTCCTTTTATTTCCTAAAAAGGACATAGTAACTCCTTAATAATAGATGGGGTACTATGCTACATGGCTCTATTAATGATGTTTTCTGGGTTTCAAACCTTATTCCTGTCATTTATTATTATGATTATTTCTTTCCAAGAGTGTAGATTTTTGAAGCTGGCAATAGGCAACCTCAGGGCAGAGAAAGCTCTATAATACATCTCTGTCCAGACACAGGCTGAAGTGTGGAGTGCCTTTAGTTTGGAGTGCAGGAATAAATCATGCAGAATTGTTCATGAATGATTCATGACTGTCTATATGATGTATCCAGGGTGGCAACTGAAAAGCACCAACCTTGATGCAAATTGGTGTTCTAAGGGAAGGTGGCTCGATGTTCTTCCTCGGATGGCGCCGGCGTGGCTACTTGTGTCATAACACGAGCACGGTGTGCGTGAGAAGTGTCAGGTCCAACTCGTCAACACATTGATTTTGAAAATGACAACTCTTTCTTGATGACAGGAGGTGTTTCCAGGGAGGAGAGGCTTGACAATTTTAAATGAAAACCCAGCTGATGAGACTAAAGAAATGTGTGTCCTGAGGGTGGACCTGTGGCGTAGAAGCATCACTCCCTTGGGAGGAGACTGACTCGCCCCGTCGGGGCTGCTGATGGTGCCCATCTGGAAGGGCTCAGAGGCTCAGCAAAGCCCCAGCCTCAGCCAGACCTTGCCTGGTCTGTCCCCTGGGTAGAAACCCACTTTATACTGATTATTCTAGACCACTGGTTCTCAACCAGGTGAAATTTTGCCCGTCTCCCACACCTCGGGGACATTTGGCAATGTCTGGAGACATTCTGTTATGATAGTTAGGGTGCTGTTCTTGGCTTTTAGTGGACAGAAGCCAAGAATGCTGCTAAGCATCCTAAAAATGCGCAGGACAGCTCCAGACAACAATTAATCGGCCCCAAATGTCAATAGTGCTGGAATGCAGTACTCCACAGGAGCTGTGGCCAAGCCCAGGGTGGGGGTGGGGAGCAGAAAAGGAAAGAACGTCGACAATGAAGACAACCTTCAAGTTTCCTCAAGGACCCTGCCAGATCTCGCCAGGGTTATCGACAGAGAGTGGAATAAACGACTAGCTATGCCATGTGGTTTCAGAATTTGCTAAATTTGCACTTGAATCCAGGTGGCGTCAGATACCCTGTGTGTTTTATTTTTTCTATTACTATACTAGCAGCATTACCAGGGCAACCTTGAGTCTCTTCAAAGGTTCACTTTAATTGTTCAGTATTTAATATATACATTTAAAAAAGAAGTTCAATAAATGGAATTGTATTGTGCAAGACTCCTCTACCCTAATCTTTAATTTAAATCAGCACTTGAGGTGGAAAGAGTGTCCTGAATCAGGGTTTTAGACACAGGGCTGAGCGGCTGTTACTATAATGCGGCAGACATAGTCCCGGACTGGAAAGACTGCCTGTGTAGACTACTGGCTTTCAGCCAGACCTGAACTCAAAAGCCAGAAGTGTTCAGAAGGATTCAGATTCACAGTGGGGTGACTCACCCTGGTTCTGGTGTTTGCCACGCCAGGTGACAGAGCGGGTTCAGAGTGTGTTTAGTTACAAGCCGAATTTAAATTCAGCATCATGAGAGAGTCTGGTGATGAACGCTGCAATTCTGACTACCTGTCTCCCTTTGGATTCTTTAGTCAAGCTTATGGTGTTCTTCATGTATTACTTTTTGATTGGCAGCTTCCAGGTTTGGTGTATAAAACGTGTGGTTTCTAAGAATCGAATTGTGAGCCCCTGCGTAATGCACCACGCGCCGGTTCCCCACCCAGCCCAGCAGTGGGTCTGTCCATTGCGCATCTCTCTCCTGACCCTGCAGGGCGTGACTCCCTCGAGGGAGGCGATTGGTTGGATGCTTTTGCATCTTCCTGGTCAGGAAGGGTCCTCCCTACTGACATTGCTTTACCGAAGCTCGTTTGACACAACTCAGAACTTTACTTTGCAGTCAAATCTGGCCCCTTAGACTCCAAAGAGGAAAAAATTACTACAAGAGCAAAAAATGCCATGTTTACAGAAGAGTAAAAAATGGAGTAAATCAGTTGATGATGAGCTGGCAGGCCAGAGATGTCACCAGAGAAGGAGCCCCTATGAGGCTATTTCTTCTAGTCCCAGAAATCCAGATGTCAAGTCACCATCAAGCATGGATAATTACAAAAGCGGTTTTTATAGCTATATACTATGTATATTTTATATAGCAAGAAAGAAAGAGAAATTTCCTCTTAGTAAAATATTCACTTTTGTCAACCCTAGAAGGTTTTGCTGGTGACCCTGTTGTAGCTGGCAGGAGTTTGTTTGTTCTGTCTTGTTTCAAACGTGTGCAGTGTCGAAGCCATAGCATATTCTCCTAAGAACTCGTCATCGGTTGGGAATCTGTTCTACACAGTCTGCTTGCCTTGGCATTCACGTTTGGAACACTGAGCAGGCTTCCACCAGTCCCCGTTGTGACAGTGACAGATGTTACACTCATCCACTTTCACTTCAATGCCAGCCGGAATTATCGTAGTTCCTGCAAAGCAGTTTGGACCTGGAACACATACGATCGTGGATTAGTTGATTAAATCTAAGAGGCTCCCTTTCTTCCCTCCCCCACCCCAATATAAAGTCCAAACCTGAAAGCCATGAATGAGTAGGTCAGACTACTCTTAACAGTGTATCTTTAAGGAATTTTCTAGCTCTCCTTTAAATGCAAACTTTCAATTCCTCCTATCTGTTGCACACAGCTCATATTCCCCATGTGTGTGATGCATTTGAAAGAAAAAAGATCTAATGCTCAAAAAGTCTTATTGTCTGTTACCAAGTACATGCCGTTTTCTGAGGTGAGGTTCTGTGGATTTAACTCTTATTTGCTTTATGCTCTGGGATGGAAAGGCTACTAGGGTGTCTCCTGAACCTTGAGTCTGGGTCCAAAATGGTCTGCAGCAGTTGCCAGTCCCCCGTGGCCCGTCCTCTCCCTTCCCACGGTGGGTGTGAGCCAATGAACTCGCTCACTCCCTGGTTTCAGTACCTCCTTGAGCCCAGTTCCTGGAACCTTCAGCCTGTTTCTTGATAACAATGAATAATTCATGACCAAATGATTTATTCATGTCCCAAACAAGGTTTGTTAGAGGTTCGTTTATTTGATTTTTATAAATGGAGTTCCTCTAATCTGCTGGCTATTTTTTTTAAAGAATGACCCAAGGGTTGGCTTTTGAAAGTCAGCAGGAATTTTGTTTTACTTTTTCAGATGCAAAAAAGCTTTACTGAAAATGTTACTTGCTCTTTATAGACGGATGTTTTATACATTCACTTATCTCAGTTTTCTTTCTTCTTGTTTTTCTCCCCTTTCTCTTCATTTCCTTCTATTTATTTTCTCACTTTTGTTGTTGTTGTTTATATTTCCTTTTAACCTTCCCAGTGTAGAAATGCCAGTGTTTGGTATTGGTGATCTTATTTCTCAAATTCGAGTGGGATAAAAATTGCTTCCCAAGTTGCAGTGGATTATGGTGGGTGGTGGAAACTGCTGTTTCTTTGAAACGATTTTGTGTAAGTACGTATTTGAATAAAGAGAGGGAGCCCTGAGTTGTGTCTGCTTGTGATTTATTCATCCAGCATTGCTAGCCACTTGCCACGGCCACTACAAAGTAACATGGCAACATACATCAGTATCAGCGCCCTACTTTCACTTTCTTACCACTTGGTAAGAATTTACAAGACTGTCTTTACCATCAAATAAGTGAAATCAGGGGCGATTTGTAGTTCCCTTCATAATTGGGATCTTGCCTTTGTAATAATGGTACTTATCCCATTACAACATCTATTTCTTAACACAGAACTGTTTAATACGCTATGGCTTTACTGGGCACGGTTTTAGAGCTCCCAGAGCTGAACTGTGCCTGCACTTAGCACTGGCCTTTGTGTGCCTGTGTGTTTCCTGCTCTCTGATGGACACGCACCTCGGCGTGTGCCTGGGCGTGAAGAGCAGCGAGAGTAGGAGGGATGTAATGAGTCAACGCTGATAATTAAACAGCTTAGCGAATTGTCTGTTTTCACCCAGGAGGGCGCTTCTTGTTAAGATGCTGTGGTTATAAGTTCTTGGCCGTCTAAACTGCTGATTCTTTAAAGATCACATTATTAATTCCATTAGTCTTAGAGTTTAAGTCATTGTTTGATAGATTGGACTGTCTTTGGGACTACACCTCCCGGGAAAATTCCACACCAAGTCATGCATTTGTTCTGTTATCAGAACTGAGAGCGTCTTGAGAGAACTTGGCAAGGAGACTTTTTCGGAGTATAGCTGGTCCTCCCAGGACTGCCGCTGACAGACCTCTCTCAGCCCTGCCAGTTCTCGGCCAGACAGGGGTTGACCAGAGCCACAGTGGCTTCAGAATGTGGACTAGAGGAGCACTAGCTCCCTGTTTGCCCAGGGGAGCCAGCAGTTCTCTCGCTCCACCTCCCCACATCTAACCAACTCTTTTCACACAAATTGTATACTTTTAACTTTTCCAGATGGGAAAATCTTTTTTTTTTTTTTTTCCTAAACAGTGGTTTCAAAACAAAGAAGTCTCTGAAACAGGCAGAATATTATTCAGGGAGTTTTCCTAGTTTCTTGAGAGGATTTGGAAATATGTGTCAGTAGAATCTTAACTCTGTGTGTATGTGTGTGTGTGTGAGTAGAGGCACTCGACTGACTCACAGAGGGCAAGTTCATCTCAGAGGCACAATGAGAGGAAAAGGCAGTAAGGGATCTCGGTAGAAAGAAATCTGACAAGTCACCATGCTTATCTTGAAGAGACTTTTGACTATGGCTCCAGGTTTCACGTCTGCCCCCTTCTGCATATGTTGGTACCATACAGTGATCAGCATGTATTTGATCCGCCTCTATACATCATTTCTTAAGAGTCATTTAGAATTCCTGCCCTCTCAGCTCAGGAAATATTAATTTATATTGATTGACAGAGTGCAAGAAGGATCCTTTGTGCTTTGCCAGGATTTCCCAGTCAAAGGCACTGCCTGTGAGTAACAGAATAACATAGTAACCTCTGGACAGTCTGCTTGGCAGCCAGAAGTACTTCAGAGAGTCAGAAACTCCTGTTTGATCTTATTAAGAGCGATTTTATTAGCACTCATCTGAGAACTTCAGGTGTAACTAAAGCAAGCCTCAAGTTTGCTGTTAATAGCCTTATCTGCTTAAAAGTAATTTAGATATTTGTCAAGCAAAATGGTTGGCACTATTTAGAGATTCTTCGGGTCTTGGCCCTTTCTCCTTGATAGTGGTGACAGCAAATGCTGATTTGCTCTGAGCATGTGAGTGTCCTACTTGAATTCCCTTCTACCTACTCTCTCCCTTTTATATCTGAGGGTTGCTTTCCTTTTGTCTTGGTTTATGTGAAAGAATAAGTTGCTTAGAAGAGTGAACTCAGTGGCAAAAGCAACAGATTTTAATGCAGAAGACTTGGAGAGGCTCCAGAGGGAAGCAGTGAATGATTAAACTGAAGGCTGGCAAATAGGACCTCCGAGGAAAGGTTAAAGGGATTGGAATTATTTAATCTAGAAAAAGACGACAGAGGTATAACTCAATAACGCTCAGGGAGTAAAGGCTTATTATGGGAAGAATGGTGACCAACTGTTCTTTTTCTCTTCTGACACCCAGAATAAGACGAAATGAAGATGCATTGATTCTCAAGGAATTGGAAACACACACACACACACACACACACACACACACACACACACACACACACACAAATTGCTCAGACAACTGAGAATTGAGTGTGGCAGTTGCCCGTAGTGTGGTGAGATCTTCTCAGAGATCTTTAAGAATGTAGGCGGTCTCATCTGTCAGGTATGATTGAAATTGTCAGCACCTTGAAAACAGAAATTGAATATGCTATTCTTTATGGTCGAGGCCTAATTCTGTACCTAGCAAATATTAAAAAATCTGTATATGTTTGCCTAACTGAGTGAAATAGTATAAACTAGCTAGTTATATATTGGAAGCAAAATTATTTTCTGAAATTATAGATCAGGCCTTACATATATATCAGGCCCAGCCCTAGTAATATAGATACAGAAGTATTTGTTAATTAAAAGAAACACGTAGTGATAATTTCTTAAGGACTTCATGCCAGGAATTTGTCTTAGTTAATCTTTCCAGGAGAAAAGGTAGGTAGGGTTGTGTGTCTGTGTGCATGCAAACGTCTGTGTATGTGCATGCATATTTATGATCATGAGGTAAAGACTGAGTCCATAAACAGCACCAATGTCACTATATGATTGTCCCACAGTGCACCTATCATTGGACTATACGTGATATGTGTTGATGGATGTAGGACCTTTGAGATTGCAGGCAAAGAGTAGAATTCTCACAGGCCCTGACACTGTGTGATAGTAAAAGCACATTCCTTTCTCCTTTGCTCTGAGGCTTAAAAAATATCTGCTAAATTGTTGAGGTGATAGTAAATTAGCATCAGCAATGAACACATTGGCTTGAATTAACTGATCAGATCATCCCTTATAGAATGTAAGGTCCTAAGGGAAAAGGCACCAGGAAATGTGCAATTTGATCTGAGGGAAGAAGGAAAAGGGCTGGGGAGGGGGAGCAGGTAATTTCTAGGAGGATAGCTTAGTCAGGGTCCCTTAGTGGACCAGGATCACATTCAATCTGATGGAGATTGGGGAATTGGAGGATCCTGTCAGCCAAGCAACAAGCCAGTCTTCGATAATTTAAATGTAAAAAGCACTAATTAAAGAAAGTTGTATCTAGAGAATATCCAGAATAGCCAAAAGAATCAAGCTTGGAGGTAATAGAATTAGGAGCAAGGGCCAAAATCACGCCATGGATCTAACCAAGTGATGACACATCTTGGGTGCAGTTATAGCAGCTTACTCCATCAGTACCAGCCCAGGACCTTGGATACTGCTGTGGGGACCATCGGTAGAGCTGGCTCTCTGCCTAGTCTTGGCAGGATGGAGATTGTGTAGTCCTTCTTGAAATCACTAGCTTTCGGTTGAAAGTGTGCAGTAGGTGAGCCTGAGGACAGAGCCTAGTCAAGTTCCAGCACCCTAGCTGCAAGGGAGGCTGGACCATGGGTACCTGGCATTTAGCTTCTCTAGGGAGAAATGAGGATTCTTCATACATAGAGGATTCCCCAGTCATAGGAAGGAGACGGTTGTTCATTTCTGAGGCTAGGGTGGATGGGAAAGGAGTCAGTGAGGACAAACTTCGTCTGCTTCAGAAATCTTCTAGGGCTGACTACGAGTATGCTTGTCTGGCGATCAGGTGACAAAATAAACATTCATTCAGAACAAGACCACGCTAAGCCTGATGACACAGCTATTAATAAGACAGAGTTTCTGCCTTTGGGGAGTTGACATTCTAGTGGAGTGAATCAGACAAAAAAGCAGAAAAATAAGGTGTTTCAAGTCATTCCATGCTATAAAGTAAAGAAACAAGACAGCATAGCTGAGGGCCTAGACCTAGGGAGGGAGCATCCTTTAGAACACAATTTTTTCAGAACATGTTCATATATGTTTTCTCATTTCATATTCACCGTGACACTGGAAGGTATTATCATGAATCCCACTGTACAAGTGAGGAAAGTGAAGCCCAGGGAGACGAAAGGACCTGAGGAAAGGCAGGGAACTGAACAATGGGTGAGCTTCAATTTCAGCCCTCCTACTCTGACCCCTTTCCTTGGGTAGAATCTCTTTTAGTGTGTGTGCTGTTACTTACTCTGAACATCAGTCAAAATCGCACATTCCCCCGTTCCTGACTCCCCAGCTTTCTCTTGTAGGAAGCCCAGGGGAGGAGCAGATCCGGTTGACAACACTTAACTCAGCCAGCACTTTTGGAGTTCTTTTTAAGACCTGATCTCTTCCTCACATGATGTACCATTTTCTGTGTTTTTCAGGTGAGACAGCGAGACACAGAAGTCTTCCTCAGGCACACAGCTGGTGAGTGAGTGACTGGGACACAAAACAAGTCTTCCATGCTTCCCTCCCCGGGAGTCAGTCTGCCTGTAAGTAGGACTACTTTTCATTTCCTCCGGGTTTTAATTGCACCTGGGATGCTGTGGATTAGAGGGAAAGGCGAGGATGTTTAAATTCCTGTTTTTGCGTGTGTGCATATGTGTAGGTAAAGAGGTGATTGGGAAGGGGAAGGTCTGGCTACAAAGTCTGTGTGGGGCCGAGAATGGAGCCCCTCCAGCAGCGTTACTCAGCCTCTTCTCCCTAAGCGCACAGCAGGAACTGCTCCCAAGAAGCAGATATGGCTGAGAAAGAGTGTGGTTCTAGCCATCAGCTGGGAAGGCCGCCAGGCGGACACTGAGATGTCTCACTAGGAGATGCCCTGCTCTTGTTGTTTGTTGACCCAGATCCTTTTCATAGCCAAGCCTCCTCCTTCCCAGAGATTAGGAAACCCAGGCTGGTCATGACCATTTTATAGAGGCTTCTGGATTATAAATTGGTATGGCGTCCCTGAAAATCCTCCTTCCGACCACAACTTCATATTGCTTAATAGTCCTTTTTTGAGTATTGTCATTTCTGGCCTTGATTTGAAAATTTATTATTTATGCTTGGTGTCGTTTAGAAATTGGCTGTAAACAGTCTTCCTGCTGCATAAATGAGGCAGATTCCTATTGTGGCAGGTCATAAACATCCTATATGTATTTGGCAGGGCATCTAAATCATGGTTTCAGCAAATAGTAGGCTTGTGGGCATCAGTCTGGGGTTGAATTGGATTAGATTATGTTCATCCTTTTAACTGATTTTAATTCTCGGCTTCATGAATTCTCATAGTTGTTACTAAGCTCCGGAAAAGCAAATAGGCTTTCTGATCAGGTAAACCCATTTGCGACTATTAAAATCTTGGCGAAAATGTTTCTAAAGACCAGTAATTAGAGCTGATTGCAGTTAAAATTGGACGAAATGGCTGAAGCCTCCCCAGTAACACATTCCACCAATGGCCTTTTTTAAGGGAGAGCAGTGACGAGATTCCAGTTGCGGGAGGGAGTTTCCAGACTGGAGACTGGGGTGCCGCTCTCAACCCACATTTAGTTCCTGATTCCTACCTTACTTTCCAACCATTTTATTAAGCCTAAGAACGCAAAGCTTCCTCAGATTAAGGTGGAAAGAAGCAGGAAGGATTGTTTTCTCAGAGGCTGGCCTACAGGTGCCTGTGAATCATTTTATTTGAAAATTCAGTATTGCTGAGCTCCCACACAAATTTCAGTGTGAGGGCTCCAGAGAGTTTCTGGGCCCTTAAGTATGTAAGATTTACAGCGTGGTGCTCCAATTAAGCAAAATGCAAAGATTGGAGCCGAGAGGAGGAAGGATGCGGTCAGGGTGGACGATAGAGGTAGAGGCTGGCTGCTCTTTTTCTAACTTCAGGCCAATCAGCAGGTGGTGAGAATCTGGCATAGTTCATGGTCTGTGTTAGCTGGCCCTCTATGTCCAGTCTCACCTTCACAGGGATGTGTGTGGTCAGAAAATGGCTTGGTTTGCTGTCATCTAAAACACTATTTGCTTAGTTTTCGCTTCAAACGATGAAATCGTCTTAGTCAAATCTTCCACGCCGAAACAAGTCGACCTCCCCTTGTTAGAGCTTACGGTGGTTTTTCAAATCACTTTCAGATTTCTTCTGAGCAATCCTAATGGTAGGAAGAGCTGGTATTCCTCTACCCATTTTACAGCTGAGGGCACTGAGGTTCAGAGAGAGGAGATGAGGTGATTTGCTACATATTTACTTCCCAGGTGAAGTGCTTTTTTTCTAGGTGAGGAGATAGGACTTTGGAGTCACACTGTCTGTGTTTCAATCCTTCTGCCATTTACTAGACGTATGATCTCAGTGTCCTCAGCCATAAAGTGGGAATAATATTAAAACAATAAGAGTATCCACCTTTCGGCAGTTTTGAAGAAGCAAGTGAATTAACATATGCAAAGTCCTTCAAACAGTGCCTATCATGAACTAACAATAAATGTTGTGATTTATCATCCTGATTATCATTATTAACTTGAGTTACAATCTATGCTAATTTGGATGGGTAATGGATTCCAGGCCCTTTGATTCCCAGTCTAATTTTTCTTTTTTTAATTTTAAAATATCAGTGAAGAAATTAATCTTGTTAATGTCAAAGAATATTTTTTGCAAAGTGAGTGGATGTGCAGTAATAAGAATCATTATTACGTGGGTTTCCACCCAGGCTTGTTTACTATTTATCAGGAACCAGACAGATGAAGGAAACACCTGAACAGGAAGAACATGATTTGTGAGGGTTAAAGGGAGATGCATTAGTTTGAACCAGTTATTGGCTGTGTAAGAATTCATTAGGAAATTGATTGAAAATGGTTTGCTTGGACTGCTATTGATAACTGGTTTCATTTGTTGGAAAGAAAGAGCCCAGATATGGTGAATGTCTGAAGTCAAGTCTAAAAGAGATTGCAACCTAATTAAAAAAGAGAGTAGGCAATGATAGGTATCTACTGACTGATCAGTTGATCTCTCTGTCTGTCTGTCTATCTAAAGTTTTGTTTTTATTACAGCATTTTTCTTAGTACTTAAAGAAAAACAGGATAAGGTGTAAATGCCAACCAATAACAGAAGTGTTGAATGAGTTATGGTGCCCCACTCCATAGACTCTTTCATAGCCATTGAAAAGAATGAATTATAGCCTTTAGCTGACTTGCAGAGGTTTTTATGAGTTATTATTGAGTAAGAAAGGAATTATGCAGAGAAGTGGGTATTAAATGCTATTTTAATAAAACAAATATAGACAAACTTCTGTGTATGTGTTTGTAAAGGATTATACAAGGATGGGGGAAAAATAAAGATGCACAAATACTAGGTGGTTTACGTGGATTATCTTGCCGATGCGGGAGGGGATGGGGATAGGACAAAGCTGTAGGAGAAATACAAGTGCATCATGATATATTTATATTTGGTTCTATGTATAAAAATAGGGAATTCTTATACTGGCATGCATTTTAGAACCAACAAGTATATTTAATGATGTAATTGTTCTTTTTTTTCCCTAAAAGCCTGTTACGAAATTGATAGTGCATCTGACAATCAGACACATCTTAAAACTGAGAAAACATAGTGAAAAGTCATAGAAGTGGACAGACCACGCAGAGCCCCTCAATTCCCCAGTTCCCTTGAATCTGTCCATTATAGCAGCCACTAGTCATATGTGCCTATGGAGCACTTGAGAGGAGACTAGTCCAAAATCAGATGTTCTCTAAGTGTCAGAAACAGACATTGGACTTCAAAGATTTAGTCTGTCTTTGAGCATAGGAGAAAAAGAGTAAAATCACTCAATATTTTCATATCAAGTATGTGTTGGGTGAAAATATTTTGGATATATTGGGTTAAATGTATTATTAAAATGAATTTCATCTTTTTACTTTTCTAATGTGATGAATTTTGAAATATAATTTTAGAAAATGTGGTTAAATTTGAAACTAAATTTAGAGACTATGAAATTCAGGGTGTGGCTCATGTGATATTCCTTCAGGCTAGTACTGTCCGATAGAAATTACAAAGAGATGAAGAGGTGTTAGGAGTGGCCAGGCTTTTGAGCCTGGGTCCTTGATCAACCACATTATTATCACTGGGAACGTCCTTGAAATGCAAATTCTCCAGCCCCACTAGACACCTACTGATCAGAAACTCTGGGTAGGCGGCCCAAGGATGTGTGTTCCTGTGCTTTAATAAACATTCTAGATGATTCTGACGCATGCTAAAGTGTAAGAAACACTGCTTTAGGGTAAGGCAGAGCTTGGATAAAAACCGTGCCATTGGGAACCAGGAAGAGAGTGTCATTAGTCTGAGTTTTGGAAGATGTCTCAAAGTAGACAGAGTTTATCCGAACAGCCATGCATTCAGCGTGCTACACAGGCTTTTAGCAATGGGTCATTCCTGAGGAGAAATTCTGAGCAAGAAAACGGTGGTTAAATGGTTCAATTACTTTCAGGTTTCAGCATCAGCCTCTGAGCTGTCATTATTGTGTTTCTTTGATAAGTGTGATTTTTACCCATATGATAGCTTTGAGAATCAAAGAGTCATGTGTGAAACTTAACAATTGAAACGATTTTGGACACTTTAATGACCTCCCTTTCCAAAAACAAGTTGGTTATCACTGGAAAGAAAATAATATATATTTATCTTTGGGATAGAAACAGGTTAGAAAAGATTGTATTACTCAGCTGTATCTAATGTTCATATAAAAAACAGAATTTCTTGAACCAACAAACTTTCTACCTCTGACAGCAAATTTAGTATCATCTTTAAAACTGCCTATTTCATTGATGAAAAATTGCAAACCTATTTTCATTTCCTTAAAACGCTTGAGTGAACACACTAGAATGGCAGTTACATTCTTGGAGAGAGGGGCATGGGACATATGTTTGTCAACAAAGTTGGCATCACCACACAGCATGATCCACACAACACGTTTCATAATGGAGATGAAGCATTGAACTATCCGTTTTCATTTTCTGTGTTCAAAGGCACAAAATGTCTTGCAACTGGGGAAAAAAAAGGTGATAGGCAGATTATTTCATTAGTGGATCATATGACCAAAGATGCCCTACTGACATTTCTGTGATTTTCATGGTAATGTATTATTAGACATGACATGGATAAATTAAGTAACAAAGTGACATTTTCTTTAATGCTCATCTAACAATGCCTGTAGATAGCTAATAACTGTGACACAGAAATTATGACAAAATTAGTAAAAATAAATAGTCCACAAACTGTATAGTGAGCCTAGTCTAGAAATATAATGCTGACTATGTAGGCATATTTCCTTCTGGTATGGGTATAGCAGAAGTAGATATTGAATATAAATAACAACGGGACAAAATCTGTAATAAATAAATAGCCCACATACTAAGGGGATTTAATTTAGTCTAGAAGTCAGAGAAGGGTGCTTGAGGAGGTGATAGGTGAGGGGTCAAAGGAGCTGCATATGACCATCTCCTAAGTGCAATAAAAGCTTGGCTCCCAAGGAAGCATTTGAGATACTGCAGAGTAGAGAGCTGGTGGAAGGGGGGACCAAAGATAAAAGTAATGAAATAAGTAGGAGCCAGTTCTTAGTGTTTTTAAAAACTCCAGTTTGGGTTTTGGATTGCATCTAAAGAGCATTTGAAACTATGATATCACCAGGTTTACTTCTTAACTAGATTACGCTGGCTTCAATGTAAATAATGAGTTGAAACAGAGTGAAAACCTTGTTGCAGAATTTAGACCAATTTCATCAATTCTTACATTAGTCCAGGCCATGGAAAGTGTGGGCTAGACTTGGATGGTGCCATGGGAATGGAGAGAAATGAGTGGACGTGAGCAATATTTAGATCAACCAACATGATGTGGTGGTAGAACAAATGTATGGAATAAAGTAGAAGATGCTTCTCAAGTTCCTGATTTAAGTAAGGATACAAGACACGGATGAGGGAGCAGGATTTGGGGGAAAGAGAATGAGGTTATGTTAGAAACTTTGAATTTACGCACACATGCGTCATCTAAGTGGAGAAGAGTAGCAGAATGGAATTGACTGAGCTGGGCAGAGAGAGGTGGGTGTCCCTGGCAAATGAATGGTATTTGGAGCCAGGGGAGGTGACAAGGCATCCCTAGAAGCTTTTGGTGCAGTGCAAGAAGATAGAGGGCCTAGGATGGCAGACGGGAGAGCCAACAATGGTGACTAAAAGGAAGTCTCCAAAGCGGGAGGAGAAAAAAATGAGCAGTGCATGGCGTCCGAAAAATCAAAGAAAAGGAAGCATTTCTGGTGGGAGCAGTGGGACAGCAGTGTTAAATGCAGCTGAGGTGGCAAATGGGATATGGGCTGAGACAGGTCTATTGATGACTCACAAGAACACTTTCTGCAGAGTAGTGAAGGCAAAAGTCAGAAGGCTGTGAAGGGTGGGTGGTAAGGGAATATTGACATAAAGAAAGCCCATCCAGTAGCTATATGAGGCCAGGGTTGAGGGAGGATATTAAGATAAGAGAAAGAAGTATGTTTAAATGCTGGTGGGAGAGAATGCGGTGGGGAGGAAGAGGGAAGTTGAACATAAAAAGGGAGGTTGGGGAGATACTTGGTAGAACAGAGTCTCTTAGAAAGCAAAAGGGCATGGGATTCTGTGTCCTTAGATGGAAAATGGGGAACCTCTTCCACAGGCAGTAGGAGGCTGAAGGAGTTTCTGTCTGATCATTTCTGTTTTCTCTGGAAAGTAGGAGGGGTACAAAGATAAGGGAAAAAGAGGGTGGAGGCAGTCATTGGAGACAGTGAAGAAGACAGCAGCTTGGGGAAACATAGTGAAAGCATTGAACAGGTTGAGGGTCCAGGTGAGGATGCTGACTACAGTTTTCTGTGGTACCCGTCTGATGGCTCGTGTGATCTTCTCGTTGGAGCTCGGTGATATTGTGGACGTGTGCCCCAGGCAGGTGGCCATCATTGAATAGCCATGTGACCTTGGACGAATCCCTTACTCTCTCTGTCTCCATTTCCTCATCTGGGAACTGGGAACAGGAAGAGTGCACACCTGATAGGATAGTTGGGATTATTAAGTGACTTAATACACATGAGGTACTGAGGATACTTAGTAGGTGGTGTACACTCTGCATTCAGTGTTAGCTGTTCCTCAGCTTTGGGGTTTTGTCAGGCATGAGATGATGGGAGTAAAGGAATGGGAAATATTAACAAGGGAGTGGTTGAAATTGTAGACTGAGGAGTCAAACTGGAAAACAAGGGAAGTAGAGCCACTTTGGAAATCACCAGATTATTTTGTATTGACTGGAAGTCCTCCGAATAGGGATTCTTGGTCCAAGATCAGAGTGTGCCAGTTTTGCTGACAGAATTAGAGTGTTAATTGAAAATAAATAAAATTATCTGAGCTCTGTTATTCCAGCTTCTCTCCTATACTTTGGCTGTGGTACCCAAATCCATAAGGAATTTACATCAAAATCATGTTGTTGTTTTGAGAACTTTAGCTTGAAGCAGATCCTGTGTGTGACACTCCATGTTCTGAATTCCTGTGAAATGGGACAGTTCTTTAAAAAAGAAGAAAAAAATATAAGAAGCAAAATTAAGGGAATTCCCTCGAGTTAATTTTGTGTAAAGGCTGTAAATTTGCCAAATGCTCCTATTCTTCTCCTTGAGGTCCGTGATGCAATTTAAGCCAGAAAAACAATCAGTTTAGCCCAAGCTTGAAGTGCTGCAGAATAACCAGCCTCCAAAAGTGAGCTTTAAAGGGAACTCTCTGCATCGCTGAGGGGCTGAGACACTCAGAGGTGTTATTTTGTCTCCGGTATGTTTTGTATGATCATTTAGATCTTGCACTGGGACCCTGGCCTTTTATCATAAATGTAAATGGACTTTAGACACTAATATTTATTTCCAGGTAGGAAAATGATTGAGGCTTCATATGGTAAAAATATTACTGACAAACTTACTGAGCTCTCTGAAAATAGGAAAATAGTTTCATGCACTGATAAGCAAATAAATAAACTACAATTATAGGCTAGGGCCTGCCCCCACCACCCCCGGGGGGTCTAGAAATCTTGATTTTATTCCTGCCAGGGCAAATGATTTTCTCTTAATTTAGAGGTGGGGAGGGTGGAGAGAAGAGAGATCAGGGTGGTCCATTTTAGGTGCAAATCCCATCATTGTCTCCAAAGGGCCCTGAATCTGCTGCCTTCCTAGGAAATGCCAATGGAAGGATGTCAATTATTAAGGATACTTCATTCATTTATTCAAAAGCACTTATTGAAACCTTCCTATGTGCCAGAGGCTGTGCAAATCCCTGCAGATACAGTCATAACAAGACATATCCCCAGGTCCCAAGAGGCTTATCGTCCAGCAGAAGTGAGGCAAGTACAAAGTTAGAGAGGGGATTTTATAGGAGAATGTACAAGGGAACCTCATTAAAACTGAGGAAGAAGAAGTCTTCATGGAAGATGTGAAGACTGAGTGGATCATGTGGGGTGAACAGGAATAGTTCTGATAAAGGATCAAGATGGTAGTAGGAAGTGGAGAAGTTAGTAGTTTAAGCCAAGAAGGGGTTATGGCTCATTGGGAAAATGGAAGGGATTCTATACCACTAGAGTTTAGGGTCCCAGGAGAAGACTAGGGAGCTGAAGCTGGAAGAGAAGGAAGGGCATTGGCCAGGTTCTGGAAGCCCTTGTAAGCCGTACTGAGTAGAATGGACTTGACTGTTTAGCACTGCAGGGATGCTGGAGGACTTTTAAATGGTAGAGTTGGTATAACCATATTTTGATTTAGCCAGATTGCTCCTGCTGCTGTGTAGGGTGTGGGGTTGGAAGGTACCCAGCCTGGTGGAGGCAAAAGCAGTAACCATTCCAGAAAAGGAATGGGGAAAGTCCGTATTGAACCAGTGGTAGTGGGGATGGAGAAGAGGGGATAAACTGGAGTGATATTAAAGGGAGTAGAGGTGATAGAATATGCCTGTAAGTAATGCGGAAGAGAAAGGGAGATAAAATGATACCTGTGTTTCCTGCTTAAGTACTGGCTAGCAGCTGGTATCTTCCATGGAAAGAAGAAACATAGGAAAGGCAAGTTTAGATGGAAGGTCTAGAGTTCACATCTAGACATACTGGTTTTGTTTTTTGGTTTTGTTTTGTTTTTTTTTTTAGACATACTGAGTTTTAAATGTCCTTGGCTTATAACAAGTGGCATGTTTAGGGTAAGACAAGATCTCAAGGGGAGATAGTTGAACTGGAAGCATCAGTTAATTTAGAACTCTTCAGGATATAGATGGTGATTGAATACATGAAAGTGGCTTCTTAGGAAGAGAGAGAATAAACAATGGGAAGATAATCACTGGTGGAACTCCAAGGAACTACCGTTTACACTGAGAGTAGAGGAATGGTACCCTGGGAATGAGTCCGTGAATGAGTGATGATAGAGATGGCAGTAAGATGATATGACAGAAGTTAGGGGAGAAGAGGGTTTCAATAAGGAGTCAAATGCTGCTGGATGTTGCATAAGATAAGCTTTGAACTTATCCATGGAATTTGGTATCCTTGCATGGCCTTGGCAAAGGCATTTCTGTGTCATTGTGGAGATGAAGCTGGACTTTCAGTGGGTTTAAAAGTGATATGTGGACAGAAATATGTAAACTACACATACAAGAGAACTTATTTTGAAACAAAGATGAAATGTAGGGCTAAATGATGAGAGAGAACTTATTGTACTGGAATTTATTAATTCAGGAACTTCTGTGTTGTTTTTTCTTTTAATTTAAAAAAAAATTTTTTTTAACAATTAAGAGACATGCTTCTCTATATGCTGAGAGGAAAGAGGCCCTAGTGAAGGGAAGATGGCAGGTCTGGAGAAGAGGAAGTTCCAGGGGCTTTGGCAGGGATGAGTTCTGGGAGTTGTTCATCAAAGTGCCATGATCTCAGGGCAGCAGCAAAGCATCCCAGGAGCTTGTGAGGAATGAGGAATTTCCGGCCCCACCCCAGACCCCAGATTTATTCAACCAGAATCTGCACTTTAACAAAAAATAACATTTTCCTGAGATGTGAAGATAAGATAGAAAGTTAGGACAGAAAAGTTTCTTGATGTTGGCAAAGAAAGAAGTTAAAATGACATTGTCTCTTTTGGCCGTGAAGGAATGATGTAATTTCCTGAGAATAAGTGGGGAGTAGCACCGGTAGGGAAAGAGAGCCAGCTCATGGGTTTGAATGGGCAGCACTGAAAACCGGACAGAGAGAGAAAGCCTGGCACTTCCTGTGGTCTGCCTCTGAACGTTTGTGTGATGCCTCCCACAGCCCAGGGTCCTGTAGGAGGGAGCGGCCACTTTGCTTGATGTTGATTTGCAGTTTTAGCAAAAGTTGGAGTCAGCAAGAAAGAAGGTGAATGAGTGAACCACAGGGTCTATGTTAGAAAGAGATGTCAGCAAAAATCAGTGGGAACTGACAGAGTGGAAGGAAATGGTCAATCTCAGTCATCATAGAAATTAGAAATATTACACTGCCAGCAACAAGGCTATCCGTCAAAAAAAAAAAAAAAAAGCTCTTCCTTCTTGCTGTAGAGTCTTTTTGTTTGTATGTTTTACAAATAACACTTTCAAACCATTCACTGTCCTCCCTCCCCTGGTCACCTACCTAGCTTGAGTCTGAGGCTGCTCCAGGCACTGAAAATGCCCACTAAGTTAGCATCCTCCTTATATGATCTTGACTACAGCTTCTCAGTTCCTTACATGGGAATAAGATTCATAAAATCTGATCCAGGACTTTAAAAGATCAGACTGATGTTCTTTTTTTTTTTAAACACTGGTATCATTTTATCTATTTATTTTTTTAATTTTTTTCTTTTTTTTATGGGGGAGTAATTGGGTTTATTTATTTACATTTGGAGGAGGTATTGGGGTTTGAACCCAGGACCTCGTGAATGCTAAGCATGTACTCTACCGCTTGAGCTATATCTTCCCTTCCCAGACTAATGTTCTTTTGAGTCTTAAACGTCCTTTATTTTCCTTATAACCATTTGTCAAATGTATACTTGAAGTATGTAGTGAACATTACACTGATTCTTCCTCCAGATGCTCTTTAACTTTTGAACCATAAAGCACTTTGTTCCTCCCTTATGACACTATCTAACGATACATCTGGCCCCTGAACAACACATGTTTGAACTGCTTGGGTCCACTTATATGTAGATTTTTTCAGTAATAAATACTACAGTATTACACGATCCATGGTTGGTTGAATCCACAGATGTGGAACCACGGATATGGAAGAGCCACCTATTGGATTTTCTACTGCACAGACATGATTATTATCAACTATATAGAACATAGTTCAATAGCTTCATTCCTTCTAAGAGACCGTAAAGTCTTAAATATGAGGAGCTGTCTTGCTAATTTTTGTTGCATTGCTGAACAAAGAGGTTTCATAGCTGAATTACAGGGTTCAGGAATAGGGTCATACATGCTAGAGGGAGGGCTGGTGGAAGATGATGAAAGGCCTTTTGTACCAAAATTAAATGTTTGGATTCTAACTCTAAGATGGGAAGTGATGGAATATTAATGTTCTGAAAGCTCACTCTATCCAGAGCTTGGAGGACCAAACAGAAATGTGCAAGGTGAGAGGCCAGGATGTGAGTTACAAAACCAGTGTGATTGTCCAGGTGAGAGACCAGGGTCTGGAACCAGGCATGCCTTTGAATGTGGACAGGAACATTTTCACTGACTACATTGTAGGATGTAATGACATTGGATGTAGGGGATGAGACAAGGGTAGAAACCTGTAGCTCCCCTCTGGTTTCTGGATTGAGTGAGATGGGTAATGCCATTCACTGAGATGGGCAGAGAGAGAAGCAGTTTCAGGGAAGAGGGGATGGCGAGGATATGTGGAAGGGGGAGTGATTGGTTTTAGAAATTTAAAAATATTTTATTTGTGGTCATAAATGGTGGTTGACTACATTAGAAGAAAAATGAATATGAGACTATTGTGAACTTTAAAGAAGAGCCAAGGTTGAAATGGAAACATGTTATTAAAAATGTTTACATTTATTTTCCCCAAGTGGAATTTATAAACCACTCCTACTGCCAAGTCTGTGGCGGGGGAGCAGAACATCTGGTTGAGATTCCACTGACCTTTAGATGCACCCATGTTTCCCTCTGGTGCTCATTTTCATTCCAAATGGCACAGCACGGCCCTAGGGATTGTACTTCTCAGAGCATTTGAGCAGTAAAGAGAAATTTGTGCAGCAGTTGCATTTTTACATGCAGATTTCCGAGCCAACTTAGTTCTAAACCCTGAGTTAGGCGCTTTAAAAATATTTGCATATTGGAGTTTGTCTCTTCTTGGCATCAGACAAGTTGCAAGTGATTGTGAAAGATGTTCGAAAGTCAAGTCTCTGATCCAGTCAGTGTTTTCCTCTGAGACTTAGCAGAGGCATCTGGGTAAGGCTGTAAAAGGGGCATCAAGAATGTTATGTTTAAGAATCAAGAAGGAAGATCCAAGAAATGTACCTATACTTCAACATAGTTCCCAGTTCTTTTGTGTGTGTGTGTGGGGTGGGTAATTAGGTTTCTTTTCTTTTTTTCTTTTTAATAGAATTTATTCTTTTAGAGTAGTTTCAGGTTCACAACAGAATTGAGCAGAAAATACCAAGAGTTCACACATAGCTCTCCCCACCCACACATATATACTCCCCTACCCTCAACACCCCTCATCAGTGTGGCATATCTGGTACAATCGATGAACCAACACGGGCACATTGTTATCCACCGAAGTCCATAGTTTACATTAGGGTTCACTCTTGATGTTGTACATTCTATGGGTTTTGACAAATGCATAATGACATGTAGCCACCACTATAGTATCATACAGAATAATTTCATTGCCCTGAAAATCCCATGTGCTCCATCTATTAATTACTCCCTCCCTCTCCCACGCCCCTGGAAACCACGATCTTTTTATTGTTTCTGTAGCTGTGCCTTTTCCAGAAAAAAAATAAAAAAGGTCTATCAAGCCATGAAAGACACAGAAGAAACTTAAAAGGCATATTACTAAGTGAAAGAAGCCACAGACTGTAGCCACAAAAAAGAGGCTACAAACCGTACGATTCCAACCAAATGACATTCTGGAAAAGGTTTATTTTTATTTATTTATTTATTTATTTATTTATTTTTTACCAGAGGTACTGGGGATTGAACCCAGGACCTTGTGCATGCTGAGCATGCACTCTACCACTGAGCTACACCTTTCCCCTCCAATTCTTTATAGCATACATATATAGCTAGGCCAATTTATTAATACCACTTGTTTGCAGAAGCAGAATTATGTCCTAATTGCTTCTTTTCATCTGTGATTCTCTGACGCTTTAGAGGAGGAAATAAGGTCCTGAATACGTGGGGCTGCTATTTTTGTGTCCTTTTTGCTCTACCCACTGTGGGAGGCTGCATGATGGCCTCCTTGATATGTTCACATCCTGATCCCTGGAGCCTGTGACTGTGTGACCTTGCATGGTCAAAGAGAGTTTACAAATGTGATTCAGTCGAGGATTTTGAGATGGGGAGATGAGTGTGAATTATCCACGTGGGCCG
This sequence comes from Camelus bactrianus, assembly GCF_048773025.1. Lineage (NCBI taxonomy): Eukaryota > Metazoa > Chordata > Mammalia > Artiodactyla > Camelidae > Camelus > Camelus bactrianus. The sequence continues at coordinate 68,289,091 of NC_133543.1, forward strand.
AGTGTGATCGCAAGGATTCTTGTAGAGGCAAGCAAGAGGGTAGGAGTCAGTAGAAGTACATACAGTGAAGGAAGCAGAAGATTGAAGTGATGGGAGAAGGTGACCACAAGCCAGGTCAGGCTGGTGGCTTCCAGCAGCTGGGAAATGCAAGCAAACAGGTCTGCCCCTGACACCTCCAGGAAGAAGGCAGCAGCCCAGCCCACACCTTGAGTTTAGACTTCAGACTCTAGACCAGTATTTGAGTTGTTTTAAGCCAGTAAACTTATGATAACTTGTTACAGAAGCAACAGGAAACTAAAACACTGCCCCTCGAGTCACCTTGTAAACGATGTAAGAGCAGGAAGGGTAAAATTGGGCATAGAGTTTCCCAGTGGATTTGAAAAGAATTTCAAGCTGTATACTAATTACTAATGCTGTTATTAGCGCTTTAAAAAAGAATCTCTGGAGGGATAAAGGTCTGGTCTGTCCTAAACGCAGAAGGTCAGAAAGTTGCCCACCTTAAGCAGGTTATTGTGGTGGTCACTTGACACGTTGTCCCTGTGAACAACTTGGTTGGATTTGACTGAAGCTTTTTTGGTCTGCCCTTAACTGCCTATGCCTACTAAAAAAAAAATCAAGGCTTCTTCAGTGCTCTCAGAATGGTACTTTGATCCATTGGATTGGGTTGAATTTCCTGCTCAGATTTGAATTTCCAGGCAGCGTTTTAGAGTATTTATATCCTACAGAGAAAAACATGGAAATTTATTTATGAATTTAAGTCCTGACTTGCCCTGTTCACTTTCAGAAATCAAAAGTACATCATCTCTGCCAACATGCAATTTTTTAAACAATTGCCCACACAGATCTTAGAGAATATTGGCATAAGAATTAAAATTTAATTCTTAAGAATTTAAGAATTTAAAAAAAATTGTGTAAATGTTTTAAGCTTGTAAATCGCACGCCTGGAGTTGTCAAGGAGTGATGCAACACCTGGAACACAAGGCGAGACGGTGAGTCACATGGCTGAGCAGAACTAACTAGAGTCCTGAGGAGTAAGAGTGACTGATTGCTGTGCTAGCGTACTCCTGGCGAAGAGCCCCAGAGAGGAAACGTTCATGAGTCATTGGATTTTTGTAGATTTAATGACAACCTTAGAATTACATTGGCATTGCCTCCAAATTGAGATGACATTGAAGAAAGCAGAATTCACATGAGCTGGTGTGACTCAGTGTGAACCCCAAGTCAGTGAAAGAATCTGGAAGAAGAAATAAAAACTCTCATGTGTACAGAAGAGGAAACTCTTCATGCATTAATGGATCCACACAACAAGCTCTGCTCGGTGCCTACTGTATACCATGCACTGTGCTTTTTTCAGTATGAATGAGTTTTTGGCAAGATGATATTCCACTAAAACCCAGACACTTAGGGTATGTGCTTGTACTTATTTGCATCTCGTGGAATCTCTGTACTTTGCAGGTATCTGTGACATTGAACACACCTTGAACATTTAAATGATTGAGTCCTGATACAAGGGGAGGAAGCTAGGTCAGATTTCGCTGAGTTTTGTTCTGCATGGTCTTCAGTGAGTACTGCTCAATGGATATCCTAATCCCCAGTAACTTTCATATTGAGGCTGGCATTATCATTAAACAAATTAATTGGAGCATTTATTTTTAAAGAGAGCCAGGAGCACTGATATTAACAGTCACGGACCACTTGGTGTAAAGTCTTTGAATATCTCCCATGTTTTCAGCCCTGGCAAACTTTACCTTGCCCCAGATTGCATATGTAAAACGTTCTCCAGCCTACTCTGGAGTATCTATATTGTATCTATACCTGTATTGGATATATATACAATATATCCATATTGTATCTATACCTGTCTGTTTTCGTCTCTTCTGGCTTTTAATCATCTTTGCTTCAGTTCTGGGTTGATTCAGAGATTTTAGGAGGGTGTAAACTCAGATGTTTAGGGGTGTAGCCCCAAGTGTTGTATTTGATTTCCTGGAACTTAACCAAGCCCTCAGGTAATTGCTGGAGATGTATAGTGGCATTCAAGGGGGCCTTCAGATCCTAAGTAACAAAATGCTACCAGTTTGAACTCACCATCCTCCCCATAGGGTCTTCCTTGCTCTATGCTCTGTATCTCTATTGCAGACTCTGGCACAGAAGGGTATTTATTTACAAGTTCATTTCCATGCTGGGCCTTGCAGACCACGTGGCACTTGGCACAGTGTGTAGGAGGAGTTCAGTCAATGATTACAGCATTTATCTAACAGCACTCCTGAAAGTAGATTTTGCCATTGGTATTAAAAATACAGTATCATTCTCCTTAGGATTCCCTCTGTGACTCTTGGTTTTGGCAAAGAATGACTTGAACATTCCAGCTCTACCAGTGAAAACCCTTCTCACTCAGCCATTTACATGATTTGTAATATCAATGTTCTCGATGTCTGCTAGAAATGATGTTCATAAAAGCTAGAACTTCAGGGAAGAAAGAATGACATTCATTTCAGACGTGCAAACATTGTCCTGTAAGTCATATGACAAGTTTCTGAACATTGTATGCATTTTTCTGTTGTTAAAAATCTGCTATTTGCAATAATTACTTGGCCTGCCTGTGAACACGACACTTCATTTTTATGAAACTAACCACCACTGGCAGTGAGGACAACTGCCAGATGGAAGTGCAATATTAGTCCTCCTGTGGCCGTTTCTAGAAGAAAACAGAGCTGCATGCTCCCCACTAGAGCATTATTGAGAAAGGAAGGAGAAGGTTCAGGAGAATCTAGGAGACCCTGAGAGATTCAGCAGACGAGATCTAAGGAGCATTTGGCTGAGAGAAAATTAACACCATGAACATATGGTGATCACGCTGAAGTTTTGTCCATCTTAGCAGCTTTGTGCCAAATGCCACAGCAATTCCTTCTCACCGCTCAGTAAATAGGCCAAACCAAACCAGAGGAAATGAAAGATTCAAAATCACAAGGAAGTACAAGTTATTAAGGCTTAGCTCACTAGACTCTTTAAGGGGCAGTTAACTTCCTAGAGCTATGCTAGGGTCATTTCTCTCTTGTTTATATAAATTACCTCCCCCATGCCACCCCCAGTATGCTAATATTTATGCTTTGGCATGAGATCCCAAATCAGATCCAGAAGTTAGTGAACAGGGTAGGGGATGAAGGCGAGAGGAGGGTGGGTGTAGGAATGTCTTACAGGAGAGAATAATTTTCACTGAGCATCCCCTAGTTATTTTTGTTAGATCCATGGTTAAAAAAAAATTGAATCAGTTGATGCTAAATGATTAAATGATTTCATGGACTGTTTTTCCTTTAGGGTGTGGGAGGAAGGAAAACCAGGCATTCCTCATATTGTGTAGCAAAGACCAGTGGGTTATCATGGTTGTTGTTGCAGTCAGATTCTTGGAACATAGTTGTCAAGGATGCTTATGGAATTTCTTGTGTTCCCTGATAGTCCCACCAAGAAGGGTTTTTTAAAACCGTATTTTAAATTTGCCTAAAATGTTTTTAAATGCTTATAAAATTGCCACAGAGATAGATTATTTTCAGAAGAGATCTCAGTGTTTTGAGCTTTCTGCCAGCTCTGAAACATCAGAGATACCACATTTTTTTAGAAAATATTTTGTTCCACATAAGATGCTAACATTTGTTTAGACTTAGTACTGCTGTTACAGATACCTTTTGTGTTTTGAGCAGAACGATGTCTTGTTTAAAACACACCCTTTCCAATTGTCACATGCTATCACAGTACTTAGTTAAATATAATTTGTGTCATTAATTCACAAGGCAACACCATGGATCATTCTGTATTTTCTACAACAGCTTGGATGGCGCTGTGAGTCAGTGTGTTGGCAGAGATATTACCTAAAGATGAGTAATTAATAACAACAGCTTTCAAAGTGAGTGTGTACCCACATACAGCACATGCCAGTGCATCTAAAGTGCCTGGTAGATTTTTCTCCTACTTAACTAATCTTTACAGAATACAGATAATTCAGCTTTCCAGACTGACTTTGACTATTTTACTACATTGCTTTTATCATCTGTTTTATAATTCTTCAAAGTTCTACATGTCTTCTGTACCCTTCATAGCAGTTACCCTGTAATTGCTGGAAGATGCATTTAGTGATGAGTTCCTGGAGAGTAGGCATTTTACATCCTGCTATTGCAAGTCACAAGCATTATTTTGCATTTTAAGTCACACAGAATATGTGAGAAATCAGTATAACTGGGAAGCAGACTAAGATAGTGAAGTTGGGAGCCTGGGTTCGAATTCTCATTTTTGCTGCTTACTATCAGTATGCTCTTAACCAAGTTACTTACTTCTTCAATGCTGTAGTTTTCTCATCTGCAAAATGGAATAATGCTAGTCCTTACCTGTTAGGGTTGCTCTAGGGCATAGAATAATGCCTGGTCCATAGCACACTCTAAGAGATTAATCCATTAACATTTTGTAACTTTCTCAGCAAATTTGCAAAGAACGGATAGTATCTATCTCCCATCATAGACAAGAAAATTGGAACTCAGGTTAAAAGACTTTCTCATGGTCAGTGTCAGATTCCTGCACTATTCACCATTATTCAGTCACCTGTTAAAAAGTCTTGCTTTTACCTAACCATGAGGGTAGAGTGCTGTATCAAGGGGAATCAAGTGCTCCATTCTTTGACTGGAATATCCTAGGAAAGACAGCCGAGTGTTGGGGGGGGGGGTTCTGGAAGGTCACCAGGCCTAAGGAACTTGTAAGTCAGAGAGGGTCTGTGCTGACCAGCTTGGGTCAGTGGCTCCCACTGGCCCCTTGCTGGTGGCCAGCTACTACCTTCTTGAAGGCTTTACAAACCAGATCTTCTCAGAGCACTGGGTTTTAGTTACCAAAAGTATCAGCACTCAGAAGATACATCTCTATGCCTGTAGAGACACAGGTCTCAGAATATTCTGAATGTTGTCCATGGCTGGAGTCACTCCCCACCCTCCCTGACAAGCACAAAACAACAGAAGTGAAATCAGAAGCCAGGAGCTCTAGTTTTGGTTCTGTGTCTTGTCAGCTGTGTGATCTTTCTGAATGCCAAATCCTCATTTTCAGACAGCAATAGGAAGATCATTCTTGTATTTTTGTCCTCAGAGTTGCAGGATTACCAAATAAAATAGGTAAGAAACCGTTCCCTTGCAGTAACTTGCAGAGCACTGTAGTCTTCTGATTTCCACAGTCACTATACTGACAAATCATCACACTTGTGGGTACCCCATAAATACGCTGGGGTTTTCCTCTCACCCAGCAACACAGTGAAAGTGAAGCCATTTGGCAAACATGGCTGGAAGCCAGGACTTCTTAATGCCCTGTAGGAGTCACTTAGCACTTTGGAATCAGCCAGACTGGTTTGGCTTTGGGAGAGGACGTAGGACAGTACTTGGAATTCCCTCGTTTATTCAGTGAAGCTGAGACCTTGCCAACCATCTCATTTTCCTCTGTCTTTTATTTCTCTTGCTTTCTCTGGTCAGCATATTCTGCTGGAGGGTGACTAATCTATGTTTTCTGGGAGCAAATACAACATCATTTGCATTTCTGGAACGTGCTCTAGGTAAGACAAATACTTTTTGTTGACTATTAGATTCAGTAACTGTCTTGATATGAGAAAGGAAGGCCCTGACGATATTGACAAGGTTCACTTTTGATTCACTTTTTAAGTCGTGAAATCGAATTAGCTTTTCCCTCTAATTTCTATTAAATTGAACCCCACCCATGTGAAATTACTGTCATCACAGGTAATTTTTTTGTAGTTCAACCAGACGTATTTAAAGGAAAACACTCCCTGGAGAACTGAGAGGCCTCAAAAATTAATAAAAGTTTGGCGCGGGTGGAAGTTGTGCTTGAACACATCTGAATGAAATCATTCTCATTCAACCTTTTTAAGATTTCTGGAGGAACCCAGGGAGTGGATCCGAATGGAAGGGTTTTGTTTTTATTTTTGTTTTTGTTTTGTATTTTAACTTGTCAGCTTTTCCCATTAACCTAAAAAAAAGAAAAAGAAAAATTGCTGTCACTAGGTTGCTGTCTCTACTGAATATCTGTCAGAGGGATGCACACTGAAAACTGCATTCTTTTAGGTGCAAGTCATTCTAGGAGCAGGACTTAGATTTTTCAATGAGAACTATCAGAAACTTGAAAAAAAAAAAAAAAGGGTCTCAGTGTGATCCATGACAACCTAACACTGGGTGGGGTTGCAATAAACACCTGCCGTATGAGGGAACCTCCAGTCGGTGCACCCTTTCTAAATTGTGCACATGTTTCAGTAATGGGGAGGTTTATATAAATATGTCTTGGATGAAAGTGTACAAAAATTGTACAGCCATTAGCTGTAATCACCTGTGGGATAAATCCAGTCCTGGAGTGGGAAAGGCAGAGAGAGGATGAAGGTTGAAAGATTGGAAAGGGCAGAGGAGAGGCACACTCGGGGGATAATCAGCTGCAGGGAGCTTGTTTTGACGGATGCCCGCAGCGATTTTTGCTTGCCTACAACGTCCAGTCACCGCGTGGTGGAGACCAGCTGAAAAAACAGGAACTCCGTCGGCCTTGGCAGCTCTAACACCACCAGCATCTGCATCTTGCATGAACTGCCCATTTCTGAACGATGTTGGGGTCAATCTGAGCCAGGCAGCAGCAGGAGAAGTTTTCAGTCACTTCCACTTTGCTCCCACCTCTGTGTTGAGACCATCAGAGTCTTGTCAGCAGCAATGATTGCTCACTGAGGCAGCAAGTGCGGAAGATGGAAAGGCAGTTGGCAGTGCTGGTCCCCAGACAGGCACGACGGCCGCTAGGTCAGACACCTGAGTGGGACTGTGTTCCTGTTCAGATTTCAGGGTGTTCAGGTAATTTTCCAAGCTGCCTGGAAGCTCGGTGGGCTGTAGACAAATGATCAGATGCAAATTGTCCCCAGTGGTCATAGCTTGTTTTCCTCAAATTTTACCACTCTGGACTCAAGGACAAGCTGATGGGACCCTATTAATAATTTACCTCGAGAGCCATCTAAGATGAGGGGATGCTGTTCAAACCTGACAGACTGTCATCGGCATTACATTCCCCGCTGGAGAGCCAACACTGTCCCATAATGAATGCCCTCTTCCACCTGAGCAAAATAAAACAACTACGTAGCTTTTCAGCAGCTGAACTTCCCTTCTGGTGGCTGTTTATAATTATTCTAAATTAGATTGAACACTTTCACCTCAGGAAAAAAGGGGAAAAAAACCAAAACGGTGCTTACTCTTCCCCAGAACTCTAATGCTATGCTAAAATTCACCTAGAATCTAGGGAATTCAATGATTTATATTAAAATCTCCACACTATGAGTGTGCATTACATTAACTGCTTACCAGAGAGAGAATAAATGTTTTAAAAAATGTGACTATTGGGTATTTGCTTGGTGTCAGGCACAAAGCTGAGCCTGGAACCTGCTAATGGTCCCAGCTTTAGAGATGGGGAAGCCAAGTGTTTAGTTGAATGACTTGCCCAAGGCCGTATGTGGTAGAGCAGGGATGAAGAATGAAGACCACCCTACCCCAAAGCTTGAGTTCTCCACCATGATGCACACTGCCAGTGTTCCCCATGCACGGCCCAGAAAACTCTCCCATTAGAAATTGTGAGTGCCTTCACCCACTTCCTTGACAAAGGTCGTTTGAGTTCCTATTCGGTGCCAGAGAGGATGCTCATCAGTGGATCAAGTCTATGTGGAGCAAGGAGGCAGCCGTACTAGGGACGGGATAAGGAGCCTCAGGAGGATGTGCGCCTGGGTGGGCGTGGGTGTGGGGGGCTGCGGTTCAACCTGGAAATAGCTAAATATCAATCAAATATGTGAACAAGGAGTACACACACAGAAGGGAGAGCTTTGGTTTTTGTTTGCCTATTGGTGGTACCAAGGCTGGAAACAAAATGAGGGAATTAAAAGAGATGAAGAATAAGCTAAAGGAAGAACCAAATGGCCTTGACAGGTGATGGCAGACTAGAGGACCAGCCCGGTAGTTCTCTTACACAGCATCCCACTACGTTGTGCCAATGTGTTTCTGGAATTGGTCTGAACAAAACTGTTCCTTACATTTTACTGAGTAGTAATCTTTTGTGATTTTATCCCAAGTATTATTAGCTATCATGTTAAAAACACAAAACAAAAAACTCAAAAAAAAACCCCAACAACAACAAAGTGTCACCTGAGATGGGAGAGAAAAAGCTAAATTTTGAGGCATTAGGAGGTAAAAGAAAGTGAAATACGTGTGTGTGTGTGTGGGGGGGTGCTTTTTGGCTTCCTTCATGTGCTGTCTAAACAAAGGCTTTGGTCCCATCTGCTCACTATTTGGTGAAGCAGAGAACATTCTGACATTACTGAGGGTACATTACATCATCATAAAATCCACCCCAGGTCTCTCTCATCTTGCTTTTCAATGTATTGTTTACAGATGCTAGGCATTTTAGAAGAAAAGCTGTCTGCTATTTACCATACATTTCTCAAGGAGCAAATTATTTCCCTGGGATTCCTCTAATTCAGAGGAGGTCTGGGTTCTTCTCATGTAAATATTAGTGAGAACTTAATACTCATTAGTGTTTAAAAACATGGAACTCTGGAAATAAGTGTCTTCCATCCAGGTACAGAAGATGTTGGTTCTGTACAAGAATTAGACACCAACTCTCCAATAAGTGTCCACCATGTATATGTTTCCACCATCTCTTCTGGAAAAAGATAGTGTTTCATTTTTAGACAATGTCGCACACTGCTTCTCAGTGGAGGCCCTGGGGCCACCTTACTTGGGTCTAGATCTTGCTCCAGAATTTGTTACCTGTAGGACTTTGTCCAAGTTACCTTGTATCCTCAGTTGTAAAATGGGATATCCTGCTCATAGGTTATTGTGAAGATTCAAGAGATAATGCACACAAAGTTTCTACTAAGTGACCATTTAATATTGTTTTTGATGCAATTGTCTGTTATCTTCTTTTTGATTTTTCTTCAGCCAAGTTTTCCAATTCAGAGGGCTTATGTGGTATCCTTAGGAGATGTAGAGTCTATTCAATAAGCAGTAGAGATTATTTACTCTTTCATAGGAGCCTCTCACCAAACAGATGTCAACACTTCCAGGGAGATACTCAATTCCAAGTAGGCTTTCTTTAAAAGGATGAATCAGAAGTGGTAGGTTCTAACCTCATTCCTTTAGCTAATTTATCTGATGTTTTTGAGTTTTCTGTGAATTTTGACAATGCAAAACACACACAAAAAGCCCTATATATAAAAACATGTATACCCCACATCAAAATTAATCTTAATTTAAAAATTATTTTAGAGGTGAAATGTAAACTACTTAAATTGTGTAATACATTGTATTTTGCAATATCAGTGAATGTTCATAGCTGTGATTGATTTTAAAGGAGGATAAAATGGTCTGCTTCAGGAAAGTAGTATCTTTGTTAAAATATTAGCTGTTGAAAATTTAGGCAATCTAATTACAAGTTGCCTCTCAAAAAGAAACAGTACATCAAGAGAATACAGAACACAAAGCAAAACCCTAAGCTTATATTAGCTACTTTCAAGATAACTTCCTTATTCACTCACAAAGTTTGTGGGAAACTATGGAAATTGGAGGTTCTCAGTTTAATGGTTCAGAATAATAAGCAGTCAGATAATAACAGAACTAAAGGTCTCTTTCATTCTCATTGATCTTTTTGCCTAATTGGTACAAGGTACACACAGAGATTTCAGCCAGCAGTGACAACTTTGCTAACAGTGAACAAATCACAGCACTTATTTTGCGTTTGCATTTTGATTGTGGCAAATTTTGGAGAAAGGAATGAAAGGGCTACCAAAATAATTGTATCAACCTTTCTGCCATTGAACTGAATACATCTAGGGAAGAGACAGGTTTCCCTGATGCCAACCAGGCTATGCTCTGTTGCTCCTCTGAGTTGATTTACATCTCCTTTACAATGTTATCAAGTGTTTGCTATCATTCTTAGTCAAGCTCATAGTCCTCAAACAAATCAGAGGCAGTGTGGCATCCAAGGAGAGTGCCGTCACACTGCCTTTTAAAAAATTTAATTGATTGTACAGTTGCTTAATTTTCAGAGGAGGCATTGCAGCAAGCATCGCTAGATAAGAAGCCAGATAGTTGTTCATGCAGGGAAGATCTATAGATGCAATTTAAAAGTGCTCGGTTTAGAAATTATGAGGGTTTTTCCCCAATGGAAATTTTAATATGACTTGTGCAAATAGGCTAGACAGCTAATTTCTCTCTCAGATAACTGAGAACTGAGGATTTGGACAGAAGTGACCCTGCATTCACCCACTTAACGACTTCTAGATCTTAAGTAACTGAAAGTTGACAAAGCAGAATATTAGCATTAAGGTAGCAGGAAGTAAAATGTTTTATAAATGTACTCGGGAGAAGATAGAGAAAACATTCCATTAGGACACTTCTTTAACTAAAATTATACAATTACACTAAGTTATATATACTACATATACATACACATTAATTAGTATATATACTAAATTACTAAAATTATACTGACAATGAACTGCAAGAATCTGTATTTTTGAGTTTGCATTGTAATAGTCACCCAATAAAAAATATTTGCTTTGGTCAGAACATTTTTCTCTAGAGTATGTTCTCACCCACAGCATTTGGAGATACAAAGTTACTTTGTCAATGCACTTTTGTTGAACTGGTTGAGTCAGAGACATTTGTAACATGATAGTATTTGTTTAACCTGCATAAAATAGACTGAGCATCTCACTGTCTTTCTACTCATACAAGAAGTCAACTGTACTCACCTACAAAGTAGGAGCCTGCCTATGGGTACGTCTAATCAAGGTGATAATTTTCTAGAGTGATAACAGTTCCCAAGTATGTGAGTGAATTAGTAGTTTAGGAAGAGCCATTCGGCAGCTGTCAATGAACAATATTCAGTCTGTCTCTCGGTCTCTTTGTCCATCATGGCCATGCAGGTATTGGCACATACACTTGTCACATCGTTTGCCACATCTTCTAATGATCTATTTCCAACCAAAGTCACCCCATTTCCTACAGTACCCTCATTAAGAATGGCAATAAGAATACACATGCCCAAAAAGGAGACTGAAGAAGTAGAAAACTCCTTGGGGGGAGGGGATGGGCATGCATGATGACATATGTATTTACTCAGTGTCCAGGTCAAATCTTATCCACAGCAAGCCCACCCATACCAGTCCACCACCAATCCATTTGGAAGCTATCGGCTTGTCCTTGGTTGCATTGTTAGGGTTTATTCATTAAGTTAATAAGCTCAATCAGAAATCCATGCAGAATCTTTGGGGAGGAGGTATAAACAAATAAAAAAGGTGTGGATACATTTGTTCATTTATTCCATAAAGTTTCATTAAGGTTTGATTATAATAATAAGCATTAGGTTGGGTTCTAGGGTTCCATAGACATTAAGACTCAAGCCTGCCTTCCAAGAGCTTACAGACTATTGGGGAAGGGGTGAACTGACAAATGAGTTACGACAGTGCAAAGCGTATTTAAGAGGGCCACCAACCCAGGTTATGGGAGGATGTGATAGGGGAGGGCTTGTGTTTTTGGGAGAATGATCCCTGAGCTAATTAAAAAGATGAACAGAGGTTAGCTTGGTGTGTGTGTAGGGTACGAGTTTGTGGTTTGAAGAGAGAGAGGCATTCTCATACAGAGAGGACAAGAGGGAGAAAAAAAGTGTATTTAGGAACTTGAAGCATTACAGATTAATTTTTTAGGGGGTTTGGTGGTTATTTTGGGGACTAGTGCTGGGGCCTGAGCTTGCAGAATAAGCAGTGGCTAGATCATCCAGCTTTTGGTAAGTCATACCATGAACCTGGATGTTATACTGAAGGCATTTGTGGGAATTTTGAGCATGGAGGGAAAAGATCAGTTTTGTTTTGTTTTTTTTAAAGAAAACTCTCTCTAGAGGCCATAAGGGGAAAAACCACTTTGGAGGATCATAAGAACAATGATAATTTTTGTTCTATAAAAAGAGATATTTTTCTATAAAAGAAGTAAATGATAAATCTTCATTTCTATTTTTTTTTCTACTTTTACACACAAATAAGTTTTTGGGCCTCAATTGGATGTTACCAAAGTTTGAAATTTCCGATAATGGATTGTGTAGGTACTGGTCATGTAGGAGGCAGTCTCTTAGCTGGCTGAATAGTACACAGGCACTGCAGGAAATAGCCAGGGTCATGCAGTTTACTCCTACGCGTGGCCATCATGGGGGAGATAGAAGTATGGCTGGTCGAACTGAATTCAAGTCCATCTAAGCTGTTTTCTTCTCCTAAAATCTGACTTTGAATCGAAGGTGTACTACCATGTTTATCGAGTACTGTTATGGGCCAGGAAGGCCCTGGGGCAGGTACTCAATAAATGTGTGTTTCATGAGAGAAAAAAATGAACTCTTTCATTCAGTAATCCAACAAATATTTACTGAGCATTTACTGTGTGTCATAGAATATACTAGCCATTGGGGTTCCAAGGTGAACAAAAATAGGTCCTCATGGGACTCAGAATGTAGTGTAATAATGGATGGGTGAGAACGTAGTTAGAAAGTTAGGAAAAACACATCTCCTTCCTTGTACCAATAAACAGTATTGGAGAATATTTAAATGGATATATCAGGAGGACTTCAGGGCAAAGCTTAGCCTTGGATAGAAAGCCTGAGTGACTGAGACAACGTTAGCCCATTCTCCTTCAGAAAAGGGTGTGTGTTACTCACTAGGTCAGAGCCCTGTGTCTTCTCTCTTAGATGTTCCCAGGTACAAAATATCATGTGTGTGTATATTTTCCTTTTTGTAACTTATGTTTGAATGACTATCACGATTGCTAACTTCTGTTACAAAACTCCACTTATCTAACTGAGCTCAATCTTGGGTAGCTGTATCCAACCTGAGTTAGACTGACAGCCCAAAACCAAATGTTTGGAATTGGGATGACTTGCACAATTTTAAGAATCACCCTTCTGTTTATATTTCTGAAACAAAAGCTCATGGTTTATAAGCAATCATAGTGCCACTTGGATTATAGTCTTTTAAAGTGGGCACTAAGTCAGTCTGAATGCAATAAACCTGGTGTTTCCCAGCAGGAAGCCAAGCGCAGCTCACATTTCAGCAGGCCAGTGTGGATGCAAGGGATTCCTGACTAGGGAGCTGTGGCATAACACGGTATGAGAGTCTTGGGCCAGGGGAGTAGATAGAGGCCTGGGGAATTTTACAGAAAAGGTACCTTCAGTATATATTACTTTTATGATCAAATGACAGAATGTAAAACTCAGTAAAGAATTTGGCTGGTGGTATGCAAACATTAGTTTGAAAAAACAGGGGAAAGAATATAGTTTAAAATATATATATTTACGTGTGTGAGTATATATATATGTGTGTGTATATGCATATGTTTGTGTATGTATATATGGGTTTGTATATGTGTGTATATACATGTCTGTGTATATATATATGTTTGTGTATATGTCGGTGTGTATATATGTGTGTGTGTGTCTGTATCTATCTCACTCCCTCAAATCAAGGATGTTGCTTTGTTTTGGTTTGATTTAAAGCAGACTTTGTTATTTAGCTCAAAATACTTCCAGCTTGGGGGGAATAAACCTCCTAAAATCAGTTTTGAAATACTGCCTATATTACTTCAATGAAACTTTTCTTTATGATTCTCATCTGTCTTTCATATTTATGCAGTATTTTCATTAGTTGTGGGAGAAACTAAACTGGTCAGGCCGTCCAGGGATTTAACCAGTTACCAAAGGCAAACAAACAGGGGTAACTGGCATTTCATCCAGTTTTCACCAGCATGAGAACACTGCTTGAAAGAGGGACACATTTGCATCAGTCCTATTACTTGATGTTTATGAATTGACCTTAACTCATAATTATAGAGTCTAAAAGCTGGTGTTAATACTGGGGATGATCTCACATAACCTTGTTGGAAATGAGAGAAGTCAAGACCCAGAGAGCAGGACGGGAGCTCATGTCTCCTAGATGGACATTTGTAATTTTTGAAATCAGTTTTCCTTCAGGAAGATTTCCCTCAGGGTATCTGTGATCTTGTAGGATTTCTTCACTGCACACCTCCATGGGGCACTGTCCACATTGTCATCAGAGTGAATGGCGCCCCTCAGGGTTGTGCGGCAACTTGAAGTGGTTGGTATACCTTTTGTAACCCCCACCACCACTTTCTCATTGATGGTGATGTATTTCTTTCTAAGTGGAAGGTGCTCAAACACAGTCCTTAAGACTCCATCCAAATTACAACTTGGGTTTTCAAATGTTTCTGTCAGAGAAAGCAGAGATACTAGACAATGACCTGGAAACACAAGGAATACAACATTTTCTTTCAAATCCTAAATTTTAATTGCAGTGCGAGCAATTAAAACGCATGGCGCCAGGACAGTGGTGCCTGAGCATGAAGTGCTGCGGCACGATGGGCATTAGGATGCAGCAAGGCTTTTCAGGACAGCACGTGCGGTGTTGGCTCTGTTTTACCATCTTGGCTGCAGCATCATCGGTACCTCGGACACTTAGCACACATCTCAGAGGTACACACTGAATCAGAGGATCTGATTTGGTCCTACATAAGTCCCCTCTGTGAACCTTTTCTGGGGCTTGGCCCTTGATTTCAGCCACCAATATCTGAAGGGAATCAAGCTGTGTTAGGGTTCTGAAGCTACGACCAAGAAAGAAAGAGAATTGAAAGTGTCCATCCATGTTATTGGCAATGAGTCAAAGAAAACAGTTTAGAAATATTTGTCAGAAGAGGGGCTCAGGAAGTCACGGTTACTTGGAAGGTTTATGGCTAAACCCTCCCTGCCGTTGTCCATAGATAATCCCATCAATTTAAATTATTGAAGCCTCATACACGTAGTTCAGGGCGAAGTTATAGGCACTCCCTAAAATCTCCTGTTCTTCCATTGGTTGGCTAAAACCAGAAAAATGTCTGTGACTTACTAGGCACATGCCTTAAATCAGAGAATTCTGTGCGATTTTACTCTTGGGCTGAATTTGCATTTATATGAATAGAAATAACAAGTATGCATTCGAGGGATGGATTCTGCCTCTTATTTGTTTTTTCAATCCCTTGGTTTTTTTTTTTTTTTTTTTTTTCTTTTTCCCCTTCTTAGCCTTGCACGGGAGTTCATCACTTTTGATTGTTTTAAGGATGCAGGCTGAGGCAGGGGGGATCCAAAGTAGAAGCTATACAGAGCAAGTCAGTGGCAGAGCCCCAGGCTAGGGCCCTGGGAAGAACAGCTCTGAGTACTGCTGCTTAATACTGGCAGCCTCGTATGGGGAGCAGGCTATTACAGTTGCAGGCTTATTCAGTAATTCTGACTTTCTTTAAATGTTGCTAGAGCTGCTCACGTCACATATGTGAGATTTGTTTCTTAGTGCGGATCCATAGAAGTGAGTTATTTTTTTCCTAGTATGTTTATCAAAAAAGGCAGTTTTACCTCAGTAATACCCACATGAGCAAAGCAAGAAATCGGGTTTTACCGATAGTTCTTACATCTCTAATCTGAAGTAATAATGATGATACACCTAACATTATTGCTACCCCTACGGTGACTTCTGGCTATTTATTGCTTCCCCTCTTTGTACCAAGGGCAGTGCAGGTGTTCCACTGTGACTGGAGGTGGATTATATCAAATTGTAGAGCAGGTTTTTGTCAGTCCCTGGTCTGTTTCGAATCTCCATGGCTGCCTCTGTGATCTGTGATCTCAAGGTTTATAACCATGCTTTGTGGAAATTCCCAGAGAAGTAGACTTCTTTCTCTCCCCCTAGTCCTACTGAGCCTGCAGAGAAATAGTCAGGGTATGTGATAGCTCCTTTTGTAGGAAAGACCATGGGTTGCAGAAATATAAAGTCAGTGTGTGAGCAGAAATACGGTAACACTGCCCCTGGATGTGTTACTAGAGTTCTCATTTCTAACCATCCGTTAAATCTGATAGTGAGGAAACTGTGGGAACCCTGGCATTCAAACCTGTTCTGTTTCAATAAGAGAGTAAGATGGTAGCTTCCATTGACAGTCACGTTCTTGTGTGCTCGGCACAGACAAAAACATGAGAAATTGCGCTGGTTATTTTCTGTCCCATGGGCCGCTTGGAGCTCTGACTCTACCTTAATGTGAAGCAAACCACTTCTGCAAAGAGCCCACTTAGGAAAGGGCTTCTGCTCGACATCTGCCTACGGAACAGTTTACCCTCTCCGGAAAACAGAACACTTCACTCCCAGGAAAGTTGATTACCTGAGAAACAGACCTAATATTCCAGTACAGAGAAAATGCAAAATCACTTCTTTTATTTTCACATTTTTCTACTGTGCCAGAACGAATTACCTGTTCCTCTGTACATCTGGAAGAAGGAATGCCACACTAAGGATAAAATAACTTGATCGAAGAGGCATTTGTTACTTCCAAGTAATGATTATTTGGCCCCATTTCTTCGCATGCTCAGCAGGAAAATGTGTCCTAACTAATACAGTCCACACACAATCAGAATGTGTTAGCATGGGGAACGTCCTGTATACACACATGCTGGTGCAAAGGTAGCACTTGCTAGCTGCTTAGCTTGTTTTGCACTGCTTGCATTTTTCATGTTTTCTTTGATTCCAACACGATTCGAGATTTGTACAGGTGTTGGCAGGAAGGTCCTTGGGGAGGACCCACTTTGCTTTTCACAGACCTCATTTAGTCTATAGAGAGGTAGCAAGATCATTGCCAAAACACAGTAAAGGTTACTTAGGAATGAAAACAGAAATATCCTAGATTTAGGAAACATTAAAATGACCCTGTGGATGGCCATGTTAAACCACCCCTATTGTTGGGGGGATTGCCATGTTAATGTTGTTTTTGTAACAAGCTTTACTCATGAGTGCATAAATTTTATGTATACCCACACCATTAACTTGCTACAGTATGGAAACAGGACAGGTTCTTGTGACACCAATTTATTTCCAGCACTTGCACGCATTATGCATGATTTACTGAAATTTGTTTCGATCCCTGATCTCCTCTTTATCCTCTCGCTACCTGAGCACTTCAGATCCGATTCCCCAAGTGGCTCCTCTTACAGTGCCCTTGCTCTGTTCCTGCGAGTGGTCATGAACTCATGAGTCAGGAGTGGGTGGCCAGGTCTGCCTATCTCTCCAGCTTCATCAGTGCTAAGGATGTGTTTCTATTGAAGGACCAGCTGCGATGGCGTTGGAGCAGAGAACTGTCGCCTCATGTGCATTATAAGCAAATGACTAAGTGGGGCTCAGTGTTAATATTAGAAAACGAGGACTCTGCCGTCACTCACAGCTGAACCTAACGGGTGGTCTCGACCCCCTCCCTCCTGCTTTTGGCATTAACTTGCCCTCCCCACGGAATAATTGCTGGTTGTCCTTGTGATCCACACACCACAAGCCATGGAAATGAGGGTGCTGTCATGACTTCCGCATTTTAACTAAGGAAAGGTGAGCTGTGAAGGGGAGAATGCTTGGCTTGAGCCCCACTTGGCATGAATTCACTTTAAAAGTACTTTGCCAAGAAAGCAGAGACCCAAGTGCAGAGTAATTTCGTTCCCCACCCCCCACACCCCCAGCATGGTAAGTTATTCTCTGAACTACTGTAATTCTTACGACTCTGACATGGTTATTGCTATTTCAGCTGTGTGTGCTGTGAGATCTGAAAAACTCCCAGTTAGGAGAAACCCTGTGTTTTAAAATGTAGGATGCCACTGAATTTACTGAGATGTATGACTTTAGGATGGAGGCTTCTGGAACTGCCGGTCCATCATATGGCAGAAGATAAGGGATAAAACTATCAAATACTCACTTTAATAGATGGACAGACATGATTTGATAATTCCACTGATCTGAGGTATAAATTGAAGAAACCACAGTGACTGTTTTGAGCTCCTCAGACATTGCAGTGATACCCTGTAGGATCAGTGCAATAATGGAAATGACTCAGTACCTTCCCTATGAACCCAGTTTGTAGAAGAGCCTCATCATTTAGATGTAAAACTGACGAAACAAAACTTGAACCTGGCAATGGCTTAGGTACAAATGCTTTTTGCTCACAAACTTTTCCAAATTCTCTCCATGGTTCCACTGCCTAAAGATGTAGAACAAATATGCTTTCTTTGTGTACCTGTAGGAAGAAATGACTTATAAAAAATACATTAAAATGAGAAAACAGATTTTGGTCATTTTGTTTCTATTGACTTTTCCATGTTAAAAAAAAAAAGTCATAAACCCCCTCACAACCAGGAACTATTCATTGTAAAGGTAAATGGTACCAGTGAAATAATTCACAGTATGACACTGGCTGAGTGCTTTGCCCTGAATCAGAGTTCCAATTCCCAGCTCCTTGATTTGGGATTTTGGCTAAGCCCATAAACTTCTCTGAAAGTCAGTTTCTACATTTTTAACATGGAGAAAATGATGGAATCTGCCTGTCAATGTAACATATTCATTTCCTCTCTATGAGCCCGAAAGGCTGCCCTCAGGTAGAGACCATGTGACATGCTGACAAGCGCCTTGGGTCAGGAGTCTGGCTTCTGCTCCTGCCCTTGTCGCTATCTGGTTGGTGACCCCAGGCAAGTTACTTACTCTCCATTAACTAATGTCTTTGCCTGAACAAGGTTGATAGTGCATTTTGTTCTTATATACATGACATATTGGGCTGAGTTCTAAGAAATTGCTATGTTTTTCCAGCTCTAGTGAGATATAACCAATGTACCATATCATGTAAGTTTAGGACGTTCACGTTAATTTGGTACACAAATACATTGCAAAGTAATTACCAACACAGTGTTAGCTAACAGCTCCATCACCTCACATAATTACCATTTCTTTTACGTGCTGCGAACATTTAAGGTCTACCATTTTAGCAACTTTCAAGAATACAGTGCCATGTTGTTAACTCATCACAGTGCTGTGCATTAGATACCCCAAACTTACTTGTCTTATAACTTGTCCTTCTATCCATAATGATGCCTTTTTTATTTTATTATTATTTTTTTTTTACAGTGGGCTGTTGTTTTGCCATTAATTACCTCAGGCCCTCATTGTGGCATTTATTTTATTTCACTCTAAAAAAACTAAATAATGCAAAAGAAGTCTTGTATGAAGATGGGGAGATGTTGGCAAGAAGACTGATCTGTCTTTATTTACACTTTAACCAAGTTTCTAAATGAGGATGTAGTTCTCTGTATCTGTATAAAACAGAATGGAAATGCATCCAATTCTCTGGCTAGAAAATGGCCTTTTTTCCAACTACCTGATTTTTTCCCTCCAAATATTTCAATGCATATTCAGATCATCTTAAAAAGAGTAGCCACTGCCTGCTTTGAAAACACGACTACTTACCCTCTCTCTGGCATATAAAATACTCACAAGCGCTGCTTACGCAGCAAGGCATGTTAACATAACTGCAGGAAATAAGAATTATAGCTAATATTTATTGGGCACGTGTATGCTGGATGCTAACTGAAGTGCTTTACATATGCATACTCATTTAATTCTCACAATAATGGCACATGGTAGCTACTGTTTTTTAGCCACATTTAATATGTGAGAAAACTGAAGCAGAGAAAGACTTGCCTAGAAACTTGCTCTGCCGACACCCACAGTACATGTAAAAGGCCAGAGGTTTAAATAAAAAGTAAAAAAATCCATCAAAATAAGGAGACGTTTATCTGTTGTTAATGCCCACGTCTCCACGTTGGCTGACTGTTCTCTCATAGCAGATGGTCTCATTCAGCGAGAGTCAGGCGACGGCTCTGACAATGTGGTAGGACGTGAGGAACGAATTATTTCTCAAAGTGTTTCTTAGAACACCGATTAGAAAAGGCAACTCACCCTACCAGAAAAGCCATCGATGCCTCTGTAAAAACAACAACAACAACAACAACAATAAAAGGCAATTCAAGGGTGGGTGTTGAAAGGGGGTTCCACGCTCAGAGCACTTAGGAAACTGCTTCACACACATCTTTTCAGGGAGGTGCAGTGAACGTTAATTTACTAAAGAATTTTTGAAAATTGAAAAATCATTTTAAGCCCAGAGTTTCCCAGACTCATTCCCTGTGGAGATATTTTCCTCTCCAAGTAATAGTCATACCAAGTTTTGTAGGACACACTTTATGAAGTGCAGTCTTTTGCAGGTGGAGCAATCAGTCGATATTCTGATTGGAGTTGCTTAACTTGGGATCCATGAACTTCCTAAGACTAACTGCAAAATGTTGCACATATATACTTCTTGCCCATATGTACTGCTCACCTTCTGCAGGTCCGCCTACCTTCCAGACCTCAGGTTCATTGCCTTTCTCTGATTCTCAAAGGCATCTCTGACCCCTAGGTTGGTTAAGAATCCCAGACAGAGATCTTCCTTGCAGAAAAACATACATAGTAGGATGAAATCCTTTTTTAGCTAATGTAAAAATAATTTATGGAGAGACCAATGAGCTCATTGTTTGTGTAAAGTTAAAAAAAAAAAAAAAAAAAAAAAGCTGATCTCCCTGACCCCTCCGATTCCAAACTTTTCTAAACACAAACCACTCCAGAAGTGTGGGCCTCTCTTGTACTTGGCATTTCTAAAAAGCGTAAAGTCAGCCCAAGTGCCCTTGCCTCTGAAGCTGTCAGTGAAGAAAAGAAAATCTTTTTGTGTTCCTCTAACCTTTGTTCGAGCCAAGATTAAATGATAAACTGGCTATAATAAATTTAGTTTGACAATCAAGTGGCCTGGTGCTTTTAAATAAGCTGTGAAAAGTAGAGTCCTGCACTTGAAAGGGACAGGACACAAGCGAGAAAACCGCAGTAACCGAGGCAGCGGTGTGACACCGTGTTTCACTCACAAGGGGGAACTTAGATGCGGACAGGGACCTTGTGCTGTTCGCTCACTGTCGTGTCCTTGATCCTTAACATGGTGACTGGCCTGTGGAGATGTTCACTAAGTATCTGTGGAATGAATACAAAGTAGCTCAGAATCTGAATTGACTGAATTTTCATTTTACTGCCAAAAAAGTTCAGGGAGTCCTTCGGGCTTAATCCTTTCATTTTTAATATTGAGAAAACCTAAGCTCCAACTCACACTAAGGGAGAAAAATTCTCAGCACTTGGCTGAGATGTAAGAATTTTATAGAAGTTAGAAACTCTCGGAAAAAGAATTTCCAGAACCAGGTTTGGTTACCTTTAGAAAACCGATACGTTATCCTTCCTAATGTTAAGGTGACATTATGTGATTGAACGTCAACATTTAATAACTGAGAATAACTTGGATCGATAGAACCAGAAAACTGAGAGGTTAACATGATCCAAATCAGACAAAGGTGGGGACCAATATTACATGAATTTTATTGCTCTCAGGTTACAAAGCTTATATTATGATAATTTGCTTCTTAAAAATTGTTCTATATAACAAGACATGGTATGGTTCAATCTATTTGAAACTTCCTTTTTTATTTTTGTTCTCTTGTAATAAACAATGATTTCTTTAAATTGAGATTGTAGCTATATCAGACATGAATTCCTTAATTTTGTTGTCTAAAGTAACCTGAAGTCATTCCATCCACCATGCTTTCCTTCACAATCATAGCCAACCCCAGGAAGTAACTATTACCAGAAAATGCAGGCAATTTGGTAAAACTTGAGTCTTTGTCAAGACTTTAACAATAATTTCATATTTATTTCTCTTTGGTATCTTAACTCATTTCTTTTGCCATCTTTGGGGAAAAAACTCAGTTTCTCAATTTTAAAAAGTGAATGATAGGATATCTAAAATACTTTTTTTTTTCTTTTTTAATGAGGAATCCTCACCTTTAAAGTGCAAAAGACAATCAGCAAATTAGAAGCTTGTCAAACTACTGGAAATATGTTGGACGTCTTAGTGAAATGGGAAAAGCAAAAATTGATCAGATTCCCAGACTTTTATTGGCTCTTGGAAAACAAGAAATAGGTAACTCAGTGGCACTTTTCTCAAAAATGTGACTGCCTCAAAGGCTTTTGTGCTTTGATTCATGTTGTCAACAATCAGGACATGATTGCAGTTAAAATGAAATGAGGCAGTGGTGTTGGGCCAGGGGAACAGGGCCTGGACATTGACGTTGGCGCTTAGAAACAGACAGAAGTCACTGCTAAATGACAGAATCATAATGAAGTTACTTCTCTTCTAACAAAAATCAGCAGAGGATTTTCCTTTCACCTGAAGGTTTACTAACAGAGTCTGGTTTGTTAATGTTTTGTTTCTCTATTGATATAACATCTGACAATGTGTCTGAAATATATTGCATATACAAACAATCAGCATGTTCCTTGAATATTAAGAGAGTTAGCTTTGGGACTTTTTCACTTGCATACAAATATGCTTTATTTCTTCCTTATTGTGGTGTGTATTGTGTTTTCAGTATAAATATTTAACATATCAAGATTTAATAAAACTCAAAACAGAACTAACAGCTTGAAAAGTAGCTTCTTAGCCTATAAAATAACTCTTGTATTCATCTATGTACAAACCTGTGTTTCATTAGCTCATAATGATCATTAAGTAGTAGGTTTTAAAAACTTTACCGAAATGTATCTTTAAAAGAGAAGTCATAATGACTCCTTTGTGGATATGCTAGGACTTTTTTTTTTTTAAGTAGGGAGTATATATTTAAAATATTGTGTGCATGTTTAAAGACCACCATAAAAACTATTTGTTATCCAGATTTTAATGAAAATAGAAACACACTTGTCATGTATAAACATGAGAGCATATATTTACATCATCACTTCCTGTCTTCTATCTTCTTAAAAATTATTAAGATCAATACTAATACAGAGAAAGTACAATCATCCTATTAATGCAAGAAGGGCAGCAGTTTGGATTCTGACTGTCTATCTCCCTAATATAGCCACTTTGCTCACAGAGGTGGTGGTTCTCATGGACGGAGTGTAGTGTTACAAGCCAAGGCCCAGTTAATGTGTACAGGGGTACGAGGAAGTGATGCTTCAAGTCATAATGCTGATGATCCCTTGCATTTGGGCAACCCATGGTCACTGGGGGACTCAGAGTATCTCATGCTCACATCTTCTTGAGCTGGAGGAATAAGCTCTGGGAAGGCTGGTCAAATTTTATTGACAACAGTTTTAGGAAGGGACCTTTTTATTTGGAAATGGCTGTAAAAAGTTCTACTGTTTTCTGTGATTTTAAAAAGAACAAAACTCATTAACAAAAAAGCAAAAATATGGGAAAGTAAGAGGAAGAAGAGGAAAAAGCAGGAACTGTGGAATCCTAGCCTGGCCTCTACGTACTTTTCTCGTATTTTTTTTTTTTTCTTTTCTTGTCTTAGACATGCTCTTCTGTAAATGGCATAATAAAACTTTGTAGGGTCTTGACAATTAAATGAGATACCGCATGTACATTGCCTAGCATGCTTCCTAAAACATGGTATCTTTTGAATAAATAATACTGTTACTGTTTTTAATATTGTTACTTGAAAATACAGTAATCTAATAGTCTACCATCAAGTGTTAAACATTTTAACATTTTCATGTATTCCCTCCCATTCTTTTTTTGCTAGAGATGCTTTTACATTGTTGAGACCATATTGTATGCAGTTTTTTATACTGTGTTTTATTTAACAGAATATGGTATCAAAAAGAGATAACTCTTTTCAGGTATCAAGTTGGCAACAGTGATAAAGGTAACACTTGTGACTGAGTTACAAGCGCTGTTGTACAGCACTGGTGAGAGTGTCAGCCGGTATAACCTTTCTAGAAAGCAATTTAGGAAATATATTTCAAGAGCATTTAAAGTCATTTACCTTTGGACCTGGTAATTTTACTTCTATATAGCCAGTCTCAGGAAACAAGTGAATATCTGAACAAAGACTTATGGTCAAGGAAGTCCACTGAAGAGTCATTTGTAACAATAGGAGGATCAGAGAATCATTACTGCCACCATAAGGAAACTGCTATATAAATTATACTGCATTCAAAATATAAAAATGTTTACAAAGAATAATAATATGGGAAAGGATTCTTGACATGATGGTGCATAGAATGAGCATAATACATGCTGTAAAACCCCGATGTTTCAATTTAGTTTTTGAAAAAGTGAGCATGTGCAGAGAATGGCCTGGAGAAATAGATGCCTAAATGTTAGTAATGATTACATCTGGCTGTTGGGATTATATAAGATATTCATTTAAGTATTTAGTTGTTTATTGATTTTAATTTATCGAATTTGGTACTTTGAGCATGGGCTGATATAAACATAAAAGGCCAATATGAATGCCTACACACATACACATACATACATATACATCCATGCATATACACACATATTCACCTTTAGTGTTTGCATAAGCTCATATTCAGTGTAGAAAATTTGAGAAATATAAATACATACGTGCATGCATATACACATATATATGCACATATACACTCATATGAGACAGAAGCAAACATTATATCCTGAGGATTTCCCCATGCCATTAGTCTTAACATTTCAGAACTATGTATTTTTTTTTAATTGGAGTATAGTCAGTTTACAATGTTGTGTTCACCTCTGGTGTGCAGCATAGTGATTCAGTAATACACACACACATACTTTATATATTTTTGTCACTATAGGTTACTGCAAGATATTGAAAGGACTATGTATTTTAAGTAGCTTTAGAGTGTTTCATTTTGAGGATACACCATAAAGTCCTTAACCCTTTTTGGTATTGTTCAAAATGTGTAGGTAATTGCAATGTATATCTTTGCACATAAATAGCTTTGTTCGCATTTTTAGACCATTCCCTTTGTGGCACAAAGACATTGTTGGGTCATGTAAGTGAACCTAGGGGTTGGGGGTAGGTTTGTGCTTGTGCATACACATAACTGGATGTGCACCTTCAGGAGTAGGAGGGAGAAAATGAGACCATCCCTTCAGAGAGTGGAGAGGACAATGTGGCACTTTTAGGAAGGAAGGAAGAGGCTTTTTTAATTGGAGACCAGGATATCCTTTGGATGACCTATTGCTTGGGGAGGGAATTTAACCAGCATGCTGCTGAGGCCACATCATGGTGGTTTGTTTTGTTTTGTTTTTTTCCTTTCTTTTTTCTCTTATCTTGAACTTTCTTTGCCAATTTCAGTGCTTGGCTAGGCTTTTCCCTTTTAAGACATGCTTGTGCTATAATGGTTTCCAATGTAAGCACAAAGCGGTTCCCTCAGAGCACCCTGTGCCTGCTTCCATCTTTGCAATTTCTCTACTATGTTGAACCAATCTATCTACTTAAGTGTCTCCAAGCCCTTCTCTTTTGCATGCTTCTCAGGGACAGAGGCTCATTCTTACTCATTTTTATTTCTCCAGTGCCACGAAAGGTGCTTGGCACTAGTGGGAGCTTCATAAATGTTTTTGGGGACCTTAGTACATTGGTAAGAGGTGGAAATCCCAAAGGGAAGGACATGATCTGACAGTGGCCAGGTTCACATGTAACCCTGTGTTTCCTCTCTTCACTTGGCTCCCTAATCACACTGATGATGAATAAATCAGCATGATTTTCATGTTAAGACTTTTCAAAAGAACAGAAACTTTCCAAACCAACCTGAATACATGCTTTTTGTCACAATGTTGACTGCAGCTCATGCAGTCAAGTCTTTCTTCTACAAAATTGCATGAATGTGCTGCTGGTGAGGAACACTGGCCTCCCAGTAAGATCCAGCATGCTCTATGCTGAGCATCTGGCAAATAAAGCAGGGTATTCCCCTAAGTAACTCAAGGGCTTTGTAGAAGTAAGTTATCCAACGTGAAGGTTAAGTTTTGGATTGTGATTTATAGATTAAAAGTGATTTCATCTACATTATCTCACTTAATTTGCTGATTTCTAACATTCCTTTGAGAACAAAGCTGTTCATTCCACAGCGTCAGATAAAACTTTACAATAGAGTGCTATTGAGAAAAGTAATCCCAGTGATGGGATGGCTGTCAGATCATTTTCTACTGCAAGGTATGTGCAAGTGGAAAATATCCTGGCCTTGAAGGACAGGAAGAGGGGGAAATGCCATACAAAGACATAAACACACTAATCAGAGAGAAGTTTTTCATGATTTACAATGTTCCTTGCGCTAGTTCTGGTTGGAGGAAGAAAATCCAGTTTAGCATCTATCATGGTTCCCTTAAAACTGAAAGCCCAAATGTGGGCCAACTTCTCAACTTAATTCCCTGAAATTTTGCAAAGGCTTGCATACCATCAACATCACCATCATCATTATCTTCATCATCACCATCACCATCATCATCACCATCATCATTATCTTCATCATCACCATCATCATCACCATCATTATCATCATCATTATCACTATCACCATCATATCATTATCACCATTATCATTATCACTATCATCATTATCTTCATCATCACCATCATCATCATCACCATCATTATCATTATCATCATCATCACCATCATTATCATCATCACCATCATCATCATCATCACCATTATCATCATTATCACCATCATCATTATCTTATCATCACCATCATCATTATCATTGTTGTCATCATCATGAACACTTAATATGTATTTGCTATTTGTCAAACGTTATCCTAAGAGCCATATGTGAATTGCTTAAATTAATCCTCCAAGAAACCTGTAACTTTATTGTTATGCACATATTGGAGATGAAGAAACTGAGGCACTTTGCCCAAGGTCAAAAAAAGAGGTGAAATAGGAATTTAAACCCAGCCATTCTGATTCCAGTCTCTCTATTAATTAATACACAGCACTGCTTCTCTAAATTTTTATCTTTATATACTTTCTCATAAGCCCAAATCATCTCTATTTGCTCTGAATCTCTTAAGTACTAGTACTTTATAAGTATATTTTTATGGCATCTTTCAAATCACATTCTGTCTTGCAGGATAGCCATTGGTGTGCAAATGCTATATTCTCCTTACTTTCTCTGCTCCAGTGTCACTAACCTTTCTCAAAGTTGGTATTTATTTGCCTGCTACCTTCCCCATGGAGCCTTTCTATAAACAGCTTCCTCCTCTTGGGGTCTGCTTTTACTTCTCCTTCATCGAAATCAGTATTTCTCAATATTGCTTGTGCATTGGAATCACCTGGGGATCCTTACATAATACTGATGCCTGGGTCTCACTCCCAGACATTCTGACTTTCTTGATATCCTGGTGTGGCCAGGGTATCAAGATTCCCCAAAGCTCCCAAGTTATTTAAATGTGCAGCCCAAATTGAAAAACACTGGTCTGAGCATTTCCTGCTCATTGTGCGTATCTCACCCATGGCACTTTCGCCCGTTTCCACTAGGGTTCGATGTCCCCAATACAGTCTGTCATAAAACGATGTAGTTACATCTCACAGACCACTTGAAATTGGTAGTACCCCTGGTAAGCCATGTGAAGAAAGTGTATGAGTGAGGAGGGGTGTATGAGTGATAAGCTGTGTCATGTGTTAAGTCACATAAGATGAAAGCAAAGACGTGACCAATGGACTTACTAACATGGAGGTCGCTGGCAATCTTGACAAGATCGACAGAGGTCACTGGAGTGGTGGGAAACAAAACCCTTGAGTAGAAAACCAAAAGATGATGATGCAAGAGAGAGAGGGAGAAAATTGTCAGAGCAACATTCTTAGTTGGAAGAAGAGTGGGGTCTAGTGTATGTCACTGATTTAATCCTTGCCCAAACCCTAAGAGGTAGATATTATTTCTATTCCCATTTCACATATGAGGAAAGCAAGGCTTAGTCAGGTTACTAACTTGTCCATGGTTGCAGAGCTCACGTTGTCAGGGCTGGGATCAGACATGAGCCTACCTGCTCATAATGCTCATAGCAAATACATCCCCTTGTCTCTTATTGGTAAGAAATGCACTTTTATTTTCAGCCAAGTCAATTTTATATACATTTCTTCCTTAGCGTCTTTTCTTAATTTCAAGTACCTGTTTCTCCCACAGCAAATTTGTGCTTAATGATAAACTATATGTCATCTACATAAACTAGATACCAATGCACTCTTTAAATTAAAAGAATCTTGGAACCTGAAGCTCTAACAAAACTATTGAGCACATTAGCTTCCTGTAAATCAGTGACAGAACTGCCTGTACTGGTGTCTCTTGACTTCAGGTGTCCTAATAGAGAGTCCTAGCCCCCGATACAAGTAATTCTCAAGATCTCTTACAGTCTTGAAGGAGCCTCATAGCAGCCTCTTGCAAGCTGTCCTGCAAATGACAGAGCTGATGACTGGAGACTGTGAGGCAGAGGATGAGTTGTGGTGGGGAGAGCAGCATCACACCTGAGCCTTGACACGCTAACACCTGGGGTGATGCAGTAAGAGGAGAAACACGCTGATAAATGCTGAACAACCCGCTCTAGGGGAAAGATGAAGCTTGATTTGTAGTATTTGCCTACTTCTATAATGTAAACATTCTCCCCAGGGCTAATTTCAAGGCATCAGCGTGAAGTCACTACCTGGGAGCCGGGAAGAGATGAGAACCATAGACTCTCCAAAGTCTGTGCAAGCTGGCTGCAGCACACTGTCAGAGAAGAAAGGAAAAGTTCTTCCTCGTGTCTCTCAGTGGCCATTCTCACTCATTCCTCGAGGCCCCAAGCATCTCCCAAAGCAGCACAAAGAGGCAGAAAGAACATTGTATTCAAAGTCTAGAGAATGGTGGTCTGGCTGTGATTCAGTCAATCATTAGTCTTGTGGCTTTTGCCAACTGACTTATTTTCTCTGGACTCTGACTGGTAATGAAGCAGCTGGCTCTTTAAGGCTGTTGAGAGTTTGAAGATGCTGTGATGCAGTTGCACACAGGATGTTGAAATCAGCCCTCCCTCCCCTCCATAGGGGTGGAGAAAAATCTCCTTGTAAAACTGCGCTAATTATGCTTTTGACTTTCAGATGAAAACACTGTCTTTCCTCAGTAGCTTTCCCGTGCTGTTCGCTATCACTGTGGCCTGTGAGATTTCTCAAAGAAACCAGCAGGGAGACTTGAGGCTGTTCATGTAGCATGTTCCCAACGAGGCTGTCTAAATAATGAAAAGGAGGATGTAATCACACCAGATAACTTCTCATTCTGGGGGTAGATAGAACTGCAGTCTTAACCTTTAATTTTATGGCTTTCCCATCTTTTGCTAACCCTTTAACATTATATTAACAAAAGATGGACTGGGCAGGAGCAGGAAGGGGTTTAATGCTCCTTATGATCTATTTTAACATTTTTATCCCTCTTAAAAAATAAATTTGCTGTAAGAATTAAAACTGTATTTTATCCTTTGAAATGCAGCCCTGGATGATGTATATAACTGCACTGGCAGCCAGTCAAGTCTACACAAAGCCTGAATTGAATCTTCCTTCTGACTACAGCTGTGCGTGATATTTTATGCAATTTTTTATGCTGGTCATAAACGAGGTAGAAACTGCGATTATGCCAATTTTGGAATAACACATCACCACCAAAAGAGTGACCACCAGTTTTCAGACGTGTATGGATTTACAGGATCCAGCCCTCCTTTTCTCATCATTAGATTGCGTATTGTTGACTTGATAAAAGATTTCTAGGTGAGATGCCTTAGGCACTTTATATCCTACTGCTAGAGAACATAGGACTGCAAAAACGTATCACGATTTCCTCTTACAACACTGGTAAAATGTAGCCCCTTAGCTACCGAATATTCTGAAGGAGGGGGTAGGTTTTAGTTGTAAACATAATCTATTCTGTTATATATGCAGATGGATTGATATATCTGTCTAGACAAAGACCAGAATTAATGGAAAGAGAGGTTTTAAAGAAATTTGCCTTGATATTCAAATATCATATTTTACTATGTTGCATGAAACGGTGTCAAGAAAGAAAAAATTACCTAACAATCAGAAGCTGATGCTTTTCTGTTTCTTGTCTACATTTGACACATTACAGATGCTTTCTGTCTATATCTGGTATTAACACAGAGATTATCTTTAAACAATTTAAATTGGAAAGCTTGAGAATTAAAATGTTCAGTAAATGATTACAGAAAAAAACAACCCTTTGATATGAACCTTAGCAACCATTTACCAAATTAACATGGCGTTACATTTAGGGCTGTAAAGATGAAGCCATTAGCATGAGTGTGTGTATGTGGGCTGAACCATCAATCAGTTCTTACTGACAAATAAAGCTCGGAGCCAAAGATATTTGCTCCACCAACACCCTGCTGTCATCCTGCAGACCACTTCTGCAGGATGACAGCCCTTCAAGTTGCAGACTGCACTGAGCATGCCATGTGACCAGCACAGAGCATTGTAGCTGCTGGCAATCATATTGGGAGCAGACTTCCTACATTTGAAAATTTGTACGGTGTTCTGGAAAGTTTTAACCAGAGACTGGATGACCACTTGCTAAGGGTGCTGAAGATGATACTGTTGCACTGGATGGAGGATTCTGTTCTTTAACTTACACATTTCCCGCTTAACTTGGTCCCTTATTCCACAAAGAAGGGATACTTGGCTCATTAGGACCATCCGTAGCAACCTTTGTTTGGCATTGAGCAGCTCTCCAAAATAATATGTTGAATATTTGAGCGAATGAATGAATGGATGAATGAATGAATGACATATCTGGCCAGATACCATGTTGAATTTTGTGCCACTAAGTCCTACCTCTGAGTAGCGTCACTCATGAGTAACTTCCCTGCCATGTTATGAGTGTTCACATGTGATTCTTACACTGCAGGTGAAATATCAGTTGATAAGGACCTTCTTCCCTCTCATATTGGTTGAATGGAAAAATGAATTAGATTTTGCACACCTTCAGAAACATTACTCAGGATTCTTATTTTGGCATCTTAGGCATCATTTAATAATCAATTCACAAACACATTAGTCTGGCTTGCATAATGTTGGCTGTTCCTGATTGGGAAGGCTGATTGATTAAATTTCAAGATAAAGGAATTAAATAGCTTGAAGGTCAGGTTAAAGTTCTAGTGTATGTAATGACTGAGGAGACTTTGCTGGTTCTTCTTGACCTTAAAGGAGTCACTTATCTAACCAAAATGACATTCATATTTAAAATTTTACCATCAGTTCTAGGACAGTTCTAAGATCTCCCTTGTTTGTAGTTGTGTGATAATCTTTTGTCTAACTGAACTTAAAGACCAAGGTGCAGGCTTTTTTTTTTTTCAAAAGCTTTGCTGTCTTTGTCCACACGTTATAGTTGGATCACCCCTGCAGTGGATTCTATACACATTAAATCTTGAAAACCCCTGATTTCAGTGGGTTCTGTAAGGAGTCAGCCTTGAAAACCACTTATATTTCAGGAGGAACTTTCTAGCACATATTTTACTTACTGTAGTTTATGTGATGATCTTCCTTCTATAATTCATCTTGCCAACCTTGATACAAAAAGTCATAAACAATTCCGTTTCCAGTTACATTCACGTTATACATTCTTCTGGTGGTCTATCACTGTCGTATGGGGAAGCTACCTCTTCTGACAGCTCTTAGATTTGAAATTCCTGGGTGTTGGATTTAATGCATCCCCTCTTGAATTTTGTATTTTGACCTGATAACACTGGCTTTTGGTTTGTAGCATAAACCCTGTTATTCATCAGCAGCCATCTGTCACATTGATAAAAGAATTTTTAGAGAGTGATAGTGATTGATTTTGAAATGCACATGACTTATCACTTACAATAGTAGAGGTGCCATAAAGGTAGAATAAACATGGCAAACAAAAGACCTGCTGACCTATTTTTGCTTGAGCAGGTAGCAGTACATTTTTTTCCCAGCTAATTTGTTGTAAAAAGAAAAATTCATTTCAATCCCTCTTGCGTACATTACATGAAACTGTAATCAAATGAGATGAAGACTATAATCAAATGAGATCAAGTGAAATGAATGGTCCATTTGTGAAAGAGGGAGGATTTGTAAATAACATGTCTCAAAAAGAGAAGTACAAATGGATAAGGATTAAGTTCATCACCCCTTGGGAGCAAGAACAAAAACATCACATACATGTCTTGCATTTCATCCATTTCAACATCCTTACAGTTTTAGTCTAAGCATAGGATTTCACGAGGTTATGTATCTCTTATGGACAAATTCAGTGTGACATCTTTTCCAGGTGTGGGAATTAGTCTGCTTGGGCTGCCATGACAAAATACCATTGACTGAGTTACTTAAACAACAGAAATTTATTTCTCACAGTTGTAGAACTGGGAAGTCTTAGATCAAAGTGCTGGCGAAGGTTTCTGGTGAGGGTTTTCTTCCTGGATCCTAGCAGCAGCTTCATGTGGCAGATATCTCTCTCTCTTCTTTTTATAAAACCACAGTCCTATCAGATTAGGGCCCCACCGTCATGACCTCGTTTACCCTTAATTACCTCCTAAGGACTCTATCTCCAAGTATAGTCTTATTGGAGATCAAGGCTTTACCATAACAGAATTCAATCCACAGCAGTATAGTTATGAGTTTTCATTACCTGGGCACTTTAACAAATATTTACGTAAAGGTTCAAGGTGTTATGCTGGTGGATAAAAAAATAAAAAAGACAGGATTCTCAATCCTCAAGAGTAAGAATTTACTGTAAGATTACAGTAAAGCTTGTTGGCTTCTTGCTCTCAAGGGACTTACAAAGCAAAAATAAGGTTAAGAGACACAAAAGAAACATCAAAATAGGCAATAAACGTTTACAAAAAAAAAAAGGAAGGTCAATTCATTTGGGGAGGAGGGGGCATGAAAGGGTTCATGAGGAAGTAGCATTTAAGATGGGTGCTAGAGGATGGATAGACTTTGCAACAAGTGGAAACAAAAATGAGGATATTTCAGAAATAGAGGCTAACAATATATTATTTTCTATTGCTGCTAAAACAAATTACTGTAAACTTCATGACTTACAACACAAATGTATCAAGTCACAGTTCTGTAGGTTAGAAGTCTGGTCCCACTAGGCTAAAATCAAGGTTTCAGCGGGGCCACATTTCTTTCTGGATGCTCCAGGGGACAGCCTATTTATTTGTCTTTTTTACTGTCTAGACGCAGCCAGAATTCCTTGGCTTATGGCCTCATCTTTCATCTTTAAAGTCAGCAAGACTGCATCTCTCTGACTTTAGCTGGGAAAAGTTCTCTGCTTTTAAAGACTAATGTAAATGGATTGGATCCACCTGAATAATCCAGGATGGTCTCCCCATCTCAGGGTTAATGACCTTACTTACATTTGTAAAGCACCATTTGCCATGTAAGGTAACATATTCAAAGGTTGTGGGGATTAGGATGCCGGCATCTTTGGAGGAGCTATTATTCTGTCTACTATATGGGCCAAGGGTAGAGCTATTCTAGGATTCATTTGCTTATTCAGTAATTATCTCTTAGGGAATGAATACATGCCAGGCAATACACTCTGTGGGTGCAGAGTTTAATGGCTGAGGGTGCAATTCCAGCTGAGTAGAGGAGCCATTAGAAGGTATCTACAAGGGTCAGGGAAAGTCTCAAGTAAGATTAACCGTCCTTCCAGTGTTTTACATTACATTAAGCAGTCCTTTTCAGAACTAGGAAAGGGGAAACTAGGTGTAAGTTAATTGACTACATGAAGTCTCCTTTTAAATAGTAGGAAAAAGAAAATCTCAGAACCACAAGTGCCTTGTCTGCTTTACTGAGAAGGATAAATTGAAGAACAAGATGTGGGGGGAAAACTGGAAATAATATAGGAGACTCAGGAGACCTTTTAGAACAGAAAGCAACTCTAAAAAGAAGAGTTAGATAACATCTGAATGAATTCAATATTTAATGCATAAGAAGAATAAATTGTAATTTCTAAACATTTCAGCAGAGCCACAGAGAGAGCCCAGAAGTACAAACATAATTGATCATCACAATTTCTGATAGTCAATTCAGCTTACATCTGGATCCCATTAATGAGTTATTAGGATTCAAAAGTTTCCAGAATGAGTGTCAAATGGCTTTCTGATTCTGAAGAAAGAGAGACAAAATTATAATGAAGATTGGGATGTAACAGAGATTTAATTTAAAAAGTGAGCCAAAATTGAGCCAAAATTATATATATTTTATGATCCTCTAGTCACAGATGGGATCTTATTTTAATAAGTTCATAGTTATATAGGGTATAAAGTATATTTTGCTGATAACTTTATTAATAAAAAGAAAATAGCCAGCTTCTATTTTGATATAGTACCCTGATCACATGTGTGTGTTTCCTTTCCTTCAAGAGGCCATCCTTAAATTGATCATAAAGTGATTGATACAAAAATGTATAAATCTACAATCATGGAGCAAATAGGAAATGAGCCATCATCAGTAGGAAACTTCAACAACACTCTAGAAGAAGGATTAAAAATGAGGTTTAAAGTGGAGCAGAGAAAGCTATTGCTGAAATTATGCAGTAAGGGGTTACAGCCAAGCAGAGAGTAACTGTGCCCTGCAGAACCTCAAAGCAATTCAGTTCTCAGATACACAGAGTAGAGCAAAGCAGGCGATGAGGAAGAGAATAACAAGGTTGTTTTCCACTCAATTGTATCCCCCTTAGCACCTGCCTCCCCGCACCAACCCCACCAACCAAATCTGCAACATGTAGGAGTGAAGACTTCTACCTCCCAGGCAAGTTCAACATCAACAGCAAACAAAAAAATTTTAAAGTAGTAAATTTTTTCTTTAAAGAAAAAAAAATACTGTTTTGGGGGTGTATGAGTGGCATCTTAGGAACTAGAGGCAATGACAGATTGTGAAGTTTTCATGCTTAAGAGCAAAAAAAATCTAATTTAGGTTAAGTAGAAATCTTCCAACAAAATGAATGCCTTATGATCATTTAATCAATTACTTGACATTTAATATGAATGGGCAGTCAAAGATCTGTCACCCTTGAACAATTGACTGTTTTGTTTAGATCCAAGTACAATCAGCCCTTCATATCCGTGGATTCTGCATCTATTTGGGTTGAATCCAAGGATGCAGAACCTGCAGGTGCCAATGGCTGACTGTACTATGTGCCATTTTATGTAGGAATTTGAGTGCTGGCAGATTTTGGTATCCATGATGGTCCTGGAACTGGTCCCCTGTGGATTCCAAGGGATGACTAGATAATTTGGGAAGTGATCTCTAGAAACTCTAGTGGGAAGGTGGGAGAGTGAGACTAGGAAGGGAAGGAGGCAATAAAATCCTGTGTACAACCGGGGCCCAGTCTCACGGAGGACCTCTGGGCCACTGAAAACTTGCTACAGAGTGATTCACGCAGCAGGCAGGGATCCTGTGAGCTGCTATACCCAGAAAGTGAAAGAGAGAGACAAGAGATGGAGAGAGGAAGAAAAGGAAGGAAGGAGGAGAAGGGAAAAAAACACATTGAGAAAATAGCACCCTTTCCAGGAGTAGTATGAACTTCCAAAATAAAATACAGATTAAGTTCTCAAGTAGATTTGAGAAGAAAGAAACTTCATTAGTAAAAGTGAAACAGTATACTATATAAAAAGTAAAATCTGAAAACTTGAATGATCTCTTGGAAGTTAAAAATGATTATAACTAAAAATATTACATGGATGTATTAGAAGAAAAGTTAAAGCATTTTATGAGAAAAAGGAAAAATAGAGGGAAAAGGAGATGGGAAACTCCAAGTTAATACAAACATACACTGGTTATATAGGAAGGGAAATGTGATTACAGTAAACTACTTGGTTGTTAGTGAAAAAAATGATGTTGTCAGTTATAATGTTACCCTATTTATAGTTCCAACATTTAGAATCATCCTATGAACAAAGCTGGATAGACAGATTGTAAATGTCACCAACTTTTTCCATGTAAAAGAACAGATGGCAGTCATGGGAAGTAGAAAGGGAAAGGTGGGGTGAAAGGAAGTGGGAGAGACATTAATATCTTCATCTTAATCAAACGGGAAATCCAGAGGGCATTTCTATAGTTTTGAAAAAAGAAATAGAAGTAACGGTATCATTTAAAAGTTCAAAAAAGTAGTGATAATTCAAGCCCTTACATTAATTGACTTTTTAGTATGTGTTAAGATTTTGCTTAAATTACATTTAAAAGTGTGGCAAATTGCTGCAGATTCTTTGAAACCCATTCATCAGGTGAGAAGCAGGCTGTATGCCACCCAGTGGGAGCAGGAGCCCACTTCAGGCTCACGACTTCATGTCTCCACAGCTGTTCAGAACTAATATGTGTTGTTCATCAGACTCACCAGTTACAGATGATGATATACTTAGATTTAAGAGCAAATACTTTTGGTAGAATTACATGAGTGGATAAGAGAGAGTGACTATTGTAGAGTGCCAGCATGGAACATTGGCACAAACTTTGGACTTCGGTCCAGGATTAGAAATCAGAGGTACAAAGTCAAAGACTTGCTTATATTGCTGACTTGCCAAGAGACTTTGGGCAACTTCCCTAATTTTGCTCTAACAAATGTCTCCGTATCTCTAATCAGAAAAGCGCTATTCTTGTCTATAAATATAAGGGTCAAATATAGTAATATATATAAACATTATTAATGCTTATTGATCTTTATTTGTATGATCATTTTATACCTACCGTATTCTATCTGATTCATTAATTAGTGGATTTCCAAATTGTTTAGCACAGAATTAAGGACTCCAAATAGAGTTCGATTTGAAATCGAACATTATTTGATTATTTTTTAGGTAGATAATGACATTTGTCTTGTTTATTTATTAAATAATTGAACAAGGTTAAAATATCTATGGCTTGAATATTGAGTCTTTAAGGTCTTTAGATATACAGATTAAATATTATATTTTCAGTTACATTTAATTATGGCAGGTCTAATTTTTAAATATGCTTCTGCTCTAGTACTTATTGCTTCAGAGAAACATATCAATCCTAACTTTATATTATAAAATAAATTTTGTATTTTGTAGTCATAAAATAGAATATTTTCCTTATAAAGCATTTTACAAAACTTAGAGAAGAAAATTTCCAGTAATTTCAACCACCTAGATAACTTCCATTAATATTGTAATGTATTTCTATTCTTCTGTCTATACATTAAGACAAATTTTTAAAAACATTGGATAGTGTGGTTTATGTTCTGTTTTCCACAAAACATTGTATCATAAATCTTTCTCCATGTCATTATATATTCTTCAGAAATATTTTTATTGGCATATATTCAAGTAAATGGATGATCAATATATATTTCAAACTTTACTATTGACATTAAATTGTTTCTATTTTTTTTGATGTTACAAATTTACTATGATATTTGTTATGATAAATAACTTATATAAGTCCTTCACTTCACCTTTGAAAATATTTTTAGAAAAAATTCTTAGAATAATTAAGTCAAAGCATGTGCTTATTTCTAAATGTCAACTTACCCTAGTCTCCCCAAATATTAAATATTATGATTTTAAGACTTTCCTAATGATAGGAGTTAAGGGTTATTTCATTTATTCAAAATTGAGGTATAATTGATGTGCAATATTACATAAGTTACAGGTGTACAATATAGTGATTCACAGTTTTAAAGGTTATATCTCACTTAAAGTTATTATAAAATATTTGCTATATTCCCCATGTTGTACAATATATGATTGTAGCTTATTTTATACCTAATAGTTTGTACCTCTTAATCACCTTCCCCAATATTGCCCTCTCTCCTTCCCCCTTCCCATTGGTAACTACTAGTTTGTTCTCTGTATGTGTGTGTCTTCCTTTTTTTTTTTTGTTATTTTCATTAGTTTGTTGTATGTTTAGATTCCACATATAGGTGATATCATACAGTATTTGTCTTTCCCTATCTGACACATTTCACTTAGCATAATGCCCCTTCAAGTCCATTCATGTTGCTATAAATAGTAAAACTTCATTCTTTTTTATGGTTGAGTAGTATTCCACTGCATATAAATATAACACATCTTATTTATCTGTTCATCTGTTGATGGACACTTAGGTTGCTTCCATATCTTGGCAACTGTGAAAAATGCTGCCGTAAACATTGGAGTGCATGTATTTTTTTGATTCAGTGTTGTTTTGTTTTGTTTTCTGGATATATTCAGGAGTGGAATTGCTGGGTCAGATGGTAGTTCTATTTTTAGTTTTTTGAGAAACCTCCACACTGTTTTCCACAGTGGCTGCATCAATTTATATTCCTACCATCAGTGGCCAAGAGTTGCCTTTCTTCACATTCTCACCATTTGTTGTTTGTAGACTTTTTGATGATGTTTCGACAGATGTGAGGTGATATCTCATTGTGGCTTTGATTTGCATTTCTCTGATGATTAATGATGTTGAGCATCTTTGCCTGTGCTTGTTGGCCATGTACATTTCCTCTTTGGAAAAATGTCTACTCAGTTCTTCTGCACATTTTAAAAAATTAGGTTCGTTGTTTTTTGAAGTTCAGTTGTATGAGCTGTTTATATATATTGGATATTACCCCCTTATTGGCATATCACTTGGAAATATTTTCTCCCCTTAAATAGGTTGTTTTTTCATTTTGTCAATGATTTCCTTTGCTGTGCAAAAGCTTTTACTTTTAATTAGGTCCCATTTGTTTTTCCTTTTAATTTCCTTTGTTTTAAGAGATGAATCCAAAAAATATTGCTGTGATTTATATGAAAGAGTATTCTGCCTCTGTTTTCCTCCAGGAGTTTTATGGTATCTGGTCTTACATTTAGGTCTAATCCACTTTGAGTTTATTTTTGTATATGGTGTTAGAGAATGTTCTAATTTCATTCTTTTACATGTAACTGTCTAGTTTTCCCAGCATGACTTATTGAGGAGACTGTCTTTAATATACAGTGGAGACATTGTATATTCTTGCCAAGGGTTATTTCATTTTGATTTGTATTTCTTTGATGACTAGTGAAACTGATCTATTTTATATTTATTAGCCATCAGTATTGTCTGTGTGTGATTCTGTTCATGCCCCTTGCCTGCCTGCATTGGTATTTTTGTATTACTTACAAATTTATATAAGCTTTACACATGCTAAACATATAAGTCTTTAATCTATCATGTGTGTTATAATTGATTTCTTTTTGCCCAAATATAAACTGTTATGTATCATGTAAAGTGAAAGGATAAAGTTTATGTATGTCCATAGAACATAGTCTTGTGAAAGAATAAAGATGGAAACATGAGGTAATATTTTCCCAATTCTTTATTAAACTGCCCTTCATGAGACCTAATGTTATTGTTGCTAGAATTAATCCTATGTATAATATTTCCAAGTATATTATTAATGTCATCTTCTTTCCAACACTTCTTCCTATCCTCTACCCCACCCCCCACCATCCCTAAGACATTTGGAGATTTAAAACATCTCCAAAATCTAACGTCATAGCTCAGAGATTTGATCATTTTAAACAGTCTTACTAGAATATGGGTCTGTACCATTTTCTGCCCTCCCTCTTCCACCATTCTTATTCTTTGGCATTTAAAAAAAAATTTAATGATTGGGAATGTCATTGAATTTAACACAGTGAGAGAGCATGATCTACAAAAAAAGATAGTTTTATAAGACAGTTAAGGTTTTCTTATTGACATTTCTATTGTAACTCACATTGCCAATTAATTTCTTAATTCATTAGCAACGTAACAGAAGAAAATACTTCGAGAACACTGTGCTTTGTGTAGATGTCTTTTAATTATGGTTAATTAAATACTGTGGAAGGACCTGATTATACCTTTGAGTATTTCTTAATCTGAAAAAAGGGAAAGGGGAAAAAAACAAGCTTTGTAGTCATGAATAGACTGAACAAAAGCTGAATTCAACAAAGCTTTATAAAAAACAAAGACTTCAAAAAAAGGAACAAATTACAGAGTAGCACTGAGGGAGTATTCTCTAAATATGTGTGCAGATTCTCTATGGAGGCTTATGTACTACTGTTTGTTTTGGTTATTAGGCAAAATCTCAAGTAAACCCAAGTAGAAATCACACTGATTCTGAAAAGGAAGAGCAGTGCCAGTGGGTAAACAGTTTCAGGGCAAATGATACAATACTCCCTGGAGTTAGAAACGGATTTTTCCAGATGGCCACTGTGCATATGGCTGGGGTACTGCGGTAGCCAAAATAGGAAACGAGAACATGATTCTTTCCAATTAAATCAACACTGTCCTTGAGAAAAGAAATTTCACAGAACATGTCCAGGGGGATGGGGGCAGACAAGAAATAGCTTTCAAGTCCATCAAGACATCTTTAAGTTAACTAATTATACTATCTTTTAAAATGTTCAGACCAGTCAAATTTATTTTGGGAGTTTAGGCAAGGACGGCAATGAGCTAAATGATGTGCTAGAAATTCACAGCTCAAAATTGGACTTGTCTATCCTCTTTTATTCTGGAACATTGGGTGAGTTACTTAATCTCTCTCTGATTGTTTCCCCCTGTGTAAAATGGGAATCACACCCCCAGGCTGTCCAACAGGCTTGTTGTAAGATAAAATAATAAATGTTATGAGGCATTTTGTAAGCTTGAAACACTGGATTGTATTTGCCAGATTGAAACACTGGATTGTATTTGCCAGAACCTGAGGGGAATAACTAATAACTTCAGTTCAGGCTGTGGCTCACATCAGGGTCTCTCTTAGGGAAGATACTACTATTTATAATGGGGTAAAATTTCTAGCTTTGTTCAGAACCTGTGTCCTGACAAATTCTTTGGTGGTTATTCAATTCATCTTAATTAAAGAATAATTTACTGGCCTGCGTATAATCAGCTTGGCTGGAAGCTGACTTTTGCTGGGCAGTCTGGTTGAACAGAATAAATTTCAGGTCCCTAAAATGTCAGCCATGTAGGTTGCTGTTACATACCCTATCACAAGTGAGTAATTAGATGGAGGTTCTAAATACTTATGTATGCAAAGCAGCCCATTCTCGTAGGACCTTTGATACATCCAGTGAGTGCAGCGGTCACAGGTGGCTGGTTTCCACACCAGTCATTCCAACCCAACTGTCTCTTATTTTCTCTTCACCTTTTATCTTTTGATTTCGCCTTTCTCTTAGGAAATCCTCTAAAGCTATTTAAAATGAATAACCCAGAACCTTTCTATCTTTTTGTTTTAAAGTACGCCTTTTTTTTTTTTTTTTTTTTTTTTTTTGGCTTAGCATTTCAATCATCTACCCAACTGATCCAATTTGGACACAGACCCAGCTACAATCTGTGTAAGGCACTGGAATCTCAGCTGTTTTCAAGGCTAATCTGATGTATCTCGTTTGCCAGTGTACAGTTTAAGTGCTTTTCTTGTAGTCAATAAATTGTGCTCCTCCCCTGTAGAATAATCTACCCACAGATAGAATTTCAAGGTATCCTGATCATGGAGGCCGCAGCTTAATACTTTTCATACACAGGTGGTGGGAACACATTAATTAGGATAGAAAAGTTATAACAAAAAGCAATATACTCATACCTTATTTGTCCCATCCTTCAACTCTGTTCCTTAGAGACAAAAACATTCATCATTTCTGGCATTCCTTCTGTAGTTTTCCTCTAATTCAGCATGTAGTAGAATTACCTAAATTGCTCATTAAGAATGCAGATTTCTGAGATTTATTCTAGCCTGGCTTCACAGAATCACAGCTATTGTGTCTGAAAATCCATAAAAGAAAGATCACAAGAAATTCCAATGCCTTCTGCATTTTGAGAATGATTAGCCTAATAAATTTCAGGCCACGTTTTGACGTTCATGGATTCTAGGCACTTTTGCCTTCATGGGTCTCTTCCTCCCTAAAAAATATTTAAAATTGTATTTTACTACTGTATTAGTAAATGAATGATTATATTCATATTATATAGTCAGTTTTTTTCTTCAGCCTAACTAAGGTCATTATTTCTTCAGATTGGGGAAAAAATACAAGCATTTTCATCAGCCCCTAGAAGTATTGGGGCATTAGGCATTGTACCTTGTTTGTCCTACAGCCTAGGATGAATTCAAGACTAGTCTGCTTGGAAAACTGGTCTCAAGTTTGCTCAAGTCACCTATTTTGGTGATGCTAATAAATGCATATGACAGCTACATACAAATACAAGTTTCTGAAATATTATGCTACAGGAATATCAACTATTAGGGCCCAGTGCCTAGAGTCTGGCAAACCTTCTTATTGGAAGCAAGAGAACAGGAGGAAAGAGAAAGGGAAGATGAAAAACTCAGCCTAGATAAGAAGGAAGCTCATAACATGACAGAACTCATGAGAACTAAGAGGAAGCAAACAAGAAAGACTGGCCTGGTGTTGGACAGAAATAGAAGGGGGGACTTCAACTGATAGAAGTCCATGAAAGTGACAATTTTAGATCACAGGAGGGCTGGGTGTCATCTTAGAATTTCGAGAAGGTAATTAACAACAAACAGTATTTGAAAGTGGTTGTTACTCTGAATATTTACTTCTACTCTTATATTTGCCATTTACAAAGTGACTTACATAATAATAGCTAATATTTATTGAGTACTTGCCAGTATTTCAAGTTCAGCCAAGGCTAGATAAAAAGGAAACAGTATGAAAATTATTGTAGCAGAAGAAATAGCAGAGTTTAATTGTTTTGGTTATTGATGGGTCTGTAGCAAACCAGCCTCAAGTTTAGCAATCTAAAACAACCATGATCATATTTATTTGCTCCGTCCTTGCCGTCTGGGCTGCACTTGCTGGGCAG
The DNA here is from genome assembly GCF_048773025.1 of Camelus bactrianus. Classification (NCBI taxonomy): domain Eukaryota; kingdom Metazoa; phylum Chordata; class Mammalia; order Artiodactyla; family Camelidae; genus Camelus; species Camelus bactrianus. The sequence continues at coordinate 68,331,703 of NC_133543.1, forward strand.
TCCTGCTCATCTGGCTGGTGGTCACTCATAAGGTGGAGTTGGGCAGGTAAATCAGCAGGGGCCTGGGCTTAGCTGGAACACTGGGACAGCTGGACTTCCCTTTCTTTCTGTGTAATCTCAGGTCCCCTCCCTCTCTAAGTGGACTTTCTATGTGACCTTTCCAGAAAGGTAGCTTGACTCTTACAGATTGGCTCACAGTTCTCCAAAGAGTGATCAAAGCAACAAGTGACCTTTTTAAGGCTTGGGCGTAAGGCTGATGCGTTCTTTGGGTTCAAGCAGATTGAAGAGGAGGGTAGGGTGCGGGCAGGGCATGGATTCTGGGAGGAATGATTCCCTGGGGCCACCAGTGTAACAGATACCACAAGTGTTAGGGACAACTTATTACCCCATACCTCGGGTTTCTTTCTAGGTGGTGGTAACAGTGAAATATTCTACTGCTGGGCTGGTGGGGTGGCTTATCCAATTGTTAAGTTTGTGTAATACAACAACACATTTGCCTCCTCGGAGTGAGCTTTTCTGTAGGAATCCAGCATTCCTGGTAGGAAAGTCTGTATTATTTGGGGGTTCAGTAGTAGCTACTGGCTAATAAACCTGAAACCACATCCCCCAACTTGGTCTGTGAGTAACCAAGTTGATGTTTGGCTTCTGCCTGCTACTGTATTATTTTTATTTTTCAATTCAGGGAAGAAGAATGGTATTTAAAGGCCTCCTCAGGGATTATAACAGCCTGAGGAGATTATAAATGATGCGTGGGTACTCCAAGAAAAGGGATGAAGAGTAAGTGATGAATACACTGACAAAGGTATTACATAACCTAGGGAGGATACATAATTGATGGAGTCATAGGGCTTTAGACTCATATTCAGTTATAGAATGAAGGTCGATCATTTGTGTACACCTCTTATATCTAAAGCCATTTTAAATTTTAAAAAAAATTTAAATTGAAGTATAGCTGATTTATAATGATGTGTTAATTTCAGATGTACAGCAAAGTGATTCATATATATATATATATACACATATATATTCTTTTTCAGTTTCTTCTCCATGATAGCGTATTCCAAGATACTGAATATAGTTCCCTATGCTATATAGTAGGTCCTTGTTGTTTATCTACTTTATATATAGGAATGTGTATATGTTAATCCCAAATTCCTAATTTTCCCCACTTTGGTAACCATGGTTTGTATTCTATGTCTGTGAGTCTGTTTCTGGTTTGTAAGAATGAAATAATGCTATTTGCAGCAACATGGATGGACCTAGAGATTATTATACTAATGAAACAAGTTAAACAGAGAAAGATAAATATCATATGATATCACTTATGCCTGGAATCTAAAAAAAAAATGATGCAAATGAAGCCATGGTTATTTGATTTTAGTAGTCTGCTGATAATGATTCTCCCCTTTATCCTTATATAACCCTGATCTTGTTGGGAACAGCATGTATCTAGGTGAAAATATATTTCTTAACATTCCTTGCAGATAAAGGGGCCATATGTCCCAACTGACCTGTGATGGGTAAGTAGAAACTGTTCAGTGAGACTTGTGGGAAAGTTCCTCAGAAGCCGGCAGTAGGGGAGGGACCCGGAGAGCAGATTCAGATAGGAGGTGCTTATGTGCCTCTTTTCCTATCTGGAATTTAGATATAAGGCTTGAAGCTGAAGGGGACATGATTTAAACTTGAAGTTGAAATCTGTGCACTAAGAATGGAAAGGCAGAAGTTAGGGGGCTTGAACCTTGACGGTGTGGTGGAACATCATAAATATACCAGCCTTCCATCATCCGCTCCCCAACTTCAATTTACGTGGAGGAAAGAAAATACCTTATTTTGTTTATGCTCCTGTTTTTTTTTTTTTATGTTTCTATTACTTTGCAGGGGAACACAGTTCTTTAACTGTGCAGACAAATAAAAGTATGTAGTTGATGCTTTTTCCAAGAAAGTTGCCATTTATGTGACATATTTATTCAAAATCATATGAGAGAATTCTTTTATAGGGACATATATTAGAGACTTCTCATATAAGATACACTCTAGCACTTTTTCTACTACTCTTTGATACTCTTCTCATGATTTTCAAATGGCACACACCCTCCCTTCACTGGGGTTTCTGTTCAAATGTCCATATCTCGAAAAGGATGTTCCTAATCAATGTACATACAATAATAGCCCCATTACTCTCTATAGCTTAATGCTATTCACTCCCTACTCTTGACTTTTTTTTTTTTACTTTATTGTTATCCATTATTGTCCCCCCAGTGCTTAGAGGAATATCTTACACTTAGTAGTTGCTCAACAAATATCTCTTAATGAAAAGGGCAAAACTAATGCACATTGATTCTGAAAGCTTTCTAAGAAACCTACCAACAAAACAATGTATATATAATAAATTAGGACACATAGCCCATTTCAGGTTGAGAACTTCAAATATGCTGTTAAACTTCAGAATAGCTCTGTGCCTGTTGAAATAATATGTCTGTTAAAATTGCTCTTTGCAACTGGTAGTGTTTAAACTAGAAGGCAATGTTTCAAACTTTGCTGATCTCTTCACTTCAGTTTTACCTGAAAGAAGTAGGATGGGAAGATATAAGCCTCCAAAGGCACATGAAGGTATTCATAAATCACCTTTATGTTCACTTGGCCACACAGTCCCTAATTTTTCTTGGGCAGATGTACCCTATGTCTCCTTAGTAATAAAATGAACATAAAGCAGTGGTTCATGTTCATGAAAAATAACGTCTGCCACTGGATTTTGTTACACACACACAACAGAATCCAGCTGCAGATATGTATGTAATATACATATATAAATATGTACACATATGTAGACATACTATATGATACATGTATATATAGAGAATATGTGTGTGTATATGAGTGAGGAAAATAACAAAGTTGTATACACATATACTACTTTCTTGGCTTTCAATATCAGGGATATACTGATTCACCCACCAGTTGTTATGTATTATAGTATTCATATAGCACATCTTTAAAATTTAATAAAATCCCCCTGTGTTTCTAGATAACCAGGGAGAAATATTAAGAAAAAGAAGTACAGTTCAAGAGATAAGCCTTGAGGGGATCCTGGTTTTGGAAGGTAGGAAGGAAGTTCTGGAAATGGAAGTCTTTGAATAACAGACCTCTGATTCTCCACCATGTGTTGTGGAGCCATGCACTTGGTTTCTTTACCCTCTGAGAGGCATTAGTGGCAGAGGTGCCAGGGATCTGGAAATGCACAGTGCAGCGTGTAGGGCACAGTGGTTTCTGAGAAGCAGCTGCCTGGGGCCTACTTTCCTTAGCACTTCCCAGGTGTCAAGGTGAAACCCCAAGTTCATGCCATGGGGACATGGGCAGAAGGGATGGAGGCCATTTCTAGGCCAGGCCCATAAATCCTAGGGGATCTTCCACTCTCTCTTCCCCAGTTGACTGGCTGGATGTTGATGTGCAGGGTGACCTTGGGAAACATGTACTGATGATGGCGTTGCCTCTGTCAGGCTCAGTCCCACAATGACTGTCTAGAGCAGAGCATCTCTCCCTGCACGTATTTTGGGTTAAGTCACAGAGATTTTGGTTTTTACTCTGTTATAGCACCAGGCACTACCTCAACTATACACTTAAGCTGCAGCTTTAACAGCAGGTATAAAGCTACCATTGTTAAGAAACTGGCTGGGTAGAGAGTAGTAGTTCTCAAACTTCAGAATCCTCTGGGGAGAATTTGTTATAAATACAAACCCCCAGGCCTCCCTCCCATATTCTGATTCATTAGATTTGGGATGGGGCCCAGAAATAGGCATTTTAATCACCACTCCACGTGATTTTGATGCACATTTGGAGGGATATTAGAGCTGCAGAAATGGCAGCTGGGCATCTCGGGTTGGAACTGGACAGCAGGTTATATCCTGAGCCAGTGTGGGCTGGGTGAATTAGAAATTAGTGAGTGTGAAAACTGTCAAAGACAAGTTCCAGATGGCAGCAGTGCATACTGACACTCGGGCACTTGTGACCCTGCATCTTTCAAGAAGGATACAGGCTCAAAGATGGGGTTGCAAAAATGGGGCGAAGCCAAAAAGGAAGCAATTGACATTTAGAGAGGCAGGAGAGAATAGTTTCAGTATAAACGTTTGCCAACAGAAGCCCCTTTAAACTGGCATAACACAATTGAAATAGATCATTTAAGAGAAGCAACAGTTTTGAGGCCAACACCACTATCAACACCAATTCTCCTCTCACAGAAGAACAATATGTGGAAAGGCAAGAGCCTAAAATGAATGTTTTTTTTTTTCTTTCCAATACACTATCAAATAAAAATGTTACAGGGCCTAAAGCCAGAGACTATTCTTGGATTGGATCTTTTCCAATGCTCTAAATTTAACCGGCTGGGATTCTGTAAGTACCAGTCTATTCAACCTTTTGAAATGCAGAATTTGCCTTTTAGTGGGAAATCTGTGTTTCACCTTAAGTGGAACAGACCATCTTTTCCCATCAGAGAAATATGGTCTTTTGGTACTGTATAATTAGGATAATTAAAGGAAAGATTGTAGCAAGAGGTGAAAGGACCAACATACTCAAATTCACGCGTCTAGTACCAAGGACTATGAAAAATGCACCTCTTTTTCTGGTTACCCAAAGGCCGTATCATGAGTACTGTTAGGTACGACCATCACCAGGTTTTTACTGAGACCCAAGTATCTGGTGAGAAGAGAATCTGAAAGAAGTGCACTTTTAGAATAAATTGTTGATAAAATTACAACTTTTTATATAAATTAAAACATCACTCACTTATTAAAGACTGAATTGGTCAGCAACAGCTGTAAGCAATAGTACCCAAATGCACAGGATTTCTCTTCATTTGTACTTCTTTTGTGAAATCAGGTGCTCTACTTAGAAACATCTTTGCTCTGTAGTAGTGAAACCAAACCCCAGCATGGATGAAGCAGTGTGATGAACATGTTCTTAGAAATAGCAGATTAATTAAGGGGTTCACCAATGCTCTGAACGCTGGTGCTCATGTGGATTAACAGGTCTGGAGGCCTAAGCTTTACTGATAATTTAAAATAACACAGGGCAGCACCCAGGCGGCACGGTCTGTGAGAAGATGCCTGATACCTTGAGTATGTTTAAAACCAAGTCATGGAGAGGATGGTGTTTCATATGCTTGCAGCTGTTCTATTGCATCTTTCTTCTCACATACGTAGGATGTTCAATTCATGAAATATCTGAACAACAAGTCTTTGTTGGCTTTTTTGAAATATTACTTCCTGTAATGTCCATGTTTTGAAGCAGGCCATGAGGATTTCAGAACGAGGTCATGCTCTATTCAAGCTTATAGCCCTTGTGTGTAAAACGATGAGTTTTTGTGTGAAAGTTTTAGATGCTTTGTTTCTTTAGAAAAAATGGTCATAGGGTTTTCAAGGTGACCACATACTTTGACAGAGATCTTTTTTTTGACACAGGTGGTGGAAATAGATTGGTGGAAATGTTGGTTCTCATTTTACAGATGAGGAAACTAAAACAAAAAGAGATTAAGTGACCCCACTAAACTAGTGGGACAGTGAGGTGGTCTGGCAGGAGCTGAGCAAAACTGATGTTTATTAACGCCCCCTGGTTCATTATCTTGGCAAGAAACAGGAACGAAATCATTTGAATTAAGAAATGTTTCTTGAGAAGCTACTCTGGTATTTCAGGTGAAACAGATGAGAAAGCATGATCCCTGCTGCCAAGAAGCTCACAGTCCTCTGAGGACAATAAAGCAACTACTTTCAAAACAGGCACTCAGCGTCGAGGCTGGCTTGGCCAGGGAAAATGGCAAACGTCGGGTGGCTCATCAGCAGTGACGGGTCAGTAAACAATGGGGAAGAAGGACTGGCTCTGAAAGTTTTGGCGACTTGATGGTGGGAGGAGAGAGCTGACAAAGATTCTCTCCTTGACCAAACTTTAGTCAGGATCCTATGAACCCTCTTCCCAACTGCCTTGACCTTCAGACTCCTGTCCATCCATCTTTGCATTGCCCAGTTTTGACAAGAATCTTACTAAGCCAGTTTAGCAGAATCCCCAGCCTGGATGTCTGATTACTGTCTACATCTGATCCAATTCCTCATTCCCCAACATCCCCCAGGGGATATTTCTTCACTCTGGTCTACCTTTGGCAAGAATCCTGTCAAGCCCATTTAGCCAGAAATCCCCCTTTACCCTTGATGCGCCTCTTAGTAATTTTCCATTCACTGATCCCCCAAGCTGTTCCGTGGCTGGAAATTCCCACTTGTCCATGTTGTATTTAGAATTGAGGCCAGTTCTATACTGAGGTCTCTTTCCCCTATTCCAATAGTTCCTGAACAAATTCTGTTTTTACCACTATACTGCTATCAGGTTCTGGCTTTTGTTGTTGTTGTTGACAAAGCATTAGCAGGATACTTTTCCAATCCAGAGAAGTATAAAGTCAGATTAATGTAAAAAAAAAAAAACATCAAAAGCCATTAAACTAGTCATCAACAGAAAGTTATGAAATACTTAGTTGTTTATGAAAATTCTGGATAAACCAGACTACTTTGAAAGCATCAAAGACTATGTTACATTAGAAGATAGTTCCGAATCAAAGACTTTAGAAATCTAAGAGTTGTTCTAGATGGAAACTTTAATGGGCAAATGAGATCAGCAGTGTGTTTGTCACTTTTCCGGAAGGTTTCTTCTACTTGAAGTATGCCCTTGAAAGGAAAAACAAGAAGAAAACACCCAAGACACCAAATTAGAAACTTAAAAAAAAAAAAAGTACCTAGTGCAATAAAAAAACATAGTTGTGTAACATTTCAAGGATGAATTTTAAGCACATTCAAGTCTCCAGGCAGGCAACACTTGCCTAGTTCTGATAAACTTTAATTTCTGATTTGACTTGAAGGACCTCTGAGAGGAAGGGGTAAACCAAGCTGATCCAAAGAGACTTTGAGAGATGAGCTGAGAGATTTTCCTCCAAACTGGAGGAGACTGTCACAGATGTGAGAGGTTAAAGAAGACTGGCTCTGGAGGGGCTGAAGGTCAAAGGCATTCCTGCTTCTTCACTGGGAGGCTCTTCAGCAACGTGCAGACATGGGGCTTCACTGTTTGGTTTGCTGCTAAAGTGCTTCTGGCAGTGTACTTGGCAAAGTTTATCTGTCTTAAGTCATTCTAATAGCCTTGTGCTCACTCTGCATGGGAAAGCAGTTTTCTTTGCTAAAACATATTCCAAATCAGAATAATTGAGAAGTACTTTATTTTGTGCCTATGAGAATAAATTATAATATTTTATTACACCTAGGACCGGATAAATAATTGAAGGCATTGTACCAAGAAACAAAACTTTAGATAAGCAATTTACAGGCTTCCCTGTTCATCTGGGAATGAGGTTATGCTAAATAAGACTCCTATGGTCCCGTCGTGTACTGATGGTGCGTTTAGCATGAAATAGATTAACAACAGCAAAACAGAGTGGACCTCTCCAGTGATCTCCTTTTGAACTTAAAAAATTAGGAATAGGATTATAGAGTTTGGCTGTATGTTCTTTAGCCCATTGGGAGCTGGTGGTACTGGACTGGTTCATTATGGAGACAGTGAGAAACAAGTGACGTGTGGTGAATAGGGTAAGAAAATAACCTCACCCCAGAAACGTGCACAGGTAGTATCTGATGTACTTTGCTTGTTTGCTTTCTGCACAGCATCTCCTTGGTCAACAACCTCTGTCATCTCTGTACCAATCCTATTCAGTCCGTGAGGTCCAGGTAACCCCCTTTGGATCTCGTTAACATGGGGTTAGCTTTCGTCATTTGCACAAAGATGGCTGCCTAATTGAATAGTATACGGGTTAATAGGAGTAATACTTACTGAACTAGTCACTTAAACCCTGCCTCTCAGAAGCCATAGAGTTCTTCCCTGAGATAGTCTTCTGAGATGGTAAGGTATGTTACATTCTGCCTGGTTTTCTCAGAGAGGCTAGCCTAATCTAACTTGAATTAGTGAAATTTTCAAAGCTTAGCAGGTACATATATGCAGGCATATGCTACATTAGGAATATGATAAATTTTTATATAGTTCTCAGTTATTTGTCTCCCTTTCCCTGTAAAACCGTTCTATTTCTCTGCCCCATCAGCACAGATTTGGCCAGGTGATTTGCTTTGACCAGTGAAGTGTGAATGGAAGTGATGAGCCCTATGTGCGAGCAGAACCTGGAAGAGCCACTGCTTTGTTCTGCCATTGCTTTTCCCTCCTCTGCCAAGAAAATTGTGGGTCCTGGATAGGGACTGCCCCTTCAGCCTGGGCTCCAGAGTAAAGAAATTGTGAAAGTCATAGCCAACTCACATCCAACATGTAAATGTAAATGAGAAATAATAGCTTGTTGTAAGCTCCTAAGATTGGAGGTTTGTTTGTTACAATAGCAAAACCTAATAAACACTGACTGGTACATTAGGCATAGAAAAAACCCAAATTAAGAAAAGATGATCATTTAAAGATAAAGATTCACAGTACCAATGGATGTCTTCTCTAAATTATAAGTTCCTCTGGTGACTTATAATATTCAATTTGCTGAAAAAATAACTCATACAAGATAAATGAACACATTCATTGTAAAGTCTTCCCCAGTCCTGAATGCATTATAACTCCATTTGCTTCCTTGGGTGACTTTTCTGGGCTCTGGTTGTTCTTGTGTGTCTCACCCATACGGTATTCTATGGAACTGAGCTGTTGATTTGGTAGATCTCTTTGAGGTATTGTTGTTCTAAGCTGACAGCTCCTCAGCTGCTCTGCCAACAAATGTCACAGGAGAAGGCACTTGTCACAGCAGCACCTCCTTTGTAATAGCCTTTTGTGGTCACGGTTGATGGGCGGCGGCATTCTTTGAACATCTGTTTCCCATTGTCACACATCACACTCTGAGTGCAGCGCGTCTCTGATACCAATCGCTACCTCTAGGGATAGTCATCCTGCCCTCTTGCTTCCAAGAGGCTCTCTGTTGGTTACTGTGTCACCCCAGGTCCTTTTGTGCATCCCAGAACTACACGCTGAAAATCCTTCCGGCTTCTCCTTTGATTTGTCCATTGTGTTTAATTTTCTAAGACCCGCTTTCATCATGCTTACTTTTATCCCTCTGACATTCTGTTCCCAAAGCCCTGAAGTATTTTGAGTTGCACTACGTCCCCTTTCATATTTTTGGCAAAAAAAAAAAAAAAAAAAATATATATATATATATATATATATATATATATATAATAAAAAACACAATATTCCTTATCAGCTGCCAGATTTCTAGAAATTTCAGTATTTCATAATTGGGAGGAAACCAGAAAGTGAGGATGGAATACAGGAGGAAAAGGGAGAGAAGACAGCTTATTATGTGTCTATTATTGGGCTAGGAAACTATACTGACTAAAAAGTGGATATTATTTTTCTCATTTTATACCCATGGGAATAAAAGTCAAGAAGGTTAAGTAACATGACCAAAGTGCCATAAGTAATGGAACTGGGATTCAAACCTATTTCCATCTGGCTCCAAAATTCTCTTCTATGTGATGCTGTTTCTTACAATTAGGTGAAAAAGTTCTGGGACATGAAGGGAAATTCGTAATTTGGGAATAGTTATTTAGCTTCCTAGGTAATGACAGGGTTGAGAAAAATTTACTCTAAGGTATCATAACATTCTCTGAATCTAAGATGGTTTGCTACATCCCTGTCCTTGGGACCCAGCTGATCCAGTCCCAAATAAACTGTCAGCTCACAATTTGCTCTGTATGTCTGTTTACCTCTGAAAACTGCACTCAACTATTTGTGGCAGAGACTGGCTAGGTAATGGCTGTTTCTTCTTCTTAGGCTCACAGCTGAACTATACCCAGCTTCCTTGCATCCCGGCACTAGTTCTTGCCAAAAGAATGTGACTGAATATGGTATGTTACTTCCGGGATTAGGTGCTTAAGAGTGGGCGTGCTTTCTTCACTTTTCCCCTCCCCCATCTAGTGCGGGACACTGTCAAGATGACCTTGCAGCCACACGTTGAAGATGAAAGCCCCTAAATGATTGCATGGAGCAGATCACCCTCCATCCCAAGACCAATTGAACAAGAAATAAACTTTTATGGTGTTAAGCCTCTGAGATTTAGGGAGTTTAGCTATAACAGTTGTCACAGCATTACTCACCCTGATTAATGTGTTGTCTCACAGCCATTTCAAATTCAGCATCTCAAACCACATTTCTAATCTTCTGTTTCTCTCCAATGGCCATGACCTTAGTGAAGGGTTCTGTGATAGGAGAAACCCAGTCTTCCCTCCTGTGTTTCTACTTTACTCTCTGACTACTACCACACTCACAGCACTGCTGACACCAGATATATGGGGGACTCCCCGCAGACAATTCTTTGTGGCATTAGCTGAGTGTCCTACAATTTAACTCAACATCTCCCCATAGATAGTGCCAGACCCACAGGTTAAGGGCTCAGTCCCACAACACTGCTCCTACCCCATCTCAGATGCCAGTTCTGAGTCCAGGTTATCACCCATGCTTCTGTGACTCACTGTGACTCTAAGGCTCCCATGACCCCTGGGCTCTATTAATTTGCTACAGCGGCTCACAGAACTCAGGAAACACTTACTTACATTTACCAGTTTACTAAGGATATGATAAAGGATACAGGTGAACAGCTGGATGAAGGTCTCTGGGAGGGTCTCGAGTGCAGAAGCTTCAGTTTCCATAGAGTGGGGTGCCTCCCCCTCTCCCGTCCCATCATGTGGGTGTGTTTGCTAACCTGGAGGCTCTTCTGAGCTCCGTGCTGCTGGGATTTTATGGAGGCCTCTTCACAGAGGTACGATCAGTTACTGACTTTGTTTCCAGGCCCTGTCACCTCTCTAGAGAAGTGTGTGTGCTTGTCGGGGGGATGCTGGAAATTCCAGGTTTATAAGCATGGTTTGGTCTTTCTGGTGACCAGCCTGCATCCAGGAGCCCCTCCAGAGTTGCCCCAATAGAACAACGGATGCTCCTGGTATTCCTACCTGTAGGGGTTTATAAGGGTTTCAGGAGCTCTGTGTTAGGAACTGAGGGCGGAGACCAATATACATGCTTTCTATCACTTCACAAGTTGTAAAGTCCATGAAGCCAGAAATCTCAGCATCATACTTGACTGCTCCATCTGCTGTACTTTCCAGTTATAGCTGGTCAGCAACTACTGTCAATTTGACGTATTTAACATCTCTCCGTTCTGTCCTTTTCTTGCCATCACCACTGTCAATGCTTTGCGTCTAGTCCTTGGCATCTCTCACTGGGTTACCACAGAAGCTTTACGATTAGTCTCTAAGTTATCTCACCTCAAACCATTCTTGCCCTTTGCTATAGTAAGCTTTTAAAACAAACAAAAAAATCATATTTTATTACTCTTAAAATCTTTTAATGGCTTCTTAACATCTTCTGGGTAAAATATATGAAATTCCATTTGCCTGCCACTATCACAGCCCACTTTTGTACTCACTGGTTGGAGTTATCTCTTTGAGCACTAAATGATATGATTATGGCCAAAGGTGATGAGACGAGGGATAGGAAACTGAAGCAACGTCAGTCTTCTAATTAGTGTGTAGCAGCTGATGGAGTAGCCTTGTATTCCAACTCTGTGCAACCAGGTTCCTCTATATTGCTTGCCATACTAACCTAATCAGATTCTCTATCCTACGGGGTTTAAGTGTGAGGCATGAGAGAAACATAAATATTAAGAGCATCCCAGGAAACAGTCTTACAGTAAAATGCATCGAATGAAGGCACCTGTGAGCAAAGGCTATGAAGCCCTAGTAGCTGCAGCAAACAAAATCCATGAGAGGTAGAGAAGAGGAAAGAACTGGCGGGGGAGAAGATGGAGATCTAGGCACAGTAGGATCCAGAGCCAAGAGGAGTAAGATGTAAGGTGTGGTGAGTCCCTGGAGTAAGAGTAACAGACGCCCACTTCCGAGGAGCTGAATTTTGCTGAAGTAGCCAGAATACTAGTGAGCCTAGAGCCGTTGTTGCGGGCTGATCGACATCCCGCTTTGCCAGTGAGATCTGACGGCTTTAATTATGAGACGTTTTCTGTTTCTTCACTCCTCTGCCTGATCTAATAAAGCCCTGTCACTTGATTTAAACCGAGTACTACAGCATGGTTACCAAAGGGACCGTGGTCCACGAGGCATCATGATCTGCCCCCTGTTTGCTTCTCCAGCTTCCTCTCCTGATACTTTCACTTCGTCGGGAGCTTTCGCCATGCTGGCTGTGCAGCGTTCCTCAGTGCACTGTGCTCAGGGATTATTGCATTCTCAAGCTGTGGCTCCTGGTCTCATGGAAATTCATCATTTGCTGATTTCTGCGCATTCTTCAAAACATGACAGTTGCACACATCTCTTGGATGCCTTGCCTGACACCTCTCTCCAGCATATTTTGAATTGTATGTCTCTCCTCTGTGTTCCCACAGCACATTGGGCATTACTCTTTGTTAATTTATCACATCATCTCTTCCTTTGTCTATCTCCTCTTAAAGGCTTGCAAACCTCCTCAGGACAGCAGCTATGTCTTGATCATCACTGTCTACCCAGCAACTGGACAGAGCCTGGCACATAGTAGGTGCTCTGTAGTGAACATAGTAGGTACTCACTAAGTGATGGATTGAACACCCTCAGTTCTTTGAGCCAATGCTTGCCAGTTAGTAGTGAATATAAAATTAAGATTCCTAAATGAATTCGTTTGCTAGAGCAACCATAACCAAGTACCAGAGACTGAATGGCTTAAATAACAGGGGTTTATTTTCTCACAGTTCTGGTGCCTGGAAGCCTGAGATCAAGGTGTCAGCAGGCTTGTTTCCTTCAGAGACCTCTCCTTGGCTTGTAGATGTTATCTTTTCCCTAGGTCCTCACAGGGTCTTTCCTCTGTGTGATCCTAATCTCCTCTTATGAGGACAGCAATCATATTGAATTAGGGCCCACCCTAATAACCTCTTTTTATATTAATTACCTCTTTAAAAATCTTATCTCCAAATACAGTTACATTCTGAGGTACTGGGGATTTAGGTCTTTAACAAATCAGGGCACAATTCAGCTCAGAACACAAAATTAACAAATGTGTTAAGTTGTTTCCTTATAAGCTCTGAGTTCTGCTTTAAGTTAAAGTGCAGAGCAGATTAAAAACAAACTAAAGGCAGCTAAAGCAAACCCAGACACAGAGAAGCTGCACCTGACAATGAGGGAAAAATAAAGGAAAAACAAAAACCCACCATAACCAGACTTCTTATGGTGATCATTTTGAAATATGTAGAAATATCGAATCACTGTGTTATACACTATATAAGAATGTAAGTCAATTATACTTCAAAAACAAACTCATAGAAAAAGAGATCGGATTTGTAGTTACCAGTGGTGGGGATGGGGCAGGGGGAATTGAATGAATGAGGCCAAAAAGCACAAACTTCCAGATATAAGATAAATAAATACTAGGGGTGTGATATGCAACAAGAGTAATATAATTAACACTGCTGTATGTTATATATGAAAGTTGTTAAGAGAGTAGATCCTAGGAGTTCTCATCATAAGGAAAAAAATTTTTTTATTTCTTTAATTTTGTATCTACATGAGATGACAGATGTTTACTAAACTTATTATGGTAGTCATTTCATGATGTATATAAGTCAAACCATCATGCTGTACACCTTAAACTTACACAGTACTGTATGCCAATTATATCTCAATATTACTGGAAGAAAAAATTAGAACTGTAGAAATAAAAAAAGATAAAATGTTTTTATGAAATAAAAAAAAGAAAAAAGGTCCACATTGGACATCCTTATACTCTTTGTAAAAATTAATTCAAAATGGACCATAGACCTAAATTTAAAATGTAGAATGATAAAACTCCTATGAGGTAACAGGAGAACACACCTTTTTAGATAAAACACCAATCCAGACAGTGAAATACTATTCAGTGTTAAAAAGAAATAAGCTATCAATCCAGGCAAAGACATAGAGGAAACTTGTATGCATATTACTAAGTGAAAGGAATCAATCTGAGAAGGCTACATACTGTATGGTTTCAACAATATGACATTCTGGAAAAGGCATAGAGACAATAAAAGATTAGTGAATACAATAAAAAGATCAATCTTTGCCAGGCATTGGGAGGTAGGGAAGGATCAATAGGCAGATTATAGATTTTTTGGACAGCAGAAGTACTCTTTATGGTGTTATAATGGATGTATGTGGGTTTCTCTTTTTTTTTCCAGGATTGATTGATTTATTTTTCTTGAAGTATAGTCAGTTACAATGTGTCAGTTTCTGGTGTGCAGTATAATGTCCCAGTCATGCGTATATATACAATGTTATTTTACATTTGTCCAAACCCAAAGAATGTATGACACCAAGAGCAAACTCTAGGGTAAACTATAGACTTTGGGTGATGATGCTCTATTAATGTAGGTTCATCCCTGGTAAAAACTGTATCATTCTGGTTAGTGATATTGATAATGGGCAAGGTGTGCATCCATGGAGGCAGGAGGTTTATAGGAAATCTCTCTACTTTCCTCTCAGTTTCATTATCAACCTAAATCTGCTTTGAAAAAAAAAAAAAGACTCTATGAAAAACAAAATACAAACAGAAAAACCCAGAGGCTCAACTAGTGAAGTCCCTGAGCAACAAGTATCAAGATCTCTTCCAGGCTTCCAGCATGTGGGGGCAGTAGGGTTTTCTGCCCTGCCTCCCTCATCAATGACTAATTTCTACTCATTGATGCGGACATATGTAGGTAATTACCCAAGTAGTATGAGTGTGGTTCTGAGCAGCTCTATGAAGCTGCCAGATGAAGAAGATAGTCTGTTTGGGGCATAGGAAGAATTAAAGGGAGGTGGCAACCTGTCTGAGATCAATTTTCAACCCCAGTTTCCTAAGATCTCTTACAAGAACATGCTATTAACAATAGCGATAACTCCTGTGCAGTGGTGCTAAGCAATAAGTAGAGGATTCCAGGGCTGAGAGCTCTAACACCTGCTCTGCCGTTGATTCACTGCAGACACCTCACTAAGCCACTTAACCTTTCTGTGGCTCAGAGTCTTCTCTGTAAAAAATGATGGTCTCTATGACATTCCTCCTCAGGTGGAAAGAAGCAGTTAAAAGCGCTCCAAGTACATAAATATAGCTTCATATAGCAATGGCTATTTCCTGTTTACACATACACAGTCTACACTCATATATTACATGACCTGGGAAGGAAAAAGACTTAGAATTATCCTCAGATGAGATGCTCAAATTCACCATTTAGAGGTCAGGGCCTATGTCAGCTGTACCTTTAATAACTGATTTCTATGAACAAACTTTGGCAGGTTTTATTATATCTTTTAGTATCTACCCATGACGTGAAATTTTTCCTAGTATTCTCTCTTTTAATTCGCTCATTTGTTCGAGAGTGCTGACTCTGCTGGGCACTGGAGAGGAAACGATGAAAGAGCTGTGGTGGTGGTTTGTCTTCGAGGAGAAGAAACATGAGAACAGTGGCAATCCTAAATTCCGAGTGTGGGTAGAGATGTATGTGAGGCAGTGCTGGCCTAGAGGGAGAGGAAAGCATGTGTCCTACAGGGAGGAGGCGAGTGTGTGAATTTTAGCTTTCCACATGTTTCCCACTGGGTTCTCCTTTTTCTTCTCTGTGCAAGGCACTGAGCTAAGGGAGTTTCATACATTTTTTTTCACCTCTTATGGCCACCCTATAGGAAAACAAAAACCTTTTTTTCTTAGCCTTATTTTTCAGATGAGAAAAAGAGATTCAGAGAGGTTAAATAAGGTGCCTAAAGTCACACAGCTAATGAATGGCAGACCTAGAAATCAAATCCAGGCTTATCTCTTTATTACTGCACACTCTTTCTTTTCCAATAGGCTGTATTTAAGATACAGACTTCTAAAGGCAGAAAATGTTTGTTTTTCGTGTCTCATCTTTAATCAGGCCCTTAATAAGTTATATCGTCATGATATATTTATCATGATATATATCATGATGATTTTTTTTTTATGTTTTTAAAAATGCAGATGATCCAGGAAAAGATGTTGCTGAAAAGTTCATCGTATGGAATGATCTACAGCAACATTACTCTGTAATGCCAAGAATTTATGAGGCCGTGTAGCTTGCGTAAACCAAATTTTATTATGAAAAAACATAACACAGATGTTATGTTGTTTCACCTTTTACTATGACTTAGAAAAGCTTTTCCAAAGACTTTAAAATAAACATGTTAGAAATCATATTTTTTGAGCTATAAAAACTCCATCAATTTCTATCTGGTGCTGTATCTTAAGAGAATTCATGTGGAGGTCAAATGGAAACTTACGCTCTCGCTAAGCTACCTAACAGGAGACCATTGACCACTGCTCTGTTACGTGAGCATTGCTCCCTGGCTTGCCAGCTGGCTGTTAAGTATGTGCCATTGTTCCTAAGGAGAAATTGGGACAGCTGAAACTGAGCCCACAAGAGAGAATCACAAATGGCTACGGTTTGGGGGGGCTCTCAGAGAGCATCTGGTTTAAATCTCTTCATTTTAAGGCAGGGTGCTGAGGCCTGCAGTGGTGATGTGAGCTGTCCAGTGTCACACAATTAGCTGGTGACAAAGCTCAGGGAAGAACTCACATCACCTGAATCCCTCTCTAGCATCCTTCTGTGGGGTTGACTAGCGTCCCTCCAAAACTCACGTCCACCCAGTGCCTCAGACTGTGACCTTGCTGGAAATGAGGTCTTTGCAGATGTAATTTGTTAAAATGAGGTCATGCTGGATTAGCATGGGCCCTAATCCAATGACTAGGGGTTTTTATCAGAAGAGAAAACTGACACAAGGACACATAGGGGAGAAGGCAATGGAGGCTGAGATGGAAGTGAGGCATCTAAAAGCCAAGGCACACTGAGGGTATCTGTTAAGTACCAGAAGCTAGAGGAGGCAAGGGAGGACTCTGCACTGGAGCGTCTGGAGGGCAGACAGCTCTGCCAACACCTCGATTTCAGATTTCTAGTCTTCAGACCTGTGAGAGAATACATTTCTGTTACTTGAAGCCACCTGGTTTGTTACAGCAGCTTTAGGAAACCAGTACCATCTCTCCTGCTTAACCATGGCTCATCCCAGGCATTTTTCTAGATAAAAAGCCTGAAGTGTACTGCCCCTGCCAGTAGGTTAGGAGTCCTGTCTGCAAATATGAAGGACGGCACTTGAATCTGTAAACTGAAGGGCTCTTGCACTCACACCTGACAAACACACTTACTGTTGTTTTTGTTCCAATTAGTTGTACTGTCACCTTAAATCTCATCACAGGGAGCCGCGATCTATTTAAATTGAATGTAGATATGTTGCTGCTTGCTTTTATACCAAACAGGAATAGAATGTGGGGAAAGTACTTCCTAGGTGTTGTGCATCTTGAAATGTAGAACTGATAAGAAAGCATAGGTTGCTGGAGGTCAGGGTAAGAGAAATATTGATATTTTGAGCACTAAATCCACACAGACTGGCACATTGCAATTTTCAAAATCCTGGTGTTTTTTTTTTTTTTTAAATTTTGCCAGATAGGTTGTTCTGATTTTTACCATGTTCATTGAAGGTAAGAGTCTAACAGGAGAAAAAGAAAGTTGAGCCATTAACTCAGATGACTATGTTATAGTTTATCAGAGTTTAAACTCATCTCTAGCTTGCCATGTATTTGCCTTCTTGGATATCGTAGCAATAGCTGGTTACTCTTACTTTGCACTCAGTCTGCAGCCACACAGGAGTAAGGTAGGGCAGAACTGTCATTTTAGACTGAAGCACTTGGGTGTTGTTTACGTGGAACGTAAACAACCAGTCAGTTAGAACTTCACATTTCAAGCATCCTCATTCTTATAATGGAGATGCTCCAAGAAAGAGAATATGTTGACTTCAAGCCCAGTGCTTGTATACTGCTGCTTGTGATCAAAGGAGAAAGAGAAGAAGGGGTAGGTGCTTTGCCGTCAGGAGTGGGCTGATAGACTGAACACAAGTGCTTTGAGTGCAAATGGTCTTTTGACATTTCTGTGCATCCCTGGAAGGGGTAGATGCTCAGAATCCAGGACAATAGGTTTTAGGGAGAAATAGGGGGAAAAAAATTAAACTGGCCATCAAGTAGACTAAAATCAATGTTGAATGAACACTTAAATTCTATCTTACTTTTCCAACAGTTTGGAATAACATGCAAACATACTTATTGTTCTTGAATAAGAGAGGAGGAGACAGATGTAGAGAAAAATCTTCAAGTTGGTGCTGAGGTCAGGGAGGGGATGGGTCACATTCTCAGTAAGGAGCTGTGGGGAAGGAAGCATTGAGTAATGTCTTAGGAGGAACCTGGTCTGCTTTACATCTCTGTTTGTGTCCTTTTTTAGTTTTATTAGAATAAAAGAAATTGATATACTGTGAGGTATCAAATGCTGTTGGTGAACATTGAGGAGGATGAAGCCTAAGGTTTTGAAGGCTTTTCTTAAGGTTATGACTACATGGCTGCCCTTTCGGTCTTTCTTCCTCCTTGACTATTCACGGTAGTTATTCTGCTGTGTTTGGTGTATCCACATAGTTTTTTTAATATATTTTTGCCAGTGTTTCAATTATCAGTATCCCAGACCCTAGTATTATTTGCTGCTTTTGAATATGTGCTACAAACTAAGAAACTGGTTTGCTTTTAGCCATATCCCCCCTCACCATCCCCCACCACCATTTATTGCATTATCTTTTTCGTATTGAACATCTTCACCTTATTCATCAGGAACATTTTTTTAAAAGTTATACTAGGCACCAGTGTCTGGGAAGAGTCATCTTGCACAAATTTGGAAGTAAGGCTTTATGTTGACTTTTATTCTCAAGAATTCAATAAAGTATTTGTGATGTCTTTCTAAAAAGGTAAACTGGACGGTATTAATGCTTTTATATTCTAAAATTAGAATTCAAGTTAATATTTTCAATATTTGTAAGAGAGTTTGTTTAACATCAGGACTAAAATATAGTTTGTGTAAAATTTAAAAGCCAGCATCTCAAGGTATGTCAGCTATCAAACCATTTTTGTGATGATTTTCAAATACCCCATTGTATTAGTTGTCTGTTGCTGCATAACAAACTACCCCAAAGCTAAGTGGCTTAAAAGAGCAATGATTTATTATTCCTCGTGTTCTGTGGGTTGAATAGGTGATGGGCCTCTTCTGAGTTCACTCACAAGGTTTCAGTTAACTTAGCTCAGATGGTGCTGGAAAGTCTGAAAATAACCTTATTCACAAGTCTGAGATCCTGGTGCTAGCTGTCAGCTGGGCCTTTTCCTCTGTGGTCTCTCATAATTCATTAGTTTAGCTGGGCTTCCCCTCATGATGGTAGGAGTATTGCAAGAGGATGAAAATACAAGTTGCAGTGTCTCTTAAGGCTGAGCCTCAGAAGTGTCACATCATTTCTGCTGCATTCTGTTGGTCTAAGCAATTTAGAAGGTCCACTCAGATTCGAGGGGTGGAGAAATAGCCTCCATGCTGCTTAGTGGGAGGATGAAAGAGTCACACTGAAAAGGGACTGTACAGAGGAAGACACTGGGGTGGTTATTGTCCGTCTCTATCATTTTCTAAGCTGACTCCTCCTTTGGGAGTTTGCACCTCTCTCTGTCCCTGTAGTCTTCTTCCGACTTGGCGAGTACTCTGTTTTTGGTTTTGGGTTATAGGAGTAAACAAAATGCTTTATCCTTCTGTGGCAGAGACTGCTAGTTGTCCTTCAAAATCCATGATTTCCTTCCTCATCAGAAATAAATACCCTATTTTTTTTTTTTTTTTAAGCTGGGCACATAGACCTTTGGCTCCCTAGCCCCAAGAAATACTACACAAGTTCTGGACTAATTTCTTCTAGGTCCCTTGAGTGTGAAAGAGAAAAACATTTCCAAGTTGTCTGAGCACTATCTGCAGAAGAACCTGCATGAACGTATCTCCCTTTATTTTATAATTGGAGAGCCGTTCAGAATGTACTGAACCTATCATCAAGTCCTTGTCTATTCTTTTGATATCATGCAGGGATAGGAACTTAATTATCTTCTTCCTTGTACTCATTTATCTATAACTTCAATACAACATCAAAATCAGTTTCTTTGAGATTTTTCTAATTTTGTTAATTCAAGTTATCTCTCCTTTTTATTAACACAGAAAACCAGGAGCTAGTTATTATTTTTAAAAACACTAAAACATAAAAACTAATAAAATTTAATTGGATCTAATGTTCTTACTATTTGCTCTACTTCCAAACTATGAAGAAAAAGTTTAAGAACACTCAATTCTTTGAGAAAGTACACCTTTTAATAGGTTTTAAAAATGTTTTGATTACCTCCTTGGTAGATGCAAAAAGAGATGAAAATTCAAAGTTTTATAATCCAAAAGTCCAACAATAGGGAACAAACAGGTAAATATGGAAAATATAAAGATAAATATTATGTAGTCATTATGATGATAAACACAATGATGATAGAAAGGAAATTTTTATGGCTAATGTAAAGTAAAATAGTAAAATATAATATTATTGGGCTACTATGAATGTATCTGTAAAAGATATTAGAATGGGAAGTTTGTCCCTTCAGTTTTGAATGCTGTGATATCATGATAACAAAGTGAGTTTGAGATGACCTCACCCATGTGCAGGATTTACAAAGGGAGCAAACTGCTCCGTGACTTTTTGGCTCCTCTTCAACATCAGGGGTATTATTGGGTGTCAGAAAGTGGATCCGAGTGGGAGGGGACATTGCTGAAGAGACTGCTGTGGACGTAGCTGTCCTACTGGAGTCCTCGCGTCCCACTTTGGAAGAGGGACATGTGGTGGTACTAGTAACTGACCCCAAGCCCAGTGAGGGGACCTACTCGAGAGTTTTGAAATATATTTCCTGCATTTTGGGAGATACAGAAGATTGATGTCTGACCTATCCCTGGGAAGGCTAGGGTGGCTTAGGGATAGGGACTGAGAAATAATGAGGGCAAGGGAATGGGTAACTGGCTGCTTTTGTGGCAGAACCAATAGAAATATTTGTCAAAGCAAGAGGGGCTTGAGTATTTCCCATTGCACACTTGTGGGATCCATGGGAAAGTGAACCCATGGGCTTGTCTTGGGTTCTACCTAGTAGTGTTACACGGAGGTGAGATGAACTTAATGGAAACCAAAGTTTGGGAGTGGGTGGAGGAGGTAAGCATGGAGAAAAATCACATAGCAGTAGGACCACACCTTATCATCCATTCCTGGCTTCCAAACTGAAGCTAAAGTAGAGATTTGACATTATATAAAGTTTAGAGTTTTGATTAATATCTTGGACTAGACATTCAAACTAATGTGTTGAGGCTATGTTTGTGACCTGAAGTGCCTAAAGCCCTGACTGAGTTTTCATCTATGATCTTGGAAAGGTAACTTATACCAAAGAAGTTTAAAGAGAAGGTAAGAATCAAAAATAAAGTTTCATTTTTTCCTAATCTATGTTAGCCTGATCAATAGACTATATGCAGAACATCATCTGAAAAAAAAATTTAAAACAGCTATTTCAAAAACCTCCCAACAAAGAAAAGCCCAGGACCAGATGAGTTCACTAGAGAATTCTACCAAGCATATAAAGAAGAATTAATACTAACTAATACTAATTCTTCTCCATTTTTTCCAAAGAATTGAAGAGGAGGGAACACTTCCAAACTAATTTTGTAAGGCTATCACTACTTTTATACCAAAGCCAACCAAGGACACCACAAGGAAAGAAAACTACAGACCATTATCTCTGATGAATATAGATGCAAAAAGATCCTAAACAAAATATTAGCAAACTGAATCTAGCAGCACATTAAAAGGATCATACACCATGGCCAAGTGCAATTTACCTCTGGGATACAAGGATGGTTCAACACATAAAAATTAATATTATGTGCTACCTTAACAGAATAAAGGATAACAATTATATGATCATCTCAATAGATAAAGAAAAGGTTTTTGACAAAATTCAACACCTCTTTCATGATAAAACTCTTAACTTAGGAAGAGAAGGAAATTACCTCAATGTAATAAAGACCACATATAAAAAGTCCATAGCTAACATTATACTCAACAGTAAAAATGAAAAGCTTTTTTTCTAAGATTAGGAACAAGGTAATGATGCCCTCTCACCACTTTTATTCAACATAGTACTGGAAATCCTCCCCAGAGCAAGTAAGTAGGTAAGAAGCAGGGGGGAATGGTAGGGGAAACATCCAAATCAAAAGGAAGAAGTGAAATTGTCACTGTTTGTAGAGGTCATAAGCATATATGTAGAAAATCCTAGACTCTCCACCTCCGCAAAATGGAGGAAATTAAATAAGACACAAACAAATGGAAAGGTGCCCTGTGTTCATGGACTGGAAGACTTAATATTGTTCAGGTGTCCATGCTACTCAAATCCATCTACAGATTCAATGTAATCCCTATCAAAATCCAAAGGGCATTTTTTTTACAGCAATAGAAAAAAAAAAATAAAATGTATACAAAAGACCATGAATAGCCAAGTCAGTCTTAAGAAAGAAGAGCAAAACTGGAGGCATCACACTTTTTGATTTCAAACTCTATTACAATAGAGCTATACTAATCAAAACAGTATGGTATTGGTATAAAAGCAGACATACAGACCAGTGGAACAGAATAGAGAGGTCAGAAATAAATCTATGCATGTATGGTCAACTAATATTCAACAAGGGTGCCAAGAATACACAATAGGGAAAGGATAGTCTCTTCAACAAATGGTATTAGGAAAACTTATATCCACCTATATCCACATGCAGTGAAATTGGATCCTTACCATATACCATACCAAAAAAAAAAAAAAATCAACTCAAACAGGATTAAAGTCTCAAACATAAGACTTAACTAAAAACCTCTTAGGGGGAAATTTCATGACATTGGTCTTGTTCTTCATGGATAAGACACTAAATCACAGCCAATAAAAACAAAATAAGTGGAACTACATCAAACTAAAAAGCTTCTGGACAGAAAAGAAATAATCAAGAGTGAAAATGAGATTTGTGGAATGGGAGGAAATATTTGTAAGCCATGTAGCTAAAAAGAGGTTAACCTCCAAAATATATAAGGAACTCCTACAACTCAATAGTAAAAAAGAAGAAAAAATAATTACCCAATTTTAAAAATGGGCTAAGGATTGGAACAGACATTTTTATGAAGAAGACATACAAATATTCAACAGGTATGTGAAAAAATGCTCAATATCGTAACCATCAGGGAAATGCAAATCCAACCACAGATGCCATCTCACGCTTGTCAGAATGGCTATTGTTAAAAACAAAAGATAGTAAGCATTGGCAAGAGTGAGGAAAAATTGGCACCCTTGCACATTGTTGGTAGAAGTGCAAAATGGTGCAGCTGTTTTTGGAAACAGTATGAAAGTTCCTCAAAAAATTAAAAATAGAACTACCATATGGCCCAGCAATTCTGCTTCTGGATATTTACCCAGAATATTGGAAATCAGGATCTCAAAGAGATGTTAGCAATCCTATGTTCATTGCAGCACTATTCCCAATAGCCAAGATGTGGAAACAACCTAAATGTCCATCAACAGCTAAATGAATAAAGAAAATATGGTATAAACATGCAATGGAAAGGTATTCAGCCTCGAAGAAGGTAATTCTGCAATATGCAATAACATGAATGAACCTTGAGGACATTATGCTAAGGGAAATAAGCCAGCCACAAAAAGAGAGGTAACTACATGATTCCACTTATATAAGGTATCTAAAGTAGTCAAATCACAGAATCAGAGTGAATTGCCGGTTGCCAGGGACTGGGGGAGTTGCCATTTCTAATGAGCATGAAGTTTCAGTCAGGCAAGGTGAAAAAGATCTAGAGATCTGTTAACAATACAGTCAACAATAACGTATTTCACAGTTAAATTTTATGGAGAGTAGATCTCATGTTAAGAGTTCATATCACAATAAAATAAAACAAAATAAAATATAAATAAATATACATATATATATATGAGAAAAAAACAGGCAAGCAAACAAAAAAACTCTAAAAAAAAATTGTAGCTCAGAAATAGCCTAATCACTTCCTTTATTATTACAAAGTATTCTCTAAGAATGAATGAAATTCAAGGTAAAGAGTGGCCTTTCATTGTCCGTTCAGCATTATACAGGGATTAAGAGTCAGGCTGCCTAGGTTCAAATTTTGCCATATCATTTACTAGTTGTGAGATTTTAGGCAAGACACCTAGTATTTTTAAGCCTTTGTGTCCTTAGCTGTAAAATGGTGAGAATAATTATATCTGCCTCATAAGCTTGTTGTGTGGATTAAATAAGCTCACTCATAAAATATTAAGTGTTCTACACACGTTAGCTGTTATTTTTGTTATGGTTCCAGGGACAGTGATGAAATGAAGCAGGACTGTCCCTATTCCTGAGGTTGTGCATCAGAGAAGCAAAGAATATTTTCTCATAAATCAAAGGGGTGTTGCAAATCTTCCACCAGAGATTTGTGCCAGAGACACAAGTTCCCATTAGAGTTGAACCAAGGATGACCTCTGTGTCTCTCTCAAGGCTTGCCCGCAATCCAAAAGCACAGCAATAGCTTCCAGGAACGTGATGGGTTGAAGGCGAGAGCATCCTGGCTCCTTGCATTTGTTGGGGAATTTTCCAACATTTTTGTAGGGTAGTAAGAACTCAGTCCACAGCCTCATGAGGGAGGGAATGCTCACACAAATGACATTTTCTAATTAACTGAGCTCTATCCCTTTTCTCCTTACGTACGTATTCCTGATGCTTCAGTTCTCCTGAAGGGGTGGAATTAGCTGCAGGTGCCATGTAGCTTTAGCAGATGTGAGATATATTAACATTGGCAACTTTTTTTTCTTTTTTCTTTTTTTCTGTTTTCAGAACTTTTGATTTATCACAGCATAAAATCCAGTCTCTCTGAGCACAGTGTTCTGAAAGGAGTTTAGACCTTAATGGAAGTTAATCAATGTCCTTGGATGTGTGGAAAGAATACCTTGGTTCCAGCTACATAACCAATTGACAAAATAAATGTTTGAAGTTCAGCTTTTCTTACTGAGTTTCTACACTGTTAATAAGTAGGTGAAATAGAAAAATACTTCAGTAGCTCACAAGGAAAAAGAAAGAGAGGGAGCATGAAAAAAGGCAGGTGGAAAAATGTAGTTTCACTTTCAAATGTGTTGAATAAATATAATTATGGATGAACGAGGCCAGCTTTCGGTTTTAATCACTGTTTTTCCACTACCTAATAATTTGCTATTCAGCACCTGCTGTCACATAGCTTTTGGGTTGGGTGACATTAGCTTACCAGGTAACCACGAGTAAATCTCTTTAGTTGAAGCCTGTGGTGCATCAGAGCATGAGAGACTGGACAAATTAGATGCACTATGTTAAAAAATTCTTTTCATTAATATTTGGCATTTGATGCCCTGATCTGTAACCAAATGAGTATTTTTGCAATTGCTATGCTCTATGGAAACTAGCATTTTGACCAGAATGTCAATATGTGGTCTGTAAATTTCATACCGGGTATTAAAAACTATGCAAGCTAGCAGTTGGAATGTGCATGATTTTGATCTGAATGTACATCATTGAAAATATTGATTTAAATGATACAATATGTGCCTCTTGTACCAAGTCTCTCTGCATATTGGCTGCAGCATATTTTCTTAAATCTGCAGACATTAGCTATCAAGCAGAAGATTGCTTTCTGTGACTGTGAGAATTATTATCACACAAAGAAAGGAGAAAGGGGGTCTTATCATGTCCTACGTAATACATGAGAAAATGGAGAAATCTCTAGAGGGGGAAAAAAAAAAGGAAGAAATAGTAAGAACATGTATATTCAACTGTTCTGTTCTATTTTCATGAATTCTGTTGCCAACAATACCGTGACTGGTTTAGGTGTGAAAAGACAGATTGATTTTTCTGGGCTGGGGGGCGGGGTCAGGAGATTCAGGTTCAACTTCTTGGCTTTGCCAGCATCAGTGTAACCTTGAACAAGTCCCTTAGCCTCGTCTGCAATCAGTTACTTCTCTACAGCAGGGGCTCTTGCAATTGCCAACTGTCACAAAGCTACATTTGGCTTATAGATATTTTTTGTTGACCTGCATAATGCTTTTAAATTTCTCCCGGCCAATGCTAAAAAGTTGGGAAATTTCACTTAAAAATCAGATTTCTGGCTTCCATTCAAAAATTGGAAGACTTCCGACCAGTCTCACGTTCTTATATGGCAAAAGAGACCGGAGCAGAATGGTGCCTCCAACTCAAATGGCATGTGCTCCTCCATCTGTCTCAGTCTTCACTCCCTATTCTCACCCCAATGCTGGGATGAAATGCTAGTTCCATTTATTATGCTTATTGTTTATTTTCTTCTAGAGTGGGTATATTTTTCAGTCTCCACCACCATCTCTATCTAATATGGAAAAAATAAAAGTCAAGGCATCGACAGATTTCAAAACTATATGGGAAGAGTACATTTCCTTTTTAAATGCAGACTATCCCTTTGGTTTTAATATGCTAACAAAGAGGGTTCTTGTTGAAAGAGTATGAGCCTACTTTACTTATTTATGTTATTTGCCTGGCCTCTCTAGGCATTTAAATTTGTCATCCTTGGCCCATTTAGGCATAAAACGCTACAGTTCTACAACTTCATGAGGAAACTTCTCAATAGACGTCTCCTTTAACTGTTCCATTGATGTGCAACAGAGAGGGGATTTCTTTGGAACACGTCTGGATCTAATAGCCAGAAGGAGGACTGCGGCACATGCAATGTAAAGCTTTCAAAAGAAAGGCTCTGGGGGCCAGAGAGTGGCTTGCTGAACAATTATAGGCAATTCCTATTGATTCCGGGGCCTTGGTGAGAGTGCTGTGTGCTAGAGAGAATGGTGTTCCTGTACCAGATGCCTTTTCTCCCTGTATTCCTTCATTTCCGCAATGAACCGAAGATGTCTGTCCTACTGGGCACTGCACTGAGCTTTTTTGGCAATCAGAGAGACCTGAGCGGGGTGGGAAGCTGGGAGAAGCCAGCCCGAGGGAAATAGCATCTCAGACCCTTCCTGATAATGGATGCTACAGTTTGCCAGCATTTATTATGGGCCAGGTGCTAAATAAAGTATTTTACAATCATTATCTCATTTAATCCTCATAATTACTTTAATAGGACCATATTATTTTCCTCAAAACACACGGGGAGTCTGCTGTGCTGGAAGGCTAAAGAGCTGGTTCAGGGTCACCCAGCAGCACTGGAGAGTTGGTGTCTGATCATGGGCTCTGCTCAGAACCACTTCACTGTATTTATACAATGGCCTTAATAGTTTTGAAAAAGAAGGATAAGGGGATAAAATGAATGGCTTCCTTATGCCAGAATAGAAAGTATTTTTCCTGTCAAATGTTGTCATAGTTTTCTACAGATGTGCATCTATTTGTCTTCCTATAATTCATATTTGACAAAGTACTTTGACACACATTTGACTCTCACAACAGACTCAAGAGGCAGGCAGGCAGGCAGGCCAGGTCTTACTGACTTCATTTTGCAAGTAAGAAAGCTGAGCTCCATAGAGATGAAGTGACTTGCTCAAGGTCACCCTGCTAATGGGACTGAACGATAGTTCTTGTGTGCCCCATCCTCATCACTTCCCAGCATGCCATGCTGCCTCCCTTCTTTTAGGCTGGCAGGTTGGTCAGGTTCTATGTATGAAAGAGCCTCTTCTCTTACAAAGTGAGGATTAATGATCTTCCTTCTATGTGAACTGTAAAATATTTCCTGCTTTCTCTATTTTTCTTTGGATGTTGCAGTGTGGATGGTAATAAGACAAAAATATTACTGGAAATTGGGTTACACTGATATAGCAATCTGTTCATTTTAAATTCATAGATTCTCCTGTCTGCCATGGCTAAAATTCTCAGACTGGCTTGCCATCTTTGAGAGGTATCTGTGATGATTAAATTCTTTCTTCCTAGTATCAGGGAACCTGTTTGTAATTGAGTGGCTTAACCTAGACATGTGCTAATAAGACCAAGAAGGTGATTTAGCTTTGTTCATGTCCATGGATACAGACTGGCCCCCGACCTTGACTACATTTATTACAGGTCATAGGAAAGACCAGAAAAGTGGGCCAATTATTTTGATGCCACTGAAGTGCTAAAATTCAGTGCTTTCTCTCCCAAACTTGGGATATCAAAAAATTATGCATAAACTAGGTGTATTTCTCTATATATTCCTACACGAATATTCACTGAGGAGAAGATTTAAAAATACATTTCTCAAACTGTGTTCCATGAAATGCTAATACATATTCCGAATAAATAAGGAGAATGCCGCCACCATGGTGACATGGAATGCCAGGCCGTTGAAGATAGGACTTACATTCTAGGTTTCTTGCTTGTCTTTGGGTCACGTTTTGCATTATTATTCCTTGTATACAAAGGTGGTTCTCACTCTTCAGGTATGAGTTGACCATGCAGAAGCATGACCATGGTATATTTTCTATCAATATTTGCTTGATCTTAAATTATCCATGATGTGTTTGTCACTGTTATTCGCAGATACCTGTAGCTTTGGTGCATGCACACACGGACTTTTTAATAGCAAATATTTCTATTTTCTTCCCAATTCTGAACTATAGTGAAAATGTCATGGGTCTTTTTTTTTTTTTTTTGACATTTAGGAAATGTTAAACTTTTTTTTTCCTGTGTATACTACTTTTATTTTCCTTGGGAAAGTACTTGCTCTTACCACCGTGTGACTCCAGGGTATTGTCTCCATCCCCATCTTCAGGAATGGGAATGTGGCTCCAGCCTGGCCAACTTCTGTCCAGGGGGATTGGTTCAGAAATCTCTTTACTCTCACCAGTGTGAGTCATACTGAATGCTAATGTTAGATAAAAAAAAAAAATCTATCCATTCCTTCATCCTCCACTAGATACAGACATATGGAGAAGTAAGCCTGAACCTGGTGTCAGTCATCTTGTCACCATGAAGGGCTTCAAAATGCAACCAACAAGAGAAATGCAGAATAGAGAACTGACAGAAAATAAGTTCTCAGTTGCCTGAGACCCTTGATTCATCTAGACCAAGAGCCAGTGCCCTTGGATTTTTCAGTTAGGTGAACCTTTTTAGCTGAAGTCAAGTGTAGCTAGGTTTTCTGTTACTTGCAGCTGAGCTGGTTCTCACCAATGCAACCAAGGAAAATAAGAAAGCAAAAGGCAAAGGGCAAAACACACCTGTTATATTAAAGCCTGTAGAGTCCCAGGCCCCCATTCGTTTTGCCTTTTGTGAATGTAGTACATGAATGACAGTATTACCCCAGGTGGTCTGTTCATTGAGCCCATGTTGGCTGTGCGGTTTAGTGGAAAATGATGGGCTTTGGATAGGAAAGAGTGATGAACAGAGGTGCTACAACTTTCCAATTATGTGATCTAACGTAAGTTTCTAAACCTCAGTCTCATCTGTAAAAAGACTGTTGAAAAGAGTAAATGAGATTACATGTGTACAGTAATTGATACTGATGCCCAATAAATGTCTATTTCACAGACACATTTACCTTTCACAGCTTTACTCTCATCTAACCTACTCATCTTACAGTGCATAAAACAACGCCTCCTTTACCCACTCCTGCCTTAGCTTACTCATTCATTCATCAGTTTTAGTATCCAGTGAGTGTTAATGGATAACCTCAGTTTTCCATTTAAATTTCACATGCTCATATACCCATGAGATGAAACAGTCTACAAGCTCTAGGGGGACAGGATTTAAGCTTCAATACTTTTCTTCTCCCAACAGATTTCCAGGAAAGTAACGCAGCTTAGAGCATGGCCAATTTGTATAGTGTCATTTTCCTCATGCTGGGATACTGAGACATTTGTACGAACAATAAAAATTATTGAAAAATCATTGAGATAACATTTAAAAATTCTAGTGAGGAAAAAGATGTCTTGTGATCAAGAGGATACATTTCATTAATGACCTTGGACCTAATTTAAAAAAAAATTTAATTGAAGGATAGTTGATTTACAATAATATATTAGTTTCAGGTGTACAATAGTGATTCAATGTTTTTATAGATTATACTCCATTTAAAGTATTATAAAATGTCTCTATTTCCCTATGCTGTACTACATATCCTTGTAGCTTATTTATTTTATACATAGTAGTTTGTGCCTAGTCTTAATCTGCCCATGACACGCTCACTTATCAATAAGTCTCCATAGGAGGCTACAAACTGAGGTTCTGTTATTTCTGCTTACTTATTCTTTGAAAAGCAAGTACTTTTATTTTCCTATAGGGAATCTTTCAGACAACTTTAGGCATTTTCTGTTGAAGTCCCTGAAACAAGAGTGGAAGTCAATATTTTTCCAGTTATAAGAATTAAAGGAACAAGTCACAGGTGTTTTCATTTGGAATTAGATTGTTCTTTACTTGCTGGTGTTTTAAGTGAAATGATAGACAATTTAAGTAGCTAGGTCTATCAGAAGAACAGAGAGGAGGTGACTGAGAAGTGATGTAGGAGCAAAGAGAAGAAAATAAAGAAACTCACAGAAATTTTCAAATAAACTTTCTGATCTTCATCTCCTTAATTTCTTGGCCTCTAATCTTTGATTCCTATTTTTATTATTTTCCTAAATGCATTCTATATGATTTGTTCTTATTGTGGGAGTCGAGAGCAGGAAGCAGGGCAAACATCTACTTGAACTGTCAATTCCTAACACTCTATCGATACCTTGTATAACCAGACACCAAAAAAAGATATTAAGTATTTATTAAATTGCAGGTACATGAAATCGGTCTTTGCAGCTGTGCTCAAATTATTGGACATAATGGCCCAAAGATTCTGTAGAAGGGAAAGCAGAAGGATCAATAGATTGCCCCATAATTGGCTACTTATAATTAATTTTCCCCAATATGGCCAAAGTGACTTCAAGTTCTGTTTACTTTTTTCTTTGCCCTCTGGGTGTTCTTTAGCAGATTTTTCCTATAATTTTCTTTGAGCATATTGCAATAACAAGTCATTGCTTCTTTCTTGTTTGCTTGCCTAGATTTCCCTTAAAGCTGGAAGCTTCTTAAAGGTAGGGACTAATTTCGGTCACCATTGTATTTCTAGCAGCTAGCACAATACCTGGTATGTGGTGGGTACTCAAGAAATATGTGTTGACAAAGTGAAGAACAGTAAATACCTGCGAAACAGAATTGAGCACAAAAGGGTTGATATTTTAATTTTACTGTGCTGTGGAATATATTCATCATGACAGTAGAGACACGTTCCACTAGAAAGACATGGAGGCTAAAAAGGAACTCTCATCAGACATTTTTCTTTTTCTTTTTTAAAAAATTTTTGTGAGGAGATAATTAGTTTTATTTACTTATTTATTTTAACGGAGGTATTGGGGATTGAACCCAGGACCTTGTGCATGCTAAGCATGCACTTTGCCACTGACCTATACCCTCCCCTGACCCATTCAGACATTTTTCAACATTTCACTAAAAATTTGTGGGGTCTCTTCTCCCAAGAATTACTTTAAAAATGGATTTCCTTTTTTTTTTTTTGTCCAAAGTTGGCTGTGGGGCATGGTGTTTCCCAAATCTATTAACATGCCAAATCCCCTAATCTTTTTTTGTGAATATTATCATTAACATTCTAACCACACATTCTTACTTGTAGGTGCACAAGCACTTGCCAAATCAAAAATAACCTTAAGAATCGTTTGATTGGCACTCAACACCCAGCGGCATATAAAAACAAATTAAATTCTATAAAATACTTGTCATGAAACGTACAAGCATTCCTGTTAAATAAAAACAAATCACAAATACCTGTGGGATATGATGTGTATTTCTTTAGTTTAAAATATGGGTCCCCCGAGAGTAGGCAAAGCTGGGCTGTAGTCCTAACTCTTTCTGCTATAGTCTTCCAAACAATTCACTTTCACCTTCCATCCTTGGGTTTTTCTTCAAGTGCAAAATAAAAGATTTACATCAAATAATTTCTAAGGTCTCTTTCAGTTTTAAAACTCTGTTCTTCTAGGATTTTCAATTTTTTCTAGGAAATAATTGGGAAAAATTCATTTATAGAGTCTGCAGTCCAGTCCTCTTCTTAGAACTATATCTATTCTGTACTGGGTCTATAACTGTATCCACATTATCACCATAATGTTTTACATACAGTAATAGTTCATCTGAGGACTTAAATATAACATCATTTTGCCCTTTCCCTTTTTTTTTTAAATGTCAAACCTTGTTTAAAGGTATCAGAGTCTCTTCTGTCTCTAAAGGAGTTAGCTCTAAGTTCCTTGGACGCTTGAAGAATGCTGAGACATAGGGGAAATCAGTTCCATTTCCATTCTTTATAACCATGCTGTAAAGAAAAATAATCATATTACAAGTACTCTTTTGTATAGCCAAGATTTGTTCTTAGACCTCTCTTCAAGAATAAAATAGTCCTATAGTTTACATTTTCCTTCAGTGTAGGACATCTTAAAAAGCTGAAATGAATAAAGAGTAGTTTTAGAAAATTTATTATTTTGTCCTAATACCTTTCAAGGTGATATTTTACTTCCAGTTATCCATAAGGAAATATAGAGATCTCAAATGCTATATAAATTTTCTTTTCATATTCTCATTTACATTGTACCCATGGTACTTTAAAGAGCTGTTTGGTGAGGAAGTAGGAATCTGAGACAGACTCACTTCTCATGTATGGTTTTGGTTGACTGCATGCATTACACACTGGACTTAACTGGTCGTTCCTGACTATTTAATAGTGTTATTAGCATAACATGTATGAAATTTTCTTTTAGCTTTTTGTGTGGCTTTTTTTTTTATCACTGGGAAATTCGGTAGTAAAATTCAATTATTTGTTGTTTTGTAAAAGTTACAATAAGACATTTTAAAAGCGATTGTATTTTATACTGAAAATATTTATTAAATTTTTATTTATTTAAAATATTTAAACCAAGATCTGAGAGTAAGTGTCTTTCAATAAAAAGAACATGACGTTTTGGTAATATTTTTAAGTCAAAAATATTTGATACCTTTAGCAAAGTTTAAATTGGTAACATTGTTTTAAAAAGCTTGTATCTTCAACATTTAAGGAAGGGTCTGTAAGCTACCAAAATAGTACAGATTCTAAAAAGTCCAAAAGTTTTGTTCTTAAGTCAGCAACCCTATGTTTGGTGGTTTGTCAAATGAGCCAGTTCCCTCTGCTGAGTCTTCCTTTGGATTTCTGAAACTCTGGGCCCCCCTTCTCTTCTACTGCAAACTCGCCTACTGCAAATTCTTGCTTTCAGAATTTGGTATTAAACTGAGTACTAAAATTAACCACTTTATATTCTTTTCACTTTATCACTTTTGTTCTTGCGGTATAAATTTTCTTTCCCTGCTGATCTACAGAAAATCACTTTTAAAATTCTACTAGTCAGTTAAATCTTTTAAGGTAGTATGTTAGAAATGTTTTAATGTCCTTAGCTGGAAAGCATAATTAGATAATCCATTATTAAATGTCTTAGTTCTATTTTATAGTAAATAATAACCACAGCACTATGGGAAGGGAAAAGTCTTTGGAATCAGAATCATATCTGTTTGAAAGCTAAATACATCACTTATTGGGTATTTGGCACATTATTTCACATCCCTAAACCAAATTTCCCTCATTTACATAAAAGATAAAATAAAAAAGAGGTAAAACCTCATAATGTATTATTAAGAGTAGAAATAACTTGTGTAAACTATCTAGCAAAATGGCTAAGACATAGTAGGTACTCATTATTTATTGAGTGACAACCATTTGGCAGTTACTGAGAGGGCAATGGATATTAGGATATTACTGTTTTAATTTGTTTAGCTATGAATTGCTCAGCATTGTAACAGGTAGAGATTGTATGAGGCTGGGTCTCTGTTGAAAAATACAAGTTTATGAAATTAAACTATGCTCTTCTAGTTATGTCCAACGTAGAGTAAGTGACAAGATTTATACCCTTACTAGAAATCATGAAAAAACAAATACAATATATGAAACAATCATTTTCAAGACACTGGATATTGGACAAGGAAGGACAGTTATCCCTGAGAGAAGGGAAATGAATAAGGGAAGCTGTAAAATTGCCCTATGTTTCTGCCTGGAACGTTTCTAGGTCATAGTGTTAGATAGTGAAACCCAAATGACTTCAAGTGTTGAGGAAACAGAGCTAAGGTTCTGTGGAGTCAAGTCACTTTGTGTTTGCAGAACAAATTACTGGTGAGGGGAGAGCTGTCTAGAGACAGAACTCCAGAGACCTACAGATGGTCTCCCTCAAATATTCAGCTGATTATTGATCAGCATATACATGTGAAGAAACTACCCATCTCAGGGAAAGAACTACTAGGGAATAGGGCTGGGAAAAGTACCATCCCCACCAGCCAGATGCAAGAATTGTATGATTAACAGGGCATTGGGTACACGACTCAATAATTCTTACCTTAGTAGGGAAATAATTGGTCCTAGATGAAGCACTATTCCAGTCCTGCTGAACAATTCTTAAAAGCTAGATATAAAGGGATTAAAATATTTCCAAGTAACTTAACTCTGTACTACAGCAAATCTCAATAATAATTATAGAAATACAAAATGTCCAGCACCCAACAAGGTAAAATTACAATATCCGACACTCAATTAATAAATTAAAAGAAAAGATCTACAGCTAACATATATCAGAATAAGCAGAAAAAAATACTAAAACAGTTATAACTTTATTCCATATATTCAAAAAAACGTTAAGTGGAAGCCAGAAACACAAAACCAAAAACAAGAAGAAAAAAAAAAAAAAAAACTACCCTCTAGAGATGAAAACTACAAAATGTGAATATACAAGATACTGTTGGCAGATTAGATAATGCAGAAGAAAAGATTAAGTTTTAAGAACAGTAGAAACTATACAAAATGGAAATCAAATAGAATGGAGAATCAGAAAAGATGACTAGAGCATGGGGTATGGGGTAATTTTTGGCAATCTAATACATGTATAATTGGGATTCTCAAAGGTGGGCAAAAGATAAAAATATTTGAAGAAATACGGGCTGAAATCTTTTTTCAAATTTGAAAGAAATTATGTATCCACAGGACCAAGAAAGTTAATGAAGCACAAGCATAAGAAACACTAAGAAAACTACATCAAGATACAAAATAATCACATCGCACCAAGACAGTGATAAAGAGAAAATCTTAAAAACAGCTGGGGGTGGGGTTGAGGGGAAAATTTTTACATTCACAGGAATAAAGATAACATGCAAAGGTAAATACAGTGGAGCAACATCTTCAGTACTAAAGGAAAAAAAAAAAACTGCCAGCCAATAATAATGATCAGATTGGATTAAAAGGAACACCTAATACTGTATAGCACAGGGAAATATACACAAGATCTTGTGGTAGTTCACCCCGAACAAAAAAAGGGACAATGAATATGTGTATGTTCATGTATAACTGAAAAATTGTGCTCTACACTGGAATTTGACACAACACTATAAAATGACTATAACTCAATAAAAAAATGTTAAAAAAAAAAAAAAGGAACACCTACTCTTATGCTGCCTACAAGAAAAGGACTTCAAATATACAAGCAAACAGATAAAAGTAAAATGATAGAACAGGATACAGCATTTAACACTAGTCAATAGGAACTGGATTGACTCTATTAATGTCAGCACAAAGCAGATCACTGAGCAAAGAATAGAAAGGCATGGAGAACATCATTTAATAAATATAAAAGAGTCTATTTATGAAGAGGTCATGATAAATCCTAAATACGATATACATAATAAAAGGGTTTCAAAGTATATGCAACAAAGCTGATAAAACTGCTAGAGGAAACAGACAAATCCGAATATAGCCAAAGGTTTCAGTGCCCCTCTCTCAATAATGAACAGAACAAACTAGAGAGAATAGCAATAAGAATATGAAAGACCTGAACAACACTATCAATTTGGCTTAATTAACACATAGAATATCATACTCAAAAACAACATAATATACTTTCTTTATACATATGGAGTATTTCCAAGATAGAATACATTCTTGGCCATTAAACAAGTCTCAATAGATATGAAAAATGTTTATGTAATAAACACATGTTCTTTCATCTTCATGAAATTAAATCTGAAGTCAGTAACAAATAGATAACTGGGAAATATCCAATAATGGAAACTAACACTCTAAATAACCTATGGTTCAAAGAAGAAATCAGAAAGAACATTAGCATTTTAAATTTAATAAATATGTGAACACAACATATGAAAATTGGCAGATGATGCTAAAGTAGAACTTAGAGTGTTTACAGAAACACCTATTTTAGGAAAGGAAAAAGATATCAGTTGATTATGTCAAATCTCACCTTGAGTAATTAGAAAAAGAAGAGTAAATTAAGCCCAAAGTAGAAGAAAGGAAACAAGGAGTAGAACAGACATCAGTGAAACAGAAAACAAAATGTTAGAGAAAATCAGTGAACCCAAAAGTTGGTTATTTATAAATAAAATTGATAAACACCTAGCCAAACTAATCAGAAAAAATGTAGAAAGGATAAATTACCAGTACCAGGAATGAGAAAGATAAAATACAGATTTTGAAGATACTCAAAAGATAATAAGGGAATGTTAACAACCTTACAATTATAAATTCAGAAACCTAGATAAAATGGTATAATTCCTTGAAGAGACAAATTTCCAATGCTAACTTAAGATGAAATAACACCAATCACTCGATACCTATTAAATATATGTTTTAAAATTTTTCCACAGAGAAAACTGCAACTCAGATAACTTTGTAAGTAATTGATGAAATCTGCCAAACATATAAGGGAAAATTAATACTAATTCTATACAAACTCCTCCAGAAAATTGAGAAAGGGGGAATATTTTTTTAATTCATTCTATGAGGTCAGCAAGACCTTGATACCCAAACCTAACAAAGACATTACAAAAAAAAGTACAGGTTAATATGCCTCATAAACATAGATGAAAAAATTTAAACACAGAATTAGCAAATAAAATCCAACAACATATGAAGAGGGTAGTATTTCATGACTAAATGTAGTTTAACTTAGGAATGCAAAGTTGGCTTAATATTTAAAAATCAATCAATGTAATTCACTGTATTTATAATTGTAAAAGAAAATCACATGATCATCTCTAAATTGGAAAGGTTGAATGATTTTTATTCCATATCCAAACAGCACAAGAATGTGTGATTTAAGCACTTCTATTCAATACTGTATAAGATGTTCTAGCAATTGCAGTAAGATAAAGAGAACTAAAATGGATTTAGATTAGTATGAAAGAAATGGAACTGTCTGTCTTTGCAGGTAACATTGCCTATGTAGAAATTCCAATGGAATCTACAAAAATAAAAACCCCAACTATATTTAATAATTGAGTTTGGCAATGTTTCAGGATCCAAAATCAATATGCAAATATCAGTTTTATTTGTTAGCAGCAAATAATCAGAATTTTACAAAATGCACAGTAATACAGTAACATTAAGAAAAAAATAAAGTACTTTGGAATAAAACTGACCAAAGATGTGAAAGTTCTATACACTGAAAACTACAAAATAGTGCTGAGAGATATGAAAGAACTAAATGGACATAACATGTTCATGAATTGGAAGACTCAATATTGTTAAGATGCCAATTCTCAAATTGGTATGTATGTTCAATGTAATGTCAATCAAAATAGACTTTTCTTAATAGAAATCGATAAACTGACACTAAAATTCAGATAAAATGCAAAGCATCTAGAATAGCCAAAACAAATTTAGTAGAACAGAATGGAAAGTTCAGAAATTGATGAAAATGTTTATGCGCTTCAATAGGCAACTATATATAGTCTCCTTAACAAATGATGCTAAAACAACTGGACATCCGTATTTTAAAAAATCTTAATTCCTTGAATCATATTCACAATATAACTCAAATCATGGTTCTAAATGTAAAATCTAAAACTAAAAATTTCTAAATAGAAAAATACTTTTGATAATGAGTTAGGCCAAAATTTCTTGTTACAACACTAAAAGCATAATTCATAAAAAAGAACTGATAAATAGGACTTCATCATAATTAAAAACTTTTGTTCTTCAAATGACACTGTTAAGGGATGAAAGGATATAAAATAGACTGGAAGAAAATATTTGCAAATCATATGTCTAATAAAGGACTTGTCTCTAGAACATATAAAAAATTCTGGAAACTCAAAATTACAAAAGCAAACAACCCAATAATTTTTTTTTAAATGACAAATGATTTGAACGGACATTTCTCTAAGAAAGAAAGACAGATGGAAAATTAGCATAAGAAAAGATGCTCAACATCAATAGTTATTAGGAAAATGCAATTTGAAACCATAATAAAATGGTAATACACTTCTATTAGAGTAGCTAAAATTAAACAGGACTGATGATCCCAAGCATTGGTGAGGATGTAGAGGAACTGGCACTCTGCTACATTTTTTATGGAAATTTCAAATAATACAGCTACTTTGAAACAGTTAAGCACTAAAGAAAAAATAGTGAAAAAATACATCTACCATGTGATCTAATTTTCCACTTCTAAGTATTTTCACAATAGAAAATACAGCATATATCCTTACAAAGACTTGTGCAGAGATGTTTAAAACAGCTTTATTTGTAATAATCAAAAACTGGAAATGAGAATATCCATCGACAAGTGACTGGCTAAATTGTACTGTGGTATATCTATAGAATGGAGTACCATTCAGCAATAAAGAAGGAATGAACTGGGACACGCACTACATGAATGGATTTCAAGATAATCACTGCTGAATGAGAGAATCCAGACAAAGGAGAGTACATACTGAACAATTACATTCATACCAAGTTCTGAGAAATGCATATTCATGTGTAATGACAGAATGCAGAGCAGAGGTTTCCAGGGAAGGAATGGGGCAGAGAAGGGCTAAAGGGAAGAATTACAAAGGAACATGAGGAAACTTTTGGGAGTGATAGGTAGGGGCACTGTCCTAACTATAGCAATAGTTTCACAGGTATACATATGTCAAAGCATCAAATTACAGACAAAAATATAGAACTGACTTTATGTCAATTAGATCTTGGCACAGCTCTTTAAAGGGATGAAAATATTCTTAAATATAATGATGGTTTGGAAAATATTAATAGTTATCATAATTTTAATCCAGAACATAATTCACCTGAAGCAATCATTTCTTCATAGTAGATCAGTAAAGAGGCACATGGTGAATGATGAATAAATTAACAATAGTTATGTTCATCTCACACTGCCTTTCCCTTCACGACTGTGCCTTCTCTGGTGACTTTTGCTGCCTTTAAAAGTCAGTTGAATTTAGCTCTCAGTGATCATGGCTTTGTTTATTAAGAAATATCTTTAGGTCTGACTATTCTTAATAGCTTAGCTTGAAAGTCATCTCCCTGATGTCTCCCACCTGTATCAGTTCTAGGCCCCAATGGGGGTCCGCCTTTGCCCCCATTGGGGTTTTCCATTCCTGGATCTTCTCCAATCCTAGTGGCCTTGCTTTGATTCCAGGGCGTTGTGTATCTGACTCTTCCTTTCCAGTGTTGTCTTACTTCTTGTCCTCCTAAATCATTATCTCGGCTGATCATTATTTTAGTTTTTTCTCCCCAACACACATTTACCCTTTATTTGAAAGTAAACAGACCCCCTAACGGACACCTGAGAAGAGTCCATGGTTCTCAAACTTTGACCCTCAGAATCACCTGGAAGGCTTGCTAAGACACAGATGCTGGTCTCGCTCCCAGAATTTCTGACTCAGTAGGTTTGGGTTCAGAAATCTGTATTTCTAATGAGTTTCCAGATCGTGGGGATGTTGCTGGCTTGGGACTATTTTGAGGACTCCCCAATGCTCTTCCCCACACTTAAGCTAATTGGCCCGATGTTTGATGATCTAGTCATCTCATAAACCCAAGAAAACATATGTAACTTAATGAGTGTCATTAATACCTGATGTACCAGCTCTTTTCCTCAAGGGTAATTATAAAAATTTTAGAAATAAAAGAAATTGTGAGCATGAGAGTATGTATGAATGTGTGTGTGTGGACATGTATGTTGGCAGGCTAGAAGGGGTGCTATTTTTGATGGGCTGAACATCTCAAATGACATTGCATGTGTGTTGATTACTTCACTCAGCTCAGGGACCTGACTATTGCACTTACTGGGAGTTAAAACAGAATCCAAGTAAGTTTCTTTGCCATCTACCTGCAGAAATTCAGGCTTGACAAGCTGGCATGCCCTCCTCTACACTGCAGCTTTCCTCCTCTGCTGCTTCTCAATGTCATCTGTCTCCATTCTTAAAGAAATCATCAAATCAAATCAAAGCCTGTAGTCTAAACAGACACTGAGAACCCCCCATCTTAAACACATGCCCTCGGTCCTTGGTGCCCTACCTCTTAACCCCGATTTTAAATCCCAACACAGAAAGTTGGAGCGAGGCAGGCTTTTAAGATTTGGATACAACACTGCCAACTATTTTGTTATTTAATGACGTTGGAAACTAACCGAGCTTAGCCTTCCAGAGGCAGGTGGGTTGCTTTATGGACCTTTCTGCAGAGCACATCAAAGTGACGTGTGAGAGGAAGAGAGGACTCAGGGTTGGCTGGTTATCTACCCTGACAAGCAGCAGCATTTATGGCTATTTTGTGCCATCACCTTGTACAAACGAAGCTCGTGTAAGCAAAATAAGTGTGCACGCAGGGACTTCACATTTCCCTTTTCTCAATTGAGGGGCATCCAACCGTAAATATGTTTCAAAGGAGGTTTAACATTTCTGATAGACTGATTTGAAGCAGCTCAGAGCTACATTTAAACATAAAAGGTCTCACTGCCTGAGCCGCAGCAGCCCTGCGAGAGTTTCCCAATCACCATATCCCAGAAAAGACAGTGGCTAGCAGGTTTCCTTGGTCCCTGTTTGATGCCATATTTTTGGTTTCTTTTTCAGGCACACAGTTTGATTTCTAGAATTAAATAATATCCCCTGCAATCAGTTGTTTTCCCCTTGCCCTGATAGCAAGTCACATTTTTCTGTCTATTTCATGTCTTCGCATTCTGTTGAGTTGATTTTACCAAATACTGACAAATCACACATTCAATAAATGCTCGTGGCTCCCCTAACTAATAAAAAGTCCAATCCCTATTATTAGATACAGTATCTCATTATAGACAATACTGGCTGAAGTGTTACATTAATTTTGTACTGAAGTGATCCATGTGTTACATGCGGTCATTTCTTAAGAAACAGAAGCTTTAGGTGTCCCTAGCAAGGTTCTAAAGTGGTGAAAAAAACAACAAGCTGGACTTGGTTTCCCTTGGCAATCAGCCCATGAGATCACCTTGATACGCCTCCCATCAATATATGTACCACTGTCTTAGGGGTAAAATAAAACAACATTAATTAGGGGAAAAAATCTTCT
Organism: Camelus bactrianus; assembly: GCF_048773025.1. NCBI lineage: Eukaryota > Metazoa > Chordata > Mammalia > Artiodactyla > Camelidae > Camelus > Camelus bactrianus. Next base: position 68,373,147 of record NC_133543.1, read on the forward strand.
AATAAGCACCTTCTTTCCCATCACACAATGCCTCTCAAACTCTGCATATGAAAGCTCTTCTCCATGAAATAGAAGACTGATACTTTTCAAAAGAGAATTTAAAAGAACTCAAAAGAATCAATTTTCTTATTTAATTTTAGCTCTGCCAAAGGCACCATATGGGTGTTCATTCATTCACTTTTTCAAAAACATATATTTGCACCCACAACGCGTTGTAGGTAGTGGGAATACAACAGTGAACAAAACAGACAAAAATCCTTGCCTGCCTGGACTTTATATTTCTGTGAGCAGGGGAGACAAGCAGCTAAATAAGGCAAATATATACTGTTCATGTGGCAGCAGGTGTGATGGAGAACAGATGAGCAGGGGGCGAAACTGGAAAGTGGTGGTTTGGGGTGTCACCTCATAGCTCACAGCACCATGTGAAGAGCAGAGTCCAGGGATGAGGGGTGCCCTGGTGGTCCTGGGCTCCTGGTGGGGTCTGGGAGCCAGGCAGGAAGAAATTAGTCCTGAGTATCTCCAGCCTGATGGTGAGGATGGGGGTGAGGCTGTGACTGCTGGCTGAGGGGATGTTAGGATCTTTCCAGGAGCACGCAGAAGAGTTCTGGGTCCCTTCTTTACTAGAGACATGGGACCTAGAGGCCCAAGAGGTTTGGTCTTATCTGTAAGGAAGGGAATCTTGGAACCTGTGCTTGGAGAGGAGCCTGTTTGGGACTGTTGCTCCAGACCTCTGCAACTTCTGAGGAAGGTAGAGTAATAGCTTCCTCCAGGCTCCCCGGGCCCAACTTGCCCACTGCTTTTGAGGACAGTCAAATCCAAAGCAGGTCAAGAACACTATTTCCGTGGCAACTTTGTTTTGTTTCTGTCTACCAGCACAAGGCTTACACTAATTAGCGAGGGGGAAAAGTGGTGGGGGTGGCTGGACACAGCTTGCTCTGGTCTGTCTCCTCTCTGCAAAGCCTGAGCTTCTATATGGTGAGGCTGACATGAGGTGGAGCCTCGTGAATGCAGCGTCCTACCATGTCTCCCTCAGAAAGGAGGTTTGGATGAAGGGCAGCTCTGTTTTAGTTTGTGCCTTCATCGTTAGCAGTGACCCACTGGGCTCTGGGTGCCTGTGAGAGCTGCACGGACACCCAGGCTGTGTGAGGAAGAGCCTGGGGGTCAGTGTGGACCGGCGGCTCCACACCCCTGGGATGATCAGTTGTGTTGTTCCCTCAGTGAGGCTCTCCCATGGTCAGTGACTCAAGCCTCCTTTAGAGAGAGATTATTTTTAGGTGATTCCAAAACTTGGCAAGACTGGCTTTCAGGTCGGACCCTACCCCACTTAGTTACTCCTAGAATCAGCTCCAACTCCCCAAGGAACCTGTTAATGATCCCAGTTGCCTGTTTATGGTCACCTACAGTGCACAGAGGTGTTTTATCAGAGATTACTGCTTACAGACCAAGAAGTCAGCACTATTCTATAAAAACATAGTTGAAGAGAGGCTCAAGAGAGAAGGCGGGGCTGAGAGAAATGCATGGTCCGTTCTGGGAGATGTGTCCAACACTCTGCCAAGCTACTGTTTTTGAGCCAGGCTGTCTTTGAGGTGATATGAATGGGTAAGAACAAGACATTGAGTGCATGAGCGTACATCACCCTTCCTCTGGCTCTCAGGCGCCCTGTGGGGTGGTGGGCTGAACACTGCAGTAACTACACGGCATTTGAAGGACTGAGTGCTTCTTCCTAATGTGTCTGTTCTCAAAGGAGTCAGTGTGCACTTTGTAGGAGAACCGGATCCAACATTCCAGATGCTTCTATAGGGAAAAAAGCCCCTAAGCGTTTCCTGTATGTTGAGGAGAAAACACAGAGAAAAGTTCTCATTTTTGCACGTGTTAGTTTTCCTCCCTTCATCTTCTGAAGGTCTGGGTGGCCCTGATAATGAAAGAGATGTCATTAGCAGGAAATGAATGTGGCATTAATTTTCATTGTGTCAAATGTATAAAATAATGTTTTTGAAATCTAATTTGCTGATGAATTAAGAGGGATTCCTGTTGGTTTAAGACAACATAAATGTAAATATTTCCTTTCATATTTTGTAGGAAGCTTTATGAAAGCACTAGGAAATTATTGTTTGTGGCTGATTAGATAGCTATTTGTAATTATTCTGTTTTGACACCTGCTTTATATGAAGATGATAATTCTGACCTTCAGTTATGGAGTCAGTGAAATACAGACTTTGAAACTGTCCTTCATAAGATGTGCTTCCATCATGAACTGTTTCAGGGGCTCTGTGGTCAATGGATATGTGCAATTGTCAGAAAATTTTTCGTCTTCAGTGTGTTTGTTTAACGTCTGTGTTTCACTTGTTACTAATTGTCTACCTTAGAGGATGTGAGAAAGTACTGAATTAAGATGAGACTTGCATCCGGTTTTCAAACTTAAAAGGCTGATCTTGCAAAATAGCTTCATGAAATGTAAATGGATATACTTAGGTGAATATTTTAACAGTTGCCCTAATGGTTACATAAAATGGGCAATGAGGTTTTCTAAATGCTTTACAAAGAGTCTCTTAGTTAAAGGAGTTGAAAGTCAAGTGGTAGAATTATTAGTTAGTTAATTACTTACGGAGTACAAATTCTAACAAGAAATCATAGTGCAATTTCTAATAAATGGCACATCATTGATTATTAAATCACAAAAATAGAAAACACTTTACATGATCTTTTTAAAGAATTTTTCTGTTTTAATCTTTTGAATAGTAATTTTAAATATCAGAGATAATACAAGTTGTAGGAAATTTAGAAAACATGAGCTAGTTAAGGGAAGAAAGTAGAAAATCATTTATTGGCTTACTGTTCTTAATTTTTCTTCTATGACATTATTTGTAATAATTTTTTAGTAGTCGGTCCATGTAGATACACTATGGCTTTTTAAACCACCAAATTTTTAGGTTTCAGGCTTTCCAAGGTTTTGCTATTATTAACAACTCTATAATAAATATCTTTCTACCGATATCTTTATATTCTTATCTGATTATTTATTTTTGATCAATTTCTAGAAGCCACATTGCTGGATAAAAGATCTGCACACTTTCACTGCCCTTCAGAGAGGATATATTGGTTTACACTCTCACCAGTGAAACATGAGAATGCCTGTTACATTTTACCTTTCCAAAAATAATTTATGAAGAAATTTAAAGATAAAATTATATATTATATAAATTGTATTTTAATTTTCCCTTTTATACATTTTTTATTTGCACGTATGTTTAGGAAGACCATCCCTACCCAAAGAGTAAATTAATGTTTACATTATTTAAAAAACTCCCTTACGGTTTCATTTTTTTAGATTTATATCTTTAATCCAACTGAAAGTTAATTTTATATAGTGGGTGAGACAGGAATGTAATTTCACTTTGGTAAAAAAAAAAAAAAAGGATTAACCTTCACAATATAATTCTAGAATAATATATTCTTTCATCAGATACTGGATGTCACCTTAATCGTATGCTAAATTGTGATACAAATATAGATTACTTTCTGATTTGTATTCTATTTATTTTTGTGCCACTATCACATTGTTCAAAATTATATCTTTACATATTATTTTAATGCATCTGTTAGACTGAATTCCCCAAACTTACCAAGTGCATTTCTTTTCTGTACTTAAATTTTCCAGCCTTTTCTAACTTATAAAAGAAAATTACATCACATGGAAAATTTGATAGATTTCTATTTATCATTAGAGAAATAGCAACCTAACTAATTTCAGTTTTCACATTTAGAAATCAGGTACAGCTCCTTGTTAATTATTTATAAAATAGTTCTTTGTAAGGTTTTGTGATTTTTTAAAAACTCTCTCTATATATACATACATATTTATCATCTACATATTAATATGTATTTAATATTTTTAAGTAGCCTATTATCAGTTGATGCTAAGTAGATTTTTATTACTTTCACAATTTTGAGTCACTTGAAATTAAAGTTTAAAACTGTATCACATGAGATTAAAAAAGAAAGTTAAGTGAAAGCTAATTAAATTATAAATGACTAAAAATATTGAGTATTTAAAAAAATTAACTCTTTTGGTTATCAACTAATGGCATGTTAAAAAAATGTAAAGCTATAGTTACTTTTACAAATTTTCTGATTATTCTTCATTAATCAGAAAACCTGAAGTACAGCATAGAAAATGAGCAACATTGATTGTTTGTCATTTCACATGTCTGTAAATAGAAGTGGAATTGCTCAGGTAAAAGGTATGTGCATTTTAATTTTGGCATATTGTTAAATTTCCTTCCATGGGTATTGTACCAATTCATATAGCCACCAGCAATATGAAAGACTGCTGTTTTACCAGTTATCAGCAACATAGTAGGTTTTTAAATTATAGGATATATGGCAATCTGTAAGTGAAAACAATGGTATCAAAATTTTATTTGCATTTTTCTTTTGAGAAATTTTTTGTAAGTTTCAGGAACTTTTTGTTTCAATTTTTTTTTTTTTTGTGGAATGACTTTTGAAGTTCTTTGCCCATTTTTAAGATTGATTTATTGATCTTTTTCCTTATCAATTTCAAAGAGATTTTCATATATATGAGAGATTAACTCTTAGGGATATAAGATTATTTTCCCTTAGTTTTTTACTTGTTTGTAGTAGTGTTTTCTTTTGTTTGCTATGTGGAGATTTTTTGCTTTTAAAATCTAGCCACTTCAAGATCATAAATCAAATGTCCAGGTTTTCTTCTTTGACTGGGAAAACAGTTTATATTTAAATCTTGATTGAATTGAAAGTTTTTCTGAATTATGAAATAAGGTAGAATTTAAAATTTATGTAATAATTTAAAATTATTTTGTTCAGTAAAGTTTTCCCAACACTGTTTCTTCTACAAATTATCTTTCCCCCACTGAACTGCAAAACTACTTTGTCCATCAAATATCAATTTTCTTATGTTGTCTTAAGTGTGTTTATGAACTCTGTTATATTCCATCGATATCTCTGCATTGTGTACTAGTGCCACAATTTTAATAATCTATGTACATATACATATATATATATATATATAGAGAGAGAGAGAGAGAGAGATCTGTACTCTTATTTTGTACCCTGCTGTCTTACTAAATTTTCTTTGTAGCAGTTTTTAGTCTATTTTCTTGGGTTCTTCAGGTATATCTCATATCTATGGTAACGGCTGTAGTTTTATCTCCCAATTTTTCTCCTTTGAATTCCTTCTTTTCTAACTATATTAACTAGTTCATATCTACTGTCTATCTGAAATTTTGGATAACAGTGGGCATCCTTATCTTAGTCCTGGCTTTATCAAATATGCTTTAATATTTACTTATTAAGCATGATTCTGTCTTTTGGGGCTGAGGTTTTATCATGTAAATCTTATTATTTAGTCTCATGTTTTTAAGAGTTTTTGTCAGTAGTTTTTGTTGGTTATGTCTCATATATATAAACGATAAACGATCTTTCTCTTCAATTTAGTAATAAGATAAATTGCATTAATATAGAGTTTCTAATATTGAACTATCTTTTAAACTCCATTTTGTCACAATGAATAATTATTTTAAGCTGGTGCTAGATTCTGTTTGTTAACACAGATATACAATCGTTTTCCCAGAGTCTCTGAAAACCCATTTTTTTTTCACAATTTTGATACCAAAACTCAGTTGGGATTAAAACCTGACCCAAGATGATGTGAGAGACTATATTTATTCCATCTCCCTAATGTAATTATCATATATTTGTGGCAGAAATGTTCATGTGACTGATTGAAGAATGCTGCTCTGGACCCACTTGGTGATGGAATATATTATAGGATATGAACTCAGTTCCCTCTCTAAAGTCTACAACCCAAGGGTCTTAGAATGGGGATTTTATATTTTAATAGTTCCCCGTTACTTTTTCTTAGTTTGCAATCTTTGGTTTGTATCATCTCTCCTCCAGAAGAGTTTAAATAACATTAGAATTATCTTTTCCTTAAAGGCTTGATAAAACCTATTAACTTACAAAACTAGGCTAGTTTTTTGAAAACTCATTCAGTAAAGAGATCCATGAAATAGTCAAAGTTCTCTACTTCTGTTAAAAAAATTTGGTGTGTATTCTTCCAGAATTTTTCCTATGCTACATACAAAATAACAAAAGAAGGCTTAAAAAAATAAAAATAATTGAATTTGTTAGTGAAGCTAAATAATTTTTGTATTTAACATTTGCATTTTGTTTATGAACTGCCTGTTTGTGTATTTTTCTGTTGCTTTTATTATCAATCTGTAAAGATTTAATATTCTAAAGAGATTAGCTCTTGTCACCCCTCCCTTTACCTTCTCACTTCTACTCCCTAAAAGTAATTGTTGAATCATTGTTAATATTCTATTGTGTATCCACACTGGGCTCTTTTCCTGTGTACATACACATTTAATATCTATTTAAAATTGTATGTAAGTTAAAACTAAAAATGTTTTAAATATATATCGCTTAAAATGTATGTATTCTCTATAGAATACATTACTATATTATATATAAAATATGTATAGTCCACAATACACTCCTTGCTTATTTTTACACAGCAGTGAAAATGTCAATAGAATCTTTTTAAAGGCTGTAGTATATTTCACTTCTCCATTGAGGGAGTTTTACATTTTCTCCCAGCTTTCTGCTCTTGAAGTGCAGTGAAAATTTAGTGCATGAATGTAGGCCAAAGTACAAGAAATAGAACTGCTGATTTCAAGTTACATGCAAATTTTGATAGAGAGTACCTTTTTAAAAGTTATTTCAACATTTTCTCAACTCAGTATCTTTGCCAATTTATATCAATCTCAAATTATTATCAATGCATTATTGGTATCTTATTGTTTTAATTTTTATCCCCCTGATCCCTTGTGAGGTTAAGAATATTTTCATATATTTATTAGACATTTGGTTTTCTTTTTCTGTGAGTTTTCTTTATATATCCTTTGCCCATTTACTTCCCTGTAGAATTGTTTTTCACTCTTATTTATTTCAAGGAGCTCTTTGTATAATAGGGACAGTAACAGTTGTATGTGTTGACACATAGCACCTTTTCCCCCAAGCACCTTTAGAAGGTGTTGGATGCCTCTAAAGTCCTCTCTCCTATTTGTGCATTGCCCATCCCCTTTGTCTTCTTCCTTTCCATTTGCCTTTTGGCCAGACTGTTTCCTTCCTTATTTGTATCACTACTAAACCAGAATAGAGTAAGGGATATGGAATGAAATATTTGAACAGGGCTTATGATAACTTCAGTTTAATAGTTGGAAAGGATAGGAAAACTTCTCACTTAATGTGTATGGAGGATTTTGTGGGTGTTTCCTGTCTATTCTAATTTTTCACAAAGTGACTTTTTCTTCTGAACGATGAATAATGACTGACTGTATATCCCAATGAAAACATAGAACTCACTGACATACTGGCTGATGAAATATAAAAAATGCAGTTAGTCATGTGCATTGACTAATGATCTAGTGATCAAATACTTCATTAGTCGAATGAATAGTCATTTACCAAATATTTGAAATATTTATATGATACTCCAAAATAGAAATATTTCCTTTAAGCAGTTGCTGTGCTGATTTATTTTTCATATTATAGAAACAAAGCTGATAAAGAGTATTAATTAATTCCCATGGAAAAGAATGGGGCTGAAAAATAGGTCAAAGTAACACAGTCTTGGGGGAAGAAAAATGGTCTAGAAATGTTTTATCTTTCAGAGGCATTTCTATTCTTAGCTCTTGAAGGTGTATAGGGGAGGGATAAGCGAATGCTTAATAATATTTTTTAAAACAATAAATTCCTATGTCAATCACCCTAATCCTCTTCAAATGAAAAATTACTTTCCTCTTTCTCCTCTTGTTTTTTGTATGCTCAGCCACTCACATCTTTCCTTAACGTTTTTATTTTATTCCGACTTAGTTGACGGTCTTTTCTTGGTGCTAAACTAACTTTAATAAGGATGGAGTATATTTTTTGGCTTGGCTGTCTTTATCGATAACCACTGGAAAATCTTGCTTGAGGTAACCGTCGAGACCAAGAAATTAAAAATTCTCTGTCTGTTTTTTAACATCATTAGAGAACAATTTTAGAAGTATATTTCTTTATATTCATTTCTATAAATTATATTACAGAGAATAGAGGCTATCATTTATCTAGAGAGAAGATTACCTTGTACTTTATAATATTAAAAATACTTATTTCTAAAGGCAAATGTTATATTTTCATTGGTAAACCACTGTTTTCTGGAAAAACTACATATATATCTACATATATATCAATATACTTCTTTTTTCTTGCTCTTAATCTGAAAGATTTTGATATTAGGTGCATATTGAGTTTGTGGTAGATTCTATTGCTTTAAACTTTCATTTTATATCTTTAATGTCTCTTGCTCTTGGCAAATTATATTTCTGGAATGCAGAAAAATCAATTTTAGTATGCAAAAAGAAGGTATTTGGCAGCTTAAGATAGTATTTAGCAAACTAAAAATTTTCAACATTTATGATGATTTAAGAATATGTAGAAAATGTTATAGGGCTGTTTACAGATTAAGGTCTGTTGCCTCTACTTTGACTCCATAGGGCAATTTTTATCTTGTTGTTTTTCTAATCTAAGAAAGTAGTACCATAGTTTAAAAATAGTTTACACTATACTAGGCAAATGAATCTTGTCGTATAGAATGAGACAGGCTTATCATGTGCTGGAAATTGAAGAAGTTGTTCTGTTATATTCTGTCATGATAAGCATCTATTGCCTTCAGCTCTTCTATACGTGGGTCAGTTGTGTCTCTTTTCTGGACTAAAAACGAGAGCAAGCAAGACTTGAGGTTCTGTCTGTTCTCTCAATAAAAATACTGGTACCACTGCTGTCATAAGGATTCTCCAGCAGCCCTTAATATGCTCTTCTTTGACAGTGATTGTACTTTACTTTGGGGACATAAGTGACTAATTAGTGGCATTTAATAATAAAAAAGATAACATGTCACAATGTTATATTGCAATCAGTGTTAGTCTTCTGACTAATTCTAATTCAGGTTAATTTATTTCCCTTATTTAAAAAAGAAAAAAGGTTTCCTTGGAAATGGCCAAAGGGAACAGAAGTCGTCATTTTGTAGTGCTTCTGGAACAAAAAGTTGGAAAACTTAACTAATATATTTTGTTCTCTCAACATATGTTTTTCAGGAATGCTGGTGGGTTACTGATTAATTAACTAATTAATCAAACAATTAAAGTCCATTCATTCTGCGTTTTTGTACAAAGAGAGTTTCATCTGAGGACAAATTTCTAGTCTGGCATGTGACAGAAACAGGATAATCTTGGGTGACCTAAAATTAAGTGTGACTAGTTTGCAGTGGCTGATTGAACACTTGACAGGGACATTGACTTTGGACCTGCTACAGGCCCTCGTAGGGAGTCCGGGGGTGACGCCGCAGGTGCACATGTAAACCCTGTATTCTACACCCATGGTCTAGTGTGCTTTAATTCTCGCGGTATTCTTAGTATGTCCAGATGAGAATTTTTAACGTTAAGTATAGTTTTGTTTACCCTAAATGTGAAATATAGCTAACCAGGACCATCCAGGGAAGAGAGGATCCTCAAGGACCTGTTTAGACAGTTGCTTCTAGAAAAAAAAACAGCCTTCAGTCAAAGACTTGTCAATCCTAGTTTTAAAGATTGATTAGGTAGCTGATTTTTTTCTTCCTCCTGTCCTTGGAGAAAAGGAAAAATAACAGGTGCTCTTCCACTTTAGACTAACCACTCATACACTTTATGACAGTTAGGTCTCCCTTGAGCCTTCTCTTCTTCAGGACAAATTATGCAAACTCCTTCAGTCTGTCCTCATAGGTCCTATTTTTCAACCATGAAATCATCCCATTGTTCTTCCCTGTATCTTTCCAGTTTCTTCAATATCCTTTTAAAAATATAAAGTCTTAAATTTGATATCTTGGCATACATTATGTAGATCTGAACTTCAGGAGGATAATTTATTTCTACCTTCTAAGTCAGAGAGATGGTCGCTAAGACAAAGGCTACTTGCATGAAAGGGGTAAGAAGAAAAAGAGAAGCCAAGTGTACAGTTTAATGTTCAATTCAATAGATTTATATGATCAAAAATGATAAAAACTGTGCCTGGAAAGATGTTCTTAAGGGTTCTTAGTAAGTCATTCGAGAAGATACCAAAACACTACAAGTATTAGATAAATAATCACAGCTGTTTTTGTTTTTCCTTTGGCTAAATCACCCAATACCTCTTTTTACTAAATATAAATCTGTGATGGAAAAGATTAGTAGGTGAGCTAACATAATGCCAAATTCAGGACAAAAATGGTAAGAGAGGAAGATGAGGACCGCTAATTCAAGGAAAGGCATAGGGATTCAGCATTAGAGTGACCTCAGCTTACTTAAGAGCTAGAACTACTTTTTCAAGCAGATAATAATGCCAAGAGGGGTGGCATTATAAAGGTAGTGAAGCTCTATTTCGCGGTGGTATATGACCAGTGGCAGGAGTATGATACTGATTTTGCTGATACGCTGTCCTGGGTTTGACGGGTGGCATCGCATTGTCCTCTTTGCAGCATCACCTCAATTTTGAGTGATTCACATGCTGTAGTCATTTCAACGTCTCCCTTTTATGAGGGCCAAAAGGAACCCATAAACTTATAAACCAAGTTTTTCTCCATTGCAGTTACTACGAGCAAGTTTCCATTGTAATAAAAACCTAGAGTAAAAGTCCTAAACTTTCTAATCCTCTTTACTTCAACTGAAGTACGTGAGTAATTGAATTTTGTAATTCTTTGATACCTTAACTTTAAACCTAAAGTCTTATCTACGCCCAAAGCAAAATACCTGGTATTTATTGTCCGCTCTCTCCTGGGTTATGCACTGTGAATGGCTTCATAGCCTCCACAGGAGAGTAATTCAATCACTACAAAAAGATGCTACTGTATTCTTTCCAAAATTCTCCTTATAAATCAACAGTAAGTAACAGGGATCACCACAAAGTCAGCTTATAAGAGCTTTAATTCCCCACATGGAAAGCTTCACGATTCACCCGTTGCTGGCTTATTTTCACTTTACGGTGGGATAAAAATATAAACTGGCCATGCTCATACTGAAACACCACAGGCAGACCTTGGAGGGCTCTTGCATTGCATGGTGTGCAGTGGTGGAGTATCTGGATTATGAACTAACCCCTCTGAAAGCTAACGCAGCACGGTCTTACCATTTTTGCAGACAGGACAACATTGCTCTGGTTCATAGACTGGGTTGACACACTCAGGAACTGCGCAGTCTGCTACAACACAGTGAACTTCATTGCTGGGCTCACAGCGACACCATTCACATGGAGAGGGCTAGGAACAAATCTAAAATTAGCCCCTTTTCTCCTATAACTTAATGCTTGCACATTCATATGCTGTCAGAAGACAAAACATCAGTGTTTATATTGGCTTTACTGTTTAACTTCATTTACCATGTGTATGATCATTCTTCCCCCATGGAAGGCAACCTGGATATCCAAGCTGGAGTGGGTTGCCATATGCAGCTGAGGTTGCCATGAGCAACCAGAGAGCTCACGCACGACTCTTCTTATGTCTTACGTTACTACTTTTCAAAGAAATGTTTGGACAACTAATATGTCACCTCCTGGTTTGGTTTCCAGATGCAGTGATTGCTCTGCCTTCCTCTGATAAACAGGAATGATACTGGAACATGTGAAATAAGTTTGTGCCATTTGTCATTTTTCTCCCTAAGAAAGAAAAGGATTACTGAGAAATAAGAAGATGGTAAATGGACATCTTTACCCTTGGTAGGAACTTTTTCAGGCTAACCTAGACACTAAAGGGCATTTTTTCCCCAATGTAAACTGTAGAGGAGATTGCATTTGGGATCCAAACATCCAGGTTCTGCCTCTTGAAAGATTTAGTAAATACCTTTCATCTTGCCTGCTTGCTTTTATGAATGAGATAAAATTGACCTAAAAAGCCACTATTTAAGAGTCAGAGAGTCTGAAAGTGGAATTCAAAGGTGACTAATTTAGAGAAAAGAATTAGGAAAGCAAGAAACAATTTTTGTCTTTACAGTACTTACCGACCGAGTTTGGGGTTTTGTGTTTCCTTTCTAGAAACTTCCTAGACCACAAATAATCTAAAGCAATGGCCACTCTGTGACTTTCTCATCTCTTACAAGTTCTAGCTCTCCTTTCTCATGAAACAGAGGTTTAGAATTCTGGAATGAAAACTTGGAGGTCTCATAAGTTATACAGGTCTGTACTTCTCAAAACAAGCCATTTGTTGCTAGAAAATTCTGCCTCTAATCCTGTGCCAAACTGTGTTAATTAAAGACCCCTGCCTTTGTCTCAGTGGCTACTGTCCATAATCCCTGTCAGTTCTTGTTTCTTCATGAACTTGACAGTTTGGGTAATATCAGAACTTGACAGTTTGGGTAATATCAGTGCTCCTTGATTCAGGTAGTCTGTGAGAATGGAAACCTTTCAACTAATTATTTTTAAATTAATGTTATCTTTGCTTTCTGCTTGAAGAATGATGGTCTAGCTTTCAATTAACTATTTTACTTTCACATTTAGTAAGAATTAGCCCTAGAAACTGTGGGAAAAGTATTGCTATTTCTCAGCATGGTTGGTGAGTTTTTTGAAGAGTGCAGTTAAGCTCTTTACCACATGGTGAGTTGTGTCAAGTATTCCAGAAAAATCGATTGGATTATCCCAAGGGCTGGAATTTTCCTGAAGTTCTTCTACTCAACAATTTCAGTAAATTAAGGAAAAGATGTGTTACCAGAGCACATTATTTAAGGAAGGAAATTGTAAGTGAGGAAGCAATGTGAGAGATGAAAATTTGTGTGGCTATCCTGCTGCTTATTTTGCAAGTCCTGTTGTGATATCTTAAATTCCCTAGCAGAATTGTCAGGTGTCTCCCTTTTCTTAATTAGTTGCAATGAAGTATTTGGGCACAGCCTTCTGAAGTGAAAGCAAGGACTTGGCCTGCATTTATTGCTGATGTAAGAGACAGAGGGAGCCACTAATACCGTGGTTTCTGCGCCCTGCCCTTCCACAGCTGGAATTGTTCTTGTTGGTTCCCTTCTTGCTGAAGGAAGGGCAACTCTAGTGGACTGATTCTGGCATTAAAAATCTCAAAGAGCTCCTAAATTTGCCAATGCAAAATATTTCCCTCAAAGTAACCATGGTCTTTGAGAAAGATTTGTTGGATTATTAGATTCCGAATAGACTGAGGAAGAACACCATTCTGATTCAAACAATGTTCTGGAATATTATTAACTACTGGGTATCGACTAAGCAATTTACCTGTATCAACTTACTGATTTTTCATAATAACAATTTGAAGCATAATTCGTTATCTCCATCTCACAGATAAGGAGATAGGATGAGAGAGCTTTCGGGTTCAGTAGCTTTCCCAGGTCCTGTAGGCAGTAGGGGAAGGGGCAGGATTTTAATCTAGGCAGCCTGACTTTTGATTGTACTGCCACAAGGTAGCAAGAATGGCTATTCTGCGCACCCCCATCATCCAGTGCTTTGTACTCTAGGCAGACTAGATCCACAGGAATAACCACTAGCAACTGAAAAATTCATTCATAGAGGCTAGATCCTTCCTGCTAGGAGAGAGAATTTCACTAACTAGGGTAGTTAGTGCATAGATTCTTATGAAGTTGTAGAGCTTTTCAACCTTCTGAAAATGCAGAATTCATAGAAAATTGTGGTAGTCTGAAGTCAGGTGGCCACAAGGCTTGTTCTTGGGGATGCTGGCATCTTCAAGCCTTGGAACCTGGTAGCTACACTCATGGTTGCCATCTGGGAGAAGCAGTAACAGATAATGGTCCATTAGAGCCCCTGGGGTGTGTGCCTGAGGTCAGTGGAGGCTGGATGTGTGCACACTGGAATTCTGAGAAATACTCGGAGGAAGAGTTAAGACTACAAGGCTTAGTGATAAAAGTATGCCTGTCTTTTTTTTTTTTTAAAAGGGATTCTGAATAATGGGAAACATAAATTAGAAAAATGAAAGTGTCACCCTAGCCATCGGCAGCTCCTAGTCAATCCTTCCCTGAACCTGGCTTTATTCATATACCAGTCTGTTCTGGCCTCCTGTCCTGGCCCAGACTCTCTTGCCAGAAACATGTTATTTTTTATTTTGTTTTCATTCAATTGTTTTTTTCAAATAAAGCCTCTGTTACAGTTCATTTCTCTTCACCCCAAGCCTCCACATGCTCATCCCCACCCCGTCTAAACACACTATCAAATTTAACCTACTGACCTTACACTAAAGTCCCTTCCATCCTCTCTGGCCTCACCAAGACTCTTTCCTTTCACAAGCTCACCAGTGTGGGCACCACCGTTGCTTTCTTGCTTCACTTAGCTTCCTCCACTACCCCAGCTTTCCACTGTGCTTCTAAAAATGCATTGCTTACACAGGGTAAAATTCCTAGGAGTGAGCAGTGTGCTACTTTGACATTAAGTTCAGACTTTAAAAATCCTTCCCAACTTAACAGTGTAAAACTCTGAAAGGTTTGGTGCTTTGAATAAATCCTTACATCTTAAGCACTGAGACGGTTACAAATTTCCTTTTATCAGGCTCTTCAATGTGAAACTATAGATTAAATCTGAAAACATCCCCGTAAAATCAAAGATTAAACAATAAAGCTACCCTTAGAGAAACAGAGAAAGAACACTGGAACAAGTGCTTGGGAAAAAAATTATTCTTACTAGTTTTTTTGTTTTGTTTTTTAAAGAAGAACACATGAAATTAGGACCAGTACATGGCTTTTGTCAGTTAGAGATTTGGTCAGTAAGATGATTAAGTGACACCATCCTAAAATCTTATACAGGGAAAATCTTTTCCTAAGAAATCTCACAGAGCATTTTATTTCAATGAAAGCTTTGAAAAATAATGTTCACTATATATACCATTACATAAATTTTCATTGAAATTAGGATTAGAGATCAAATTTATTTGTTAATGTATGTATTAGATGATCTGAATATTATATATCTGTTGTGAATCTGTACACCTCCAGCTTAGTGGGTTTTGAATATCTAACATGGGGCTCTGTTTAAGCAGAAACCATGTATTTTATCTGTAGTTCCTGCTGTCACTGAATATATTGGCATGGCAAATCCAAATGCTGTCCTAGCTGTCTCTCAAGTTCAAAGGGGTTTCCTGATATATATATATAAAATAAAAGAGTGAAAAGCTCTTTGTTAAAGATTGGTTGAGGTGACTAGAATTCAAATCTTCCTCCTTCGTGTTAGAATAAAAGCATGGGAATACATACCATTTAAACAATGGTTAACTTCTGAAGACCCTGAAGCTGAAATCCCAATGTCACTCTCTGTGATTTTTGAGAATCTTTGGAGAACAGGAATTCCAGAATTCCAGAGTTCCTGAGTTCTAGTCTCAGATGCTTTATCTACTAGTTGTGAATCTTAGGAAAATTACATAATCTTTCCATGCCTTAGTTTCTTAATTTGTAAAGAATTCCAGAACTCTGGAAACAACAGAATGCTCCATAATTTTTTAAAATGCAAAAAGTAGCCCGAGAACTAGTAATTTAGATTACTGGAGTGACTGAATAACTCCAGAAAAACTGTCAAATATGTTCTTTGTGGGAATTTGGAAGCTAACGTGGTCATCACTAAAAGTCAACACAGGATTATTAGAACATGTTATTAGAGACTGGTTGCATAGAAGTTTCCAAATGTTTATAGAAAACGCACGCTTATTTTGTATTCTGCGCACACTGAGATAACTTATCCATACCGGAGGAAAGGCTGGACATTTGGTCCATACAGCAGTACCTCATGGTATCATTCTTGATGTGGTGGCTTTTTACTGGCATTGCATGTGGAATGCTCAGGAAGAAATGATCACAGCCTGTAAAGTTTGTTGTACAAATTCAAACCTCAAAGTGACAAGGGACATGGCAGTGTTTGGTTTATTATGTTAATTTGGTAAGTTTTAAGAAAACAGTATTCTTACAAGTTGAGGAACACTACATTAGGAAAAACTGAAAAAAGATTTCATTTTGTTGGCTTTATTTGGGTGGCTGTGGTATCATGGTTAAAAGCAAATTCTCTATAATTTTAGTATTTGAGTTCTAGTCTCAGATGCTTTATCAACTAGCTGTGAATCTTAGGAAAATTACATAACCTTTCCATGCTTTAGTTTCTTAATTTGTAAAGGAAAAGAGTAACAATACTACCAACTTCACAGAGTTGCCGTGAGGCACATAAAATACGTAAGAAATACCGTAACATTATTATTACTATTATTCACTTTCACACTTAGCTAGTGATGGCTTCCTGAAAAAAAATTCAAAAAGTGTAAAACTGGAAGCACTAGATTATATTTAAAAGAATATTTAGGTTATTTCTCCTTTTCAAAGTAGATGATTGCAGAGGTAGTTGTAATAAAGTTTTCTAGGACTTGGTTTGGTGGGGGGATTTGTGAATGAATAGAATTAATCAGGTCAGAAATACATTGAAGAAAAATTCCTATTAGAAGCCTCTAGATAGTAACCGTGAATGATTAAAATGAGCATTATAAATCACTCAGGAAAAAAAAAAAAAAAAGAAAAGCAACAAACCTACTTTCTTTTCTTGAAGTCTCGTTATTTAGATGTCAATTCAAATGCCCTCTCTCTCCAGGGAGGTCTTACCTGACTATCCATCATCTCTCTCCAACACATTGCCTATTCAGTACTCTCATCAGTTTATGAAACTACCTTATTGATTTGTTTATATTGGCTTATTTATTTATTCTTATCTGCTCTCCCCATAGTTTATGAGCTTTGTATAGTATATTGTTCATTGCTGTATTCTTGGCACCAAGAAGACATCTTAGTGCATACTAGATACTCAATAAATATTTGATAACATATACACAATTATTTAGGCAAAATATGTTTCCTTATTTGTTAAACCATACCTCTGGGCAATTTCCTCTATGTCCATCTTGCATGGATAGAATTCTGATTCAATAAGATGTTTGCATTTTATTTAAATACTGTAAAGGGCACTTTGTGGCGGGGGGAAGCTTTTTGACTACGAATCATGAAATAACTATTTGAGTTTCAGTATTATGGCAATAAATGTAAACTCACTCTCTAAAGATAATTTGAAATTCATAATATCCATCGTATGGATCACAAATTAAGTTAATCTTCAAGTACCCCATTGACTGGACTAGCTAGCACTTGATGATTGCAAACTTCTATTGCACTAGATAATACCATGATAGCTATATTTAAGACAAGAAAACATGCAGAGGAATTGCTAAAGTCTGCGGAAAAGCTAGTCTCATTTTATTGTGTGTGTCAAGTTTAACGGTTACTACTAAACAAAACGATTTTAGTATATTATAAAATATTTTTTTAGGAAAAAGCCTTGATTTTAAGCACATCCATTTTCCTAAAGGATGAGTTAAAAGTATGAAGTCCAAAAAACACATTCTGAATGTTCTGAGAAACAAAACTTGGTCCCTAGAAAGCCCTCTGGGAATTTTGTTGAAGGCTAAAGGGACAGATACATAAGTGGATGGGAAATATTCTAAGCACCAGGTTTTAGCACGCTAATGATTTTCAATGGCTTTCCTTCTGACCAAGTGATATTAGGCTTCAGACACCATGTGGTACTCCATTTCTTTGGTAATGGGCAAAAGTTATCAGAACATAGCTTGGACTGCTTTTCCAAAAACTTCCTATTAAACAACTATTTAAAATCTGATCTCTACCAAGGAAAAGATTCTGCTTTAAGAAGCACTCTTCTCTTAGAGATAATTTATGGCATAAATTTCATCACTTTACAGAACAGATCTCATTACTTTCAAACTGTATGAGAAATTTGGAAGTCTCTATTTCAAAGTTGCTGATGCCTGTCAGAAATCTCACTGTTCACTTCATTAAAATATACATTAAATTATGGAGTACAAGAGTATTTAACATCCACTGCCACTCCTGTAGCCGATAATTTGCATGTGGCAGATGTCACCTAATAATCAATGGATCCAATGGATTTTAAACAAAATTCACAATTATCTGAAATAAGACCGATTGTGTCACTGATTAAAATGCTCCTAAGTGTCCTGTATCTAACGGGATTGTGGTGACCTCTTCAGTGATCTGTCATATTGATTGGAGCATACTTGAAACACTGAGGTTGTTTAGTCTTATCAAATTATGGACATAGAGCTGGAACTTCTTTAAGAATTTTAATATTGTTGAAGCAAATTAAAAAAAAACAAGTACATAGATTTTTAAAAATAACTCAGTTGGTCAGCAAATGTATATGATAGTATCATTTGAATAACAAGTTAAATAGTAGCTGCTCTGGCTTTTTCTGAGAAGTTGGTATTTTGATAATATATTCTGGAATACTTCTGGGGTCTCTCAAAAACTACTTCATGCTTGTTGGAAACAAACATTTTAGCCAAGTGGTTGTAAAGAGTGCACATAGCTTTGCCCATGGATATAATAAACTAAGATTCAGAAATAAGATATAAATTTTAAAAGTTATTTATTCAGCATATTTATTAAATGTGTATTATATACAAGATAATGTACATAAGGTATACAGAGATGAACTACAAAGCTAGCCTGCCCTCAGTGAATGACAACAGTGATAACCTAGACATCTATAAAAATAAGTTTTGAGTTTTTGAAACAAATGCTTTTTTATAAAAATAACTGATGGTACTATTATAATGGAAGACAGAATTATTGAAGTTAATCTTTCTATTTTTATTTGCATTTACTCTGAGCTAATGTAAAACACAAGAATATTGCAAAAACAATTGATGAAATACTCAACTAAAATCAATGATCAAGTACAAAAAGTTTAGTCCTTCTTGAAAATTCATCATTATAGTTCAACATAAAGACATATTAATCTTTTATTTTTTTTCTCTAAAATACTTCTTTCTAAAAAGTATTTAAATATATTTTGGCCATTGTTTTAGGGTCAGGCAACTCTACAATTATACATTGCCTATCCTGATAAACTGATGATATATAGAACCATTTTTAAAATCTGAAGGTTTTCAAGGAGTTGTATGACAATAAAATGCAGGGGGTTTTTTTTCCTGAAAAATCAATAGCATAGATAAAAATAAAATATAGATAAGCAGAATATAAGCAAAAATCTCTCCTTAGTCATACTCACAGATGCATTTTTTAAAAGTAGGCAAATGTATATTTGACAAGGAAATATCAGTGTGTATTTAAGAGGGGAAAAAAGGATGTTTTATTTGCCTCTAAGGTCTCTGAAGGAGAACGTAAAGGTACAGACCAAGGCTAGTGGATTCAGGATAAAAATTTTGTTACAGGGTCACACCTGTACTTGAGAAATAGCCTAGAAAAGCAGCAGCCTCTAGTCCTTTACTGATAAGCTGGATTGACAGTTGGTTTTGGTACAAGAAAGGTCTTTGACAAGGGACTGTATGATGCTCCATTTATCACCCATTAATGCAACAGGGGTAAAGTGAGCAACTGAGTAACTTCAAAACTTTCCTGTTGACACTGAAAAGGACAGATTGTTGATATCAGTTAAAAGCTTATCTACAATAGCATTAAAACCATGTGTGGATGGGGTAGAGTACATCACTGTTAGAATTCTACAGCGAAAGAATCATGTAAGAGACAAACACTAGCCTATGGGAAATACTGAATGGAGGTGATAACAGAGAGGGCCAGAGCTCAGCTTTGCCTGGATGACACTGAATTCAGGGATTTTCAGGTCTGCAGGGTGGGAGTTACAGACACTCCTATACAAAAATTCATTTGCATTGGGAGTGCCAATCAGATTATCATGTAAGAAATCTAAAATTGAAATCTTTTCTTCAGCTTTTGACTTTAGTGTGTATTTCTGACTTAATGTGTATTTTTTTGTGTGCAAATACATCAGAGCAGTCACCACTTTGTGACCATGTATAAAAATTGTTAGTGCTATCGCCCAGTGGAATTCAGCTGTAGGATAATACGGAATAGGAACGCTTGTAGTTTTAAGTCCTGCCATCAAATGATGTATTACCTTGGACAAGTTTCTTAAACTACTTGAAACTCTGTTTTCTTATTTGTAAGATAGAGTTAATAATAGCATATTAAGACAGCTTTAATTTTCTTCACTGGATTCGTACAAGATAAAAAGGAAATAATGTAATATTTGAAAGAGCTTGTAAATTACGTAGCTTTGGTTAAATGCCTATCATTGTCATCATAGCTTTCCACTTAAACAGTTTTTTTTTTTAAATTTCCCTTTGTTTTCAATGGCTGTGTATTTCTCAAGGAAATACATTGATCACAAATAATTTTTATTAAGTTATGGAATAATCATTTCCATTATAAATTACTTGAAATATTAAATTTGTAAAGAATATATGTTTTAGAGTTTTGAAAGCAATCTGTGTGGCATCTCTGAAACGTAGCAATATTGGCACTCAGATTGTGGTTAGACTGAGAATGACATTGGACAACATTTTTTAGGTAGTTAATTAGATTCTTATTTACAGAGATGAAACTTCAGTCTCTAATCAGAGTCTTGCCAAAAACAGATTTGCAACAGGCTAACTTGAGCTCACATCTTTCGGAGTCCTGGATTAAGTGTCTTCTAGTTTCAATGTGAATGTCCTCGAGTCTCATTAACAAAAGGAAAATTCTCTATGATTGTCCTTTTTCTCCCTAATGAAGCTTTCAAAATCTCAGCAGTCAAAAGTTTGCTATTTTAGCAGGATTTTATTTTTAACGTTGGGGGGGAAAATTAAAGTTAGAAAGAACAATTTTATTTTTTTCCATATTTAGAAAAGTGAAATTAAACTAGCATACAGTGAAAATAAGTGGAGTTTCAGGGACCAGTGGCTCTTCTCTCCTGTGACAGAAATATGACTTAATTTGGTAACCACTGGGAGTTTCTACAATGACTATGATATTTCTAAGATGGCGAAAAGCTGTAAGGCCCACATTTTCTTTGTTTTCATTTTTTTAATTAAAGTATAGTTGATTTACAATATTGTGTTAGTTTCAGATATACAGCAAAGTGATTCAGTTTATATATATATATATAATTTTCAGATTGTTCTCCATTACAGGTGATTACAAGGTACTGAGTATAGTTCCCTGTGGTATACAGTAGGTCTTTGTTATTTATCTATTTGTTGTTTTTAATTTGTATTTTCCTGATGTAGGCTTTTAAAACAAAAACAATAACTAAATTTGTAAAAATACTCCTGGTCAATCCTCACTGCATTCAGAATGTAAGGTTTGTTTTTTGTTTTTTTTGTTTGTTTGTGTGTTTATGCTAGGAATGCACCTTGATGCACTCTTCTTTAGGGCCATAGGAGTCTTTTAAATGAAGCCAACTGAGCCTTGTAGAGCAGGGACCGTGAAGGCTTTCCCTCACGGCAGCAGTGTGCTACATTTCTGTCAGAAGGACATAAGACACTGACAGAGTATTTCAGAGCTGTAACTGAACAGGCATTTTAAGAATACAGAACAGGTGCACACTCAGATGAGAGAGAAGCCACCTCCCTCGCACTTCTTGTATCACGTCCGCAGTGAACGTACAGAATCTGGGTGGGGGTGTGGAGAGAGCCCTGGAGTTAGAGTCAGAGCCTCCTTTATTTACAAAATGTGAATAAAAATATCTTAGAACTAAATAATTCAATGAGTGAACACAGGTGCAAAATATTTCATAAAATTGTCAACTATTATTTGTATTTCCCTCAGGCCCAGTCTGGTTGTGTCAGTTCCCTGGCTCAAGCCCTTTGGTGATTTTCCACTCAGTCCAGGCTCTGGCCCAGGCTCCTCAGCCTGGCGTTCACACTGTGAGCGGGCGCCTCACTCCCTTCCCACTCTCATCTCTCACTTTGTGTCTCCTCTATACCCTAGGCTCCGGCCACTTGGGTTAACTCACTTTTCTCTCACCGTGCTTTCCATTGACTTTTGCCAATTTTCCAATTTTGTCTAAAATGTTTTCAGGGCACTGAAATCCTCACTCTTAGGGTCTTCCTAAGCTTTACAGACTGAATTATTCCTTCGTACAAGTTCCTAGAGCAATCATCACAGGCCATCTGCTAGCAGTGTTACTTGTTTAATTCATTTTGATAGACTCGGAGCACCCTGAGGGTCAGATTTACTTACGTCTCATACATTTTGGTACTATCTCTCCACATGTAAGAGACATTTGACATTTAATGGAATCAAACCATGGGTCACATAAGTTGACTTGAAAAATGTGAATGAACTTAATACCTAAGTAAGCAGACCACATACATATTTTCATTTATTAATATAATAGGAAATATATTAAATTAAAAATACCTACCTGACTTGTCACGCTATCAGAGGAGAGCACATGAGATATCAAAATAAAGGGCATTTTTATCATCTGTGCTTATCTATTTCATCTGAAAATTCTTAGTAAGTGGAAGGTTACTAAATTATTATACATCAACGCAAAGAGCAAAGCCATGACTCCTTTGGGGAAACATATGACTTAACGTGTCTGCTGTTAAGTATGTATAATACGCGTAAAATAGGCAAATTTAGATGCTTTTAAAAATGTATGCATGTAAAAAGAGATCCCTGAGACCACCTAGAAATGAAGTAGGACCGGTATCTATAAGTACTCAGAGAATTTGTAGCCTTGAAGAATGCAGGTTAGAAAGATCTGATGACCATACAATTTGAGGGAAGTAGAAAAGGAGGAAGAATTAATCCTAGATCAAAGTGTTGGCACACTTTGTCTGCAGAGAGCCAGATAGTATTTTTGACCCATGTGGGTCACATGGTCGCTGGAGCAACTACTTAACTCTGCATTGCAGCCTGAAAGCCACCACACACAACACAGAAATGAGTAAGCACTGCTGCTTTCCAGTAAAACTCTACTTACAAAAACAGGTGGTGGGCTGGATCTGGCTCACTGTGCGCTGATCCCTGCCTTAGACTTTTGGTTATAGGTGACTGGCATCATCATCATTATTTTGAATAAGTCATTGTCCATTTAAATTGTTTTATGTAACACAAACTACTGAAGTATCATAAATAATCACATAAGCTGCAATTTGGGGAACTTTTACAGAGGACCAGATAATAAAAGCTAAGCTGAGATATATAGATTTTTATCATTAACTAGCCATAAGAGTCAAATAAAGGATGATCTTGAGTCATTAACAAAATACTTAAACTGTTCCATTGAACTCTTATGAACTTCAAGATGTTAATAGATGTTCAGAGAAAAAAGGTGTTCTGCTGTCACATAAATTTGTGAAATACTGAACTAAATACAGGTTAGTGGTAATAGTAGTAAAAATGTCAGCTTTTATGAATCTCTTATTGTGTGCCAAGTAGTTTTTACTGTTATCTCTATTTTAGAGATGTGTTCACTAAGACACATACAGAGGTAAAGTAAATGTGTGCCAGGTCTCTTGGCTGGGAAGGGGTAGAGCCTACTCTAAAATGTAGTTTTACCACACTGTTGAGCTCTTTGCTCAAGCACTGTCAGTAGAGTAATGTGCCCTGCACATTTCCAAGAGATGTTAAAGGATGCATCATTTCTCAATTTTACTTGATGAAAAAGAAAAAATCTTTACTAAAAACCCAGCTGATTACTAGAATAGTCGGGAAACTTTAGGAAAATATAAATCTAAATCATTCCAAGAACAAGGAATGTGAATTGCTGCAACATTCCTGCCTTAGATGATACTTAGATCATATGCCAGTTTAGGGATATTCCTTTGTTCTAAAGCCATACAACTAGGTATTTCTGTACACTCCACCCATTTTTCACACTCCATTCCTGCCATGTAATGGGAGGTGGGATTTTGCAGAGTGAAAAAAAATAACATGGGTCCTTCAGTTCCTAAAACCACCAAATATATGGCAAAAGCAGCTACTTTGTTACTTCCTAGTATAAAGGAACTAAAGTAGGCTCTGAAAATAAATAGTGTATAATCTATTCGAATTTTATTTTGGCCTGTATTGTTTGATTTAATCACAGTTTTTCACTTTTAGTAAAGGATCTCCTTTTTATTTGAGCCTTTGCAAACTTAGACTCCTTTTGCAAATTGTCCTCTATCTGTGTCAAAGACTGATTTTAGATATGCCAATATTTTATTGTTCTTGTCAACTTGTAACTCTGGGTTGTCATGGAGATGGGTCCTGTTATCACGATTCTGTAGACAATTGGCTGAAATAAAATTTTGCATCCAACTTATTTATTGGAAAGGAAGATGCAAATGAGTGGCATTTTCATGTTAAACCTGAAGGCATAAAATGTAGATAAAAGACCACAGGAAGGAAATACATTAACATTGCTTTTGCAAATAATGAGCTATGCCACTGTGGTGTTTTCACTAAGTTTCTGTTGGTCTTCGTTTTATCATCTGTAAAATAAGTACAGGGTTCTTTTCCAGATCTAAAATTCTGTTGTCAGCTCTTAAAAATAGGAAGGACTTAGATTATTAAAAAATATATATATAATGTTTGCCTTTTATAAATAGAAGAATTTATATAAACTCAGATACTAGAAATCCAATCCCATGCCAAGAAATAACAGTGGTAGTCAAGGGTCAATATTAAAATAAAATGATTTCAAATTATGTTTAATTAAAAACAAACTTTTGAGCAGTTAGAATTGTTAGCTATAAATTAATAGTATTGGGGATTTGAAAATTAAAGTATGACATATTAAGACATATACGATGACATTATTCCCAATACTATTAAGACACAGGATGACATTATTGTATCCATCCTATAGATAGATTAAAAATTTTTGAGTTCTGTTCATGATCTCATGACATAATAGGGAAAAAATTGTGTTCAGTAGATGTATATCCACTTTAAACAACTTTATACAGCCATAAAATAATACCATCTAAAAACTTTTTCAGGAGACAAATGAATTTTGTCACTTTAGTACTTTATTCACTCTTTTTATGGTGTCATTAAATCCTTGCAAGAATGGCTTTATTGTGACGTGCTGTATGGCAGGCTGGAGGCAAGGAAATCAACAATGGAGGTAACATGAGACTGAAATTACTGATGCTAATCAGCGGTGATGATAAAAGTCCAAAGTCCAGACTCTGAAATAAGCCAGTCCCCAATTAATAATGACTATGGCTTGAGAAAGATCACCTGAATAAGCAAGCTCACTGATCTCTTCAAGTTGCCTCTAGTTATTTTTTTCAAGCTCTTCCTCGAAAGCTTAGCCAAGTACAACTGAAAAATAAACCAACAGTTTTTTTTCTTGTGCTGTCCTTCGTAAAACACACTGCCTGATAAATAAATCAAGCTTTAGGAAAACAAAACAAAAAAATATGGTCAGGGTGAATAAGGAGGAGTAGAAATAAAGGATTCACCTAATCTTAAAAGATTTTCTTAAAGAACACTCCCCAGCTCCCTCAACTTTCAAACACACAACGCAAAGATGAAGCAATTTCAATTTAGATTACAGATTATAGATTACTACAAAATTTGCATAAAATGTGTAGACTTGATTTATAAAATAAGATATAGGAAAAAACACTTGTTAGTATCACACCATTGACTAATTACAGATATTTTGGTGAGTAAAATTATAATTAAAAATAAAAAAAATTTTTAGTATATCCAAAATCTTGGACAAAGTTAAAGTTTGCAGGGGAGACTGTTAGGTCACTCTCTTTTCAGTTTCATCTTCTCACAGTATTGGAGAGTCAGGAAGGAATGGACACCAAAGTCTATAAACAGCTGATGACTGACCTCAAGTCTGAAGTGATCACTCACAGTGACAAGACTCTGCAAATCTCAGATGTGGCTGCAAATCAAACACCAATCTCCCCATGTGCAAAGGGAATGGAAGCCTGGACACAAATCTCTGTAGTCATGCTTATCACACCGTTAGCACCATTAACAGCAGCATCTTGCCATAGAAAGGACAGCAATAAATATCAGTTGGTGAGCATGATAAATTATCCCTATATACAACTAATCAAAGGGCCCACTGACCATCAAGTCTTTTAAAATTTAAAGCAAGATTTGCAGATACTAACTACTATATATAAGATAGATAAACAATAAGTTTATACTGTATAGCACAGGGAACTATATTCAATATCTTGTAGTAACCTATAATGAAAATATTAAAACAAATATATGTATGACTGAACTATTATTGCAGTACACCAGAAATTGACACAACATTGTAAACTGACTATACTTCAATTAAAAAAAAATTAAGAAAAAGAATTTAAAGCAAGAGACTTTTTCAGACCTTCAGGGGTTAACTTGGAAGCCATTTATTCCTACAATTCTACTACCTCATTTTAAAAAGTGTTAAATAAAGAGGATCATTTCTAGTTATATCACTGGAATTTTTGAAAACATAAATTGAAAAATTTGATCTATTTCCTAGATGTAATATAGTTTTGTAGAATTAAAACATGTTAAGTGAGCACAATGTAAAAATGAGAAAGAATTTGAGGAACTTCATAAATTTAAGTTTTAACAAAATTGATGTCTAATCTTTGAAATTGGTCAGACATTATACAAATTAAGCAGAGGTTTCCTAGTTATTTATAAAGATGGGGTTTCCCCAGTGAGAATTACCCACTTTGAGCCTGTTTGTTGTGTGTGCTGGGGCTGAGCTTCTGAGGAGCAACAGTCATTACTGATTAAGATCTCTGTTATTTTGTAGCTACTTGAAAGCAGAAGCCATTCTTGAATTCATTCAAAGGCAATTTTAATGTTAAAAACTACAACATGTTCTGCAAAACAAAAACTGCATTTTGCAGTCAACAATTGTGGAATTAGGCTTCTCAATCTCTCAACAAAGACCTCAATTATCTTTGTTTTATAAAATGATGATGTTTTCTAGGACTTTTCTTTGGATGGAATCTTACAAATGCCCTGTTATTCCATTAACCATTTGTTGAGAACTTGTAAATCTCCTCTTAAAGAAAAAAAACTTTAAGAATCCTGCCCATATTCTTAAAATTCACCCATTTCTTTATTTTAGTAACAAATGCAGGGGGGCAAAAAAAAAAAAAAAAAAAAAAAAAACCTAGACAAAACCATCCCAGCTGTTAAGACAAAACTTTCACTGCCTTGTCTCCCATATTTCAGCAGGACTTAACAAATTTTGATTCCATTTGGTGAAGTTAAAATACATATTTAATACATACAATCTTCATACCCCTAGAAAGATGCATTATGTCCGCCTTTGTCTAGTACAAAATCTTAGTTTCTATGCCTTTCATAGAAACCGGTGCAATAGCAGGTGAGTGGATGAAGTACTAAAAGTTGTGTTTCTACAAGGTGTTAACTGTTGGTCTCCTCAATTGAAATTTCTTTACAGCCCTCATTTTTTCCTGTATTTTCACATATCAATTCCTAGAATGTTTCTTTTCATTCTTTCTCCATATTAAAACAAATAAAGATATCAAAAATCTCCCAGTTCTAAGTTCAAAAATCCTTTCTACTCAAACACTTTTACAGATTTAATGTTACAATTAATGATGGAGGCATATATTAATGAGAAACTTGGAAAACCTGTTTTCCTATGAATGTACCCATTGAAGATCAAGTCAGTTCTAAACCTTAACTGGCACTGACCTTTTTTATGAGTGTGATGATTTGGCAAAATACTCTGGTTACTTTGCTGTCTTCTTTGCTTCTTTCCTCAAGATTTAAATGTTAAATGCAAAATTTAGGGCGAAAACTAGACAGCTTATTACAGCACAAAAACTTTTTTTTTTAAAGCAACAGCATATTTACAAAATGTGCAACATGAGAAAATGATCACACTGAGCTTTTTAAAAATAAAAATCAGAAACCTGATCAACTGTCTTTGTGCCATACTGGGAAAGCATAATGGTAAGGGCCTGCAGAGAAAGGCAGATTTTGGGCAAATCCAAATCCTGAATTAGGGATACCGGGTGTTGACTGCAGAAAATCACTTTAAAATAAGACAGGGTAGGCAAAAGCTGAAATAAAAAGATCTCTTTCAGCTGCATGAAGTATAACCTTCAGCATCTGACCTAAAACTAAATCAGTACACGTTTTAAAAAAGGCTAATTCTAGTTGAGAGAGAGTTATAAAAATACTGAGCAAAATAAGAAATTATTTCTCCCTTTCAAAAACTCAGCATGAGATAGAGAACCTACATTTCCAATCCAGTTTTTTTTTTTGTAGGAAATGCTATTGTAATTTAGTATTTATATTCCTTATATCTTAAAAAAAGTAGGTTCCAGTGCCATTTTGCCTGGGTACACAAAAAGGAAGATGAGAAAACCTACTTTACAATGACCTTTATCTTAATACACTATTACCAGAACACTGGAAAATTTAGTTTTCAAAGAGTAGAGAGAAATCCATTTCCAAAGCTTGCATCAGTACATGTTAAAAAAAAAAACAAACCAACTTTTATAAATAATATTATTCTTTCCATCAGGTGACATGTGGATCAGTTTACATTTAAATTCAATGATCAGAAAAGACTGAGGTAGGGACATATGTTTTGCAACTGTATGGAGTGAGATCACACAACTAAAACTGGGTGGGCATTATGAAACTGGGATGGAGACAAATCCGAGATGAGTTGTGATTAGGAAGGGGTAGAGAGGAGGAGTAGAAAAAGTAGAAGCAGGAGGGAAGTAGGTGCTTCCCAAACCATGTGTGTCATCTTTAGGGAGCCAAAGAGCATGCTTTACCTGAAGTTTTGAGTGCTGCTTTAATTAAAATGTAGAGATCAACACATAAATGTAAAGAACCTAAGGTATTTTATAGGAATTCTAATTTCTTTATTCTATGTGTTCAACTATCACTTGACTCATTTCATTCTCCAAAATATATTAAATGCCTGTTATGTGGTTCACATGGTGCTGGGGCTGGGAAAAAAGGAGATAAAAGAAAACACTGTCCCTAGACTTAAAGGGTTCACTGTCCAGTGAGAGAGACAGATGGTTTCACATTGTAGTACTGCCATGTGACAGAGGAGGTAGAGATGGTGAAGAGCTTTGATTCTGAAGCCAGGATTCCTGGGTTTGAATGCTGGTCCTTCTACTTTAGAGCTATACAATATTGAGCAAGCTTCTTACACTTTGGTGCTTCAGTGTCCTTATCTGTAAAGCAGTGCTAATAGAAGTAATTCTCAGTGTTATTATGAAATGAAATGTGCTATAATACACAGAAAGGTCTTAATGGTGTCTGGCTATGATTACTGTTCTTGTTGTAATGGTGTGCAACACATGCTGTGGGAATATGCAAGAGAGGAAGGAGCGAGATGCAGCCCAGATACAGCAGAATAACAGTCAGAGGGCTTTCCAGATGAGCTGAGATTTGAATGGAGTTCTGAAGTCTAGTAGGACTTAAACATAGGTGTGTAAAAGTGGGGGAAATGGTGAGAAAGTGTGGGACAGCTTGTGCAAGTGCATGGGAAGAGAAGTCACTGAGAGTCTGAGATACCTGGAGAGGTTGAAGAATTCTAGGGAATTTAGATTTTTATCCTAAAGACTTTACTCAGTGTTTTTGTCCTTATGCCTGCTGGTCATCTCATTCTTTGTTTTCAATAACAGCCCCACCTCCCCAGCCATTAATTTTGATTCACCTCTATTCAGTTACATACTTCGCTACAAGGTGACCTTATTTAAAAACATATTTAACTAGGTCATCTCTGTTTAACAACCTAAATTTTATCCCTTATTATTCTGTAGACTGAATCTAAATAACATGGCCAGTATCCGAATTCTTCTGCTTTCCAAAAACACGTACACAAATTTACCTCTCTTATTCCCATCTCCTTCCTCTCTTTGCAGATTTTATTCATCCCAGTCTAAATTTACTCAAGCAGTTTCCTCTTTGGAATTTAAATCTCCCTAGATAAATTTTAGTTTTTTAAGAACAGGCTCATCTTTGACCATCCTGAAGAAAAAGTTTGACCAAACCTCACACCATGTTGATAAATTTCTGGCACCACAGTCCCTTGGTTTTGATCTTCACAATCACAAAGCTTAGGCTGACTTTTCCCCACTTCTCTCTCCATCTCGTTCATGCCTTCCTTATGAGTGGAGAGTTTGCCTTCTACATATCTTCCCAATATACACAGAGTACATCTACAGTATCTTGTACACTGAAAAGCCCAACAAATGCTTGTTGGATGAACATGTAAGATATAAACATAGCTCGTAATACAACCTCCTTAATAACATGCCAAGATTATTATGTGAAAGTTGCATTCATCTTCAAAGATCAGCTTACAGAAGACAACTAAGTTGGAAGACAATCAAGATGGCTGATATTTACTTAGGGGTACACAGTTCACATAGATAAGCATAACATTAAAAAAAATTGGAATTCTTTCAATTCCTTTTAAAGTGGAGCTTTAGAAGAATTTTAAAGTTGAACTTCTATTATAAAATGTAAGTAAAGACATAGAGGAATTTAGAACTTAGAGTAAATCCCTGGACATTAGGGTTTAGAAGGAGTAGAACCACCATTCATTCAATGTCTGTTGTGTACCAGTCCTCACAAGACTGATAACTTCATGTAAGTTATCTCAAAAAAAACTTTCCAACATCTCCTTCCAATAGAAGTAATTATCATGATGGCCATTTTATAGCCATTGCTAATGTGGCTCAAAAACTTTAAGCTCTCCTTCCAAAATCTTACATCCAAGTGATGAATTTGGGATATGAATCCAGGTCTGTCTGACTCTAGAGCAAAAGTGCTTTGAGAGGTGGTGTCGACTTCATGGTTAGAATGGCAGTATTTAGATATAGGTTAAATAACTTGACAATTTTGGACAAGTAACAAACTTTCTTCACCTCAGTTCCTCATTTCTTATTAATTTACCCTAGATAATCTCTAAAGCTCTTATAACTAAATACTTGTGAAGAAGTGGCATCTGTTTTTAAAGTCATATTGATTTAAAATCAATGATTTTGAAAGTCAGGGAAAAGTTGTGCATATCAGTGGATTAAATGTTAACTATAGCAGGGATATATAACTAGAGTGAAGGGGTTTATCACTTGATACAGCTTTGTTTGGCATGGTAAAATAATTATCTTTGTAATAAAATAAAAATCTAACAAGTACAGGGAAAACTATAGCATTTTCAGTGGTGAACTAAGTTAGAAAAATCAGTCAGTATCTTTTCTTTTATATAACTTGTTAATCGAGATTGAATAATCTCAAATTTTACCTGATGTACTTTTCACTTGGGCTAGGCTATCTTATAATGTCTTTCTGCATTCTACTCTAGTTAAATATGCATGTTAGAGGAGAGTGACATGATTCTAGATTCAATCATGCGTTGAGTGCTTGTCTTTACTTTCATTACCCTAAAGGAAAAAATCAGTAATCGTAATTTTACTAGACTCTCAAGACTCTAACCTCAGTATTGTGCAACAAAGTATAATACATGAAAAAGAAAAGTCTAGAGTAACACTTATGTATAAGAAAGTTGAATGTGATAATTATCACTAAAATTTCTCTCTTGTCCTGAAGAATCTAGTTAAAATTATTAAGTATCTTGAGTAAATTAGAACTGGCTTAAACCCAGAACTTGTAATGGACGGAATGCAATGAAATGCCAATACACAGAAGGACTCTGATCATGATCAGTTAAAACCGTTTCCCCCCATATTGACTTCTACCATTTGACTCTTGCAAAGAAGGAAGTTAGGTCAGTGCTAATACTGAACGTTCTTCTCTCAAACATAGTCACACTGAAAACTAGCTATATCTTCTTTTGCCTACAAGGTTCTGAGCATCTTGTCACATAACTTCATTAAGTGAAATGAAAATCTTCTTCATCAAGCCATCAGTATGACAGAAACTCCAAGGCATAAACTGCCATTACATTTGAGGACATTTTGATATATTTATACGCTCAGGGTTCAGATCTGGCTTGTAGGAAACCCTAATTAAAACTAGCCGTTAGAGAAAGGAGACTCCAAGAAAAGATAAAAATGAATCCAAGTTACTTGAAAATATAACACAAGCATAAAAATAAGAAATATCATGAAGGCTGAAAGACTGAAAAATTAGGTTTCTTTTTACTACCCTTCACAATGGACTATGATAAAAATTCAGTTCTTTCTGGGTTCCTATAAGTAAAAAATTCTAACAAGCAGAGAACAGAATGAGGACCATGCTCTACAACAAGTAAGTCCAATGCATATTATCAGTATAAAGACCATAGGTAAAAGTGTGTCTCTTTACCACTTGCATTTTCATACACCAAACGGGTAATTCTAGACTATAGTTAAACGACTCCAAATACAGGCTAATAAGCCACACACACACATACCACACAAAATTTAAACATTAACTTAATGGACATATAGCCTTTAAAAAATTGTTTCCCTCAGAAAACATATTTTGTAATAATACAGAAGAAATGTTTAAGGACAAAAAGGAAAGGTTGGTAGGCATACCCCAAATATTTCTGAAGGAAAAGTTTATCGTGAAATCCTACAAATAGTAATGTACAAACCAATTGCCTATTTTCTGACCACAGTGGTAATTATGCTAACTGGAATCATATTTTTGTAAATCAAAGAGAAATTTAAAAATGTGTTTTCCAACTTTAGTTTTAAAGTAGTAATCTAAGTATGTGGTGTAAAAAGTTAGTATTCAGTAAATATGGAGGGTAACTCATACCTTAAATTCCTCCAAGATTTTGTAATTTTTCCCATGATATTCACAAAAGTTTTTCACTTCTTTGCACTCAGGACAGCATCCATTGTGTTCCACTTTAGTACACTTTGGGTGAATTTTAGGGCATTCTGGCTGGTCGCAAACAGGTCCATCCAGAGCACAGACGCATGGACAGTTGGAATGCCCTGGGAAGAATCGTTCTCCCAACTTGTATACAAAGCCGCTGTCATCCACACACCCTTTCCCTCGATAGTCATCAAAAATCAGATTGTCATTACTGGAGGTCTGGTCACCTTCATCAGCAGGATAGTCTTCATGACTGATAGCAGCAGAGGTGACCAATCCAGGGATGACCAACAGAAGTATGCAAGCTTCATGAATATGAAGAGCCATCCCCCTCCTTAAAGGCTTCTGGATGTGCTCCTGATATTAGATACACTCAGCGCCTTCCATGGGAACACAAGAGGGGTAGGCTGAAAATTAAATATTTAAAAAGAACAATTTGACATATATAAAGAGAATATAGATATATTTAAACTCATGCTCTTAACCTGCTTACTTGAGCTAGATCTGGAGGATACCAAGATCTTATACTTAAATACTAAGTTCATGCAACCATCTGTACTTTATTATAAAGTTTGGAGGGTTGATAAATGTGTCCTTTATGGAGTTATTTCACCTAGGAATCTTCAGCTTAAATTTACCTTATGAATTTCAAAGGTCTTGCCTTGTCTAAATTGTAAGAAGTGGTTTCACTGAGACTCCAAGGGGGATTTTACTAGTAGTTCCTTACAAATGACTCAAGAGTATTTGAATTCACCTTCTCTGTTATTCTTTAGACTAATCAGTGGTAGAATGTATGTAGGTTACAATCATCTGTATGAAAACTCAAGAGATTAGTGAGGAAACATCCTACTTCTAAAACAAAGGGAAGAAACCAACAGTTGAGTGTAAATTATAATTGGGTTGAAGCTAGTGTAAAGCCCATAGTTGGAGAACAGTGGTCTCAATATGGGTTACTTGTATTAGTGAGCATGAATCTGGATTTTGAAACATAGTTAAGAAGGAAAATAGAACAACTATTCCACAATGAATAAGAGAAAGAAAATTTTAATAAATAAGCAAATGCCATGTATTAAAAGGATTTGTTAAAAATTTATTTTTATTATTGTCCAAATCTTTACTCAGGAAGTAAGCTTCTAGTGGGCAGGAAAGATGTATCTGTAAATTATTCTTATAGCAGCTTGATTCTAGTATCCATGTAATAAATACTATTCGAATTAATTACTTCAATTTAAAAAAATAAGTCACGTAGTCTTGAAAAACATACTTTTTTTTGACATGCCAAAGATATTTGCATTTAGGCAATTTGCACAAAAATGCCTGTGTAAATAAAACTGGTTATTGAAGTTTCTTAATAAGATGTTGCCACTCATAGGAAATATACCTTATTAATTTGGTGTCATTTACTCTTGTAAACTTCACTTAGTATTAGTGCTTGGTGGGTAGTTTTGGTAGTGGTTTCTTATTTAAATGTTTTAGAGTGACTAACTCATAGAAAGCCTTGGGGAAACTGTGACTTTAGGGAGTAATAGGTAAGAGAAGTGCCAGATAGTTCATTTGCCTATTTAAATGCTACTGGCTTTATGCCAATATTGTTAAAATTATACATAGGACATTTTCAGATCATCTATAAATATTATTCATTGATTTATGTTCAGGTTATAATAGCAAATGGTAAACTCTTAGTCTAACATATATAGGTGATTATTTTAAATGAGCTAAAGATGGCATTAGGAAACTTCCTGAACTATTATATTTGTATTTCAAGTTAGATATGCAAATTTTCATAATAGTAAAATGGAAGGTAGTATAATCACATCTTCCTTAAAGAGAAAACTGCTCTCTAATGTTAAAATTCCTGTGGGGTAGGTAATGCTAACGGAGATAGATTTCTTTTAACAAATGTCAAAAATAATGAGTCATGACAGAACAAAAAAATGCAAACCTATAATTCTACTTGAGAAGCTGGAAGCTCCCTTTGACAAAGCATTTTTTCTCTTAAATTACTACAGAGGCCACAAATATAACAGAAGCTTCTGAAAAAGCATAATTTACTAATTAAGGCATGCATTTATACATCTGTTACATATTTAGAATGTTTATCTTAGAAGAAAAAGGGGCTATTGTGTTTTCTTATAGTTTTTAGTAGTATCTGTCAATACATGCAAGATAAGTCACAAAATACACTATCATTCTGTTTCAAAAGGACAGACAGAAAATCATCTCTGCAAGCTACAGGTAGGCATTAATGTGTCAGGTTAGGGTAGATATAAACTTAAAGGTAAAAGTAAAGGCGTAACACCCACTTTATATAAACATTAAACATACTTTTATTATATGAAATACATTATAAAATCTGTATAGAGAAAACAAGGTGTTTTCAATATAAGAAAGTTATTAGTCATCTTTTTAAAAAAGCATTCTTTATCAATGCACTACTCTAGTGCATTTTAAGATACTATTTAAGAGAAGAAACATTAGAGAAATCAAAATGTTTATCTGAAGATTTTTCATAAGTAAGTAAACATTGCTAAACTGAAGATCACTTCCCAGCTAAACTTTCCCCCCTCCCCATATTGCTACATATGATTTAAAATGACTGCATCTATTTCTTTGAGAAAACAAACATAACTCATGTCATAAGATACACTTACCTAATCACTCTGGAGGTTAATGGTGGTGGTGGGGGTCATAGACCAATATGAACTAAAAGAGCAGGTATGTTTTAGGAAAGCAGTTTCTCTTTAATTATCCAAAGAATACATTTTCAGGCTTGAATTAAAGGCAATCCATTCTACCTCCCATTTCAAACCACAGTCAAGGAGCAGTCTCCCGCCCTTCCAGAGAGAAACACAGCAGACACACATAAGAAATATGCTTTAGACCTGTCTTCAGAATTCAAAGCAAGAAGCAATGCTGGTCCTGTAGCAATCCAGACCCCAGTAGCAGAATCATGTTGAACTTATTTTTAGGCTTTTCCCAGGTCCTTCTATGAAATTTCCTGGCTGATTACGCCTCCTCCACACATGAGTTCACTTACACAGTGTTTGCTACGGCAGTAGAGGTGATTTGGCTAGGCTCTGAGGATCAAAATCAGCAACAGCATGCTGTAGCTTAAAGCCTGCTCCGCCGGCAGTATCATCATCATCATCCACAATACGTTGCTTGAATCCCCTTTTACACATCAGAAAATACTAACTGTGGACGTGAAGGAAAGGAGCAACTTTAGCTGGGTTTCTGCATCACTGGGAGCAGTTTGCAGACTGCTGATTTGGAGCTCATTCTATGCCGGCAGCCGGGAATTCCTCAGCACCACGGACAGCGCCAACAACTGGCTTCAAAGCCCAGCTCAGTCGAAATCCCGAGCTGCTCCTTCAGACCGGGCTAGAGTGTTCTCTAAGCAGTCGCACTTTATACAGAGGATGCGTGCATTAGGAGGGGGAAAGGCATTTTGTATTTGAGACACTTATTTGCATTGAAATTACAGTAAAAGTGAAAAAAATTGTAATTATACCTAATGCATTCTTGCATTGGCTGCAGAGATGAAAGTTCCGGAAGAGCCTTGCATTTAGATTTAAGCCATCTGCAGTCTCCGATTATTAACAGATAAAGCATAATCATTGTCAAAGAATCTGTGAAAATGTATGCTCCCCGATTCTACTTGACCCTTTGGCTGCAGAAAGGCTTCTCCTGTGCTACATGATTAAACTTCAGGTCTTCCTGCAGTTTAAATTTGATTTAAAACAAGTACCTTGGTTCTCCTGCAGTTTGTTTTCTAACATTCAAAATCAATCTCCTGTAATTCATCTACTCTGTCATTAGGCGTCATTGTAAAGCTGTTTCTTCCAAACAGCTAGCAAGGATGCTCTGTCTCGAAATTCTTATCAAAATGAGAAAGAAAAAAGACCCAGATACAAATAAATTAGCAGAAAGGTTTTTTTTTTATTATTATTATTGGTAACAATGTGAGTGCTAAAATGTATATCCAAAGTGTGTTTTAAATCAAATTGCAAATGTTACCTGCTGGCATATTTAACCAGATATTTACTGGTTTGGGACTGTATGAGATATTTTCAAGCTCTAAAGTGAATGTCCTCCACAGTGGGATATGCTGACTGTCAGGACCACATTCGAACGGTGCCGTCAGAACCTCCGGAAAACAGAGTCTCTCCATCGTGAGAAAACACGACCGTGTGAGCCTCACTCTCATGGCCTATCAATTTGTGGATCTGCCCCGATTTAAGATCCAGCAAATGGATAACCCCATTGCCACTTGCCTGAGCTAAAACTCGACCTGACGAGAGAGAGGGAGAGAGAGAGAAAGGCAGGCAGGCAGAATGAGTATCAAAGTTTTATTTCAAGCAGTCACAGTTTATAAGCAACGGAATATACAATTTTGTTTCAGTTATAATTCAGACTCATTTTATTTTAGATGTCAGCCATTAAATATGAACTAACTCCTGGCTGTACAGGAAATAATTCCAGTCAAAATTAAGACATGGCAGTGATTAGATTATAAAATTTTAAAATGCTCTACCTACTTTATATGCAGAGTCATCAAATGCCCTGCTAGTCTCTTTATATTTGAGATTAATAAATAATTTTGAAAAGATGAGATTGAAAACAACTAAGAATGAAGCTTTCTTTTTCAAGTGAATTATTTCTGCAAAACTGTTAAAAAGCATAGGATTCATAATGTATCTATGGCAAAGCTATATATGTACATATATACATACCCACAAGAGATAATTTATATTTAAAATTTGCATTTTACTTAAACTTATATCAAATCATTACTTAGAACTATAGTATACATTTATGCTTTAAAATTGTGACACTCAGCGCATTTATTTTTGAAGCTGAAGTGAAAATAAATACCTCCATTTCAAAGACATCTTAGGTTTTTTCACTCTAATTTAAAATTCTATTAAACTAAAATTTTGTTACATAAGAACTAAATATAGCACAGAGTATTCTCATCATTTTTATACTACATATTTGTTAGTGAATAATTTCCTTAAAGTGGAAAATTTATCGGCAATCCAATTCTGACGAATATTTTTATTAAAGAATTCCAGAAGCAAACTATCAGGGAATTTGGAGGTAAGTAAAGGCAATAGAATATGTCTACATAAGCTCAGTACATGGAGTAAATAAATGACATTAGTATTAGCCAGGGGATTATCTAATCATACTTAGAAGACATATATTATCTTTCCACTAATAACCTTTACAATTTATTAACTAAAAAATAAAATTCATTACACTCTTTCAACATGGCAGATACTAGATTTAGTACCTAACATAGGTAATACCATATAATCTTTACAATAGTTAAAGAGAGGCTTGGAAAGGCTGGATAACTTGCTTAAGATGACACCCTAGGAACGGAGGAAACTAGTATTTCATCACAAGCACTTTGAATCCAGAGCCTGGGCCTTCATTGTGTTTTCCACACCCAGCATAGCATTGCTATCAGTGATGCCTTCTTGACAGATGTCAAGTAGGTGATAGACTGTAAAAGTAGAATCTGTCCAGTCCGTAATAAAAATTCTCTGGCATCACCAAAAAACTCATAGAGAAATAGTTAATCACAAATTATAACCCAAGTTGCCATGAACATCTCTAAAACAGAGAAAAGTTAAGTTATATAAGTAAAGCTAACCATGATAAATATGGCCTATTTGCAAACCTTTGTATCTGCTGGGCTTCTTCATCTACAACAAAGCCTGACACAGCAAAGATCCTTAGGATGGATTAGTGTCCAAAGCAGCCGATGTGAATATTTATTATAAACCCTCTTCTACTAAGTCTTTGCTGACAGAGGCATTACATATGGATTTCACTTCCAGTTTCACTCTATAGGCAATTGTTTGTGACTTTCCTAAGGATCAACTTTTTTCTTGTAGTCTTCGTACAACAGCTAGGAAAGTGGTAAGTATTATTTTCTGATTTTGAAACCAAACAAAACCAAACAGAATCAAAGCTCACCAAGTAAAAGGGATTTCAAGATTTGCAGATACTGATTGGTATATATAAAATAAACAAGTTCTACTGTATAGCACAGGGAACTATATTCAATATATTGTAGTGGCTTATGGTGAAAAACAACATGAAAATGAATATATGTGTATTTGTGTGTGACTAAAGCATTGGGCTGTACACCACAAATTGACACTGTAAACTTTTTTTTCTTCTATTTTTATTTAAGTGTAGTCAAAGTAAAAGGAAAGGATTTAGCTTTTAAACCATTATCTTTTGTTGAAGTCAAATCTGTAAAAATTGTAACTGGAAATTATTTATGACGGTTCTTGGTAATTTCTGGAAGTTTGTTCAATAAAATAGAGAAAATGATAATATTGGAACTTAATGACAGGATTATATAATTCAGTAGCATTGAGCCTCAGATACTTCAAAAATATGTCTTTGTTAGAACAGATTTGAGTCAGCAAGTTTAGAGTGAGCTTTCTCAGGTTTACTTAACTCATTTTCAAAAGACTGCAAGATTGTGTGTATATATTTATATATATACACTTCCTAAAAGGGGTATAAATTTATAATCATGTTCAACTCTGAAGTATATTAGATTATTACATGACATATAGTGTCTGACCTAAAACTGGTTTTACTGGAAATGGAGATTGAACTCTTTCTAAGTTACAAGATTTTCAAAACTACTTACCAGGATGTGTCGGTTACTACTTTTAGTATCTCGTTGGTGTGAGAGAGAGGTGGCACTCTCAAAAAAAAAAAAAATTTTGAAGTATGATTATTGGTGGCATCCCTGGAAAGTAGAGTGTTTACAAACATGTGCATGGCTGTCTTTCTAAATATCCTGGTTATTGGCAGTAAATAACAAACTATGCGATGAATCACTTGTCACCTCAATCTTAGGGTCTTAATGATGAATTTATGAAGAATAGATGATTTGCCTGCATCCAACTTGGTCAGTGGAATTAAAATATGGTAGATATAAAATTTTAAATAGTACAAGTTTTCATAAATCCTCACAGTACTAATAATGGTCATGTTAAAGTAAATATGCCTCTTTAAAAATGTGAAATAAAAATAAATGATTATATTTATTTCTACTTTAAATTTTATAACATTTAATAAAATATTTAACCATTATAACCTTTTAATAAAATATTGTCTTCTAACATACAATCCCTGAGTAGATTATATAAAATACCATTTAGCATGCTATTTTAAGAATAATTATACTAAATTATCAATGTACACATTCCACAAATATAATATGGGTTAAAACTATAAGATTAAAAAACAGTAGGATAGTTTGTCAACATTGATTTTAAAATAAAAATAGCTAAATTGATTTATATTTAAAAATATAACTATTTGAACCTCTATCTACTATGTAAAAAAAATGATTTGCTTTTTTTTTTTTTTTTTGGTTAATATTTATTGGGATGCCCAAATTTTTCACAGAATGAGAAGAAAATAGGCAGTCTGGGGAGACTGACATGATTATATAATTGGTATTCTTTTATATAAGTTAGTGAACAGCAACAATGAGTGGTTATGACTATCTCTTCATTCATATATTCCTAAAAAAATCTTAATACTTATTTTTATTTATCAAGACTTCATAGTATTTTCTCATTGATCAAATCACCGTCTTCTTTGTTCACCAATAGGTTTGAATGAGGATAACATGTATTGCCATCCATTTTACTCAGATCCAGTAAGTAAACCTATTGGATTAATTTGTCAACGTCTTTTGACTTAGGGAACAAGTCTAAGAATTTCACCTACATTCAAAGTATTGCTCTATTGGATGAGCCAACAAACCTTTAAAAATAAGTATTTCTCTCAAATTTTAGTTGTAAATAAACTTATAAGTTAAGATGATATAGCTTCTTTATATTTTGTTTTTAAAAAGCAATTTCTTTAATAAAATAAGTCTAGTAATATCTTGAGCAAAGCAATCTTGATCAAATTTGGTATAAAAACCTGAATCTTTGAATGTGCTTTCTAATATAAGCATCATTAGCAATAGAATCTCTTCAAGTTTATGAAATGAATTAGCCCATAGAAATTGGTAACCTTTTATCTGGATATATGCAATCACTTTGGATAAACCAACATAAATCAGAGACTCAATCACATGCTAACAAAATGTGCAAATAAAATGTTGGCACTTTTCAAACTAAAGAATTTTAGTTTTAGATACATACATGTGTGAAAATTCTATTTGACTTTGAGCGTATACACCTAAAATAGCCAAGAGTTATCTTAATCTTTCCAACACTTACCTCCTAACCTCGACAAATTCTTCTTATATTTAGGAATTCTGCATAACAACTATTGCAATATTTTTGA
This sequence comes from Camelus bactrianus, assembly GCF_048773025.1. NCBI lineage: Eukaryota > Metazoa > Chordata > Mammalia > Artiodactyla > Camelidae > Camelus > Camelus bactrianus. The sequence goes on from NC_133543.1 coordinate 68,414,204, forward strand.
CACTAAGTATGAAACTTGATATAATCACTGCTTCATGCATGCTTGCTGCAGGAGGAGTTGTGGTATGATATAAATAGTAGTACGATATTTTTTGAAAAGAATGTATGAGGCTTTTTTCTTTCAGGGCTGCTAGAATGAGTTCCCAGTAGCCATCATTTATTGAGCATCTAGAACTCTAGAGCTGCACCTGTTACCGCACACGTTCTGCACACAACCCTATGAAGTAGATACCCTCACTTTTAGCAAATGAAGGAGGAGACTCAGAAGGTAAAGCTGGGAACTGAAATAGCTATTATTTAACAACTCTTGCTTCATTTACAGGCTTTAAAATTTCTTTCATAAATTAAGACTCAGATAAATGTGACACTTGGGGCTTCTCTATGATTTCCTAAGTAAATAGGCTCAAATTTAATGCTTATGTTAATCTCATAATTATTTTCTTCAGTGTTGATTTTACTGCTTTGTAAAACTTGAAAACTAAAACATCGATGTTCTTGCAGGAGTCAGAATTCATTTATATCAATTAATTCTTAAATGCACATATTGTAGCGCATTATTGTACATACTAAAAGTTTTTACCTAACCGATAACTAAAAGGACTTATGTTATATCCCTTCCCACATCTCCAGAAAAATTATATGCCTACTTCTTTCATTTCTATTTTGAACACTATATTCTGTTTATCATACTCCCAACTGCAGTGACAATCATTTCACACCTTTTCTCCTTCTCCATCCTCAACCCAAGTTTTATCTATTTTTCTTTACTACTTTTCTATAATTTGCCCATTTCCAACTGTTATATCCACACTATTGAACTCCTTATTTTTAGATGTCAGGACCATTGAAAAGATACCCCAAGTGATTTTTTGTATAATTTCTTTACTTTTGAATCTACCTATATTAATTCCTACAGCTTTCTCCAATCATTTCACTCCCATCCTAAAATACCATAAATTTGAACTGAACAACAAAAACAGTAGAAACAGTGACAACACTGAGACCCCTTACAACTCTGACATTCAGGTTTGGTTTTGTTTTTTTTTAGAGCCAATCATCTCATTTTATGTATACACAGCTGAGATGAAGTGACTTGCCCAAGGTAAGAAAATGTACTCATAGCAATTGTAGAGCCTGGTTACAATCAGATCTTTGACTCTTAAATAAGTGCTCTTTTTACTATTTCCTTCTGACCCTGAATAATGTCTTAGGATAGAGAGCTTAAAAGTCATGCTAAGATACTAATACAAATCTGCATTTACTCACATAAGTACACTCTTACAAGAACCCTATGTTCTCCATCAAAATTTTGCTATCACTTGAGCATATTTTTCACTCCCCCACCTTTGAGTTATTGCTTCTGTGATTCCCTCTGGTAGATATTCTTATCTCCATGGTCCCCTACCTTATCTTCCTAAAAAAAAGTCAACCCATTGATTAAATCCCAGTTTACTAAGCTGGTACAAGGCATCCCTAGTGAGGAAGATCTTTCTTTTCTGAGCATTTGTTGCATTTTATGCATACTATTTATGTGGTAATAAGATGCCATAATTTATAGTTAACCATCTATTTTTCTTGCCTTCTTAACTTTGTAATTACTCAAGAACGGAGTCATGTACATTTTTACTTTCACCCCAGTTTAGCACCTAGGCTGCTGTAGTCAATACTCAGTCATAATAGTAAGTTTTCACAACTACCTTTTTTAGTCCTTTTTACTTGCCAAGCACTGTTCTAAGCACTTTATACACATTATCTCACTACTTTTTTTTTTAAAACAACCCTATGGGGGTGAATATATACCTGCATTATCCATTTATAGTAGCCACTACTCACATATGGCTATTGAGCATTTGAAATGCAGCTACTACAAATTGAAATGCACTGTAATTGTAAAATGCTTACCAGATTTTAGAGACTTATTATAAAAAAAATGTAAAATATTTCATTTATAATTTTTATGTTGATTACATATCACAGTGATGCTAGTTTGGCTATATTACAGTAAATAAAATACATTTTAAAATTAATTTCACATGTTTTTTTAAAGACATGGCTACTAAAAATTTTAAATGCTATATATAGTTCACATTATTTTTCTACTGGACAGTGGTAGCATATATTCTGTTTCAGAGAGGAGAAAAAACAAGACAGAGAAAGATAAAAGCAACTTCTCTAAGGCCAAAGCTTGTAAGTGCTGGAATTTGGTCATGAGGCCTCTATGACTCCAACGCCAATGCTCTTATCCTCTACGTCATGCCCTAATACCTCCAGATGAATTTTTATCGATTGACTCAATGTTGTCTCTTCTGTTGTGATTAAGCGGCCCCTTCTAAAATGTAACATGAGTCAGAGTAAATATCTCTTGGGTGTACAGCTCCAGTTTCCAGCTGAATCTATGCTTGTTCCTAGGAATACTTTCAAATTAATTTCTATTTAGGCACAAGAAATATTTCAAAAATTTCATTTCTGTGGTTACCCTAGTGGTACTTACTGACTCTGAGAATCTTATTGTACAATTAGCTTCCTGGGAATAAGTGAAAGCAGCCTTTATTCTTGTAGGACTCAAAGAGCCCATCCGTATACCCAAGATTCAATAGTGCCTGAATGAGCAGAAAAGATACTGTCACATCTTTAGGTGAGTGTTTTCTATAACATCTTAATATAAATGTACTTTATTTTTGCTCTCAGGAAAACAAACTAGAATACATCATCCATCTAATGCTTATGCTTTCAACATTGACTAGTATTATTTCCTCAGACTCACCCAAGTGATATTTTTCAACACAGTAAACATTTTATCCAATTCCTTACATGAATTGTTCATGAAAACAGTTCTTGTTGAAAGATTTTAACTTAATTTGTTTTGCATAAAAGATTCCTTCAGAATTAAAGATAAAATTAAATTATTAGATTAATAAAGTAAAATCATCTAGAGATACAGGGACCTTTCCAGCTGTCAATATGACAATTAATACTCCCTGAAATTCCAAATAAAAATCATGAGCTGAATCTCTCAAAGACTAAAGGCTGCTTTCCTAAGTCTTTCACTTATTCCCAGGAAGGGAATGAAATATGGCCTCCTTGTTAGACAAGAACTTTTCTACATGGGCTGTCTTCTGAATATTACAGAAATCCTGTGTGAGATGCACCTGAAGTCCTAAAAATTAAGTAAAAAAAATTTACTTGATTTTTCAATCAAGTAAAAATTAGTGGTCAGGTTTTAAGAAGGTGCTGTTTCAGGGACACTTGCCATGGTAGTTTAGTCACTGGCCAAAAGAATACCATTTTGTAATGGAATATTCAGATAAAGAAAATAGGTACTTCATGAAATTCACTAGGTCAGGTTGGCAGGAATCTTTGAGTTGTTGTTGTTGTTGTTGTTGTTAAAATTCACAACACCACTTAATGTAGCAAGAGTTAGAAGCCAAGCTTCCTTGGAAAAGTCCTTAATTGCTCTATTATTTACCCAATGAGCCATCAGCTATCATGTAGTATAAGCCACAGCAACTGTGGATACATAGATTGTTTGGGTCAAAGATGAATAGAGTCCTATTTAATGAGACTCACTGAATGCTGTATCTATTAAAACTATAAACTTCTTGTTAGAAAATTAATTCAGAAGGCTTATTTTTCTTATTACTCTGTCTACATATGTAACGCATGTATTAGCAAAATTGTCACAAAGTGCACTTATATGTTTAATCATATTACAAAAATATAATTTGCCAGCAATATTATAAGTCAACAGTTGACTAAAACTATCAAGTTTTCTATTTATACTATCAGGAATAGCTTTGTTTTGGATTAAATGCATGTGTCTGCATGAATGGAATTCTGTTGTAAGAAACAGAAGCTGACTCAAAATTTTTAAGCTTTTTACAAATAATGAAAATGGGAATGAAAATACATCATTACATTTCTCATTAAAATAAGTTCAGTAATTTCTTGTGATTATTCATGCTCTGATTAAATTTCAAGCAGTATGTTCCCACCAAAAAACAAACACCCATTTTACATTTCATTTCAATTAGTCTCATACACAGATCATAGGAAACTTATCACAAATACACATGAATGAAGTCTAAAACAGTTGTAATGCCGTATATGAAATAACATATCAGAGTGGAGAAGGGAGGCTTTGATCAATAAGGAAATGATTTTTATACACATCAGAACCAATTTGAAGCAATTCTCTCAATCAATATAGATAGGCAGAAACGCTTCTCAGCATTTATTACCTGTGGAGAGCATTATTGATTAATTGTATTGATTTTTAGAATGCATGTGGAGAGGCAGCTGTTGTTTCTTTAAAAGATGCCTCAAAATGAAAAGTATCAAGAAACTCGTAAGTTTTGAGGATTTGCATTAATGGCTCAACGTGGGTCGTTACTCAGAATTTCAAAAACGTCATTGAAGGAGATGTGAAATTTGATTTAGTTTATTTTGTACCCTATTCCTGATCAATACATTTTAGAAAAAAAAATTTCTTGGGAATTTAACTTGCCTAAGTGCTAGTAACAATGCATAAACTTTTCCACTATTTTTTACTATGTATCTCCTCTTGCTAAAAGGTTTAAACTTTTCTCTTGTAGGCAAGAACTGCTTGAACAAGGATTAATTTGAGTCAAAGTTTAAATATAGACTAAAAAATAAATGCATTTTAAATTTCTTTGGGTAAAAACTCGTATCATAAAAAATGGCAATCGAGGGAAAGTTTCACTATCTTATTTTAGGACTCTAGTCAAGCAGATGTGTTTACCTTATTTAGAATAGACAATGTATTTAATGGATACAACAAACAGAGGATGAAGACACAATCTATTATTATTATGAATGTTGCTTATTAAGCAAGTGAATTTTGTTCACAGACTATGTTTTATATATTTGCCCTAAAGTTTTAAACAAATAGGGCAATTATTTTTTTCTTTTACTTGAAATCCACATGGTATTTAGGAAGGCAGTTCTTTGATACTGCAGAAATTCCTAAAATTCAGCAGGTGAATAAATTTAAAAAGTCAAGTCTTTTTCCTGCTAGGAACAGAGCTTTTGGTCTTACCATATGTAGTTTTTAAACTATGGCCCCCCTCCTAGGAGAGCATGAATGAATAACGTCTTGAACAAGAACTTTCCTACATGAGCTGTCTTCTGAATATTACAGAAATCCCGTGTGAGATGCACCTTAAGTCCTAAAAACGTCCTATCAACAGCCACCTGCTTTCATTAAGAAATCCTTGTAGACCTGTTTCCTAACTTGGTCTTCACCTATGCAGCTGATCAGTGTTGAAATAATATTTATTCAGGGACCCATGCACCTGGAGCTTTGCAAACATTTCAGAAAAGCTTTTGCTGATGTCAGAGGAAAATCTAGTTTCAGTTCAGTTCTGGGAATCAGATAAGCTATGATAAAGTGAAGTTCAGTGCAAATTATAGATCACAGTATTTTGTTGTTCATGAGTAGAGAAAGGACCTGAAGGCTTGTATTTTATAACAATTAAAGCTAATTTTTAAATATTACTATAAAGTAATTAAAGAACTTTTAGTATTTCTCATTTTTAACTACTTAAACCATAATACTTACTACAGTTTAAAAATCAGAGTTCTAATACTCTGGAAATTTTTCTCTTTATAGAGATTTGTGTATGCACTAACTTCATCATAAAGGAATTCTTCCTGAATGGGGAGTCTTGTCTGTGGGGAAGAAAATACTGTCAGCTTCTGTAATGTTGAGTTGATGAATAATTAATAATTGCATCTTTATTTTCAGAACTTTTTTCCTACTCCAGGGCAACACTGTCCGTCAGGTGACAGTGGTTAAGTAATAGCTCAGCATCACTACACCATTAATAGTTATAGTGAAGAATACGCATATGTATCAAAGATTTATAGACAGATGATAGCCCCTTTACCCACTGCCAGGAAAAGAGAAAGAATGGCTGGGATACCAATGAGAAAGTTTTTATTATCTTTTGAGTATAGAGTGGCTAAATAAATTAAAGATGATATAATTTGTTGGTTTGTAGAAAATCATTAAACTCCTTGAAATCATAGCAAGATTAGCCTAAATTCCAAATCTGTCATAATTCATTACCTGAGGAGATACACAGACTAACACCTAAGTGATATGTTACCTTCAAAACTATCTGCTATCTGAAGGGTTTGACAGTAGATAATAAGTGGAAGCCAGTGGTTTTATCTTCTTTTTCCTCAGTATTTTCTATTATATGATGTACTTACAATCACAGGTTAAAGCAGTACTGTCATGTTATATAGAAAGATATTGAACAGAGAAGTTAGGTAACTTCAAGATAAGAGAGCTAGTGTTAGAGCAAGAATGCCAACCCAAGATTGCTGTAAACCTTTTCTACCCTATAGACTGGGGGAAAACAAAAGTAGTTATGCAAGGAAGCTAAGCTAATTTGGCTGTTAGATGAAGTACTAAATAAATTTATATTAACTCATAATTCTGCGAAGGCATCTTTATGGAAATCTGAAGTAATATTCTAGTGTATTGTATTCTGATGGCCGGGCTTTGTATCTCATAGAAAATTTAAAGCAACAATGTGATTAGTTCTTTACTCATTCTTTGTCCATCACACTTTCTCATTCTTACTCTGTTAACATGGCATTCCAAGTTGTTTCAAACAGGCTTTTGCTAAAAGCTAGGAGACAACTTGAGATTTAGGGCACTGATGAATATCTGGGGTTAAAGTAACAAGACAGAAATGATTAATATGTGTACATGAGACAAAAATGACAAAGCTGACATTCTTTCAGCTCTGCTTTTTGCAGTGTGGATTTACTCTTAGGCAGGCTCTTTCCACTTGGTAGTCCCAGCAGGTTTAGAGGCTCCAAAACTTAAGATCCATGGAAAGAGTACCTTTATTGCCCAGCAGTTTTATATTGGGTACAAATGGCCCTCGTTGGCTAGCTGGGATCATGTGCTTATCCCTGAACCAGTTATCATGGTTGCCCAGTAGAAAAGTGTGATGACCCAGGCCAGGGCTGAGTGCCCACTACAAAAACTGAGAGTGTGCAAGAATTACCCAAAGGAAGATCAAGATGCTGTTTGTTTAAGAGAAAGGGACACCACTGAAACAGTGCTTTACTTTCCCACTGTTTTTTCCATTTGGCAATCCAACTCACTCCATAATCTTGCTTCCTAAAAGACTCCAGTGCAATTAAACTACATCTGGCTTCACTAAGAAATCAGCACAATTATTTTGTTAGACAGATTACCAATGTTTAGAGTCCCTTGACATACTGTAAAATGCAGAAAAATCCCAAGGAAAATTACAAGGACAGTGAGGGTGAAATGGGAGTTACAGTTGCAAAAGAACAGAAAGAGATGAATACTCTGTGACAAGCAGTATGTGTTAGGAAATGAAAATTATTCCCAAATTCAGGCCTCTTTTGCATTGACTAGATACTATGATTATTAATACCCGAATTACATTCATATACCAATGTATGCCTGCCAAAAAAATATCATCCAAGAAAGTCATACTAAATTTCCTTTAAGTTAAATAATTGTTATAATCTCTATAATTAAAAACATGTATTAAAATTCACAAACAATAAAATAAAAAATATTTTAAAAAGAAACATATAAAGACTTAAGCATAAGACAAGATACAATAAACCTCCTAGAAGAAAATACAGGCAAAACATTATCTCACATACATCTCAAAAATGTTCTCCTAGGGCAGTCTACCCAAGCAATAGAAATAAAAGCAAGAATAAACAAATGAGACCTAATTAAACTTACAAGCTTCTGCACAGCAAAGGAAATCATAAGAAAAACAAAATGACAACCTACAGAATGGGAGAAAATTTTTGCAAAAGATGAAGCCAACAAAGGCTTGATCTCCAGAATATATAACCGGCTCATCCGACTTAATAAAAACAAACAACTCAATCCAAAAATGGGCAGAAGACCTAAATAAGCAATTTTCCAAGGAAGAAATACAAATGATCAATAGGCACATGGAAAAATGCTCAATATCACTAATTATCAGAGAAATGCAAATCAAAACTACAATGAGGTATCACCTCACACCAGTCAGAATGGCCATCATTCAAAAGTCCACAAATGACAAATTCTGGAGAGGCTGTGGAGAAAAAGGGACCCTCCTACACTGCTGATGGGAAAGCAGTTTGGTGCAGCCACTATGGAAAACAGTATGGAGATTCCTCAGAAGACTAGGAATAGACTTACTATATGACCCAGGAATCCCACTCCTGTGCATATATCCAGAAGGAACCCTACTTCAAAAAGATACCTGCACCCCAATGTTCATAGCAGCACTATTTACAACCTCCAAGACATGGAAACAGCCTAAATGTCCATCAACAGATGACTGGATAAAGAAGAAGTGGTATATTCATACAATGGAATGCTGTTCAGCCATATAAAATTGACAATATAGTGCCATTTGCAGCAACATAGATGTCCCTGGAGAATGTCATTTTAAGTGAAGCAAGCCAGAAAAAGAAAGAAAAATACCATATGAGATCACTCATCTGTGGAATCTAAAAAAAGAGAATGAACATAAATATAAAACAGAAAGACTCATAGACATAGAATACAAACTTGTGGTTGCCAAGGGGGAGGTGGGTGGGAAGGGACAGACTGGGAGTTCGAAATTTGTAGATACTAACAGGTATATATAGAATAGATAAACAAGATTATACTATATAGCACAGGGAAATATAATTGTAATGTTTTATATATCTATATATCTCTATATATCTCTATATATATATTTATAATCTTAGGATGATCTTATCCTAAGTGATAAAAGTAGGTGCTTTGAATATCTTTTTAAAGTCTAACTTTTGTACATAATTCTAAGTTAGCATTCAAAAGGTCTTCTCTAAATTGTGAACCCTATCATATAATTTTAAATATTTAGTTTTAAAATGAAATACTAGGATTTTTATACTAGTATAGGAAGCAGTTATTTAGCCAAAGAATAGATAGTAATAAGCTATGCTAATATTGAAAAATAATTATAGCTCAAACTCAAAAATTAGACTCCTAAAATCACTATACACTGCCAATTGAACTTAAAAAAAATTGCCTATGTTGATGTGGCTTATATCATAAACACTAAAATAATACAAAGATTGTCTTAAAAAAAAAAAAACCACTATCATAACCAGAAAGCAGATTGAAAACACAGAACGAATTTCTTGGCCCACACTCTATGAATTGGCCAATCATAGTGCCCAAATACACCAGATAATTGTTCCACCATCTGCTTCACATTGCTTACATAGTTCTGATAGTACATTTCCTATGACTGGAGACAGATTCCATTAAAAAAATTAAACATGATTTGGACTTTCTAAATTAGGATATTTTTCAAAATAGAACAAAAATTGTTTTTAGAGCAAATCTAAAGCTTTATATGGTCCTCTTTTAATATTTCTCATGTATAACATTTTCCTGATTTTTTAACTTAATGTTACTAGTGTTGTAAAGCATGAGGAGATCAAAATACTCCTAGTTTTTAATCAAATGCAAATATGCCTCTGGAGATGGATAGGGTCTTGTTTAATCCTGCATATAAAACACATGCATACTTTGACTTAAATAATCCTAACTTATATGAATGGCAATTTACTTAACTAGATAACTGTTTTGTAATTTTGGCAAAGATATTTATAAAAAGTATTTCATCTTTTTCCTAAGTCTCATCTATTATATACTTAATCCAATCAGTATCTTACCTTTCATGTTTATTGTTCACTGAACTAGTCTAAGAGAAAAAAGTAACACTTTTTTTAAACCCAATTCTAGATATTCTTGAACCAAGCTTTTCCAGCTGGTGATGGAAAGGATGTGGCAAGACAAAGTCAAATCTTGCATATTTCCTTCAGAGGCTATCAGCCCAAGAGCAGGGCATAATTGTAGGCAAACTGTATTTTATCATTTAAGCAGGACAGGGATAAGCTACCCAGAAGTCATCTAAGATTCATAAAAATGTCTTTAATTTCAAGAGGAGAGATTGAAAGGCTGGTTCCATATAAGATATTTACATTTTAGATAAATTTTAATTTTAATTGAGGAAATACATGACATGGTTAAAGAAATCAACAAGTTCTACAGGCTAATTAAAAGTACTTTTCTGCCCTACCTCCTCTCACATCACTCAGGCTCATTCCCCAAAATGCCTATATAAAATCTTTTTAGCTGCTTCTTTTGAATTTGCCTCCCTATTGGACAGTAATTTGTCTCACTGCTATTTCTTAATGTATCAATTTCAGACATTTTCCATGGAATTCCTATTAAGGGAGAATAGTAGACATGTGTAATTATGCTCACTTCTTATCTCTCCACCCTTCCAACTAGTTTAAATTACAATTCTAGTTTCAGTATTAACAAATTCAGTTAATATTGAGCTGAGTTACATTATTATGACATCTACACATATCATTCAGTGCTAACCCAATTAGGGTGCTCTGATTACATATCCCTTGTTGCACAAACTTACTTCCCAGATTTGTTTTTCCTTTCTGGGTTAGTTTTCTATACACGTATCACTAATCAATCCTACTCTTCTCTAGAAGTGTAGAACTTCTTTCAGTACTATTTATTGCATGATCAAATACATCGTTTATTTCTGGATTCTTATTTCCTGGAGACCATACCTCCAAAACAAGAGTTTGGTTGCATGGGGAAAGTGTATCTGAGGATTCCTGAGAAAGGGTGTATGTGGGGATGAAATTCTGAGTGGGAGGCAAACTGACATTCTCATTGTGTGACCCTCATGTTAGTATCTATCGACATTTTACTTGGGTCCTCTTCACTTCTTCCAGCAGTGAACACCAACTGGTAGCCTGTGTTCCAGGAGCTGGATGAGGTGAAGGGTGGAGACAATCTTGTTGGTCAAAATCCATGTTTTGCCTATCAAATTACCCAGGACATTTTTTTATAGAACCGAAACAAATGATCATAAGATTTACATGGAATCACACAGACCCAGAATTGCCAAAGCAATATTGTAGAAAAAGAATGAAATTGGAGGAATAACCCTCCCAGACTTCAGACAGTATTACAGAGCTACAGTAATCAAAAACAGTATGGTATTGGCACAAAAACAGACATATGGATCAATGGAACAGAATACAGAGCCCAGAAATAAATACACAGCCCTATGGTCAATTAATCTTCAACAAAAGAGTCAAGAATATACAATGGAGAAAAGACAGTCTCTTCAGCAAATGGTGTTGGGAAAACTGGATAGCACATGTAAATAAATGAAGGTAGAACACTCCCCCACTCCATACACAAAAGTAAACTCAAAATGGCTTAAAGACTTAAATATAAGGCAAGACATAATAAATCTAGAAGAAAACATAGGCAACACATTCTCTGACATAAATCTTAGCAATGTTCTCCTGGAGCAGTCTACCCAGGCAATGGAAATAGGAGCAAAAATAAACTCATAAGCTTTTGTACAGCAAAGGAAACCATAAGCAAAACAGCCACCTATAGAATGGGAGAAAATATTTGCAAATGATGTGAATGACAAAGGCTTCATTTCCAGAATATATAAATAGCTCATAAAACTTAACAACAACAAAGAAACCCAATCAAAAATGGGCAGAAGACCTAAACAAGCATTTCTCCAATGAAGAAATACAAATGGCCAATAGACATATGAAAAACTGCTCAATATCACTAATTATCAGAGAAATCCAAATCAAAACTACAATGAGGTATCACCTCACACCAGTCAGAATGGCCATCATCCAAAAGTCCATGAATGATAAATGCTGGAGAGGGTGTGAAGAAAATGGAACTCTCCCACACTGCTGGTGGGAATGTAGTTTGGAGCAGTCATTATGGAAAACAGTACAGAGATTCCTCAAAAAATGGAAGATAGACTTACCATACAACCTAGCAATCCCACTCCTGGGTATATATCCAGAAGGAACTCTAATTTGAAAAGATACATGTACTCCAATGTTCACAGCAGCACTATATACAATAACCAAGACATGGAAGAAACCTAAATGTCCATCGACAGATGACTGGATAAAGAAGTTGTGGTATATTTATACAATGGAATACTACTCTGCCATAAAAAACAATAACATAATGCCATTTGCAGCAACATGTATGGACCTAGAGACCGTCATTCTAAGTGAAGTAAGCCAGAAAGAGAAAGAAAAATACCATATGATGTCACTCATATGTGGAATCTTTTAAAAAAAAAATCCATGTTTTGTGTTCACTTTCCATGCTGTGTGTTTCTGAGTCCAGAAACCCTTCTGATTTAATTTTCCTGGAAAACAAACCTTTCTTTTGAGAGTTGTGGTTCAGAGGGAGAATGTATGGTTGGGCAGGGTTGGAGAGAAGATCTCAGGTTTAAATTGCTCTTTATACAACCGTGTAGCTCTATGCCTCATCCCTAAATTCTTTGTAGCAGGTGACATAAATTCCAGAATCACTGGAGAACTCTGTGGCTCAAAACAGCACATCATCTAAAGTTTTCCTTTTTAGGCACTAAAGTCCCTGATTCTTCTTACTTTGTTAAGTCAATTATCACGCCTCCCTGTCTCCTATCAACATCTCTAGCCCATTATGGTATTCTTCCCTTTTTTTTTTTTTGTCTTTGTGTATTTATACTCATGACCTTCTTTACTGTCATTGTGGTGGGGCCCTGGCATTTATTTAATTTACCATATTTAATGCATTCCTCAGTGTCACATTTACATTTTAGTGGATTATAAGTGGTGCCAACTTTCCATGTGTATTCTATTCAGTAAATTAAGTAATCTAAGTTAAGTATATGCTTTTAAAAATTATTTCACAAGATCTTAAGAAATATTAATTTTGAATGAACAAGATAAATCCCCCAATATATTTAAATTTTTTTCCTACTTGACCTTTACTCTCCATAGGTGTTTTACATGTATTGACTTATTTCTTCCTCAAAATTATCCTAATAGTTATTCCAATATTACAGAAGAGGAAATTAAACTCACAGAGCTTGAGAAAAATGCCTTGTGTCTGTCATACAGCTAGTCAGTAGTAGGTCAAACATGAACACACAAGAAGTTTGGGTCCTTTTATGGAAACATAAAAGACCCAGAATAGCCAAAATCAGCTTGAGAAAGAAGAACGAAGTTGGAGGCATCACACTTTATGATTTCAAACTATATTATAAAGCTATAGTAATAAAAACAGTAATGGTATTGGCATAAAGAGAGACACATAGCTCAACAGAACAGAATTGAGAACCAAGAAAGAAACCCACACATATGTGGCCAATTTATTACAAAGGAGTTAAGAATGTACAATGGACAAAAGATAGTCTCCTTGACTAATGTTGAGAACACTGAACAGCTATATACAGAAGAATAAAACTGGGCCCTTATATTATGCCATACACAAAGACTAATTCAAAATGGATTAAAGACTTAAGCATAAGACCTGAAACCATAACACTCTCAGAAGAAAACAGAGGGTAAGTTCCTAGATATTGGTCTTGGTGATGATTTTTGGAATTGACATCAACAGTGGAAACAACTAAAGCAAACAACAAAAACAAGTTGTTGACTTGTAGTCCCAAATGGGACTACTTCAAACTAAAATTCTTCTGCACAGCAAAACCATCAACAAAATGAAAAGTTAACCTACCAAGATGGAGAAGATTATTTGCAAATCATATATTTCTGATAAGGGGCTAATATCCAAAATATATTTTTAAAAACTCATGCAACTCAACAGTATAAATAAATAGCCTGATTAAAAAATGGGCAGAGGCTCCAAACAGATTATTTTTCTAAAGAACATACACAGATGGCCAACAGGTACATGAAATGGTGCTCAGTATCACTAATGATCAGGGATCTGTAAATTAAAACCACAAAGAGATATCACCTCATACCTATTAGAATGGCTATTATGAAAAAAGAAAAGAAATAACAAGTGTTGGTGAGGATGTAGAGAAAAGGGAACCCTGTATACTGTTGGTGAGAATTTAAATTGGCACAGCCACTATGAAAAACAGTATGGAGGTTCCACAAAAGACTAAAAATGGAACTAGTATATGATCTAGTAATTCCACTTCTGAATATATATTGAAAGGAAACAAAACTCTATCTTGAATATAGATGTGTATCTCTATGTTTATCACAGTATTATTTATATTAGCCAAGACATAGAAGTAATGTAAATATCCATTGATGGATTAGTGGATAAACATAGTTTATAGATACAATGGAATATTATCCAGCCATGATAAAGAATGGAATCTTGCGAACTGTGACAACATGCATGGGCCCTGAGGGTATTACTCTTGATGAAATAAAAAGAAGTACTCTATTATTTCACTTATATGTGGAATCTTAAAAACAGAAAAAAAAAAAAAACCAAGACAAAACTACCCAAGAATCAAAAAATGATCTCACAGATACAGGGAACAGATTGGTGGCTGCCAGAGGTAAAGGTTTGGTAGAAGGTGGGCAAAATGGGTGAAGGTGGTCAAAAGGTACCAACTTCCAGTTATAAGATTAATGAATTCTTGGGATGTAATGTACAGTATGGTGACTATAGTTAACAATACTATATTGTATATCAAAGTTGCTGAGGGAAGAGATCTTAAAAGTTCTAATCATTTTTAAGTTACAATGAAAAAATTGTAACTAGATGAGGTAATGAATGTAAAATTAACCTTGTAGTAATCATTTCACAATATATACATATATCAAATCATTGTGGTATACCTTCAACTAATACAATGTTATTGTCAATTATACCTCAAAGCTGGAGAAAAAATAAAATATAAATAAATATAGAAATCTTTAGGTCAAAAAAAGTGAAGTCTGGGTCCAAGATCTCTGCTCTTAACCATATGCATACAGCCTGTTTAAGTTTAGGTCATGGTTTTGTGATCTTTTATATAATAATAGTTACCTCTATTGCCCTTAAGAGCTAACAAGAACTGCTGTGTCTCAAGCCACAGATACCTAATTAAGATCACCAGCTCCGGAATATCTCTGGGCTTTGCTCTGTACTTCCTTTAAGCCTCCATTCCTTGCCTGTGGTCATTAGTTTCATATGTGAACTTGTCTCTTTTGCCTCCTATACATTGGCAGCTCAATTTGGACCATCTTTTTGACTCTGATCTGGCTCTGTTGGAACTGTGCTTCTGGCAACTTTCCCCTTGGCTCCACATACTCCTTCCAGTTGAATATTAGCAACATGACCAACACTCCCCTCTAGAACCAATGCTATGTTCCTACTACCACCTGCCTGTCCTATTTCATTGGGGAGGGGAGTGACAATGCTTTACTATCATTCTAATTGGATGGTATTGGAATTTAACTGCTCCTTCAAATTATATTTTTAGTGGTATTTAATTCCACATTCAGAATATGACTGTTTTTAACCAATTTATACTCAAAGTGAGCCTGAGATAAAATGGGAACTGGGTGATGTAAAAGAATAGTCACTTGTTTGGCTATCCAGGAAGCCAAGTTTAATTTTAGCCTTGAGAGAATTTGAAATCATTATAATTAGATGAGTATTAAAGCCCACAAGTGAAAAGGACTTTTTTTTTTAAGCATACCCATTCATTTAGCGTCAATTCACAACTGGCAGTTCATTCTCCCAAATGCTCTATCACTGGGCATGCATACAGAGTTAGAGTGGAATATTTCTGCAGGAGTTCAAATAACTTAGAAATAGGTCATTGCCTAGGATGCGATACAGACACTATAATTAACCTGAACATCTACAGAAACGTATAAAATGTGTGTGTTTGTGGAGAAAATTATATTGTTTCATACATTTTATTTGTGGTGCACAGTGATGGGATGTTTGGTTAGAATGGTTGCTAAGTACGTGGCGTTGGGCTTCAGTACAAATGTTGGGTAGTAACCACTCCTGAGCTTGGGCTCCATGGTTAATTATCTGAAGTACACTCCAGAAAAACAGGCAATCATTTCACAGTCATTTCAAAATTCTACATATGTTCTGCTTCGGTCCAGACTAATGCCCTGACTGAAGAATGCCAATGATATGATGATCTGAGGTATCTTGAAAAACAGATGAGAAAATATGACTGGCAGTTTAGTTTTCTAACCCTGCAAAGAACTAAAAGGCGTTTTTGTAAGACTTAGGGGAATAAACAGGTTCAAAAATGGGATTTGGAATTTTCAGTAGAAAAAGAAAGCAAGGACTCAACATAAGCATGTTATTGTCAACAGTGGCATCTCCATTAAGCTTGTTCTCTAACCTAAACACTCCTATTACTGTCATCCCTTAGGTTTGTCATATCCACTGCCCTGACAGTACAAACATTCCACTGTAAAATCTGGCAGCGAGGCCAGTTGATTTCCTACATCTTCTGACACGTGCTGCTCTTTAGTACCAGCCTGTCAGAGCACCTAAGAGAAAGGCACCTGCTTTCGTGCTTGGAGCTGAGGCCGGGACTAGCATCGCACACACTGTAATTGTTAGCCTTACACTGCTATGAAATCTGCCTTTTGGAACCATAGAATCTCTTGCTGGAAAATGCTATTGGCATAGATCTATATCATCCAAGTTATACTGCACACATCTTGGTGAAACTAGTTATTTCAAAAACAATTTTTCCTGGTGTGAATCTGCCTTAATTTCTTTTAATGATAGACATTTTAAAATTTTTCTCTGCCACAATCAAGTAATACCTGCATAGAAATCGAGAAAACTGTTTTTGGCTTCACTTGTCTTGATTATATTCTATTCTTGTGAGTTACGTATGTCTCTGCTTTCATCTTAAGTTTGTCTTATCTTGGGAGGAATGTTGCTTTTGGTTTAAAAAATGTGACTGATTTAAGTAATTTCAAGATGACATACTGGACAGTCTTTCATTTACCAAAGATGGTTTTCTTGGCACCCCATGGGTAGGTCATTGAGCTTTTATGTTCTCTCCTCTTATCTGGTTCTCTTGTGGTATGTGTTTATGGGAGCCTGGGGGCAGTCTATTAATATAAAGGATGTTCTCATAAAAGAATGTAGCTAATTTTGTAACAAGTACAATGGGGCTTCCTAAACCAGTATATGTGGTATATTCATATAGTTACTTTGGGAACATGTGGGCTCATCCCAAAGACAATTGGAGGATACTTTCTTTGGAATGCCTTCAGAGTGTACAGCAGTACACGCTTTTATTTCCTACTCAATAAAGTTTATTTTAGTATTTGAAATTAAAGTCATAGATTATCACAGTAATAATCAACAAAAGTATCTAAAATTAAAATGATGACCACACATGTACCCCAACAATGTACCTTAACCCCTGGCTGAACTCCCCCTTGATGAAGCTGATCTTAATAATTTGGTTTGCAATCATTCTACAGTTTGTGACTGCTCATAATATATACTATATATGTGGATTAAGTTTTTAAGGAGAATGTATAGCTAGTATATATGCTTTAACTTGTTCTTTTCACCTTAAAAATATATCATGGATATGGGCAGGTTTACCATGAAATGAACGAACCATGAACTTCAGGGTCCCTTTTATGGGCCTCTTCCAAGGCCCTGGAAGGGGGAGGTCTTAGCAATTTTTTAATTTTTTTATTTTTTATTCTTAAAGGAGGCCCTTGACCTTTTACTGTACAAGGCTCTACAAAATCTGGATCTCTTTCTGATCTTGTACCTCTTTCTAGGCCAGTAGGTTTGGCTTATGTACATTCTTTTTGTTCTAGCATTCTTATGAATGTGAATCTTTCCAATAGGACAGAATTGGCACAAAAACAAAGAACTACATACAAGGGTTATTGTAGCATTTTTAAGATATTAAAAATAATGACAGTCTGGTTCTTTTCATCACTTGGGGAGAAGTTAAAAAATTATGGTACAACCACATTTTGAATATAGTATGTACTTTCACATTTTCTAAGTGATAGCAAATTGTTGGCTTCTAAGGATAGATTTGATTTTTTGAAACAATCAAAAGGTATTTAGAGTCTTATGAAAATGAATAGAGGAGACATTAGACTAGTATTACCTTTGGTTAAAAATTAGAATGTGACTGCAAAATCATGGGACTATTTTATCTGGCCAACTCTTTCCTTCAACAGTCATGCATTGAAAACCTGCTTTGTTTCAGGTATTCTGGAGGATAAAACAGGGCTCCATTTTTAAAAATAGAAGTAACATTTGCATGATGATCCCAGTTTCATGCAGAGTACTCAATGAAGGTTTGTTAAAAGAAGCAGCAAGTAAGAGATAAGATACGTGGTTATGAAAAGATGAGAGCTTTGTTGGGGGGTTAAATGGAAATGGTCAAAAGGTACAAACTTCTGAGTCTAAGATTGTAACTACTGGGGATATAATGTATACATGATGACTATAGTTAATATTGCTTTGTGGTGAATTTGAAACTTAAGACAGTACATCCTAAGAGTTCTCTTATCTCAAGGAAAGAAACTTTTACTTTCTTAAACTATATGAGATGATAGATGTTAACTAAACTTGTGGTAATCTTTCCATAATATATGTAAATTAAGTCATTATGCTGTACACCTTAAACTTATGTAGTGCTGTGAGCAAGTTATATCTCAATAAAACTGGGAAAAAAGGAATAAACAAGTGAATTGATACAATGCTATAATGGTATTATGTATATGGCATTATAAGAGAATAAAATGAGAGCTGTTATTTACCTAAGGGGGTCAAACAATGCTTGCTTCACAGAGGATATGATGCTTGAGCTTAATCTTCAAAAGACAAAGAGAAATTGAAAGGAAAAAAGAGTGAACAGATAACATTTTGGTTATAAGGAAGTAGTATATAAAAAGGCATAGCTGTGTAAAGAAATTTGACTTGTTGGGAGAAGTTTAATTAAGTGGGTTTGGTGTGTAGGGTATCTGTATAGGACTGATAGGAGCTGGGATCGAAAAGGTAGGCAGCTGCCCAGAGGCAACTAGTTCTCCTCGTTTCATATGATTATACTGTGTCCTGATTTTCATTCCTCAGTGGTCTTTGTTAGAACACAGTTTCTCTGTTGGATGAACTTTGTTTACCATACTTAGCTGCCTTTTCCTCTACAGAGTGTAGTGTTCTTTAAAAAAAAAAATATTCATAGCTTTTCCCTTTCTGGAACATGCTATGAGGTTGTTATTACCAAAGGTATATGCGACGTAAGAAAGAGCCAAGTTGAAATATTAGTAGAAAATAAGGATCATGAAAAAAGGTAACAACAATGGCAACCAGAAAATTCAACACCATGTCTTCATTATTGAACTTCAAATTTGCATTTGGGCTTGCTGGTAACTAAGTCAAAAAAATAAGTTCACAGTTTTAATAAAAAAGATGTAACTCTAAAAACAATATTCTGACTTACGTCTTTTTTATTAAAACAAGTAATTCTTGGACCCTAGAGTCAGAAGGCCTTGGTGGTAGTTACTTAAGCTCTGTTATAGCAAATGTGGTTTAAATGAGATGCTAATAGGGAAGATTTATATAATGTTTAGGAACTGATCTAAGTTACTTTACATACATTGAGTCATTTAATCCTCATGATAACTCCCAACTTGGGGACTGGTATCTTCTGCCCTATTTTACAAATGAGGCACTGAGAAGTTAATTAAGTCTCCAAAGAGCATAGAACAGTGAAGAAGAGAGCCAGAATTTGAACCCAGGTGGCCTGGCTCTGAAGCCAGGCTCTGTGCTGCCCATCTGAAACAACAAGAGCCAGGGGGCAGTGCCTGGCCCATCAGGAGTGCTTAATATCTAATGGCTATTAGCACTAAGATCGACGACAGAGAACAGTTTCAATCCTATCTGAAAGCAAACACAGTCATGGATTTTCTATGGTTGTCTCTTGTTGTTTATGTTTAAATTACAGTATTAAAATGGAACTCAGTGACAGTGATTCTGCAAAAGGCAACTCTAATGTGTTCCAAGTAGGAGAATTTCAAGAATTCCAACTTGACCCAGGGATAGAATTTAGAACACACAGATGAGTCACTCGATGGCAAGTGCTTTAGTTACTCTCTCCTAAAGATGACTTTTTAGTTCGTCTCCCACATTTCTGATTGAGGAAGCAGCCATATGCTTTGGAAACCAGATCGGCAGATGGTTTGTTTGGCGACCTATTGCATAAATTGAAGAAATTGAAAAAGTCTTCCTGCCTAGAAAACATGTGCTGCCGCTGGCACGTCAGTCCCTACCTTCTGCCTAGAGAGGGATGCAGTGTTTACCAGGAGAGCCATCCAAGATACTTAAGACATTTTTACAGAGTATAAGTGAAATAGAGGGTGGGAAAGTAGAGAGAGTAGTTGTGAGGAGGAAAATTCAATCTTTCTCCTTCCAGGAAACATGGCACCACTCTGACACCCAGCGTGGTCTCCTGAGCGAAGATCACGGCAGAGAAACAGAGGCGTAGTGAGAAGTACATTCGTAGTAACCGTCCGATTTAACTTCCGTTCACCTGGTGTCAAAGGATTATGTCTAGGGAACAAATGAGTGCTAACAAGTGCTGGCATTATTTAAATAGAAAAGGAGAATTCCATATATTAAATAAACATTATTGGGGGAAATAATATAACAAATACAGTCCTGGTGGTAATGGTCATGCCTTGGTGAAGAGCAAGTCCGTTCAGACAACTCAGGTTTCTCTGTGTCCAAGATCAAGCAGAGGTAAAGTCTATTATATTCTAATAAGGCTTTCAATTTGGTTCCACTTGATATATCCATTAAAGAGCAGAGACTTGGTTTTAAATTGAAATGTTCTGACATGGTCTTCGATAGGTTAGCAGCTCATATTCAAAGTAATGATGCTATTTTAGAAGTCCTGGACCCAGTGCATTAAATATGTATTAATCACTTGGAGGGTAGAAATATGTCAGTGATAACAGCCTGATGGGCAAAGCTGTTTTATCAACAGAGATTGTTTAAGGGTTTGTCATGGCCATGGATTGTCCCAACAGCCTCCTCCACTCTGGTCTCCTAGTATCTTCTTTTCTCTCTCTCTCAACAAATCTCCACACAATAGTGAGTTTTAAGAAATCTAAATTTTATCATGTCCCTGCCTGTCCTTTGGTAGCTTCCAATCTGCCTCATGGTTTACATAATTTCCCTTCTGTTTATTTTTACATCACTCGCTCCCACCTGACTCCCACCTCCCAGCCTTGACAAATTAGATTCTCTCTGACTGGAATGTTCTTCCCTCCAAATGCCTTCTTTTCCTTATTAAAAGAGTTCTCTTCTAGTTCTAGTCCATATGTCCCTCCTTTGGGGAGCCTCCTTTCATCTCTCAGCCTACGTGTAGGACCTCTTGTTATACACCTCCACAGTTCCTATACCTCTTTCCAGCACCATGCAACACATAATTATTTGTGACCATCTTACAGAATGCCTGTCTTCCCCACTAGACTGTGGATTCAGTGAAGGTTGGGAATATGTCTGTTTTTGTTTGCCGCTCTATTGTCAAGGACAAACACTGTATATTGTGTTCAATAAGAAGTTTACTGACAATGGAGTTGGTTTCTTAGGGGACAGAAGAGTGAAGAGGGGGTACTAAGGTTGGGTGGAAGCTTCAGTATGAGCAGAGACAAAGTTGGGGATTGCATGGCAAGCCTGTGGGTTTGTGACACCCAGTAATCCTTTAAGAAAGGCCTTAGTAGTCGCCTAAGAGGCAGAAGGACAAACAAGCTGGTCTTAGGGGGCCCTTTCCACTCTGATTATCTGTATCTGGCACATCTTTTTACAACTCAGAGGAAAAAGCCTAGTCTCTGGGTGCATATTGAACAATTATTTGGACACACAAAGGGACATGAAAGTAACGCCCTTCACTTAGAAAAAGATGCTTGGATTCAGTATGAGAACTTTCAGTAAGCATAGGCCAATGTCATGTGGTTGATGGATACTCAATAACTGAGCTGTTGTTGCTGAGAGAGGATGGTGCCAACTCCAAGGATCTCTCTACCACTATTATCTTTTCAGGCACACCCTCCTCCATGCAAGCGTTTAAGTCTGAAGGCTATTACCTGCAATCACAAAATCTGCTGCACAGAGAAGCACCTGCCATGAGTTATAAAGGTACTTATTACACTAATGTTGAGTCACTGGACAGGGAGCCACAAAATCTAAGGTTAGGTTATGAAAAATGTAGGTTCTGTCTTGCAACAAGTATGTTTTGGTTCAGAGATACTAAGCATTTCTTTGTGGTGGAGTTTTGTTAACAAAATGCCATTTTGCAGGGATGAATTGTGCTTCTTTGCACACTTGTAATGGCATTTAGTTCTTAGGCAAACATGAAACAGGTTAGAGCCATTTCTTATTCATCAGATTTTTTTTTTTTTTGAGGATTTGATCTTTCTGGTCATGGCATCATTCATGTGGGTGAGCCACAAGTATTTTAATTGTATTCTGTTCTCCACATGGCACTGACTCTGGCAACAGGAGGGACAGTCAATGATTCTGTTGCTGCAAAACCTGGCTAACAAATCACTGTGATATTTACTTTTTCTTTTCCAAATCTGCAGGGAAATAAATTTATGGATCACTTAACCTTTTGCCCAAGGAGCAAATTCCAAGTCAGTTCTGAATTAATATTGCTCTGAGGATGCAAAGTGAGGTCTGGTTTTCAAAGCAAAACTGAGGGTTAGGGCAACAATCCAGGTAATAGAGGCAGAACTGCTTGTCCTCACCTAAATGACTGTTCCAGTCTTTGGTATATTTGCATAGACATCTAATAGAGTGTTTTACATTTGTTTTGCTTTGCTTTGTTCAGCTTTTATGAAGTAACAAATTGCTTACTACTTTGAATTGGAGTTCTCCAAGGCCAGCAAAATGACAGTCACCTATGTCCCATTGGAGACAGCACAGATTCTGATGCTCTGTCCTCACCTGAAAACCCCACACCTCCCAAAGCTGGCTTCACGCATAAAATGTGGCATCACTCAACATCAGACGCCACAGAGAATGCATCAAAAATTTTGTAGATGTTTCTGGTTTCTATATTACATTCCAAAGCTTGCCAAATATGCTGTAAATATGATGTTTCAGCTTCCTATTCAAATAATGTAATCTCTTGGGCATTCTGAAAATATTTTACTCATAATCAAAGATGTTGGCAGCAAAGAGGCAACCATCTCTGAGAATTATGCCTCCCCGTATCTCACACTCTATGCGTGAAGAACTTGCCCACATAGAATGTCATCGTCGCTCTTTCATACTTGGAATATCTTTTCCAAAAGAAAAGCACCTCTTGATTTTGCTAAGTTACCAAAGATCTGGTTTGATGCAGAAACTGTTGGAAATTTAGCTTTGGCATGCATTTTCTTAATAGTAACGGGGAATTGAAAATTATTTAGAAACAACATGTGCTTTGTACATTCCTTTGAACTATCCTCTACACATTGAGTTTTCTTTAAAACATGTGATAACCAATACTTGCACTGGTACTGCTCCTTAGAATTGTTGTCACTAAACATAGTTTATTTTTGAAGAAAAGTATCATTCTGCTTTCCCTTGCAAAGAGAAAAAAGGGTTTATAGACACAGCTGTACCAAGAATTCCCACAGGATCTGGAGGAAGAGAGGAGTGATTATCCATCCCAGTGGATTCAATAGCAAATTGGGACACTTTTCTCCTTATTTACTGAAAGTGCCTTAATAAATTTTCCTCTGGAGAGTAAGAACCACTTACATTAATATAGAAGTGGAAGCAATAATTGACTTCACACCATGGAAAACATCCGCTGAAAATGGTGATGGAAACACTGGTGACCATGTTCAACTCACTGCTGTTGCCAGAGATGTGCTGTGATGTTTTATCATTTCCGTTCTGTGATTTCAAGTCACAACTGCCATGAAAGAAATGTTTTGTGGATCCCAAGAGCCTCTGAGCCATTTCATGTTGAGGGTATGCCCTGTTTTAACTTCTTTACATACTGATCTATCTCTAAATTAGTAATAAATTAAACAATGTATATGCCAGTATATTATCTCTGGAAACTGACTAACTAGATCTTTACTTATGTTTTATTGAAGAAGAAAAAAAAAAAACCCTTGGGTCCCATTCTGTTGGTCGTTTTCTGCATATTAAAACTCTAACTCATTATTAACAATTCTTGAACAATAAAGCAGAAGCAATCATACAGGACTACACAAAATGCAATTTCAGTAGGGTTCAATAGTAGCATTTCTGAAAATCATTTTAGGCGTTTTCTTGAAGATTGCCAGTACCTAGAAATGCTTTTCAAATACTAACATTTTACAAAGCTTGAAAATTCATATTATGCTTTTTGGGTAAAAAGATCTTACGTGTCTACCCCATGAATGTCAATAGTGGAGTCCGTGCCATTTTAAAGGTTGTCACTAGAGGTCTGGGACTTAAGGATCTGCCTTGTTTAAGGCAAAATGTTCCATAAGTTTTGTTGGATGACACAAATCTAGCCTTGTTCACCACTATTTTACCATCTTGCTCTATCCTTGCCCTCCTCTCTGCTGATTAAGTGTTTACTAAGTTGTCAATTCGTTAGTTTGTTTAGTCCTTTATATAACAATAATGATTTGTTGTGGGTCAGGCACGGTACCCGGCACTGTACCTGGAACTGGAGATGCAGTGTTCACAACATGCAGTCTCTGCCCTTGGGAAATTCAGAGTCTGGCCCATTGATACCCTGTTTCCTAGATGCCTGGGCTCTCCTGAGCTGTATGTATGGGTGGGGCATTGTGAGTGTTATTTTTGAAAAGTCTCCAGAAACAGAAGGGTATTGAAGGGTAATTCTTTCCTATCTTTGGTGTTAATCCTCTGCAAATGCTTAGGACTATGACAGAGGAAGGATACGCCCTCCTGGCAAGCCAAATTACTGTGATCAGTGTTACTGCTCTAGTTTCCCTTATTGTTAGTTGGGGTGGAGCAGACCACGGAGGCCACTAAGATGTAGTCTAGCTTTCTTCTGGAACTAGTCTAGAAGGACCTTTCTTCATCTCTATCTTTAATTCTAACAAACTTAGGGGAAGTGTGATATTTCTCAGATTTCTCAGCCTCTCTGTAGGTCATCAGGGCCAGTTCTGGGATGAACCTTAAACCACAAGGACAGTGTTAAGGTTGAGGCAGCACAAACAGATCAACTCTATTTAGATACTCAACTCTGGAAGCAGCCCCTAGGAGTTTCAGAGGGAAGAACACGGGCTTAGGAATCATACTGCCTTAAGGTTAATAACAGCTCTGATATTTACAAGCTTTGCTTGTAAATTTCATCTTCTGTACAATCAGAGAAAACAATGCACTGAAAGTTGGAGATTAAATATCTCATAAATAAAGTATTTGTATATAACTCAGTACATACCTTTTAATCACCTAATTAACATCCTCTCTGTATTTTTTCCTTCCCATATTACTTTGCCTGGCTACAGAGCTAGGAAATTCCTCAGAACTATTACATCAGATGCTTGTGTAACACATAGGAAGAAGCAGATTTTGATGCAGTCATGTGTACAAAGGAATGTATCCACTTTCAAAGGGAATGTACCATTTTTAGGGGTAAGTCA
This sequence comes from Camelus bactrianus, assembly GCF_048773025.1. Classification (NCBI taxonomy): domain Eukaryota; kingdom Metazoa; phylum Chordata; class Mammalia; order Artiodactyla; family Camelidae; genus Camelus; species Camelus bactrianus. The sequence continues at coordinate 68,439,712 of NC_133543.1, forward strand.
CAAGAGGCTATCTCTGGTCCATCTTTCAGAGTTCAGCAACCCGCAGCAGGTATGCCAGACGGTGGTGTGATGAGCCGAGGGGCTGGGCATGTTGCCTTTCCCCAGGTGGAAAGAAGCCCAGACTAACTGCCAGTCTCAGCCTGGCAGAATGAGTCGTGAGTTTCAGTAACTGCTGCTGCTCCTTCTATTACACAACTGTCCTTCCAGAGTAAGGGAAAACATGGCCAAGTAAAAGCTGGAACTTGTTTCCTCAACCTGGGACTGAGCACAATATCCCTGCAACTTTTAGAACCGCTGTCATCCCTGTACTCTCCCAATCACAGGATTTTGTGACGTGCCTTGTGGGGCACTGCAAATACTCTACCTCTGCATGTTTTCCTCTTTCCCTTTCCTAACAGAACACTGATTTCGTTCCGGCATCTACCCTGTCCTAGGTAGTCCTTGAGGGGAAGATCCAGGGATGGGCCCTGATTTGTCCAAGTCTATCACAATAGATAATTACGAGAAGCCTGGATCTTTACTGCTAAAAATCAACAAGGAAGCATTTAACTCTAATTGCCACTGGCAGCCTTCCCAAATTCATGAGAGAACTGGTCTTAGGATGAAGTCAATAGAACAGCAACACCTACAGAGCAGAGATACAGGAATGAATTAAAGGGCATCACTGGCAATGTTACTGAAACAATGGAGTGAGCCACTCCACCTCATATCAGACTTCCAAATTTGTAAACCAGCATACTTCTTTACTATTTTAACCAGTTTGGTTTGAGGTCCCTGCTGTTTGAAGCCAAGTTATCCCTAACTCATTTACCTGTTACAGTAGTTTATTATTCCTGCTGTCACCATTACCACAATGTAATGATTCAAAACACACACATTTATTATTTTACAGTTCTTGAGCTCAGAAGTCTGAAATGGGTCCGTAGAACTACAGTTTTTCTGGAGGGTCTAGGGAAGAATATATTTTCTTACCTTTCCGGGATCCTAGAGGCGGCCTGCATCCCTTGGCTTCTGGCTCCTCATTACTCCCACCTCTACTTTCTGAATCTGAATTTCTGAATCTGATTCTCCTGCCCTCTCTTACCTGGACCTTTGTGATTCTACTGGGCTCACTGAATAAATCCAAGAAAACCCTTCATTGCAACATCTCTAATTAAATCACATCTGCAAAATCCCTTTTACCCTATAAGGTAACATATCCTCAGATCCTGGGGATTAGAACATGGTATCTGTGTGTGTGTGTGTGTGTGTGTGTGTGTGAGACCATCATTCTGCTTGCCACATGTGCTTACCAGAGCCACATGGCTACAATCCTAAGGGGGATTGGTGTGGTCTGCTACCAGTAAGCACTACTAATTTCAAGTTTTACATTTTAAAAAATTTGTTACTTTTTCATGTCATTTAATCAACATTTACGGAATACCACATGCTAGGCACTGTGCTAAGCATCTTGCTTACAAAGATAAATGTGTTTTTGTGCTTCTTCAAAATGGGAAACCAGACAAGGAGTCAGGAGACCTTTTTAGAGAATGTTCAGTGCTGTAGGAGAACTATGTGAACAGAGAAGAACCCTCACTCTAACTGCTGTCAGGTCATTTTAATCACAGATACAGACAATAATTTTGTAACAACACAAGGTTATCATCAAGAAAAATATTGTTTCAAACTAATCAATTTCTAATTTTTAAAAATCATTTTGAACTATTCATTTTTTTCAGATTTCCAGAGGTCTGGTTTCCTTAGATCAAACAGGCATAGTTTGAGGAAATGACTAAGATCTGAGAAACGTGGTCTGGATAAATTTGCACAGTACATTTAAAAGTTAATTCATTTCATCATCTATTTATTCAACCAATGAGTGCTAAGTTACTAAGTTACCAGGAAGTATGCTGCATCCCAGAGATAACTCAGTTGATTAAGAGATCGTGGTCTCTTGTATTCCAATTAGAGATAGGACAGATACACAGAACAACAAAAATACATTTAATACACCTTAGAATATTTAATTCTGCCATGAACTGCCCCATTATCAGCTCCTATTTTGTTTTTCAGCATTTCCTCTCATTTTTCATTATTTTTTATTCCTTCCTCTGTTACTGAAAAATGTTAAAACACTGAAGATCACAGGAAAACAAAAATCACCTATTATGCAACTGTTTTAAAAACAGCCTATCTTCTAGAATCCAAGGCACACAGACTGTGAGATGTGCTGCTATTTTATGTGCCACTAAAAAGGAAAAAAAAAAAAAAAAAAAACAAAAAAACACCTCCAATTAAGCTGACACATTATCAATTGTAAAATGATTCTCAATTGTGGAGATGTTAACTTGTAAAAGTAGGAAAATCTCTCCTCTCCTCTCATTTCAGAGAAACCACTGGTTCTGAGTTTAATACCGACTTTACCTATGAGAGAGAAAAGAAAACCCACAGGGGGCATGATGTTGAATGATTCCATGGTTAAGAATCTATATGCCTAATATTTATAGACATATTGATAGGCAATAAAGCACACCAGGATTACTGTTTCTTCACTGTTCCCATAACTTGGCATATGCAACCACAACATTTCAGGAATGGTGCTATAGAAGTGTCTTCATTTATATGGGGGGGGTGTGTGTGTGTGAGAGAGAGAGAGAGAGAGAGATGATGGGGAAAGTGTGTGTCAGCACACATTCATGTGCTGGTGGAGAGTCTACTGAGAGTAGGAGGTCATATGTCATGAAAAGTTATATTCTAGTCTCAAGTAATGAAGAGAGAATATAAAGGCCAAGATAAGGAAAAAATAGAGAAAAAAATCTCTGTCCCATTTTGTAAACTAGTTTGGGCCACTGTTGACTAACAAGTTTCTGGAAAACCAAAATAGCTCATTTTAGGAATAGATATCTGTATCTGTGCAACTGAATCACTATGCTGTACACCAGAAATTGACACAACATTGTAAACCAAACATGCTTCAATTTTAAATAAATAAACCACAATTACCAAAAAAATCTCACTTTAGAGATACTCTAACTTCTACATTTTCTAACAACTCCAAATATTTTCTGGAAAAACCACACTCTTTTTTACACTAGAAAACTATTTACATTAAAGTTCATTTTCAAAATTAGCTGAGGTCTAGAAAAGCTAGCAAGTGCTAGAGAAAGGGAGTGAGCTAAGACTGCCATCCTTCCCTTAAATCTTTACTAATCAAGCGGCTAAAGATGTTAGTTCTATGACTGATTAGAGGAGAAAAGCCCTGTTCTGACATGGGTTCTTGAAGACTCATATTTATATTAATAAACTAACAGCATGCTTATTCTGAGAGCATTTTGATGTATAAAAATCTTAGAGCGTAGTTTATCTTTCCACAACATCCTGAGAACTTAGATGACAGGCAAACATTACGTAACAAGATTTGGGATCATGCATACCTCATGTCCATGTGCCAGGAAGTACACACACCAAAAAATAAAAGACACAGTGCCCTCTCTAAGGAAAGAACTTAGATTTACTGAATGCTTACTAAGAACCACACATTGAGCTTAATGATTTTGTTTGTGGTGCTTTTTTTTTTAATTGAATGAGGTGTGCATCTACTTCGATGTAACTTTGGTACAGAAATCAAATGTTCTATTTCACATGATTAGCTAAGTAAATTACTCCAGTGTAGCTCTAGTATTTGGGATCCCTGATTATTCAACACATTTGCTTTCGGGGCTGCAGGTGCAGGCTGCCTTTCCAGCGTTTTGTATATTTTGAGAAATTTAGAGATTTTGATGTTTTTCTTGTCTGCATTCTATTTGATAAAAGTTTATGATACCAAATATTTTAGAAGAGAGAGTTTGTCAGGTGACAGGAGCTAGAGGAATAAGCTGGTAAGTGACTTCAACGTAGGATATTTTTATTTCTGCTCAATATTCAGGAAAGGTTAGTGTTTTTATGCTGGTAGCCTCTCAAATGTCCTGTCCTGTTTAATGTATATGGATATATTTCATTGTAAGGATTCATTTTAACATCTATCAAGTAGATTTTGGACAAATTTGCTTACTTGGGATTTTGATATGAAGAAAATCATTCTGGATATTTTTAGAGTCATTTCCAGATTCCCTTCCTGGCATATCATTGCCAAGCAAATGCTTTTGGATGTTCATTTAAAATAATTAGCATGAAGGCAGTATTTATCACTTGCCCATTAAGGTAAAGTCCAAATTCTTTAGCGTACAGTTCCAGGTGGGTTCTTCGCAAGCGAGCCTCAATCTATCTCTAGCCATTGCTCATTGCTGACTTTGCATTCTTCTGTTTTAGAACTTTATCCTACTGCATTCCAATTTTGCCTGGTTTGGGCTCTCATTTGACTGACAAACTCAAGAACGAAAACCATGTCTGTTTTCCTTGCCTCTGTATTCCTGGAACATGGTCAGTTTTGTGCACATAGTAGGTGTTCAAAGGACTGTTGCTAAATGAAGAAATGATTCCACATTATTTCAATGATAACCTTAATTTATGGAACTATCACTATCAGAAAGTGGAATCTGAACTTCTTCTAGTCTGTTCATCATTGACAGGAGATTAAAAAAGATGTAAAACCAAAATAAATTACTCACTTTTTCTACCTCTGCCTCTTGATGAAAGAAGGCTCCTCCCTTCAAGTTTTCATTCCCATCAGCAAAGACATCTCTGTCCCTGTCTCCCTCTCTCTGAATGCCCTACCAGAACTTTTGAATTAGAAAGTAAGGACCATTTTCTAGCGAAGTGGGGGCTTTACTCAGATCTCTCTGTCCTTATTTTCTGCACATGGATAATAAGTTGATCATTGCAAGTCACGGAACGCCTGGATAATAATTTAAGATATTTCTATTTTGCAAATTAATAAACTTCTTAACTTTTATCCCATACAAATATTACTAGGTTTTATGTTGTTCTGAGAGGATGAGCTGCATTATAGGTTTAATTGTTACTTCATGTGTGGCTCTTGTAATCACTTTCACTGCTTTATAGCCATGTAATCATGAAAGGAAATGTAATCCTCTCTTTTTGCTTTGGCTTATAGCACCTCCATATCCTCTGCATCATGTCTGTTGGTGAGAAAGCGACATTTTATTAAAGGTATTATAAAATTGTCCAAACAAATTCTTGGTATTATTAGTTTATTCTGAAAGCATTTTTTTCTGAGGCAATTATTTCTTTTTATCAAGAAAGTAGCAGTCTGGAGGCCAATTTAACCTCACCAAGATTTCATAAATAAGAAAAATACGCAATTTTACTACATTCTTTGATATGCTCTGATTTTCTATAGACTTGAAGTCACTTAAAATATTCATCATGATTTTCCTTCCTTTCTGAGTATTGCTTTGTCATCCAGAGCATCAGTAAGTGTAGCTAGCACCATTTCCTGGTACATATTTGAGTATTTCAAGTTAAATAAAACTTTTGTTTCTGGTCTTAAAAATAGCAAGATGGGTAACAAATATCATGGCATTTATTTTTTGATGGGAGAGTGGTAACAAAGGAAGGGCTGAGATTTCCTACTAGAGGTCAGCAAAAAAAAAATTCCAATTCTCTTACTCCTACTGTCTAGGAATTATCTCATTATAAAACAATATAAATAGGAGACTGATATATTCCTTTGCCCTAAATTGTAACCTTCTTGGGACCAACTCTCTGAAACCCATGTAGTTCTCTCTGGATGAGTGTTTAAACACAGAGAAAGGACTTATGGACAAAGCTTGACACCCTCACTTTTGCACCCTCAACAAAAAATTGACTTCCTTTTTTTCCCTCTTTGAAATAAATCCCAGAGATACGTTTCAAATGATATCAAACAGGAAAGTTACTTGTTTTTTACTCTTTTCCTTCAAGCTCTTGTGGTAACCTTGATTACATACAATTTGATTTTTTTTTTTTGGTTTATTTTAGGAAAGGAAGTCTGATTTTGTTTAATTTTGAAGCTTGAGACTGGTTAGTTACACTGTTATGGTGCTTCAAGGAAAGTTGAGATCTCTATTTGTCCCATTTGGCTATGGGCAGGAAGAAGAATGCACTATGGTCTGTTTATACTATTACTATCATAGAGATGAAGTGTAAAACAGCATGGAATTTAGGTCCTTAATGAGTTTTATATATAGTTCTGTCTCCAAACCTGGTACGTGAAGAATCACTAATATCTGATTGCCATATGAATTGTCTACATGGTCTATCATTTTTATTCAAAATAGGAGAGATCTGATAGGAGAAACCCGTGAGATGGAGATATGTCTCAAAGTGAAGAGAAGACAAGGGAAGGTCTAGTAATAAACTATACACAAGATAGGCATAAATACACATACATACGTGTATCAGAATCTTCTAATCACTGCAGGAAAACAAATTCACATAAGACAGTGATATGAATTACAATGGTTTCAGGTTTAGCTGCCTTTACAGACAACTTCCAGCAGACAGCTTGGCACAGAAGAGCAAGTGCTAATGACCAACTTTAGGCTGTTGTTACATAGGGACAAGGGATTTCCCCCATAGAGTACTTATATTAGGGTGACTTCACTCAAGCATAGCCTTAGGGTTAACCTACATCTTAAAGTCTTAAAGGCTTCAGTCAGACGTAGTGAATTATCCTAGTAACAGTCTACCTTAGACTGTGAACCTACCAATGGCTCCACTAGAGTGACAGCCCCTTCAGAGCTTCAAAAAGACCTAGAGCGACCATAGCGGATGGGGGTGGACATCCTGAAATTTAATATTCAACTACAGGTAGGCCTGAGAGTGTCAAAGAGTTTGGGACTAATAAGAAAACTTGATTGAAACTAGAAAACAAGATTGAAACCTGACTTCATTTGTTCATCGCCACAACAAAAACCTATTAACACATTGTCCTTGAGAAACACAGCAGGTTAGATTTTCCAGGAAAATGGAATCCTTCAATAAGGATGAATGCACGTTCAGGTGAGCACTGCAGCTCCGTAACCTGCAGCACAGCAGGGGAAGTGGAGGCTCACTAGAGACTGGGTGTGGCTCGGGCGTGGATGGGAGTGGTCAAATAGAAACAGCTTAACCATTTTGTTGTGACTTTTTCTAAAAACCACCCTACTTAATGAGAAATGGGCAGGACCCTACCATTTCTTTACATAATGTCAGTCAATCTGGAGAAATGTTATGGCGGAACTGAAGAAGAGCAATTAGTAAAGACATACACAAGGTCAGTCAGCAAAACAGGAGGAAAGGACCCAGAAAGGAGGTACTGTAGATGTCACAGGAAGGTATTGTCAAGGAATAGGTTATGGGAAGCAGTGTCAAGAGTTGCAGATATAAAGACCTAGTGTTACCGTTTGCCCATCACTAGGGCATTTTTGATGTTTGAAAAAAGAATGTCAATACTGAGGTGAGAGGGGAAATGTATATAGCCTTTATTTAAAAAATTTTTTAAATGGATGAAGTGAATTGGTAGACTGGGAAAAGCTCCAGAAATGAGAGACTCATGATACTAGAGAAAAAAAAAATTGATAAGAGTAGTATCATCTGAGAGGAGGTAAAAGATAAGATCAAGGTGACAGATGGAGAGATTGGCTTTGGAAAGGAGTTACTTCTTCCCTGAGACAGCATAGATGACTCTAGTTGTTTGGAAAAAAATTTAGGCAGTTCACAACCTCATGATCTATATTCTCCTGATTAAAAAAAAAAAAAAAAGAACATGTTGCATATGTTGAGAATCAGGAGCCTGATGTGGCACCTATATCTTGCAAAAAAAGTGAAATAAATTATTATAGAGAATGAGAAGAGTTAACCAAGGATCAATATTGAGATAAAGTTAAAAAGTGATAGTCTCTCTCACACTGGAAAGTGAGGCAGAATCATCATTTATTGTCTGCTTTGTGCTAGGGTATTCGTATCATGTCCCTTTCATAAAAACCCTGTAATGTGATAAGACGAGTTATCTTCACTTTACAGATGAGAAAACTGAAGCTCTCAACATCACAAACCTAGTGGGTGGTAAAGTAAGATTCTGATCCAAGTTAGATTTCTAAGCCAGTTCTTTTTCTTTTTCTTCTTACATAATCTTTAAGTTAGATTTCAAAGCCTGTTCATTTTCTTTTTCTGCTTACACAGTCTTGAAGTTCAGACAGTCCTTAAGTTGACATAAGGTTGGAGGTTGACAAGAGGTGGGATAGAAGGTAGAGGAACACATCAGGATTCAGGTTCCAGGCAACAGTGGGTGAAACAGTTCATCATGGGGTTCTGTTGCAGAAGATAAGAAGTAATTCCAACATGGAGAAGATGAACTACGTGAGTATTAAGGACTTCTGGTGAAGACTTCTGATGAAGGACAGATTAAGATGGAGTAGGAGTTCTGGAGAAATGGAAAGCTAAGAAAGTATATTGTAGGCAGAGATGAGAATTTCACAGTTTACATTCAAGAAGTATTAGTGTTTTAGCTGGGAACAAATGTTCACGGTGGGGTCATGTGAACTGGTTTCCAAAATGGCTTTCAGTTTCGTCATAGGAATACAAGGAATAGAAGACTGACGTTAATTAATTAGGTAGACTATCTTGAGATTTTCTCAGGATGATAGAAATAGTGGAGAGAAGATAACTGTTAAGTAGGCACTCAGTCTTCCAAAAATCAGGAAAGACATAGCTTAGTTTGTTGATTAAATTAGGATTAAGTTGAAATGAATAGAAGCTTTGCTTTAAATCAGGGTGGACTGCTCTAGGGTAGCATGAGACAAGTGGTCTGGAATAAGGTAAGGTGGAGCAAAAATACTGTAAATTTATCCCATTACCTTCACACAGAGAAAAGAAAAATGAATGGCTTCCACTTGTGAGAACTACTTGTGAGACATTGTGAGAAAACTCCAAGTTTCAATTAAGCAAAGCGATTGATGGTCTACACTCAAAAGAAGAAGGAAATATTCAGATGTTTCTTGACTTCAGACTAAAATATCAGAGGAGATATTTTAATAGAAAAGTTTTATAGGATCAGGAAGAAGAGAAGGGAAAAGTTAGGAAGCAGGACGCAATGTGTTTGAAGGTGGGAATAGCGAAGAACAAGGTTATGTTTTAACAGATGTGATAGTTCTGAAAAGAAAAGTATATCTAGGGAAGTCAAGAAAAGTTATTTCAAAAATATGTTGATATGGGACTGATAAAGGGTATTTTCATGATACACTTATGTAACTAAAGGGAAGGCTTCATATGCTTTATAGAAATTCAGAGCTGTGATAGGAACAATATTGAGATTCCTGTCTTTAGAAAGCGAACATCTTTCTCTCCACCAAGTTCTCAAAAAAACTTTCGAAGTTTTCACCATATGGTTACATCATCCTGGCCTTCAAGATATAGATCAGAGAATGTGGGAAAATGTTCCCATATTGTGAGAATGAGACTTACTGTGGGAAGAGGTGGAAACTGATAGAATAAAAACATTTAGAATAATTATTCAGTAACAGAATTTTCAGGAAAAAAAAATTGAAGGTGATTGACACGGCCAGATTATACTCAGTAAACAATGTATCACATGGGAACAAGGAGCAGGGGAAAAAGGGACATGAGGCACTTGGTGTCTTTATACGGGACAGCAGTACTATTTTGTCTACACCATAATATAAAAAGTACGTTGAGAGTAAGGCATTATTTGATTTACATGCCTCAGAGTTTAGTCCACATCCTCTGAAGATTCTTTGAGTTCAAAGAGATTTCATCTCATTTCCCTATAGAACTGCTTCTTGCAATCATATACCATAGAAGTCTTTTCAGCTTTTAGTCATCTACTAAGATAATCAGAAGTACTAAGAAGTCATTAATCTATTAGGCCAATCAGAGTCAGTTAAGTTTGGTATAGAGTTTCTTTAATTCCATGGAACTATTCCTACAGCCCATACTAGTATCTGTGGTTCCCCGTGCTCACAAAGGACAAGGAGAGCGTGCTTACAGAGAGCAAGTCAACGTAAGTGCAGCTAACTCTGAGTTCTTTGCCTTGTGATAATAAATGTGACGTTTCCTGGCCACATGAATTGCTTAAGTTCCAAACTTCCTACTTGTGAATTCGTTTGTTTTAAAAAATTATTTTTACCTAACTCTTAACATTTTCTATACAATAGCACTAAGATATCACAGGTTAAATTTCCTCATCTGGCATTTTAAGGCAAGACGAATTTTGTCTCTGCCTACTTTCCACCCCTGTCTCCCCGATTCCCCAGAGAAAGCCTGCTCTCTAGGCAGACCAAAGAGGAACAGCTGGGGAAAGGCTACGAGCCTTTGCCTTCCTGACCGCCTCTGTTGAGTTGGGCTTGAGAATTTAAGGCTTTGAATCTGAAAAGAGTCTTCACAATAGACTTTGAAATATAACATGCTAGGAAGGACTATTTGGGGGGAACATTCACGCTAACAAATGTTTTTCTGAACTACACTGTTAGGTGCTCTATGTAACCTAAGTTACAGCAGGAGCTGAGCAACTGGCATTTAATAAATACTATTACTTATCTTTTTGTATATTAACCTTTTTTTCCCTCAACAATCTAATCATTTCCTTCCAACGATTGGAAACTCACTGAAGCATCAATCAAACCAAGCTTTGGCTGAGTTTATTGTGACTCACATACTCAGTATTAAATGATTCAATGCACAAAATTGAACATATTCACTAAACTCCAAATTCCCTTGAGTCAGCTGTTGAAATTTTCATTTATGGAACTTTGTGTTCATATAGCATAGAGAGAATTCAAGTAAGCACAAAGATCCATACACACACACACACACTATATATATATATATATATATATACACACACACACACACACCCCTATATATAGGTATCTGCAATTTATCACATATATCTATATATAGCAGACTTGCTATATATGGATGGTGTATATATGTGTATGCTATATATACATATATGCAGCAGAAAGACATGTACTAGAGATTTTATTATTTTATGTATTTTATTATATATAATAAAATTTCTAATGCATATCTATATACACATTTCATTTTATACTAGGTTGAGTAACTTTCCTTGGAGGAAATGTTTAAATATTTCTGATCTAGGTAATACTTTGAAAAAGTAGGTCATACTAAACCTTCACTCAGTAGTGGAAACGTCTTTTGGTAGAAGCTATATACCCACTATTTAATCACAGGCACAATTTCAGTAATGCACAGGAAACACAGAGTAAAGGTCTTTTAAAAATGTCTGACAAATATAGTCATTCTGATGATCATCCTCTCACATTTTTCCTAGGTATGCATTTATAGAATTCCTTTTTATTTTCAGTTGTAAGGATAAATTTATTGATGCTTTATCAAGGCTACTTAGAATCTGATAATAGAATGCATCAGACTGTCACTTTTAGAAAGAAACAGACCTTGAAGAGAGTGAAGAACTAGTTTTATATGACAGAATAATAAAGATGTCATCTCTCCCTATCATCTTGTTTTTGAATGCCATTTTTCACATCAGGGAAAATTAATATATTTCAAAAGATATAAAGTATAGGAAATGGGCATCAGTCACCATATTGTTTAGTGGAAAACCTGTGAAAATATAATTTTAATCAATTTGGGGGAACTGATTTTTTTCCATTTACTCAGTTCTTAACACTACTGCATATTATATAAGGAATACTCCTGAAGCATGACTTTTCTTCTATTTAAAATTCTTAAGGTTACAATTCTTATGTCTTGTTTTAATTTGGCTGTTTACTTCATTGGTAGTGGTGCTTTATGCTTCAACTATTAGATTACACTTGGATGGCAACTTCCCATCCGTGAAAATGGCAGTCATTCATTGAAGGCTGCTGTTAGCAGGAGAATTTGGTCTTGAATATGTTACAAAGTGACAGTTCCTTAAGTCATTTAATAGGAAAAAGTAGGCAATCCTAATATAAAGAGTTTAAATAAGTGCTGATATTCAAGCTCAAATTCAGATTTGTTCTTCAAATTCACTATGTCCAAAATTGAACTCATAATCTTCTACAAATTTATGCTTCCTCTTATATTTCCAATCTCTTGTTAAAAGCAGAAGCATCCCGTCTGCCACCCAGGCTTGAAACCTTAGTTTATCTTCTCTCTCCCTTATCCTGTAGCAGTCACATTCCTCAGTCCTTAGGATGGTACCTTTATAATGTGTCTCCTACCATACTTTTATTTTTTCATTTGTCATTTACACATTTATTCCTTTCTGGACTTTTGCAATATCTTCCTAATAGCTTTTGCAGCCTATATTCCATTCCGTAAGACATACTGACATCATAGTAATCTCCCTATAGTTATAAATCTGAATAAGCTACTCCTCTCTGCACACAAACCATATATAGCTTACCTCTGCCCAGAGGGGAAAATATAATAAATACACTAGTCTGTCATTCAGTGCACCCTGTAATCATCTCTGGTCTGATCTCCAACTTTATGTGCCATTAATCCTTCCTCCAAAGTATCCCTATATCTTATCTGAGTTGATCTTCTGTGTATTCTTAGAGAATACTCTGTACTTGCAGTCTAATCAGAATGCCATTCTCATCATACCAGACTATAATCCATTTCTAAAGCCCTGTTCAAATTTTATCCCCTGTGTGAAGCTTTTAGTAATACCACAACCATCCAAACATCCAACCATGCAGATTTATCTAAGCATTGTAAGGATTATGAGGATAAAAAATATATATATAACACTGATGCCTATCATTGATAACTTAACTGTCTAATGAGGAAATAATATGAAAACAGAGAGCAACATTAATATGACATAAATGGTATGTAACTTTTACCTATCATAGAGGTATTAACAAAGTACTATGGGGACACAGAGGAATGGGTATCTCTTCATTAAAGAGTCAGAGAACATTTTATACACCAAGTGTGAATTAAGCTGTTTCATAAGTAGAACAAAGGAAGGACATTCCATATGGAAGAAACATCATTCAAAAGCAGTAGACAGTTAATCTATTCAAAAAATATTTATTGATGATCTGTTATATGGCAGACATTATTAATTACTGCAGATACTATCATAGGAAGGACAGAGAGGAACAGAAAGAATTAAAAGACATGTTTTAGTAAAATGGAAAAATAATAGTTACTCTTTAGTTGTCTAAGTATGAAGATGAAAAAGTCCACTGAGACTTTTGGGTTTCTTGATTGGAAGGGATCATGAACCCATTAATCAAATTAGAGAATACTGTTTGGGTCATTTTTCAACATATTAAGTTTTAATTACATTCTGGATGTTCACATGGGAAATAGAAATATGGGTCCATAGAAATCATCAACATTTAAATCATATTTGAAAAATATAATATTTAAATAATATTTGAATAATAATTGCATGGGAATAGATTTTTTAAAGAGAATATGCACATTGAGATTAGAGGAGATATCTCAAAGTAAAAGAATCCTTAAAGATATAGGAAGTGGTCAACAGCCTTAGTGAAGAACATTTATACAAATTATTGGATTCAACCATTACAAGGCTCTTTTAATTTGAAAACAGTAATAAAAGAATGATGGCAAAGGCAGATTGCAGTGGTTTGAGGTTATGAGGTACTAAGAGATTTCTTCCCCAAGAAGCTTTAGAACTAAAAGGAAAGTGAAATAATGAAATATAGACATGTTCAGGAAAAGAGGTTATTTTTGATGGCAAAAAAATTGGGTTCAGTGGTGAAATGAAGAAAACACACTAATGGAAAGGTGACTAAAACTATGGGAGAAAGGGAAGAAATGATAAATCTCACTCTGGAGAGGAAGAAGGGAATGGAATCAAGAGTTGTGATAAAAAAAAATGAGAAAAGAGCAAACACATAAAGACTAAACAACAGGCTACTAAAAAAAATAAAGTCAATGATAAAATCAAAGAAGAAATCAGAAAATACCTCGACAAGTGAAAATGAAACACAACACTCTGAAATCGATGTTATACAGCAAAAGAAGTTCTAGGAGTGAAGTTTATAGCAATACAATCCTTCCTTAAGAAATAAGAAAAGTCTCAAACAACCTAACCTACTACCTAAAAACATAAGAAAAAGAATAAACAAAGCCTAAAGTCAGCAGAAGGAAGGAAATAATAAAGATCAAAGAGGAAATAAATAAAATAGAGAATAAAAAAAAAAAAAACAGAAAAGATAGATGGAACCAAGAGCTGGTGTTTTGAAAAGATAACCAAATTGATAAATCTTCAGCCAGGCTCACCAAAAAGAAAAGAGAGGACCCAAATCAATAAAGTAGGAAATGAATAAGAAGAGAAGAAATAACAACTGATACCACAGAGATACAAAAAATCACCAGAGAGTATTATGAATAGTTCTATGCCAACAAATTATACAACCTAGAAGAATTGGACACTTTTCTACAAACATACAACCTGCAAAGACTAAGTCAAAATGAAACAGACAATTTGAACAGATAGATCACCAGAAGTAAACTTGAATTTATAATTAAAAAAAAAAAAAAAAAAAAAAAAACAACCCAGCAAGCAAAAGTCCAGGACCGGATGGCTTTACAGGATAATTCTACTAAACACATAAAGAATTTACATCTATGCTTCTCAAACTATTCGAAAAACTTGAAGAGAAGGGAACACTCCCAAATTCACTCTACAAGGCCACCATTATCCTGATACCAAAACCAGACAAAGAAACAAAAGAAAAAAAACCCCTGAAAATTACAAGCCAATATCTTTGCTGAATATAGGTGCAAACATCGTCAACAAAATATTAGAAACTGAATCCAACAACACATAAAAAGGATCTTACACCATAATCAAGTTGGATTTATTCCAGGGTCACAAGAATGGTTCAACATTCACAAAATCAATTTGATACACTATAGTAATAAAAGGAAGAATAAAAATCACATGATCTCAATAGATGCAGCAAAAGCATTTGAAAAAATTCAACACCCTTTCATGATAGAAAATCAAAACAGGTATAGAAGGAACATAATAAAAATGATTTACAACAAATCCACAGCCAACATACTCAATAATAGTGAAAAGCTGAAAGCCTTCCTGCTAAATTCAGGAACAAGACAAGGATGCCCACTCTTGCCACTTCTATTTAACACAGTATTGAGAATCCTAGAGCAATTAGAGTAGAGAAGGAAATAAAAGATATCCACATTGAAAGGGAACATGTAAGAATGTCACGTTTTGCAGATATGATGCTCTAAATAGAGAAACTTAGCGTCTCCATTCAAAACTATCAGAAATAAATGAATTCAGCAATGTTGCAGGATACAATAACTATATTCACAAATTGGTTGTGTTTCTATTCACTAATAATAAAATAACAGAAAAAGAAAGTAAAAAAAAATCCTGTTTAAAAATCACATTAAAAAAAAAAAACCTAGGAATAAACTTAACCAAGATGTGAAAGAGCTGTACTCTGAAAACTATAAAATACTAATGAAGAAAACTGAAGATGATACAAAGAAATAGAAAGCTGTCCTATGCTCTTGAATTGGAAGAATTAATAATGTTAAAATGTCCATACTACCCAAAGCAGTCTACAGATTTAATGGAATACTCATCAAAATACCCAAGATACTTTTCACAGAACTAGAACAAATAATCCTAAAATTTATATGGAACCACAAAAGACCCCCAATTGACAAAGCAATCCTGAGGAAAAAGAAGAAAGCTCAAGTTGTCATCCTCCCAGACTTCAGTCAATTCTACAGAGCTACAATAATCAAAACTGCATGGTATTGACACAAAAATAGACATATAGATCAATGCAACAGAATAGAGAACCCAGAAATAAACCCATGCACCTATGGGTTTAATCTATGACAAAGGAGGCAAAAATATACAATAGAGAAAAGATAGTCTCTTCAATAAGAGGTGTTGGTACAACTGGACAGCTAAAATGTAAAACAATGATATTGGAACATTTCTGCATACCATACAAAAAAAATAAACTCAAAATGGATTAAAGATCTAAATGTAAGATCTGAAACCATAAACTCCTAGAAGAGAACATAGGCAGAGCACTCTTTGACATAAATGAGAGCAATATTTTTTGGATCTGTCTCTTAAGGCAAAAGAAATAAAAACAAAAATAAACAAGAGGGACCTAGTTAAAAGCTTTTACACAGCAAAGGAAACCATCAACAAAGTTAAAAGACAACCTACAGAATGGGAAAAAAATATTTTCAAATGATACAAAGTATAAGGATAATATCCTAAATACATGAACAGCTCAATGGGCAGAAGACCTAAACAAGCAATTCCAAGGAAGACATACAAATGATCAATAGGCACATGAAAAAATGCTCAATATCACTAATTATCAGAGAAATGCAAATCAAAACTACAATGAGGTATCACCTCACACCAGTTGAATGGCCACCATTCAAAAATCCACAAATGACAAATGCTGGAGAGGCTGTGGAGAAAAGGGAACCCTCCTACACTGCTGGTGGGAATGCAGTTTGGTGCAGTCACTGTGTTTATATATGCAATGGAATATTACTCAGCCATGAAAGAAAATAAAATACTGCCATTTGTAGCAATGTGGATGGACCTAGAGGATATCATGCTTAGTGAAATAAGTCATACAGAAAAGGCCAAAAACTATATATCACTTATACATGGAATCTAAAAAATAATACAACTTATATATATATATATAGCAAAACAGAAATAGGCCCATAGACATAGAAAACAAACTTGTGGATACCAAAGGGGAAAGGGGCAAACTAGGGGTACGGAATTAACAGATATAAACAACTATATATAAAATAGATAAATAACAAGGATATAATGTGTAACACAAGGAATTATACCTATTATCTGTAATAACCTATAATGGAATCTAATCTGCAAATCTCCATAAACAGTATGGAGATTCCTCAAAAGACTAGGAATAGACTTACCATGACCCAGGAATCCCACTCCTGGGCATATATCCAGAAGGAACCCTACTTCAAAATGACACCTGCACCCCAATGTTCACAGCAGCACTATTTACAACAGTGAAGACATGGAAACAGCCTAAATGTCCATCAACAGATGAGGATAAAGAAGATGTGGTATATTTATACAATGGAATACCGTTCAGCCATAAAAACCGACAACATAACGCCATTTGCAGCAACATGGATATTCCTGGAGAATGTCATTCTAAGTGAAGTAAGCCAGAAAGAGAAAGAAAAATACCATATGAGATCACCCATATGTGGAATCTAAAAAACAAAACAAAACATAAATACAAAACAGAAACAGACTCATAGACATAGAATACAAACTTGTGGTTGCCAAAGGGGAAAGGGGTGGGAAGGGACAGACTGGGATTTCAAAATGTAGAACAGATAAACAAGATTATACTGTATAGTACAGGGAAATATATACAAGATCTTGTGGTAACTCACAGTGAAGAAAAAATGTGACAATGAATATACGTATGTTTACGTATAACTGAAAAATTGTGCTCTACACTGGAATTTGACACATTGTAAAATGATTATAACTCAAAAAAACTGTTTAAAAAATTAAAAGAAAAACAAATGGGACCTAGTTAAATGCTTTTGCACAGCAAAGGAAACCATCAACAAAATTAAAAGACAACCTACAGGATGGGTAAAAATATTTTCAAATGATACAAAGGATAAGGATAATATCTTAAATACATAAACAGCTCATAAAACTCACTATCAAAAAAACAAACAACTCAATCAAAAAATGGGTAGAAGACCTGAATAGACATGTTCCCAAAGACATACATATGGCCAACAGGCACATGAAAAGAGGCTCAACAACACTAATTACTATGGAAATGCAAATCAAAACCACAATGAGGTATCACCTCACACTTGTCAGAATGGCCATCATCAAAAAGCCTACAAATAACAAACGTTGGAAAGGATGTGAAGAAAAGGGAGCTCACGTGCACTGTGGGTGGGAATGTAAATTGGTGCCGCCACTATGAAAAACAGTATGGAGTTTCCTTAAAAAATAATTTTTTACTAAAACTTATTGTTTAAAGCAAAAAAAAAAAAAAACCCCACTAAAAACTAAAAATACCATATAATTCAGCAATTCCACTCCTGGGTACCTGGATATATATCTAGAAAAAACAAAAACACTAATTTGGAAATATACATGCATCTCAATGTTCACAGCAGAACAATTTACAATAGCCAATATGGAAGCAACTCAAGTGCCCATCAACAGATCATTGGATTGAGAAAACAGGTGTTTATATATGCAATGGAATATTACTCAGCCATGAAAGAAAATAAAATACTGCCATTTGTAGCAATGTGGATGGACCTAGAGGATATCATGCTTAGTGAAATAAGTCATACAGAAAAGGCCAAAAACTATATATCACTTATACATGGAATCTAAAAAATAATACAACTTATATATATATATATAGCAAAACAGAAATAGGCCCATAGACATAGAAAACAAACTTGTGGATACCAAAGGGGAAAGGGGCAAACTAGGGGTACGGAATTAACAGATATAAACAACTATATATAAAATAGATAAATAACAAGGATATAATGTGTAACACAAGGAATTATACCTATTATCTGTAATAACCTATAATGGAATCTAATCTGCAAAAATAATGAATCACTAAGCTGGACATCTGAATCTAACAATATTATAAATCAACTATATGTGAATTGAAAAAAAAAGTCTCGATAGAAAGAATGGTTTAGGTAAGCAGGAGGAAGACCAATAAGGATAAATGGTAATTAAGTTTAGGGATGGAAATGAGGAAAATTGAGGGAGTTCAGTGGATCCAATTTTGTGTATGCACATTAATGGTTCTTACTGTGTTGTTATGGCATTTTCTATTTTTTTTTTTTAAAAGCATTTGTCACAATCTACTTGGAATCATAGATGCATCTGTATTTTTAACTTCCTTATAAAATTAGAAGCTGCTTAAGATCAGGTAACATGTCTAGTTCTCATATGTTTCCTCTATGCACGTAGGTGATGTTTGGTACATCATAATTTGGGAGGAACTTATATTTGTATTTTTGTAGCTGTCTCTATAGATAAATATGTATTTGTTATGTAAATTCTTTATTGACTAGGCACAGTGAAGAGGAAACCACAGGCATAGTATGAGGCTGGAGAAGAGTGAGAGATTGTCAAGATTCTCTGCATTCAGAAGAAAAAGTGTAAAACATGGCCTATCAAGTGGATCCTCCTATGCAGTACAAGAAGTGAGAGAATGTTATGTTGGTAAGTTTGATTTTCTTCCTATACTCTCCCTATATGATACATTATATTATTGTTAAATTATTATCTCTCCCCAAGGAAGGGTTATACCTCCCTACTCACTGAATTCAGGCTTAGCCTTAAGACTTGCTTTAGCTCTTCTAACATGAAGGAAGTATATATCCACATTGTGATGAACTCAGGAAATGACTGTGTAACTTGCTTTTAACAGTAAAGTGTAGAAGTGACATGTTTTGATGTTTTCTTCTTTTTTCAATTGACATATAGTCAGTCACAATGTGTCAATTGCTGGTGTACAGCATATATCAGTCATACATATACACACATATTCCTTTTCATATTCTTTTTCATTATAGATAACTACAAGATATTGAATATAATTCCCTGTACTATACAGAAGAAATTCGTTTTTTTAATCTATTTTATATAGAGTTGGTACTATGTTTTGACAATTTAATTTTTTCCTCCTCTGCCAAGAGACTAACAATACATTGTTTCCTCCTCTGCCATGAGACTAACAATAAGGAGCTGCTACTCCTTACCCTGTGTCCAGTACTGAAGATGACATGAAGCAGAACCTCTGCCCCATCAATGAGCATTTATGTAACTGAGAAATAAAACTTTGTTCTAGCAGGTTATTGAAATTTTGAGATTGTTACCACAGCAAACAATCCAGACTGGTACGTTCTCCTCCCCAGACTTGGGAAGTCATCTGAGCTACCTTAAATCATGAAGACAAGTGGCGTACTGTTTGATACACATTCAGTCTAGCAGCAGAAAAGATGTAGACAAATAACACAATTTAAGAATATAAACTAATTATCCCTAATAGTGGATTTTTGAGGGCCTTGTGTGAAGATAGAAGCAGGTGGGCTAAAAGTAAAGACTTCACAGAAGGACTGTATTTGGAGTTGAGTTTTAAAAGACAAGGAGCAGGAGCTAAAGAGAAGAATGAGGATGTTGTCTCAAACACACAGACTTTCATGTCCAGAATATTTAGAGCCTCCTAAATTTTCTAATTTTGAAAGTCTAATCATCTCTACTAAAATAATCTTTCAAATTGGTTCTTTACTTAAAAAAGCTAAAATTAGATTAAGAAGTGATTTCACAGTTGGACTAGCAACTCATTCAATATGACTACCTAATAATACACTTGGTAACAAAGGCAAAAACATAAATTAGTGTGTCTCTGTGTATGCTTATGCATGTTTATGTGGGTGTGTGTGGGTGTAACCTAAGAATTCTACTTTATTTGGTGTCTACGTTTCTTAATGATATTATTGGTGCCCTGACCACTTGAATAATAGAAAGGTTTGAACCAACCAAGAAAGCACACATCAGAGATGAAGGGTTTTAATTTACTGATCAATTATTGGCAGCTTCTGATTAGTACAAAGCAAAGACAACTTAAAATTGTAAGAACTGTATTGCACTGAAGTGGTTTCATTCATTTGAGAAGTTTGGGCCCTAATAACCTACTTTAAGTATGTAACTACATAGTGATGGACTTTTAGGATAAACAGATCAGCATCCACCTTGGAATAGCCTGTAAAAATGGCAATGAAAACTCCACTTAATATAAGGTGGCTATGCTGTGAAAATGATAGTGCTTCCTAAAATAATTGTAAACTATCTTTGAAGGTGTTTATAAAGATGAAGTTGGTGGAAAGTTATAGAATACCTAGACTTTTCAATCTGTTTGCTGTGGTTAAATGAGATGTTGACACCACAGAATGAGTTTATTTTTAGTGACTTCTGCTGTCTGCAGCTAAGAGTTAAAGCAACATGCCTGAATATCCAAAATACTCGTTTCTCTTGTCCAAAAGAATGTATCACTTTAAATCTATTAAAATCTACTTTAAATCTATTAAAATATCATATTGATTTTTAACAATTCATAATCCATCAGTTATTTGGCCGGGAGAGCCATTAAGGGGAAATTCCTGATGCCCTAAAAATTACAAATCATCTCATCTCATGACAAATATTCTTTGTGCTTTGTACCAAGAAATGAAACAACTGTGGTGATTTACAGCTGGAGGAAGGGGTGTGGTGAACTTGTGTACCAAATTTTGCTCAAGAAGTTGACTCTAGAGGGAAACTTCCTGCTTGTTGTAGAGGACAGCACCTGAGACCAATTCACATTTTGACAGTGCTCATTAGCAAGCCAATTGTAGACTAAACACTCTTCCTCAGAGGGACTTTAACCAAGTCAGAGCTCATTAGCAAGGAGTCCTTGGTGGCCAGACAAGTCTCCTGCAGATTATGCAGACCAAGCCTTCTTCATTTGAGTCTGGTTTTAATAGTTCCTCTCAAAATTTTTCTCAATTAGAGCAAATTGACACTTACATTTTCCTTAATACATTTAATTAACTCTTTAATGATATATAGGGCATTGGGATTCATTTTGTTGCTCTGATCACTTGTTTCTCTTGAAAATTCTCTTCAGTTTAACTTAGGCCTATGATCCTCTGATATTTTCTCTATTAAAAATGTAAATAGAACACCGGAGCGACTAATTTGAAAGTTAATAGTTCATCTGCAATTGATGTAGAAATACAGGACTGGCGCAGCCATGAGAATTAAGTGTTCTTTGAAAGGCCAAAGTGTTAGATTTTTTTCAGTTGTTAAAATATATTCTCTCTTGTACTCTAAAGTTGTATTAACTCTGTAGCATCACTGAAATGCGTGGCTGTTTTGTTCAACAAAAATACTGCCTCCTCAAACGCCCAATATGTTTTTGGAGAGTAACCTATTTGTTGCACAAAGAAAGGACATAATGTCTGGAGTCCGGTAATCCCGAATTGAAACTCTGATCTGTCACTCCCTAGTTACATAAATTTGGAAAATTGACTTCTCTGAGATTATTTCTTCATCTGTAAAATGGGGATAGAAAGGGCACCTCACAGGGTTGTTGTAAGGATTATAAAATTTGATACATATGAAATACTTAGAGCAGTTCCTGACACATACTGAACTCTCAATAAATGTAAGCTTGTGTGATTATTAGTATTGTGTTGATGTTTTAATAATAAAAATAACTCACAGGTAGTACCTAGCAAGTGCTTATAAGTAAGCCTTTAATAATTGATCCTTTCTTCCACACCCCTGTTAGGTTGTGAACAGAATCAGTCATTTATTTACAAGAAAAAAATGCAGATTGATATAAATGGGCTCCTTGGCATATGATCATGGAGTCTAAACTATAGACAAAAATACTGCAGTAATATGAAGTAACAGTGTGCATGGCAAGGGAAAACTGAAAACTCGCAACATAGAGTCAACTCATCAGCCTGGCAAGTTAGAAGTACATCCTTCTTCCTGTTATTTCTTTCCCAACTTTCATCATCACTGGACTCTCTGTAGACTCTCTGTGATGAAATAAAACCACCAGAGTTCAGAAGACTGCAATAACTAGAGCTCCTAATTCTGGAGCCATAGCTGGTAGAGCTCTTCTGCTCACAGGGGTGATGCAAGCTGCAGCAATAACAGTGACCAGGTCTGAGATTTCAGAGTAGGGGGTAGGTCCTATGTATATATAGGTTCTGTTTTTTTGGCAATCTGATAAAACAAATGTCCAGAGAACTGCTTCTACAACAAAACACGTAACAATACCCTATAAACTATTAAAAAAAATTTTTTTAATACATTGCTTAGTTTGTAGGAGAGTGTAGGTTATAGTTTAGGAAAAGAAGTAGAAATGCAAAAATTCTGAAAGATCACTAAAGTTTGAGTTTGCCCTAGGGATCTATCTGCTCATTCCTGATGACATGATACTGGGTAGAGCTTGTGCTTTAAGAAACCAAGTGACATGGGGGTGGGGGGTGGCAAACTTGGTGAGCAAGGTGAGTAGTCAGGTTACAGACTCAATTAAAACTAGGATGCTCAAATGATGACACCAAGACCGTCATATATAACTGCAAACATTGTACACTACACAATTCCAGGGAATGCTCTCTGCGTGAACCACAGTGTGAATGTGGGCCACTGAGGTTATACATGGCAACTCTGGGAAACACCAACACTGAATGAATTAGAGAAAAACCTGAATTTCAGAAGGATGCATTAAGGATATATGCATGTTCCAGCCATGATTCTGAGTAATGAGAAGATTTGTCCTTTCTTTTTAATCCTTTGGAAGTGGCTAAACAAAAAAATCACACCCCTAAAAGATTTGGGGCCCCAAATCCACATCAACCACATTATCTGAAAACTCCTCAATTCAACATAGATAGTTAACATACACAGACACTTGCCAGAAACACAAGTAGATCCTTCCTAACAGAACCTCTTAAATCCAACCCTCAAAGAATTCCTATGAGACAGAAGTCACTATGAAGAAAATCACAGAATAAACCAGGTAACAAGCCACCAGAGGGACAGTCAGCAGAAATAAAAGACCATAAACCAGACCCACAAAGACTGCAGATCAATATAGACTACACCATAAGCATACAATATATTAAAAACTAAAAGACAGCATCAAAATATGATAAAGAAACAAGAGGCTGTACAAATGACTAGGCATATCTGAAAAAGAATCAAATAGAATTTCCATAAATTTAGAAAAAAAATGAATTGAAATTAGAAGCTCAGTAGATGGGGTAAAGAGCAGATTAGACACAGCTGAAGGGAACATGGATAAACTAGAAGGTAGATCAAAAGAAATTAAACAGAATGCAGCACATAGACACAAACAGACGGAAATATGAGAGGTGATGAGGAGAGGAGTATAATGTATTTTTCAATGGCATTCCAGTGGGAGATAATAGAGAGGATGGAGAGAGAAAATACTCCAAAAGAAAATGGTAATTTTCCAGAATTGATTAAAAAAGCACCAAAACTAAGAATAATACATTTTAAAAAATTCATACTAGGCACATAGTAGAGAAATTTCAGACACAAGGGAATAGCAAGGCAGTCAGGAAAAGACAGGCACCTTTCAAGGAAAGACTTCTGGATAGAAAGTGGTATCTCCATAACAGCAATGGGAACCAGTAAAGATAGGAGTATCTTCAAAGTGCTCTAAGACAATTGTTGATATACAAATCTATAGTAACAAGACTTTCAAGACTGTAGGCAAAATGAAAGTAGTAAGGAAAACACTGTTTAGGATGAACAGAGCACCTGTAACATTTTCTAGAACAAAACGGACCACAAAAGGAAGGTGTGAGATGGAAGAAGAAAATTTGAGCTAACGAGATAGTTATGTTGGAAATACTAAATAATTGTTACAATTTTAACATTTAGTGTTAAAAATTAAGAGAATTAAAATACCACCTTATAAAAGTTTAGTTAAGAGAGGACACAGTGGCTCGAGTTAAATTGTTTAAAGGTCTTATACTATCCTGGAGGAAAGTTAACACAGATTATCTTTATGGTGAATAGTGATGTTGAAATTTCCACAGTAAACATTAGAAGAATAGAAATAAAGTATGTAAGTTCTGAGTAAAGAGATGAGGGATATATGGATTGAGGTGGGAGCTTTCAGTACATCCAAAAGAAGAGAAAAAGAAAAACCTAAAAGTGCATTTGAAACATAATTTTAAAAAAATTAACTCTTCTGTCTGACACACATTAATCGCCTTTCACAGAAAAGGTTAACTTTTGGGAGGTACACACACACACACAAAGACACACACACTTTCTTCCAGCTTATGTTGGTTGGCAACACTCGTATGCAATCTTACCTAGGGATAAGTTTTGCCCCTTTTCTCCATAATTTTCTTTACACGTTTTTCTCTATAATTTCTGTTCAAAAGGCTAGCAAATGTGTTTATTGGACATGTTTACTCTAATAGGAAAAATGTATATCTTTTTTGAGGAACATGAGCAGGAAGAAATTGACATCAATGGAAATGACTGGTTTCTCCAGCCCATATTTTCAGGATTATATTTCTCATTAACATAATTCAATCACAGCTAAGAGACATATTGCCATGCTTAGAACATAAACGTAGTAGAAGCAGATTAGAAATTAGTGGCTTTGCTATATTTATGTGATAATAACTGCAATCACAGGCTATCACTGACCATATAAATAACATGTTGATTTTCATGTGATTAAAGAAGAATTGAGATTTAAGGGAAGTTTACATATTTTGGAATTCTAAGGAAGGTCTTACATCTTTACACAATTACATCTTTTATTCCTGGGTGATTCAACTCTGCTTATTAGCATCTGATCCTTGTCTAATTGAGTATTTTGTTATTGATGAAATGAAGGATTTAATCTGTAAAGAGAGTATCATGGACCTCTCTCATAAAGAAAAGAATGGCTTTACTGAGATTTTCATCAAGGACTGCCCAAATCTCTTGCATATAGATTCTGGGTACTGGAACATTCTACAATTTAAAACCTAAATTGTAGGTCTGAAAATGTGACATTTTTATCCTTGATTATGCTTCAAGCATGGTGGTTAGGCTTAGGAAATTTATTATACTGATCTCTCTATGCTCAGTATTATCCTAGGATTTAGAAAATGAAATCAGTTGATTTTTCTTCCATCAGCAATTTCATATATAATTAGTAGTAAATTGAAGAAATGTTGAATTAATCAGCTTGATTTTTTTTTTTTTTTTAGCATTTTGGTAAAGATACCTCCCCCCTCTTTTTTGCCTGCAGTTTTTTTTTTTTTTTTATCATCTAGTGTGAATTTTATGCAGTAAAGAAATATTGACAGTTGGATCAAATCCATACTCAGATTAAGTCCCATTTGTAACAGGATAATGTAAATAGGACTCCTCAAATAAAGAACCAGGATGTCTTGCCATTTGTGACAGCAAGAATCAACCTGGAGGATATTATGCAAAGTGAAATAAACCAGACAAAAGACAAATACCACGTGATACCACTTATATGAGGAATCTACAATAGTCAAACTCATAGAAGCAGAGAGTAGGATGGTGTCACTAGGGATTGAGGGCAGGGGAAAAAAGGGTGATATTAGTCAAAATTCCAGTTACGCAAGATGAGTAAGCCCTAGAGATCGACTATACAGCATAGTGTCTACTGTTAACACTGTATTATATACTAAAAAATTTGCTAAGAGGCTAGATCTTAAGTTAAGCACCCTTATAATGATGATGATGATGGTAAGAGGAGGAGAAGGAAGCAGGAGGTAGAAGAGGTGGAAGAGAAGAAGCAGTAGCAGTAGTAGTGTAGTAGCAGGACAGAGGGCAAGCAGAGACTTTTGGAAGTAATGGGTATGCTATGGCATAGATTCTGGTGATGGTTTACAGGTGTGTATTTATCTCCAAATTCATTAATTTGAATAGGCTAAATATTTATAGTTTTTTATATGTCAATCAAAAACACAGAACTAGGAAGATACAAGTAGGAAGGACAGTGAGTCACATATTAAATGTATTAAATGATTTATAAGAAAAAAAGAGTGGAGGATCTCAACAGACCCATTTAGATCTAGAATCACAAGAAAGAGCTAATACTGCAAAGGAGATAGTGGAGTATTTGTATCACTAAAGGCTCTCTGTTATGAGCAAATGATTGAAAGCAAATTCAATGGCAAAATAAAATATATGTTTAAGTTAAGTAATTAGCCTGAAGACAGCATAAAAACTGAAGAAGTGTAAATAGTTTGTATAGCTAGCAGTAAATGGGCAAACAATATAAAGGGAAAAGCAAAGCAGGATTTGAAAAGTGTACTTTAAAATGTCAACTAATCTTGAAACAAAAAAAACTCAGGAGGACACTAAAACGCTGTAAGCAATATCCATAGAAGAGGAGAGAAGAAAATGTTAGGAAGGATTAAGTGACGTTTAACACGTTTAACACTCACACAGAGAAAGAAATCAGGAAAAGAAAAATCCTTGTTAACAAAGTTAAAACTCTGAGGTCTGAGTATCAGAACAGGATTAGAAGACTGGAGAAAGTCAGAATAAAGGCAAAGTATCTTTAAGAAGAATGCTGTGGAAGCATCTGTGAATTATCAAGTGTATCACTTAATCAAGAGAACCAAAATGTGATTTTTCCTTTAAATATAGGACAATAAAATATTTAGTCTCTCTAAATCATTAAAATTAAAACTTTAAAAATGGTGATAACTTTAAGGACTCAATTAGAATATCTGGGATACTTGATTAACAAAAACTATATATTAGCTCATATACTATTTAAAAAGAAATCATATTGCTTTTTTTATAAGTAAATAGAATACATGTTAATTGTAGAAGACAAACAACTAAAAAACTAAAACAAAACAATATGGATAACAAAATTATCTCATCATACATCACTGTCAATATTTCAGTGTTTTCATATGTATATAGATAAAATATATATGTATGCATCAATATATGATGGTATATGATTGATAGATAACTTTAATATATGGACATAATTTGATAAAAGTGAAGGAAGGGATCCTACAATGCAATGGAATACATACATATTTATATATACATACATACAGGCTGACACCAACCTTGTTATTTCTTTCTTTGTTACCTCAGATTTGCTTTGTGCATTCATTTTTCCCCTTAGCTTTAAAAGAAAACATTAAAAAAAATTCCATAGCTTTTCTGTTAACTGTTAGATTACAATAATGTCTATTCCAGTCTAGTCATCACATGTCCTTAATTCCCATATAGCATCAAAACCCCTACTCTGATCTAATTAATGCTTCTCCGCTCATCCAGCTCAGATCTGCAGCAGGTTGGATGCTTGTAGTGGAGAAGGAGTGTCTGGTTCATTCTATTTCTTTTCTTATTCCAACTATTTGCAGCTGAAGTTTTGGGGCAACTCCAGGTTGAGCTCAGAGGAGGATATCTTTCTTTTATGGGTCTCCTTTGGAGATTTCTCAAGAGATCCCATGCTGGGGTCAGAATGATTATTACAGATCCATTGTTTTGATACTGCTTTTACTCCTGTCGGCTGTCAACTTCCCCTTCAGCCTCTGAGCTTCCCGAAGTTCATTACTAAATTGGAATTACATGACTTTCATGAGATTGTCTTAGGTAGAGTCCCTCTTAAGATGAAAAAGCTTTTCAGGGAGACAACATCTAGACCAAGAGGAACATGAACCATTTCCTGCCTTTGTGTATGTGGAGCTCACTTCCAACCCAGCCAACTGCGTATAACTTTTGAGTTTTGCATTTCTTCAAGGTGAGAGTCAGACAGTTCTTATCTCTCTCACATGACAAAAGACATATCCACTCAGGGAAGTTCTAAGGTAGAAAAGAAAATTCTAGAACTGAAAAAATGCAGTATCTGAAATAAAAATTCACTTGATGGGCTTAAAGGCAGAAATGGAGATAACAGAGGAGAGATGCAAAGAGATAACAATAAAAACTATCCAATCGAAGAACAGAGAGATAAAAGATGCCCCCTAGAAATATCAAAGCTTCAGAGACCTGTGAGACGATATCAAAGGGCCCTCTATATATATAATTGGAATCCCAGAAGAGAAGAAGAAAAAAGGAATGAGGAAGAAAAAGTATTTGAAGAAATAATATTCAAAATTTACTCATATTTGTTGGAAGATATAAATTATATACCCAAGAAACTCAGTAAGCCCCAGGCAAGTTTGAGCTGGAGAATGAGGTAGACTTGAGGGTCCATAACAGCTTCACTCACATATCTGGTGCCCTGTTGAGAATGGCTGAAAAAGTGGGTTTAGCTTTTGACAGGAGTGCTGACACATGGCCTCTTTAAGACTACAGTTACAGGGTAATTGAGCAACATATCTTGTGGTTCAGGGCTCTAAAATCAAGTTCTCCAGTGAATGATGTGGAAGGTGAATGGCCTTTTATGACTCAGCCTCAGAAATCACATAGCATTACTTCCTTACTATTCTATTACTGAAGAAATCACAACCCTGTACAGATTCAAGAGGAAGGGACACAGACCCCACTCTCCAATAGAAGACGTGTCAAAGGATTTGTGGCTATGATTTAAAACCATTACAAAACCCAAAAGAATAATAAGAGACTTTAGCCAGATACTCTTCATAAAGAAAGACGCCAAGATGGTCAGTGAACATTTGAAAAATAGCTCAACCACACTAGTCATCAGAGAAATTAAAATTAAAAACATAATGAAACCACTACACACCCATTGGAATGACTAAAGTTGAAAAGACTGACAAGACCAAGTGTTTGAAAGGACTTCTCATACATTCCTGATGGGAGTAAATTTTGCACAACCACTCTGGATAATTGTTTGGCATCAGCTATTAAAGTTGAACATATAAATACTATGACAAAATATCTTACACCTAGTCATAACCCAACAGAAGTGTGTGCACATGTGTACTGAAAATTTGTACATGAATGTTCATAGCAGCATTATTTGTAAGAGGCTAAGCTGGAAACAACTCAAATGTTAGTCCACAATACAATGGATAAAAAAATGTGTGGACAACTCATACAATACAATCCGGCAGAGCAATGCACTGAATGAACTCCAGCTAATGTAAGAAGAGAAAAAAATGAATTTCTTGGATGTCAAGGTGAACATAAGAAGCTGGGAACACAACATGCACTCTGTGCTTCTATTTGTTTGCCTTCAGTAATAGGCCAAACTAATGTATGATGTTTTAGAAGGGCCAGAGGGCCAAGGGCTATGGACGAGTGTGGAGTCACTATGGGATTACCTTAGGAGAGAGTTCAAGCGAGTTCCTCTACCATGAGAGGGGTCAACTACTGAAAAGACCATCGGAGCCCAGTAGGGAGGCCCAAGATCTGGTAGAGGAACTTGGTTTTTGGGATCTGTGGATCCTGGGGGAAACTTGAAGCTACCAGTTTTCCCTGAACCCTAAAAGGCTAAGGGGTCAGGATAATGGTTCCCACTGGGGAGGAGGGAGAAGATGATTGGCGGAAGGCTTGTGGGTTGCTTTTGAGATGCTGGTAATGTTCTGTTCCTGGATCTGAGTAGTGGTTTCAGGGTTATGTTCACCTTATAATAATTCACAGTACACATACTTAGCATTTGTGCACTTTTGAAGCAAGTTATATTAATTTTTTAAAAATACATAGCAGATAGATTATACATTGGAGTGGAAGAAACAAGACAGGAAGACTGTTTAGGAGAAAATTGTCTAGGCAAGAGATAAAAAGAGAGTTAAGGCAAAGACAGAGAGAAAGGAGGCAAAGGAAGAGATGAGAGTCTGATGGAAGCTGGTTTAACAGTTTGTCACTAAGACAGACAGAATAGGAACTATCACATCCAAGAAATTAGAAATATTTATAGGGTCTGCATTTGTGATCAAGACAGGTACCAACAGCAGATAACAGACCTCAGTGCAGGCAAATGGCAAGTCAACTTCAATAGAACACTGTTTAAATTCAACTGTAAAAGGATGGGGCTTCTAGGACACAGTCCTAGAAATATTAGAAAGACTAGATTCTAGAAGCAGAACTGGGATCCTGAATTCAGTAGTCAAATAAGACTACTTTACTCTCCCATTAGACTTAAAGTTTACTAAGGTAAGAATTATTGTTCTTCATGATAGACTAACAAAGTAGCACGTGCCTTTGAATAGAGAATAGGCATATAATAAAAAGTTGATAAATTGGTCAATAAATAAATGACTGCCAATAAAAATAACTCATTCACTTGAACTGAGGTTCAAGGGGAAAGCTTAATCAAATGTGGATAAATTAAGACCCCAGTTACTAGAACGAAGAAATAATTTATATCACATGAGGAGCAAGATCATCTGGAGCTGGTGGTTCAGGACTGTGTCTGTTTCCTTCTTTGTTAACAGGGGTGATGTCACAGGATGGTTTGGTCTGAAACTGCAAGTACATTTTCAGTAGTTCCAGCTTTGTATGTAACTCAGCTGCAAGAACAGAGTCATGCCCATAGAAATGGCTTATATTAAATTCCCATGTTACAAACCATACATGAACCACTATTTGCATGGTACTTTAGATAAGATCATGTTAAAAAAAGACTCAAGTTTAATCTTGATCTCCATTATTGATTAAAAATAAGAAAAACATTAATCTTTAAAAATATTGACCCTGCTTTCTGGTTAATATTTTAAAAAGGCACAGAATCATACTGAATAAAGTAGATTTTCAAAAGAACCTGTCAGAAGTTCGTATTACAGTAGTAAAAATGATAATTTCTTTAAGTAATTCATACTTATAAAAAAGGCAAGGAAGTCTACACCCAAACTAAGTCTTTTCATTTTTTTAAAGCTTTAAAAGCAGAGTCAAGTTGAAGCTTCTACAGCAACAGGAAAGGCAGTTTTTATTTCAAATACTTCAAACCTATGACATTCTGATTTTTAAAAGTTAAATGAAGACTTTAAATTAAGTGTTATCTCCTCTACACAAGAAGGTCAGGTTTTAAAAGGTCATTCAAATGCATGGAATCTACATATATCTCTTTTTTCAATACACATTGATACTCTCTTGAATGTAACAGTGTTTTCAATAAATGATACTTGATAAATGTGCTTTTACTAAAAGTATATGGGATTAAAAAAAAAAAGTTCTATGGTGAAAACGGAAGGTAAAAGAACAAAATTACATTTGTTCTTCACAAGCCATTTGCATATGGTTGAATTTGAGACTCAGAATTGTATTCTGAATATTCTTACCTCATTATTTTCAGCAGGTTCTTTCTATCTCATTCATTCTCCCTTATTCAAGCTCAGTAAGGCAGATGGTCAGTTTCGTTAATTATGCTCAGTAAAATTATTTACTGTATTGGGAGTTACTCAGTTATTTCAGTTATGGTCTATTTGAAATTTGAGAATTAATTTAGAGGTGGTTCTGGAGTAGAAACTAGATTTAAATAGAAAGAGCTTTAAATTATTTTAAAATCTAATACCTCATAGTATATAAGTTTATCTGGTTGGCTTAAATGTGTGCTAGTTCCATAACCTACTAGGGATAACAGTATAATTACTGACATTTAGAACATTTGTCTACAAAAATCAACATACAAAAATCAGTTGTATTTCCACACACTTACTAAAGTATCTGACCAAGAAATAAGAAAACAATTGCATGTACAATAGCATTAAAAATAATAAAATGCATAGAAATAAATTTAACCAAGGAGGTAAAAGATCCATACATCAAAAATTATAAGACATTGATGAAAGAAACTGAATAAATGAAAGATATATATGCATGGATCAGAAGAATTCATAGTGTTAAAATGTCCATACTACCCAGAGCCATTTATAGATTCAATCCAATCCCTAACAAAATCCCATGGCACTTTTCAAAGAAATAGAAAAAAATCCTAAGATTCTCGTGGAACTACAACAGACCTCGATTAGCTAAAGGAATCTTGAGAAAGAAGAACAAAACTAGAGGTGTGACACGTCCTGATTTCACACTTTATTACAAAGCTACAGTAATCAAAACAGTATAATTTTAGTATAAAAACAAATACATAGATCAATGGAATGGAACCAAGAGCCCAGAATAAAACTAAAAATATTTGGTCAACTAATATTTGATAAGAGAGATAAGAATATTCAATGGGGAAAAAAAGGGTCTTCAAAAAACGGTGTTTAGAAAACCAAATATTCATATGCAAAAAGAATGAAATTGGACCCCTCTCTTACACCACTCACACAAAGTAACTGAAAATGGTTTGAAGACTTAAATGTAAGACCCCAAACTGTAAAACTACTAAAACAAAACATAAGGGGAAAGTTCCCTGACATTGGTTCTGGCAATGATTTTTTCCCCAGATATAACACCAAAAGCATGAACAACAAAAGTAAAAATCAACAAGGGGGGACCACATCAAACTTAAAAGCTTCTGAACAACAAATGAAAAAAATCACAAAATGAAAAGGCGACCTACAGAATGGGAGAAAATACTGTCAAATCATCTGTCTGATATGGGGTTAATACAATTCAATAGCAAACAGTAACAACAAAAAAGCTGACTAAAAACAGGCAGAGAAGCTGAACAGATATTTTTCCAAAGAAGACCTCCAAATTACCAACAGATTCATGAAAAGATGCTGAACATCACTAATTATCAGGAATATGCCAATCAAAACCACAATGAGATGTCACCTCACACCCATTAGAATGGCTTTCATGGAAAAGATAAGAAACAACAAGTGTTGGTGAGGCTGCAGAGAAAATCCTTGTGCACTGTTGGTGGGAATACAAATTGGTACCGCTATGGAAAACAGTATGGAACTACCACCTGATCCAGCCATTCTGCTTCTGGGTGTATATCTGAAGGAAATGGAAACACTATCTCAAAGAGATAACTGTACCCCCATGTTCACTGCAGCAATATTTACAACAGCCAAGACGTAAGAAATAACTTAAGTGTCCACTGATGGATAAGTGGGTTAAAAAGACATGTTGTGTATATATACACAATGAAATATTATTTAACCATAAAAAAACTCTGCTTTTATGACAATATGAATGAACCCTGACGGCACTAAATGAAATAAGTGAGACAGAGAAAATAAATATTGTATGTTCTCACTTACATGTAGAATCTGAAAAAGCCAACTCATAGAAATAGAGAGTAGAATGCTGGTTGCCAGGGCCTGGAGGATTTGGTGTATGGGGAAATCTTAACCAGAGAATACAGAGTTCTGGCTATAAGATGTATAGGTTCTGGGGGTCTCATTATAGCATGGTGACTGTAATTGACAGTATTGTATTATATACTTGAAAGTTGTTGCAAGAGTGGGTCTTAAATGTTACCACCGTCACCACCAACAACAAAAAATGGTAATTATGTGAGGAGATGGAGGTGTGAATTAACATTATTGTGGCAATCATTTAACAATGTATACATATATTAAATCATCATGTTGTATACCTTAAACTTACATTTGTTGTATGTCAATAATATCTGAATAAAGCTGGGAAAAACCTGTTAAATATACCTTATTTGTACAAACATGTATTTGTAGTGTTTGGCTATATATTTTATACTTTGGCTTTTAAATGTAACATTTTCTATTAGTTCCTAATGATCCAATACAATCAAGCTTTAAAAATTATGCTTTACCAGAGTACTTACGCTTCTGAAAAATCAAATATATGAAAGAATCTATGATGGGAAGCTTCCTGACACCTCTACCCTACAAGCCTGATTCTTGGCAGTGTCTGCTTTTAGTTCTACACTTACTTCAGGAACTCCAGTTAAAATGTGTACAGTCCCATTTCTTGAGGCAATATTTAATTCCTCCTTGCTGGTAGGAGGAATTGGTAGGTAACTTTTTCTCCTTTCTTGTTCTCCTAATGTTTGACAGTATCTTAAACATTTTAAATAAGGTAGTTGTTAAACTTAACATTTCACATCATGGCATATTTGACAATATCTTTAAACTTAGTATTTTGTAAGATGTACATACTAAATACTTTCCTTAAATTTCTGTCCTGTACTCAACCATCTTCCTATTTCCCAAATTCCATTTTTGGCTAGCTAACCTTTTACATTTTCAGGATTGTTAATAGTTACATCCAATTCTATGACTTGAAATGGTGCCCCCAGCTTTATTTAAGGGCTAGGTAAAAAACCTGATAATGCTTGAGAGTATTTATGTTGTTATAACTATGCTGTGAAGGTGTAAGTATTGCTTAATAATATGTCAGTTAGATTGAATTCCCTCTTTAGGATGCTGCAACCTCTAGAATATTTTAAAAAGGATGTTTCTAGCATTACGGTCAAATGAATTTCAAAAAAAATACATCAATTTAAAATTTTAGTTTATATTATATTTAGATTACAATTTTGGGGAGGCAATGTTTTTTCCCCCAGAGTTTCTAATTTTCTTTTTCCTTTGCATCCTTTTTGTTTATTATATCCCTATTTTAAAAAGGAGACTTTTAGTTACATCTTCTAGTAGTCTACTGACTCCACTTTTTGGCCTGGAGACCTTGCTGTCAGAGCACTTAAGACTTTGGATCTTGTTCCCTAGGTCTGCGAACAGTTATTCCAGAATAACACTCCACTGATGTTCTGAGATGAAACAGTTGTTTTTTGGTTATTTTATTTTCTTCTTCTTGGTTAAGAGGAAGTTCTTTTGCTAGAATACACTCCTAAGCAAATTGCTAAGGAAAAAAAAGTACATCGAGGGTAAACTTTATTCCATATCTGAAAGTATGTTTATCATGACATCGCTTCAGATTAATACTTTGGTTGGCTACAGAATTCTGGATTCAAAGTTATTTTCTTTCTCAAAACATGAAAAATCAGTTCATTCCCCACCCCACCCCTGAATCTGGGGTTGCTGATGAGAAGTCAGGACTATTTCCTTCTCTTCAGACTCCTTAAAAATTTGTAGTTGAGTGTTAATTCTGTGTGTCAGTTATCTAATCACCGTGCTAGATTTTCACTGAGCTCTTTGAATCTAAAGACTTGAGTCCTTTAATTGTGGGAAATTTTCTTCTCTTTCTAGTACGGCTGTTGAATGAGTATCAGACCTCTTGGATTAATAGTTGATGTTTCTACTATTTTCCAACTCTCTTTTCCTTTTGCTTTCTGGGATGTTTACAAATACTTGCCTGTCTTTCTATCTAGATTTTTTCATTTTAGCAATGATAGTTTTCACTTTGGAAATTTTTTTCCCTAATTGTTCCCTCTTAGTCACAATATGCAATTTTGGGGACATAATATATTCAAAAATCATTTTGAATGCATTAATTAGAATTTTAAGATTTCTCTTCTCTTTCTCAATGATCTCTGTCCTCCAGGGACAGGTTTTATTGTCTTGATATTTCTCCTTCATATTACTGGCTCTGTTATGCTTAGTGATCCCTTATTCATTGCTAATATTGAATAAAGTGACTCATTGGCTAGATTGATTTTGTTTGGTTACCAGATAAGAAATACTGTTTTCATGTGTAACTGAAGACCCCATGAGGAAGAGAAGGGTGGGTTTGGAGGGAACAGGAGGAAGAACTAGGCAACATACACCAGGGCTGCCAGAACAAGGACAGATGAGCAGTTCCCTCATTGCCCATCATGCTCTGGGGCAGTGCACAGCAATCAGGGAAAACTGAAATACTCATATTCTAAAAATGTTACAACATTTCACATCTATTTGGAAACCATTTGCTGTATTTTATTGTGTTCAGTTTCATTTATAATTTCTTAAATTTTTAAATGTATGTTCTTCCCTCTAGAAATTGTGTTAACTATGAGTTTAAAAGCTCTTGATGTCAAAATGGATGATACTGGGGCAAAAGTTATGTGTGAAATGTATGTAGAAAGGATGTGTGAGCGTCTAGCCTTCCCATATACTGGGAGTGAAGAGTACGAGACTGGAGCAGAAGCATGAAGAATGTGGATCTACCTTCAAGAAAAGTTAAGGAACAGGTACCTGGACGGAAGATGCCCATGAGTGACTAGCTCCTACACATGTTTTTTACTCTCTTGCCTTCTTGTTTTTTCTCCAATCTTCCCTACTCTGTATATATAATGTATTAGTTTTCTATTACTGTTTAACAAATCACCACAAGGTTAGCTGTTTCAAGTAACAATGTTAATTATCTCACAGTTTCTATCAGTCAGGAGTCAAGCATGGCGTGGATGGATACTTTGCTTACGTTTGCACTTGGTTGCAATTAAGGTTTTGGCCAAGGCTGCAGTCCAATCTAAGGCTTGGAGTCCGCTCCCGAGCTCTTTCAAATTGTTGGCAGAATTCTGTTCCCTGTAGTTGTACGACTGAGGCTGTTCTCAGCTCCTAGAGACCACTCACTGTTGCCTGCCACTTGGCCTTCTCCGCAACATGGCATTTGCTCTTTCAAGGCCAGCTATTTTGGTTTTGACTTCCCCTGCCTCTCACATTTAGACTCAGATGTAAAGATCTCATGTGATTAGATCAGGCCAACCCAGATAATCTCCTTTTAGACTAACTCAATGTCAACTGATAGATAAACTAAGTTGTATGTACATATTCATTTTGCCATGTAACATCCAATATCAATCCCTTGATTTTGTTATCACAATCGTGAGTTCTGCACATATTCCAGGGGAGAGAATTAAAGAGGGTAAGTAATGTTGTGCATCATTTTAAAATTCTGCCTACCTCATGGAGTTAAATGTACATTAACAAAATATCTTAACATTACTCATTTACAGGAAAATGCAAATAAACACAATGGTGTATCACCTCACAACTATTAGGATAGCTAACGTCAAAAAAATCAAAAGATGAGTTTTGGCTACAATACAGAGAAAAGGGAACACTTGCATACTGATTGTGGGAATGTAATGGTATAACCACTATGAAAAAACATTATGGAGGTTTCTTAAGGAAATAAATAGAAATACCGTTATGATCTAGAAATCCTACTTCTAAATCTATATACAAAATAATTAAAATCAAGATCTCAAAGATGTTATCTGCACTTCCATATTTGTTGCAGCATTATTCACAATAGCCAAGACATGGAAGCAATTAAATGCCTATTGATGTATAAATGGATAAAAAAAATGTAATATAGACACACAATGAAATATTATTCAGCCTAAAAATAGAAAATCCTGCCAAGCTGGAGGATGTCATAGAGAGTAAAATAAGGCAGACACAGAAGGATAACTACTATATGATACCATTTATGAGGAATCTAAAATAGTCCAACTCAGAATCAGAGTAGGATAGTCATTGCCAGGAGCTGGGGGGAAGAGAACACAGGGAGGCCAAGGTACAAAGTTTCAGTTAATCAAGATGAATAAGCACTAGAGATCTAATGTATAACACAGTGCCTACAGTTAAACAGTACTGTATTGTATACTTAAAAATTTTTAAGGGGGTAGAATCTTATATTAAATGTTCTTATCACAAAAAAAAGGGCAGGAAGAGAGTTCTGGAGATGATAGATATGTTTACAGTACATATTGTGGTCATTGCTTTACAGATAACATATTTAACTCCAAATTCATCAAATTGTATTAAATACCTACATTTTTAAAATATTTTATTCATTTATTTTTGGAGGCAGTAATTAGGTTTATTTATTTTATTTTTAAAAAGAGGCACTGGGGATTGAACCCAGGATACTGAGCATGCAGTCTACCACTGAGCTATAGCCTCCCCTCTACGGCTTTTTCTATGTCAATCAGATCTCAGTGAAGTCGTTTCAAAAAAGCTAAGGTTTTTTTTTTTTTTTTTTTTTAATAATGGAATATCAGCTCTTAAAAGGGAGGAATCCATACTGAGGAATTTATTTTGCATGAAATGATAGTTAAGTTAGATGCAGGCAAGAAATAAGCATATTATTCTATCCTACAAACTGAAAAGTGTTTTGTATTTGTTTTTTTGGCTAAAATAGAGATGTTGAAGCCCTAAGAAGATCTCTTACAACAACTGCTTTTCAGACATTCCCTAGAATTTGACTGTCTTGGAAATTAAATGGTGAGGTAAAATTAAATTACATTATTTTGAAGTAATCAACTAAGACAGGCTTATTACGCTTATCAAGCCCAAGTCCTACTTACTTCATAACACATTTAAGATTAGTTATCTCAGCAATTTTTGCTTTACTGTCATTTTTATCTAGTGTCTTTCATTATAGGCCAACAAGAGACATTTGAGGAGTGAATAATAAATATATACTTTTATAACCAAAAACTGTTTTTGGTTAACTGGCTTTTCAGTTTTCTGTGATGCAGGAGCAGTAGCCCTCCTTCATTATTTAGCCCAAAAAAGGCAAGTCACTCACCTCTTCACTAACCCAAATTTTTGGCAGTTGCTTAGTAAAGAAGGTAATCAACCTCTAAATAGTACCTTACCAAATCCAATCCTCTGAGAAGCCATCGTCATAGCTTCATTTGATTGGGCATTAATTGATTTCTTAGTTTTTACTTATAACTTCTGGTTGCTGTGGTTGGATACCTATAAAGTATCAAAAATGTTCTGTTGGCGTAAACATTTGTAAATGTCAAAAAATGAAGACAATATTAAGCAGCATTAGCAAAGCTCTCGATTTGGGTATTATCAAGTGTCAAAAAGCATGGTTCAGGTAATTATTACAATTGAAAATAACAACTACTACTACTACTCTTTAGTGTCAATATTGTGTACTGTGACTGGGGGTATAGGAGAATAATAGTTGGGATTTCTGATAATTAGGCATACTTCAAAAGATTTTTACTTTATTTCTACCAAATCATTTCATAAACCCATTACAAATAGAAAAAAACTGACAGAATTGAGATTTGCCTTTTCATTCTACCCCTGTCAATCCTCAATTAGAATTTAAGTTGATAACGACAGAAACAAGAGGAGAGAGAGAACCAAAAGTAGAACCAATGTAATCTAATCTCTTAACTATAGGAATTCTAGTGGAGAAAATTTTTTCTTGGAGGTTGCAAAAGATAGAATCCATTTTGACTGATACTACACCTATTAATTTAATCATAATCTTCAACACTAATAAACAAGTTTATACTGTATAGCACAGGGAACTACATTCAATATCTTGTAGTAGCTTATGGTGAAAAAGAATATGAAAACGAATATATGTATATTCATGTATGACTAAAGCCTTGTGCTGTACACCAGAAATTGACACAACATTGTAAACTGATCAATTAAAAAAAAGGAAAAAAATCTTCAACACTGTAGCCTCCCATTTTAGAGTACACAGCTGAAATGAACTGCTTACAAATAGAGTAACTTTGGGTTTCACCTGTATATGCTTATGGTAAAGGGATGTTAACTTTAAACTATTAAAAATATTCAAGTATCCTATCCGCAGTAGTTTAGATAAAAACCTCACTATCCCTAGCACTAGTCATGTTCTTTTGGAAAAAATAATCTTTTAATTTCTGGAAAGAATTCAAGTTCTTGTCTTGAAAGAAGACTTACCTTAGGGCCTGGAGTAATATTTTAGTCACCTAGTTTCATCTTCTTGTTTTCGGGTAGAAATGGTTAGTACTCAGCTTAAAAATAAAGAAAAGAAAAAGAAGAAAAAAAGAAGCCTTGGATTACAGTGTTTGCTGATTTCGGAAGTTTAAATACTCCCACCATGGCCCAAATCAAGCCACCAGTGTAACATCACTGAATACAGAATTTAGAAGAGAAGTGCATATAAATATATATGCATGAATATACATGCATAAATAAAATCTATTCTCATGAGGCAGTCAGAACCAGTACTGGATCACTCTCTGTAGCTATGCACTTCCTTGATGAAAATATCTGTAGACGATACATTGTATTTTGTTTTCCCTAGAATACCAGAAT
This sequence comes from Camelus bactrianus, assembly GCF_048773025.1. Lineage (NCBI taxonomy): Eukaryota > Metazoa > Chordata > Mammalia > Artiodactyla > Camelidae > Camelus > Camelus bactrianus. Next base: position 68,480,044 of record NC_133543.1, read on the forward strand.
GATAGAACTAGTTTTAGAAGAGCCAGAAAACATTCCCTAAAAGGTATTCCTAAATTAATCTGAAATGTAATAGGACATGATTACCATTACACAGAATGACTTTTCTGCAATTGTGAATCAGAGACAGCCATCCATGTGCCTGCTATCTGTATAGAAAATAGCAAAACATACTTGTGGAGGTATTCAAAGTCATATTTTTTAATTCTCTCATTGGTAGATGAGGAAACAGTGTCCAAAAGGGGTCAAGTGGCTTACTCAGGGTTAAGATTTTAGGAACTGATTTCTTAATAAGTTGATGAATATGGTGTGTGTGTGTGTGTGTGTGTGTGTGTATGTATGTGTGTGTTTATATATATATACACACACACACACATACTTACATATTTTTAAATAAACTTTACAAACTTTTTTTTTTGCCCATGGTGGTTTTTTTTACCCATTTGGAGTGAGAAAACTTTACTATAAAAGGGAAAAAAATCGTTTAGACACAAGAGTAATCTTAGCAAACCCCAAGGATTTATACAGATGGGATCAACACTGATTTCTTACAAGTTCTAACGGGGCCCAAATACTGTAAGGTTGTTCTTTCAGAAGTGGGGAACTTGGGTCAAGAACTTGCAGGCAGGTTCTGCATTGCTTCAATCTTTGTCTCTTTATACTTATCAGTGTTCAGCCTTATTGAAAGAAATGAGGCAACCTAGGAGATTTATTCAGCAATAGAGGAGAATTTGTACATCTCATAGGTATCAATAACTTGCCAGCAGTAAAGACTAACATTAATCTTTTTAGATTAGTCATAAACATTCCCTCTTATTTTTAATCTTAATGGATATGATTGCAGTATATTTTTCTAGGAAAAAAATACAGTAGTTAAAGAGTGAGACTATTAGAGTGGTAGCCAAAGTGGCTCAACATGCAGAGCACTACGGAGATAGTGACTAGCACAGAGATTGGAGGTACAAGTTAGACAGACATGCAGCCAACAAGAGAATTGCTCAGTCTAGATAATCTAAACAAATCATGTATGTGTGATCAGGAGGCTGAATTCAGCTGTACTGACAAAGAGTCAAATTCCTTGACCTGAGTTACCAGAGCTGGGTCAATGCTTGATTCAAGACCTATTGACTAAAGTAAACACATGATCACCTTGAAGAAAAATGTGGCAACATCATGGAAAGGGTATATGGTAACCATTTGCTTGGTTCTTCTCCAAAGGGACCTATGGCCATCTCCTCAGATAACATTAAGGAAAGGGAAATATCTAGCCAATTTGAGGACTATTGACATTAAAACATGGAGACTTCAGCATCACATCATGACCCTTTTGTTAGAGTTGTTGGAGCACATGAGCAGATAGAAGGTAATTAAAGAAATCCTATCCCAGTTCCAGGTCACCGTTGGTCCATGAACCCACTTGATGATCATTTCTCTAGTCACTGAAAATATACTTAGAATGGACTTACATGGTAGTTGACAGAACCTCCATAATTGTCCCTTGGCTTCTGGAGTGACAGTGTAACAGGGAAAGTCAAATGGGTAGTATTTGCAGAAATTAGTGACACTCAAAGATTTAGAAGGATGAAATGTGGCAATCCTCATAATATCCCCATTTAATTAACCAGTCTGGCCCATATGAAAACAAGACAGACCTTGATGAATTATAGCAGACTGCTGCAAACTCAAACAAGTATTTGTTCCAGTGCATCTGGGGTAGTATCTCTAATAGAACAGATGAACACAGCTTCATGTACTCAGTATAAATCATTATGTTCTCTTTCATCCTCACCAGGAAGGAGGATCAAAAGCAGTTTGCATTCATGTTGGATGGACAACAGTACACAATTATGGTCTTGTCCCAAGGCTATATGAACTCTTCTGCCCTCTGTTATAATATAGTATAAAGGAGTCTGGACTACTTGGAGACACTGGCCCACTTATAACTCATGTGAATATTTAGGAGTCTGCTTCAGCAAAGTTTTTAGAGGACCATTGGTCGGGGGCATGTCAGGGCATCATCTCCCAAAATAAAGGGAAAATTATTGAATCCAGTAATTTCTACCACAAAGAAGGAAACATAATGCCTGGTAAGCCTCTTTGGGCTCTAGAGGCAGTATATTCTATGCTTACAAATACAATTTCGACCCATTTACTAAGTGGCATGTAAAGCTGATGGCCTGTCATGGGTTCTAGAGCAGAAAAGAGCTCTGCAGTAGATCTATACAACCTGGCAGACCCTATAATAATAGACATCTTGGAATTATGATCTTTTGAGACTTTAGGCAAGCCCATAAGGAGAATCACCAGACAGACTGCTAGATTTCTGGAGTAACATCATGCCATCTGCCTCAAAGAACTATATACAACTCAAAAAACAACTGCTGATATGCTTGCTTATGACTCTGGTAGGAACAGGCCATCGTCTATGGGACAGCAACTCACCACGTGGCCCAAACTGCCCATCACAAGCTAGTTTCTGTCAGAACCACTAAACTGTAAGTTTGGATGTGCCCAGCAGCAATCTGTAGTAAGATGGAAGAGATACATCTGAGATTAGTCACCAGTGGGATGAGAAGACTTAGGTGAACACAAGGGAGTTGCAGGAGTGGCCCAGACAATCCACTACTGTGCCAGCACCTCTTCTTTAGCTTACACCTATGTGCACATGGGGGTCCCTTTGAAATAAGTAACAAAAAACGAAACAGGGTAAGCTTGATTTACTCATCAGCCAGATCAGCGTGTCGGTGCAAACTGAAAACGGACTACTGATTTAGCCCCATTAGGGGTGGTTCTGAAAGTCAGTGGTAAAGGGAAATCGTCCCAGTGGGCAGAGATTCAGGTAGTGAACCCAATTATCTACTTTATGTAGAAAAAAAAGCAGCCTGAGGTAAGAATACACAAAGACTCCGGCAGTGGCAAATATCTTCATTGGTTGGTCAAAGGCCTGGAAGGAGAAAGACTAGGAGGCTGGGGATAAAGGAATGGAGAAGATATTGTAGACAGACTTAGGAAGTAAGCATACAGCATCAACTTTAAATCACATGATAATACCTCCAGGAGAGCATCAGTAGATACTCTATGTATATACTGATAGTAATCAAAGAGTCACAAAAAAACTAAACAGATATATTGAACTGGCCATTTGACATCAGCCAGTATCTGTCATCAAGAACCCCAGCAGCCAAGGTGTCAGAGATGTACCCATGTGTGAACCAAACATCCTGGGATTCCATTCCCAAATGCTGATCTAGCTACTGTCACTCTGAATGTACAACTTGCCATTAAAAGAAACTAATATTGTCTTTAATATGGAAAAATCCCTCAAAGAATCCCATAAACCTACATTGCAACAAATGTTTTTGTTAGACACTTTGTACCCTTGAAAGGTAGTATTGATTCTTGACTAGCATGGATATACTTTCCTGCTATGGGTTTGCCTCTTCTGCCCACAAGGCTCTGGCTAGCTCTACTATCAGAGGGCTAATAGAGTGTTTGTTCAAATAACATAGAAGAACCCCAAATAATCTTAGACCCAGAGACTTTTTTAAATAGACAATCAAGTTTGAAAACAGGCACAGGATAATAGGATCCATAGGTCCTATCATATACTCAAGCATGCCAAAGTTGTCTGCCTAAGATTTATGGAATGGACCTTTGAAACTGCAGCTGAAAGGCCAGCTTGGAGGATAATCTGTATGAACAGTAAGGAATGTTACTCCCAGGGACATATTGTGGAAATTTTGCTTTCTATGTCTGCAACTTTAAGCAGTAGAGATGCAGCTCTCAGGGGAAAACCCTTCAACCAGGGGGGTACACTCAGAGTCCCATTAAACTTTATAAGCTATGACTGTTATGTGATCACTTCATTCTCCTTCTTCCAAGAGTGCAGGACGTTAATCGGAGGAGTCACCACCCTGGCTGAAGTAACTGACACTGATGATCAGGAAGAGGTCGGGCTCTGTTATGCATGGGGATCAGCAAAAAGTATGTTTGGGACCCAAGTGGTATACTGTAGCGTTCCATGGTTTTTCCCTTGGCCAATTTTGATAGTAAATAAACAAGCAAAACTACTGCATCCTGAAAAGGGCATGGTGACTAGGTGCTCAGACCTACCATGAATGAGGGTCTGGGTCACCCTACCAGACCTACAGAGACATGAACCAAAGGTGATGGAAATATAGCATGGTGGTAAAGAGAATCAATGATTATCAGCTACAGCATTAGGAACAATTACACTGGTAGAAGCTGTCCTCTGTTTCACAGACCCTTTGTCTTTAAAGTTCCTCCAGGAAAGAGACCAACTGGAACCTCTGAAGTGCCGTTCTCAGATATGGTCACTTTACTATATGAAGCACCAGATATGAGAAGCACAGGGTGGAGCCCTAGTGAATGCTGTGATCTTACCCACATCCCCCATTCAGGGCCAACACACTCATTCCCCCAGGTTTTTGAGAGTGTTGTCTTATGGTCCACAGCTGGGTGCAGGTCCAGGCATAGCCTTTAGCTAAAGGAAGATGCTTGGCTCAGGATTTTGCCCCTTCTTAGGCTAGTCAGCACAGAATGACGGATTGATACAGGGGTCAAAGTTCCCAACCCCTTGCTTTGATTTGTGATAACTCTGAAGGGCCATCCCAGATGCAGGGCTTCCTATAGGACTGACTGAGGCATCTTTGCCAATGCATTACAACTTCCGCATTTGCCCAATTATGTATCTCGTTCTTTTATAGGTGCTCCCAAGAGCACTTTTCAATTAACCTCCGTATCAGAGCATTTCCTGGGGAATGCAACATAAGGCAGTGCCCTTTCATATTCTTGTAATATTTCCGCGTTTCTAATTTACCTTCAACTCTACTCCCATAGAGCTAGGAGATCTAGTTGTGCTTGTCCCATAAACTTTTCATTTTAAATTGTCCACTTTCTGGCCTCTTTCATCTATCTTCCTTTCCTTTTCTCTCTGTTGGCCCCAACATACCTGGACTTTCAAGTTGACATTTCATTGATGATGTAGGGGGCAAAGTTGGGACCTTTGCTAAAAGCAGTCTTTTATAGTCTTATGATACTTTACCAGGTTAGGACAGCATTACCGGGCAGTGTTGCATTGATTTATATTCTCTAGGGAAAGTACTTGAAGAAAATCCTACCTGAAGGGAGGGCTTTAGTAGGAACAGGACAAAAATGCCACCATCTGAAACTTCCGTTTCAATCTTTTTCTAAGTAGTTTTTTTTACCCTTCCATGCACAGCAGGTCAAATATTCGACTGTCTCTTCTGGAAACTTAAAAAAATTTCTCCTCCTCACCATTCAAATCTGAGTGGGTTTTAGAAATTCTATGAAGTACTATATACAAGCATCGATTAATTTCAATTTGCATTTTTCCCCACTTCTTGAATTGCTGCTTTCTCAGCACAGAAAATACTGCTGTTTGATTCTAATATATTGTTGTTTGATTTAATCAGAAGACTAAATGAAGACTATTGAAGTTTAAACTGATTTTCCAAAATATCAATGAAAAGCCAACAAAGACAAGTTAGAAATATATGTAAAATACAATAATGATTCTTTTAAGGATTGGCAGCAAAGAGCTGTAAATAATTTTAGAGTTTCACTTTATTTTCTGCTATGTTGACCCCATCATATCATACTCTGCACCCCATAGAGTTGATAGGAGAATGGAGCAATCCCCTGCTTCAAAGGCAGCTTTATTCTTTGAGCAGCTCTGCCTCTCACAGAATGGAAGGAGAAACCTTTGTTTCTGCATCACAGATTTGCTATTGTTCTTTTTGTCATGGAGATGTGATGCTTCAATGATACATTTCTAACCATCTCTTGTCCTTGGCTGGGTAACTTAGCTTCTTTGTGCTTTGGTTTTCTTATCTGCATAATGAAGAATTTAGGCTAGCTTCCTGAATAGTCCTTCAAACTTAACACACACACACACACACACACACACACACACACAGAGTACACTGGAAAGGATATATAAAGTACTTTCACCAATGCTTGGAACCTAGTAACTTGCTAGTGAATGTTAACTTCTACTATTGCTATTATTGCATGAATTGGAGCATTCACAAAGTTAGAAGCTATAATAGAAGATACAAACCAAAAGTAAATTTAAATAATTATAACATCAAAAGAGAAGTGGAAAATTTTGATTAATATAGACTCATTCCTTACTATGTGAATTTTTGATTTTTGATTTTGATGAAATAGATTTTAAAATATAATCTGAGATATCAGATTTAAACATACATATTATTCATTCTGAGGCCATTATTACCCTGATTCCAAAATCAGACAAAGACTACAAAAAAGGGAAAATAACAGGATATTTGATTAATACAGATGCAAAATTCCTCAACAAAATCTTAGCAAAACAAAACCAACAATATATTAAAAGGATCACACAGCATGATCAAGTTGAATGTATCACAGGGATGCAAGTATGGCTCAGTATTTGTTAAGTTAATCATTGTGATAAACCACATTAACAAAAAGAAGGATAAAAATCACATGATGCAGTAAAATGCAGTAGATGCAGAAAAAATTTGATAAAATTCATCTTCTGTTCATGATAAAAACTCTCAAAGTGGGTGTAGAGGGAACATATCTCAATCCAGTAAAAATGTATTTATGACAAACTCATAGCTAACGTCATACTCAGTCTCAACATAGTAAAATCTGTTTATGACAAACTCATACTAACATCATACTCAAAGGGGAAAAGCTAAAAGCTTTTAAATTCAGGCACAGGACAAGGATCCCCACTCTTGCCACTTCCAATGTATTAATACAGTATCAGAAGTCCTAGCTACAAAAATCAGACAAGAAAAAGAAATAAGGCACCTAAACGGCATGGAATAATTATAACTATCACTATTTGCAGATGACATGATACTTTATATAGAAAACCCTTCATCCAAAAAGTATTAGAACTAGTGAATGAATTCAGTAAAGTTTCAGGGTACAAAATTAACCTATAAAAATCTACTGCTTTTCTATACACTAATAATAGACTATCAGAAAGAGAAAGTTTAAAAAAAAATCCTATTTAAAGTCCTACCAAAAAGAATAAAATACCTAGGAATAAGTTTACTGAAAGAAGACCTATGCTCTGAAAATTATAAAATATTGATGAAGGAAACTGAAGATGATACAAAGAAATGGAAAGATGCCTCACATTCTTTGAATTGGAATATTGTTAAAATGTCCATACTACCCAAAGCAATCTACAAATGTAATGCAATTCTTATCAAAATACTAATGACATTTTTCATAGAACTAGGACAAATAATCTTAAAATTTGTATGGAACCACAAAAGACCCCAAATTGTCAAAGCAATCGTGAAAGAAAAAAAAAAGCTGAAGGAATCACCCTCCTAGACTTCAGACTGTGCTACAGTAATCAAAAGAGCATGGTATTGGTACAAAAACAGACACATAGCTCAATGGAACAGAATAACCCAGAAATAAACCCATGCACCTATGGTCAAATTAACCTAAAACAAATGAGGCAAGAATACACAATGGAGAAAAGGCAGTCACTTCAGTAAGTGGCTCTGGGAAAACTGGAAAGCTACGTGTAAAACAATGAGATTAGAACATTTCCTCAAACTACATACAACAATAAACTTAAAATGGTTTAAAGATCTAAATGTAAGACCTGAAACCATGAAACTTCTAGAAGAGATCATAGAAAGAATACTCTTTGACACAGATCAAAAAAAATTGCTACAATTTACCTCCTACGGCAAAAGAAATAAAAGCAAAAATAAACAGGTGGGACCTAATTAAACTTAAAAGCTTTTGCACAACAAAGGAGACCATCAACAAAACAAAAAGACAACCTATGCAGTGAGATAAAATATTTGCAAATGATGCAATCAAAAAAGGGGTTAACATCTAAAATATATAAACAGCACATACAAACCAGTATCAAAAACAAAACCAAACAAAACACACTGTCAAAAAACAAGCAAAAGAGTTGAATAGACATTCTTCCCAAAGAAGATATACAGATGGCTAACAGGCACATTAAAAGATGCTCTTCATTGCTAATTATTAGAGAAATGCAAATCAAAACACTGAAAATAAGATATGTCACACCTGTCAAAATGGCTATCATCAAAAAGTCTACAAATAAACATTGATGAGGATGTGAAGAAAAGGGAAACCTTGTACACTGTAGGTGGGAATGTAAATTGGTTTCACTATGGAAAACAGTATGGCATTTCCTCAAAAAACTAAAAAAACTACCATATCATTCAGCAATTCCACTACTGGGTATACATTCAGAAAAAATCAAAAACAGTGACTTGATACATGCACCTCAATATTCACAGCAGCACTATTTGCAATAGCCAAGTTATGAAAGCAACCTAACTGTACATTAGTAATTAATGGATAAAGTTGTGGTATATATGTACAATGGAATATTACTCAGCCATAAAAAATTAAATTCTTTCATTTGCAGCAATGTGGATGGACCTAGAAAGTATTATGCTTAGTGAAATAAATCAGAGAAAGAAAATGCTGTATCATATCACTTGAATGTGGAATCTAAAAAATAAAACAAATATAACAGCAAAACAGAAACAGACTCACATATGTAGAGAACAAACTAGTGGTTACCAATGGGGAGGGGCAAGGTGGGGAGGGGCAAGTTAGGGGTAAGGGATTAATAGATACAAACTACTATGTATGAAATACAGAAGCAACAAGAATACATTGTATGGCACAAGGAATTATAGACATTATTTTATAATAACTTTTAATGGAGTATAATCTGTAAAAATACTGAATCACTATGCTGTATCCTTGAAACTAATATTGTAAATCAACTATACTTCAAAAAAAAGAATGCTTATAATAAATCAGTGAGAAAAAAATATGTTTAACTGAACAGCTCAAATATGTAATTCCCAGCTTTCAGTAAGTTCATGCAAGATAACTGGAACTTGGGGGTTCAGAGTATGCTGGGATTCAACATGATACCCTTCAACCAAAATTTTATTAAGGAATCCTTTATATTATCAATTACTCATGGACTAACATACATGAGTTCAGAATAAAACTGACTTTAACATAGACAAATAGCTTCTCCTGCTCCTACCACAGTCTCCAGGAACCTGCTCATAGATGACATCGAGTTAATTCACTGTCAGATCATTCATTCCGTGATCTATAACCCACTCTGCTGATGCTCTAGTATCAGTCAGACAAGTGACTGATTAACCAGATAAGCCTTTTGCAAAGTCCCCTGCAGGCCGACAAATTCCAGACATTTCAATCAGGAAGGAGAAATCAATTTCAGAGGAATGAACATTTGAAAAAAAAAAAAATGGAAGGAGCCTACACTATATTTTACCTTCTTACTCTTGAGGAAATGCAGGCTCTCCCAGTAGCAGATCTTTCAAAGTCTCATGACTCATGAGACAATGTGAAAAATAAAGAAAGTAGAATTTATTTGATATCTAGATGACTTCATATAGCTAAGTTCATAGTTTGAATCGAACTTTGAGACTATGAGACTGCTATGAGACTGCTTAAGCAATTAAGACAGTTAAAATATCTTATTACTTTAATCCAACTGCAGGCTTGAGTAAATACATTCAACAAATACTGACTGAACTCCTACTGTGCACCTGATACCACACAGTAATGACGCAACATGTCAAGGTCTGTGATCTGGACCTTAAACTTCTGTCTCATTTAATCCTCACATTTCTTAAAGAAAATACAATTTGTATCCCTGGGAAACTGAGGGACAGAGAGGTTAATAATTTGGCTAAGGTCTCACTGTCCCTGGATGGCAGAACCGCAATTCAAACCCGTATCTTCCAGGAGAAAATGCCTGCTTAACTTTTATTCTTAACTGCTTCCTTTTTTAAAAATCATGTCATTGTAATAACTAGCTGTTTAACTGAAATGATCAGGACCACTGATGTCTCACAAACATGATCTAGTTGGATTATGATACGAGCATTTTATAATTCTTAAACTTTTAGAAACTAGATGTCACAAAGGTATTTATACAAATGTTAATCTTATTCCAGAGAAAGATATTCATGATCTTATTGTTATCCAATATCCGTATTTTCACCTAACATTTTGTCTTCTGTGGAAAGTTATAACAGCTTGACAACTAGTTAAATGTTTTAAGTCTTAGCCCACCAACATAAGTAAATGGAAATGATAGGATGCTTGAGATCTTTTATCACGCTCAGCTGAGAACACTTAGGCAAGTTACTTCACCACTCTGTACCTCCCCTTCCTTATGCTTAAGAGTAAATTTCTACTACCTGTTGTCCTTCAGTTACTCAGTCATTCCGTAAGGGGAAAGAACAAATCTGACTCTGTATCAGATCTGTTTCTTTGGCTTTGACCTTGTGCCCTGTTTTCTAGGCTTAGTCTTGGCTAGTTCTGTACCTTTTGTAAACGAATATTGCCTTTAGCCTGAAATATATAGGGAAGCCTATTCCCAAGAAGCTGATCGTTAAGGATATTAACACTTTTGCACTTATATGGAGACAACAAGCAGCAGAATAGAAAGTAACACTTGTTTCGTTAGAGATTTTACAGGGGCACCATGTCCTGGCCCACGTGGACAGCTACAAGAATAAAGAATTCCTACACCAAGAAATTTGCAACAACCATACCCCCTCCCCTTTTTAGTATAAAAGGAGACTGAATTCTGACTCAGGGAAGATGGTTCTTCAAGACATTAATTTGCCATCTTCTCGGTCTGCCCGCTTTCCGAAAAAAGTCACCATTCCTTTCCTCAACACCTTGTCTGCCGATTTATCAGCCTGCTGGGCGGCGAACAGAACGAGCATGGACTCGGTAACAAACTCATGAATATTTGCCTTTTTGCTTACTATGTTAGTTATCTGTGGCTACTAAACCAAATCACCACAAACTTAGTGACTTAAAACAACAGAAATTGATTCTCTCACAGTTCTGGAGTCCCAGTGTCAGAATGCAGGTGTCAGCTGGGTTGCTCTTCCTCCAGAGGCTCTGAAAGAGACTGTATTCCTAGCCTCTTCCATCAGTGGTGACTGCCTCACTCCACTCTCCGTCTCCATCTTCATGTTGCTTCCTCCTCTGTTCCCTCTTGGCGCCACTTGTCTCTTATAAAGACTCTTGTTATTGAATTAGGGCTCACCTGTGCAATCCAGGCTGCTCTCATCGCTAGATCCTTAAATTAGTTACACATGCAAAGACCCTTTTCCCAAATAAGATCACGCTCACAGGTGCTAGGAGTTTAGCATCTTTTGGGGAGAGGCCACTATTCAACCCACTGCACTTACCAACTGCCAAGCTCTGGACTTGAATGCTAAGACTGCTTTTGGAGAAACACGCATCATCCTCAGGCTCATGGAGGGCAGCTTAACTGCTGCGAGGACATTGGAAATTACAAAATACTGCAAAGTGGAAGTTATTATCATCCCTTTAAAATTAATAACTCCATTTCTCTTCCTGCTTTTTGTCTCAGTATGCTAATAAGAGAAAAAAATTGGGCTTCACATCAATGCTGCCTTTTATTTGTGACTAGAACACATGTCAAAGGAAACTGATCAATAATAGGGAATTGTCTGGGAGTAACTGAAGAAAGCATCAATCAGAAACACATGTTGATGAGAATGTTTTCCAAGTAGAATAAGAGTAACAGTACTGAATGTGGCATGATTTGACTCCTGGACAAAATAACTTGTAAATGAATTATGTTTGATTAACATCCCCTAAAATGATGTCCTGATAACATCATCTTTACAGGTTAATTTCTTTGCATCTTTAAGGATTTTTCACTATAAAATTCTCCTCTCCCCTACTATAAAAGTTCTAGAAAGGATACTAGAAAGTATAATCCCTTACAGGTGAGCTATCAACACTTGGGGAAAATAATTCTGTTCTTTGATACTCAGTGTGTCCCCCAGATCAGCAAAATCAGGATCACATGGTAGCTTGTTAGAAATGCATAATCTCAGACCCTACTCAGAGCTACCAAACCAGCACGTACATTTTTAATAAGATCCCTAATAACTAGAAGATGCCTTACATTTGAAATGTTATTTATATCCTTTCCAACTAGTACAATATGTTGAAAGAAAGCATTTGGTATAGTTCTCAAAAGGTAGACTGAAGGCTTATGTTCATTTACGACAAGGGTCAGCAGTGTGTGACAAAATGAGAAAAATAAGTTTATCTAGTGAGTTCTGTGAAGCTATATTTATTCAATGCAAAGAAATGTCTTTTATTCTGGAATTACGAGCTTCCTACTACTTCACTTCATTTCTTTTCAAATGATGGTAATACAAGTTGGTCATATGCAGCATGGACGCATGTGTGTACATGTTTAACCCTTTATTTACAAGATGAGCTTAACAAATACAGTATTTTTCCCTTTAAATTATTGTCCTATAAAATCCGAAAGTGATTTGGATAGAAGATGAGCCACTGAAGAGAAGGGTGGAGTTAGCAGAGAAAAGAAAGGAGAGGGAAACATCAAAGAAGAATTTTTCTTTATGTTTTTCCTTAACATTAAAAAAAATTTTTTTTTCCTGTAGGCTGGACCTCTTTGGAGAGACCACACAGACAAGGCTTGTCAAATTACCATAATGCTGCTCAGCTTGGGAGTATTACTTGATAAGCCCTTCTTCATGCTAGAAATGTTCATAAAATACAGTTCACTCCATGAGCTACTGGAAAACATCTTTTGAAGTAGTAGACAGTGGTGTGAAAAGTATCCTTAGGTTCTAGAATCTTCTCAAAGGGGAACTCTTGCATGTGGATATCCACCAAATGTCCCTTGTTTGTTGTTTGAAAATAGAAGTCCATTTTCAAACCTTACCCTTTGCTTCAGAGATGGCTCCGTCTCAGTTAGCCTGAACCAATTACTGAAACATTAAAAACTTTGAAAACTATGCAGATCTGTACTATGTCTTCAAAATTATACTTTGAAAGAAATATTAAGGGGAGGGTGAAAGGTGATAAGGTCTTTGAAAATGGGTATCATAACATTTGTGCATTCTTTGAATAAATTAGTGACATTTAAGATTGCTAAATTAACATTTTAATTTTTCTGAAGCAACTCAGTGATTCAAAAGGCAAAGTCCTAAGCTATTTTCCTTTTCCCACAGACCCCATTGTTTCTGATGTAAGTGTATATTGTGCATTCATTAATTAAAGGGTACTCTACGACGGATTCTTTTCTAATTTACCAAAGATCAGACCTTTTAATCATTAGGACAAGCATGTTATTTGTAAACAGAAAAAATGCTTATAGATCAAAGACCAAAAAGAATCAAGTTTAGAAAATTATTCCTACACAGCCTTCCTACAAATAGTTAATGTTCCTTACCTTTCTTATAAAACTGGAAGTAAAACACAAACATACGGTAAATGAATATTTGATCTTTCCTAGCACTTGCATCTTATAATTAATAGTGTGATGGGATTTTATATGTTAAGGAAATAATAATTTGCATCAACAGGGATAGGAAAATTTTGTTTACTAGTTTAGTGTGATTCAATTTGTGAAAATGTGCTTCATTGATCTTTGCAAAAGAACTTTAATTGGAAATGAATATCACAATCTATTTGCCACACCAATAAGCCCAAGTTGCTGCAGTTCATTAAGTCCTACACCTGCTATTTAACTTTCCATGGGGAGAAAAGTCCTTGATTTAATTCACTTAAGGGTGGCCAGGTGGGAGTTCAAAAAACAGTTGGAACTAATTTCTCTACTCATTCAAGTTGTTAAAATATGCCCCAATTCCTTGCTTGAGATAAATATGCCCTAATACTTGATCTGGATATCACTTTTTCCTTTTATATAAATACAAATTTTCCCCTAAATACAAATATAATCCATTTCAATAATATTCTTTAAAAAACTCACAAATAAATGAGGTAAGCACTTAAAAAAAACCAAAAAACAAAACAGGGCACACAGTGGTTGCCAGATCACCTTTACAAGCAATCTGAAGCTCAGTGGGGTGGGGAGAAGGGAAAGAACAGGCATTTTATATTAGGATAAAAACCATAGGACAGATACTAAATAAACAGTATCAACAGCCACCTCAACAGGACAGATCCCCTTCAACAAATAATCAAGAAACAGCAGTGGAGAATAAGCAACAAAGCACAGGGTAAATTCTTTTAGATGGAAGAGCTAAAAATAATGGACTGAGTGCCCAAGAAAGACTTCATAGCTCTTAGTTATCTGAAAAATGAATTCTTACACCAGTCAGTAACTGGATTTGTAGGAACCCTTTGTGCTTAAGCTAGAAACAAAACTACAACCATGGGCTTGGTCTCCCCATGTATCAATCAGTGTTGCCATGAAGAGCTGGCTCCAGGCTGCTGGATTCGCATTGTGATTGTGAGCACAGTAAGGTCAGAGTAGGGCATGGCTTATTACCAACTCACCTTTTTCCCTGGAGAAGTAAGTCTCACTATGCAAGTTTGATTTTTACAAATAATGGCCAGCAGTTTTCCAATGGTAGGTGAAGTGAGAGGGTTAATATCTTAACTATATTTGAAATATTCACTAAAATTTATAATTTAAACTTTTTAGAGCCAAATGTCCCTCTATTCAAAATATATTCCACTTTTCTATAAAATGATTGGAAATGTATTTTTTAGAAATATACTTCACAATCAATGTTTCTGTGATGCATTTTTTTCCAATAAGGTAAGGCATTTTTGTAATGCAAATTAGAAACATGAGATTTAGGTTTCCTCCATTCCAGTTAATCAGGCAATTTTACCTCCCTAAAAAAATTAATCAATTTATTAAACAACCATGGGTACCATTTTTTAAAGAGACTTCATGATGAGGAAAAAGTAGGGATGGACAACACCTAAATAAATTGGATAAATAAATAAATAAACACTTGGGATGGTTTTAAAAATTTGACACCTCGTTTTCACCTCAACCCCTCAGACCAATGAAATCAAAATTTGGGGAGGGAATGTCAGTTTATTTGCAGTTTGTGAAAAATGCCCTAGGTGATTCTAAGGTGCAGTCAGGGTTGAGAATCACTGGACGAGAGCAAGACAGAGACCAAAACCAAGTAATTATAAAGCAATGTGGTAACAGCATTGATAGAAACATACACAAGACATAGAAAAGTATGGGTGAAAAACCACAAGGTTATTTCTCTGATTAACTCAGGGCAGCTGGGCTTGGAAGGAAGAGGGGAGCAGAAGGTTGTTAGCTTTTTTTAACACAACTCTGTATACAGTCATTTCAAAAAAAACAGTGTTACTTTTGAAACTTAAAAGCCAGCAATACAATAAGATGCTTTCAATATCAATAATGTATGCATAAAATATTACAGAAGCACAGAAAACAGCAACTACTCTAGGTTCTATGACCACAGAAGGCTTTCTCAAGGAAATGTAAGTTTAACTATAAGGTTAAACCTTTATCTATCAATCAGTTTGAAAACTGTTTTGAATTTTCTCATCAATAAAATATTATACAAATATAGAGTACTTATTTGTAGCATTTATTTAATTTCCAATAATATTCTAGTTTAATAAGCAAACAACTATATTCTAATAAACAGGAAATTATGTCTGATACTTATAATTGGAATCTGTATTAGTATTTCTATACATCAGAAAAGTGGTCTAAAATAAATAGGATAAATGTTATAATTTATGAAATTTATATTTTTACATATAGTGGTTTTAGGTAAATTAAGACAATTTGGGCAATAGATCAATGTAACCTACTGAACAGGGCAGAACCAGGGCCACTGCCTTTGACTGTGTAGGTCTGAGCAGTCCTACTTGGTATCCCTAAGTGGAACTGTGCCAAGAACAGTGAGTTGCAAAATAAGAGCATTAACATCAACAAAGAATGCTTGCTTTCTTCTCTATACAAAAGCCCACTGATGTCTTCAGTGGTCAAAATGATTAAATATCCAACCATAGTTTTATCTTACCCATGCAAAGTTTTTGGTAGAATAAATGATCTTACTAATCTACTCAGGAGTTTTGCAAATTCCTTCTCTCCTTGACTACATGAAGACTTGTATCCTTCCCTTGTCATTGCTTTATTTAACCTCCTACGTGAAATCATTCTAATCATACTCTTGTCACATAAACCTATTTTTGATTAAGTTGTTCTATGTATTCTTTCTCTGAAAGGCATTGTCTTATTCTTTCTTTTTTCCTGGTAAAGAAACACTGAAATACAAACTAGATGAAATACTGTCTGTATTGTATTGTTCTGTAGTCTGAAAGTACTGTGGTACTTCCATTATATTCCAGTCTGCAGGCAAGATATTTATTTACTAACAGGCTTATGTGACTTTTTAAAGATGATTTGGGACTTTTAAACAAGCATTCGTAAGTTTTCCAGCCAAGACAAACTTATTTTTCTTTATTAATTAATGCATGAATTAATTTAACCATGTTTATTGAGCAACTGCTAAGTATCAAGCTACCTACTCCAGGCTTGTAAGAGTATGGCTAACAAGAAATAGTGGAGACAAAGAAGCAATCAGATAGTCTCATGTGTACTATGTGAAGAAGGGCTAGTGTGTTGCGGGAGTAGTTAGGGGCCCTTAACCCAGATGTGAGACCGCAGAGAGCTCTGGAAGGAAGGAACTAAACTGAAATCTTAAAAATGAGCAGAACTGGAACAGATAAAGGTAGAAGTGGAGTAAAAATTTTCAGGTAAAGAAACTGAAAGAAAGAGCATGGCAATGAAAAGTCAAAAGGGTCATCATGGCTGGGCAGAGGGATTGGAGGGTAGGGTGAAGTAGCAACAGATGAGACTGGCGACTTTGGCAGGGGGTAGATCCCACGGGGTCTTGAAAGCAAGGTTAAACATTGGCAGACTGAACTATATGGACCAACTCCACCTGGACTTGCATTTTGTGTGTAATTTCATGGCTCTAGACAAACACTTTAAGCAACATGGCACTGGAGAAATACTCTATGTTATAGGTAAATATACCTTTTTAAAAATTAGATTCTAAAAGTGGCTTACAAAATTAAGTTTCATTGTTAATTGACCATTGCTATATTATAGTTTCAGAGATTTTTAACAGCAATTGATTGATGAATAAACCTTCCATCTATTCAGTGGTATTAATGAGCATCTACAATATTCCATGTATTGTGTTAGATATTCTAGAGTTAAAAAGTGAGAAGAGAAGAATGCCATCTTTTCCTGCAATATCGAGGTTAGAAAGAAACAAAACCATAGATTTTTCCCAAACAACAACAACAAACAACAACTCTGTTTCTGTCACTGTTTCTGTCCCCCTGCCTTGGCCACTGGAATCAACTTCTATCACTGCTTTCTACTTCCATCTGGTTTTCCACATAATACAGTCCTCCATCCTCCATTCATTCCTATTATTATTCTTTTGTAATGGCCCTTTCTGCCTTAGTCATTTCCGTGTTTGGAGATCTTATCACTGCCATTTGAATTATGCATTTCACTAGCTGATTTCCCACCTTTACTATTTTCCTCTGTTCCACTCTCCAGTCCTACACAGTCCAAATTATATTAGTCTCTCTGAAACTGTGATTTCACTCTTAACACTACTCTGTTAAATGCATCCTCTGGTTTTCTTAGTTCATTAATATTGAATCCATGTATTTTATATAATGCATATATAAAATAAAGGATATATTTTAATACATATTTATTAAATGTACATAAAATAAATATTTTACAAATAAATTCATTAAAATATATTTTAATAAATAAATAAAATATATATTACATTTTAATAATTTGGCCTAACATTAAGAAACCCTTTAGAATCTAAATTCAATTCCAGCTTTACAATTGTTTCTCTACTTTGAAGTGTAACTGGGAGGAGGAGGGGAAAGACTCGCCCATCCTGAACAAATTCTCCAAACTGGAATTGTTTCAAAAGTGCATTAAGGTAATATGTCCATTTAAAGGTTTCCAACAAAATAATGAGAGTACTTTAGAAGAAGCAAGGTAAAAAAGAAGATTTTGATATGAAGAAAGCTGAAAAAGAGGGACATGTTTTTAGTTGTTCATAATTTACCTAGCTCCTCACCCCAGGCAGGCCTCCCCTTCAGGTTAGGTTCTGGAAACACCTACATACCAGGAACTCTGCCAGAGCCAAGTGAGTCTATGCAGCGTGCTTTGAAGACAAGATGCCTGTTCTCACCTCTGCTCACCATCCTACAGCAGACTTTAAAACACCATCCTGCTAGGTCAGGTCTAAATTCTGAGCCCCTGGGAAGCCTGATTATTAAAGAGTCCACACCCCTCTTCAAGCACCAGTTCCGGGACAGCCAATGAGATCATGAGATTGGTGGGGGAGGCAGGGAAGTGAATCAAACCTTCCGTTATTGCTTAAGTTAAAAGTCTTGTTCTCTACCATTTGCTGAGCTTCCTGCTTCTGTGAGTAGAATAATGATTCCTCCAAGTATGGCCGATCAGTCACACTTGGCACAGAAGCACATATTCCCAGGTGCCGTGTTACTGCACACAGCAGATGTTTCCAGCTTTGTAGCGAGTAGTAGTGTCCTGTCAAATGCTGATGAATCCTGGGTTCTGATAATGTCTTACACCCTAAATATCTTCAAAAAGAAACAGGAGCTTAGTAATTAAGTAATATGCCCAAATCATATTAGTTAATCCCATCCTCCCTCAAATAACTTCTTAAGTCTTTTCCTTCCGACAGAATCCTGTTTTTGTCCAGAGAATTGGAGGCTTTGGGGAAATGAAGGTTGGTCACTCTAAGACAATTGTGGTAATTCCATTTTCTTGACAGTGATTGGTTTAGACAAGGGTATGTGATGCAATTCTGACTAATGAGCTAGAAGGGGAAATCTACTGGGGAGAGTGAGTGAAGGTTTCTTCCACTTTGCAAAAGACACTCAGGCAGAGCTTAGTCACTCTTTTTTCTTGCCTATGACTGCATGCAATGCTGGGAAACAAAGTGGTACTAGAAAATCAAAGCCAACAGAATCACAGAGAATGAGAATCTGGGCATTGTGAAAGTGGTGAATTAACTAACTCTGGAACTTCCCTACCTCTGGAAGGGAAGTAGTAGTTTTTGTTGTAAATTTTGTAAATTAATAAACCTTTTTTTTGGTAAATTAACAAAGCCTTTATTGTTTACATTACTTTTAGAAGTAACCACTGGGATATTTGTAGTCTAAAGCATCTAAACTCTTCTAGGAAGTTACTAATATGGGCTTTAAAGTCTTAAGTCTTAAGGGGCTGACAGGCATCTCTCAAAAGGGAGTTTGAGTCATGGGCTGTGCTCATGTCATTTGGGAGACTGGTTGTTCAGTTCACACTATAATGATTACATTCCTGGACTTGGGTCATGTTTGATATTACAACACAGTCTGTTTTCAATGGAGCATGTGCTCAAATTACTTTCTATGTTAATGTTAATGACTTCCACTTTGTGGCAGTAGAATGAAGTGGAAAGAACACTGGGCTCGAAGTCAGAAGGCTTGGATTCTTGTCTTTATATTGATACAAAGTCTCTGTGTGACCTTGGTCAGAAAACAGAACACTCGGTGGTGTGGCTTTCTCAACTGCTAAATCAGGAGGCTATACCTGTTTATCTCCGATGGAGTTCAGGCTCTAATTTTCTACAGTGCAAACATACCCACAATTTGCATTCAAGAATCAGGAGTAGGCACTCCAGCCTGGGGTGTCTCTAACAAGGAGATGTAATTTATATACTTTCTACTTTTTGTGTTCCATTATCTACCCATCTTATTGCATAAAGTTCTATTACTAATCCACAAACAAGAGTTTTTTTCATTAACTAATTTAAATCACAGTGTTATCTGCATAGAGTCTGGCAAATTCAGGCCTATTGACCATTTGGCAAAGTGCTGGATACGGCAGATGTATGCATGGAGGTAGGAACAAAGAGAATGGCCAAGATGTGGCAGTATATCAGCTGGTTTTGAAGTTATTGGATGATATGAGAATTCATATCATGTGACACTAATGGAACCTACAGACAAAATATCCAAATTGAAAAATTAAAGAAAACCGTGTTTGTTTAAGATTGAGAATTCAGAAATCTGGTTTAGAGTTACAGAAGTTAGTGTAGGAAATATTTTCCTAAAAAAACCCAAAAAACATTTTATTCAAACCTCAGGGCCTGCAAAGGTAGCAGAAGGAAGAGATTTCTTCATAGTTACTACATACAACTTTCATTACTGGTCCTTGTTAAAAGAGCCCCTAGTAAGGTGCTAACAACATAGCAGACAAGAGTACCTGCTTGTCATTGAACAGTAGCATGATAAGCAAGGGGCTTGCTTCATCCCTTATGGTGAGGTTAAGAGAGTCTCTTGTTCAGCAGCGCATGGACAAGCCAGAATGTCCCATCTCACTCAGAGTGCTCTTTATGTTGCCTCTGACAAAGGCTGCCTCAGTCAATAAGATTGCTGCTGCACAGCATTTCCAGTGCGCTGTTTTGCTTTATTACAGCTTTGCACAATAGGCTCCCTATAGAGGCGCTCCTTAAGCCACTCGGGATTCATAAGCTGAATAGGAAATCTTAAAAAAACAGAAAATCAGAATAGAACATGGTCACCAAGGTGACAAAGGCGAGTATAACAAAGAAGCTAGTTATACGGAAGACGACAATCAGTACAATCACCTCTTCATTATTAATGCTCCCTGAACCAAACAAGCTGGTGCAGATAAATGAGAAGATTTCCAATCTCCTCTCACTTACTACTATCATTGGATCAGAAGTCAGATGTCTGTACTGCCAGAAAAGTGCATTTCCATATTAAACTAAGTCTGAACAACCAAAGCCAGTAAGAGAAATATTTATGCATGATTTGGTAGGAAGAAAAAAATGTATTCACCTCAAGCTAACCACATTGTCTCCCTAGGTGACCTCGTGTTCAAAATGAAATCACTTATGCTTTTCCTTCCATTTGGAGGTCAACAAAGAACCTTTTTAATTTTTAAACTGAGGCTCTGACAACTGAACCAACAATAGGAAATAAAGGTCTCTAAATCAGTTTAATGTATTTAATAATAAATACCACCTACTCATAAATTCAACAGCAGGCTTGGTTTTCAGAAATGATGTTAACAGGTGGAAAAAGTAGGTGGAATAGGGCTGTATTCTTTGGTACCTGTATTCTTTGGTACAGACAAGGCCATACAAAATACCATTGCTACTAAGCCATCTCCTGATTGCTCCACTCCTATCATTTTCTTCCCATTCATTGATTCTTACTTCACTTAGCTGTTAATTCCTTCCCGGCTATTGAAAAATAGTGAGGGGAAAAAAAAAAACTGATGAAACTAGGAATGGTGCCTGGGAGAGAAAGGACTCAGGAGACTTCACCCAGACAGTTCCATTCTTCCATTAAAATCTTGCATTGTTTCAATCCCTTCTTCTTTTATGTGATCATCTTCAGTTGAATCTTCCTCACCACACATCAGGATAATATAGTAGCTACTTTTTTGCTTTAATGACACATTGTTTATTCTTCTTTCTTCATGTATGGATTGTCTTTTAAAACACCTCTCATCATGACACCTTTCTCCTCACTGTTATTTTTCTAGACGCTCAAAGCCTTCCATGATGTGAACCCACCCAACCTAACTACCCCTAGGACTTCCTAACTCATGCCGCCGTGTGCATCCTCTGGCTTAGTCAAATACTTCTCTGGGTCTCCTGACCACTTCCTGCTCATGACTTCATTAAGCCGTCCTACTTTATTGGA
This sequence comes from Camelus bactrianus, assembly GCF_048773025.1. Classification (NCBI taxonomy): domain Eukaryota; kingdom Metazoa; phylum Chordata; class Mammalia; order Artiodactyla; family Camelidae; genus Camelus; species Camelus bactrianus. The sequence continues at coordinate 68,501,770 of NC_133543.1, forward strand.
ATTCCCTCTCTTCCCACCTCCACTCATCCTAAAAGCAATCATCCTTCCAAATTCAACAAGATATTCAGGAATAACTTGCTCAAAGCTTCTCTAGTAAGTGGTAGAGCTAGGAGTCAAATCCAGAAAGACTGTCTCTAAAGTCTGTCCTGACTATTATATAAGTATTAAAAATAAAAAGTCAAAATGGAACACTAGGACTTTACTCCTGTTTTAGAATTTGGAGACTAAACAATTTTAGAAATCCAACATAAATAGAACTCAATATTAATGCTAATTGTCATGCATAAGTTTTAACATTATGCAACTATAACCATTACATAAGTGGAACTAACTAACTTAAGGAGAAAATATGTTTAAATATGTGAAAATGTTATTGATGAGATAATAATGATTCTAAGACAGCATAATCCAAAATAGAGTCATACACTATTATCAGAAATGAAATAAGAGAAATTGACCAGATTTTGCTAATTTTCACATTACCCATCTACCACTACTGAATGCTGGTCACTAAACCACAAGAAAAGTTGTAATTAAAAAAGAGTTATCAGGCTTAGATACAAATATAATGCCTCATGTAGACAAGTCAATAGTGCCACTATGGAATAGATTTAATTGAATAATTATTATTACATAGAGACATAATTTGAATTAGCAATAATCTCTCTAAGTTACTTTAAAATCATCATAGGTAGCTTAGTAAAGATGGTCATTGTCTAATAATACAGAAAAGCGAAAAAGAAAATAGAGAATAAAATAGAAGAAACCTTGATAATGTGTATCAGGGAATATTTAAAAATTAAAAAAAGCAATAAATGTCATGTTGCCATTCCTTGTTAGTGATCATTAGCCTGAATGTGGAGCTTCTATTTGATTGTTTATTTCCGGAATTTTGTGTTGTAAATTAAAATTACCAGGAAAAAAATCAAGGATAGATAAATTGATGATAAATCATGTGAAATAAGAGAAAAAAATTAATTTGGAGAGACTATTTAAACTAGAGGATGTTGATGATAATAAGCAGGAATAAAAATTTTTCAAAATAGCTAATATTTATGAAATTCTTATGTGTCCAGGTTGTGCACATTTTTACCCTTAGAGCTAGGCTAAGGTTAGCGTAATATATTTTGATTTTACTAAAAATAAAATAACATTTTAGAGAAGTTTTCTCAAACATATTTTATGAAAATGTCTGAATAAATTAAATATAATCAAATACTTAGGAATTCTTTAGAAGATAATAAGGGAAAGTTTGAGTAGTAAAATGTCCTTAAAACTAAGTAAGAAGTGATTTTAAAATCACAGAGGTTTTTTTTTCAGTAATGCACATTATTATTAGTTGGAATAACAAGTGCATATTGCATCATTCACAAACATTAGTGTGATTTTCATTTTCTTGAAGATGGTACTTAGGTAGATAGGTCATAATTTCAATTTCATTAAAGTAGATGTTTGGTTTGATTTATCTGGTTTTTAAAAAAATGTATTTTGTTTACTTGAAATAACTTTATAGTTCATGCATTTAAAATTATGTATTAAGGTAATTACAGGTAGTTTTATTGGTTTTCTTTTCTGTAGTCATGGGTTTTTTAAATACTAAGTAATTATTTGGAGGGGCGTATAATAGAAAAAAAGAATTGCTTCCATTTTCCACTTCACCTTGACAGTGATAATCCTGGTTTGAATGCTTTGTCAGCAGGACCTGTAGCAATAGAAATGAACTTGGATAATCTGCCTCAAAGAAAGCAAAAAATGCAAAGACCATACAGAAATAGGGTACTGATTATATTGCACTGTATAAAACTTTTTGATTAGAATAACTGAATGATACTTCTGAAAAGCAAGTTTAGATTGCTTATATTCTAAGGAAAGATTGCTGTTCAAATCAAATATAACTCAATGCCTTGGGCTCCACATACATAAAGTGATAAAAGATCATTAGTGTTAAGGATGATCAAATTTCTTTAACTCAAATCTGGACAGCTCAGTAGGCTAGGACAGATGGAGGGAGGCCAACAGATAGATTTCTGTCCATAAGAATTGAGCACTTAGAGGAGGATTAATCTTACGTGGAATGTCCTAGACTTATGTATGATACCAAGAACCCCATGCAAAGGACTCAAAACTCAGGCCCAGGTACTCCTTGGGAATATGAACAAATTTACACAGGATGAAAATTATTCTCTCCAGAGCCATTTGGGTTCAAATTTTAAAAGGATATAATGAGTCATCTTTACCTCTGCATGAAACCAAAGTATGCATTAGTGCAGCAAGTGAACTTACCAAGTGGTATTCAAGTGCTAAAAACTACTAGCTCACCCGGGGAGGATATTTCGTTTGTTTTTAATTTGGAAGACTCTGACATAATTTTCGGTTTGGATTTAAGGGATTTATCATAATTGTTAAAAGATATGATTCACATCATTAAACATGGTGATTTTCATCACTAAGAAAATAATTCACACACTAAAACCCATGCCAAATATTTTATTCTTTTCTTTGAATAATTTAACTTTTTAGTATAGAAATATCCTTGAAGGTTTACAATTCCTCATTTAAAAAAAAATAACAGTCCTATTAATCTCTTCTATGTGATAATAGTATGTTTTGTTCTAATTAAAAAAAAAAACGGTGGTGTGTGAGGGTAGGTCTCATCCTGTAAGTATACTATGTAGACAGAGAAGTTTAGTTGTGCATTTCAGCCACAAAAGAGTGAGTACACCATTATTTCTTGGAGAACATTACATTTTGTACCTACCTGATCAAAGGGAAAGTTTTAGAAAGGAAAGTTGACTAAAGATGGCCAAGAAAATGTTTTGACAATGTGTAACAGATTGGTTACTCTGGTCTGATCTCATATACCTTCTTTTCCAACTAAGGTGAGCTTGAGGAGACAGGGTATTTAAAATCTCTTAAGGATTGTTTATTGTGGTTAATATTCTTAAATACTTTTTAGAAAAAGCTATTTCCTTAGAATATGGAGTAAGTTTAGAATTAAACAAATATGCCCCATGGTATGGGTGTGAGCAGAAAATCTGTTATGTAATAGAACATACATTGATCAAGTAGCTATCACATGGATTCATTCCTTGAAATGCCCTGCCCACTTTTTCTCCTTGGGCACCAACTGCATGACCTGGCAGAAAGTGATGATGAGGAAGCAGAAATTCTGATTTCAGAAAGGGAATGAAATGGTAGACCTGAACAGGAAATGACCTTTAGTGCTAGATCTCGGTGCTATCTCTTCTACCCTCAACCTCACCGTAATCTATGGGTCTGATGTCCCAAAACCCTGTGCAGATAAGCACTGTGACCATGACTATATCAGTTCCTATATCCCACACAGGGATACAGGCACAACCATTATCCTGCAATAAACCAAGCATTCCCCATCCTGAGGAAACGGAATTAAGTGTGTTTTAGAACAGTCATTAATATTGGTTAAACACTCAAGAGTCCAATCCAGCTGGATTTGTAATTTGGCATCAAACAAGCATCTTGGGAAAGGCAGTAAGATCAGACAGCATTATTGTGTCTTCTTTGATAAACTCCCTTTCTTTGGGGAAGGGAGAGGGGCATGTCTAGGTATAAAGCAGGCTGTTTACAGCCAAATAGAGATGGAATAGACACAGTCAAACATCAGGCCTTCAACAGAGTCCCTCTGATTAAGTCCATGATTTGTCGCCGACCCAGGCTGGGTGTCATCCAGTCGTGGCTGATAGGAAGCAAGTGAGCAGTGGCAAATCATGAACTCAAGTGGAAGGTACTCACTGCTCATCCTAGAACTAGATTCTCCCAGCAGCTTAGTTAGCATTTCAATCGAAACATGTTAAACTAATATTCATGAAAATTGGACTTTTAAATTTCTACACACACTAACTTTTTAAGAATATGAATCAAATCCACCTCCAAAATGGAATTTTCCATTGGTGTAGATACTTTCGTTGAAATGCACTGATGTAAATGCATTCGACTGGAATGATTAGACAGAAAATCAATATTTTAGATATTAAGATAAAAAAATACTTTTACCTCAAGTAGATGAACAGATGAAAAGTGTTTCAATCTCAGAAAGCCCACACCCAATTATGGTCTGATCAAGCCGTGCTGGTAAAAAATACCATTCTGAGAGGACTGATTCCTTGTAAGGAGATTTAATCTCTTCGGATTCACTTAACTGCGAACCATCACTCTTTAAAATGTGAATATATCAAATACAATAATAAATGTGTGAACTGCCAGCATATATTTTATTTCATGATGCTATTTCTATATTGGGATACAGAAAGCGATCACTGATAAGTTCTTGGAGAAAAGATAAAAGGAAAGAAAATGTGAAGAGTAGAGTGACTTTTACTTTCAGATACTTTCAGTGCATTTATGCATAGAGTCCAGCAATCATTCAAAGTCAACATTTTGATGAATACAATCAATAGGAGGTGGTTTGGAAGATAACAGCAGACCATGCAAGGCTCTGGCGTTGTTACATGTGTAAGGAAAGACAAGTAAAGACAACTATCGTGGGTATTTTTGTGGGTTTAATCCTGAGATTCAGGGAACCTTATCCCTAAAATGAATGTCATTAAAAACATCCTTTCCAAAGGACTATTTATTAATCACCAAGTCCATGTTTCTAGCCTTAATTCAGCTAATTCAATGACTCTAAAATAATTGGGAAACAATCTTTCAAGGCAGTTATAACTCAACTCAAGAGACAAGGGAGTTGGGATTCAAGAAGGTGATCCACCAGCCTATTGTGGAGAACATTCATACTTTAATGGATCTATATGCCATTTTGAATGATTCTAAAGCATTCAGTTGAGGAACATTAGAATAAGTTACTATTATTATTTTAAAAAAAAACTCTGTTTAGTCCATTCACAGTATTATTTGAGGCTTTACATGGGTTTTGGAGAAATAAATTAGGTAAGCATTGATATAAATATTTTGAGGTCACTGGAGATTCTTTGATAAAGGAAAATTTGGTAACAAAGTTGGTCTAGATTAGAAGAGCCAACAGACTTTCTTATCCAATGAAGGCCTCAATCATATTCAACCTAATAAATATTTCACTGTAGTTTTAACTTTCTCCTTCTGTAGATATCAACAGAACACTATCTAAAACCCTTCAAAGATGAAAACTCTTCAGTTGTTGCATCCTTTGTGAATTAGTATTATTCTCATCTACAAATGAATATGCACTTTAAAAAATGTTTAGCTTAATTGAGATATAACTGACAAAATTGTAATATATTTAAAGTGTTCACTGCAGTGATTTGATATACATATATACTGTAAAAGGATTCCTGCCATTTAGTTAACACACCTCTCACCTCACATATCACCTACCTACCTACCTACTTACCTACCTACCTACCTATCGATCATCTTTTTTGTTATTTGTGAGGACACTGAAGTTCTACTCTCTTAGTAAGTTTCCATTAAATGATACACTGTTATAAACTGTATTCACCACGTTTTACATGAGATGCTTAAATCTTATTCATTTTATAGCTGCAAGTTTGCATCCTTTTACCAAACTCTTCATATTTACCCCACCCAATAGGCCTGGCAACTACTTTTCTACTCTCTGTTTCTGTGAGTTTGGCTTATTTCACTTAGCATAATGCTATTAAGGGTCATTTATGGTGTTGCAAATGGCAGGATTTCCTTCTTTGTCGTGGCTGGATAACATTCCATTGTATGTACATATATGACATCTTTTTTAAAATTCATTTATCTCTTGGTTGATACAGGTTCATTCCATATCTTGGTCATTACAAATAATTCGGCAATAAACATGGGTGTGCAGATATCCCTTCAAGATTCTGTTTTCATTTTTTTTGGATATACACTCAGAAGTGAGATGTTGGATCATATGATAGTTGCATTTTTAATTTTTTGAAGAACCTACATGCTATTTTCTATAGTGGCTGCATGAATTTACATTTTCAGTAACGGTGCACAACGGTTCCCAGTTCTCTATATTCTCACCAACACTTATTGCTTGTTTTTTTTTTGATGACAAACAACAACAGCCATTCTAACAGGCATGAGGTAATGTATCATTGTGGTTTTGATTTGTATTTCCTTGATAACTAGTGATTAGTGATGTTGAGTATCTTTTCATGTACATGTTGGTGATTTATATGTCTTCTGTAGAAAAATATTCAGTTCTTCTGCCCATTTGTAAATCAGACTGTTTTTTGCTATTGAGTTGTATAAGTTCTTTATATATTTTGGATATTAACCCCTTATCAGATATATGATTTGTAAATTTTTTTTCCATTCTAGAGGTTGCTTTTTCACTTTGTTGATGGTGTCCTTTGTTGTGCAGAAGTTTTTATTTTATTTTTTTAATTGAAGTATAGTCAGTTTACAACATTGTGTCAATTTCTGTTGTACAGCATGTTTCAGTCATATGTATACATACATATATTCGTTTTCATATTCTTGTTCATTATAGGTTATGGAGAAGCTTTAGGTTAATGCGGTCTCACTTGTTTATTTTTGCTTTTGTTGTCTTTGTTTTTGGTATCAAATCCAAAAAAACATTGTCAAGAAATTTACCCCATGTTTTCTTCTGGGATTTTTATGATTTCATGTCTTACATTCAAATCTTTAATCCATTTTAACTTAATTTTTATATATAGTATAAGATAGGGGGTCAGTTTCATTATTTTGCATGTGGCTGTCCAGTTTTCTCAACATCACTTATTGAAGAGACTATCTTTTCCCCATTGTATAGCCTTGGCTCCTTTGTCATACATCAATTGCCCACATATGTGTGGGTTTACTTCTGTGCACTCTATTTGTTCCATTGATCTACATGTCTGCGTTTAGGCCAATACTATGCTGTTTTGGTTACTAGAGCTTTGTAATATAGTTTGACATCAAGAAGTATGACGCCTCCAGCTTTGTTTTTCTTCTAACGGTTTCTTTGGCCATTTTGGGTCTTTCGTGTTTCCATGCAAATTTTAGGATTCTTTGTTTTATTTCTATGAAAAATGTCATTGGAATTTTGACAGGGATTGCATTAAAGCTATAGATTGCTTTGGGTTAGTATAGGCATTTTAATAATATTAATTCTTTCAATTTATAAGCATGGGATTCATTTTCAATTTTTTGTGTCTTTTCAGTTTCTTTCACCAATGTCTTTTCATTTTCAGAGTACAGATTTTTTACCCCTTTGGTTACATTTATCCCTAGATATTTAATTATTTTTGATGCAATTGTAAATGGGATTGTTTTCTTAAATTCTCTTTCTAATAGTTCATTGTCAGTGTATAGAAACACAACTGATTTTTGTATATTGACTTTGAATCCTGCAACTTTACTGAATTCATTTATTAGTTCTAACAGGTTTTTTGTTTTTGTTTTTGTTTTTTGTTTTTGGTGGACTTTAGGGTTTTCTATATCTAATATCACGTCATATGAAAACAGAGATAGTTTTACTTCTTCCTTTCCATTTTGGGTGCCTTTTATTTCTTTATCTTGCTAACAGCTGTAGCTAGGACTTAACAGTATCAAGTTGAATAGAATGGTGAGAGTGGGCATCCTGATCTTGTTTCCAGTCTTAGAGGAAAAGCTTTCAGCTTTTCACCTATAAGTATCCCATTAGTTGTGGGCTTGTCATATATGGTCTTTATGATGTTTAGATTTTCTATCTATTCATGATTCAGTTGTGGTAGGTTGGATGTTTCCAAGAATTTGTCTCTTTCTTCTGGGTAGTCTCTTATGATTCTTTGTATTTATGTAGTATCAGTTGTAATGTGTCCTCTTCCATTTCTAATTTTATTTTTCTGATTCCTCTTTTTTTTTCTTGGTCAGTCTAGCTAGACATGTTCACAAGCCCCTTCCAGGGAGACACTGGTATGCAGCAAGCCAGAGACAGAATGTGGAGTTGGCATTCTCAGCCAGCAGCTTTTAATATACACAAATTGGCCTCTTTCAGGAAAAGATTAGGGTTAGACGTCCTTTCTGCCCTCTCCTCTGTGCTGAGCCTTGGAGGGGTAGCCACAGCCAGTCCTTGAGAGCCAATGGTATAGTCTTGCAGGTTTTATGGACCTAAACAGCTTTCTGAGGTAGATGTTTTGGGTGCCCTCCCCTCAGGTGGATGTCTTAAAAGTTGGGGTGCTAGATGTGGGGTCCAAGCCTTTTGCTTTACAGGGAAAAGCTTGGAGTTTTGAGTTCCTTTCTGAATTTTGTTGTTGCACTAGGGGTGAGGTTTATGGTGAGAGTGTGTTTCAGTCTTTCCCACCTGTTTTGATGTGGGTATTTTGTCATTTGCCTGATGTTTAGTTGCTCAGCTAGTTTCTAAATTTCTTTCAGAGGGAATTATTCTGTGTATAGCTGTTGATTTGGTGTGTCTGTTGGAGGAAGTGAGTTCAGGAGCCTCCTATGTTACTATTGTGGACTAGAACTCAACATGCACTTTTTGGGGGGTGGAAAAAGGGACCAGAATGTCCTAAGAGTCTCCTACTTGTGATTTTATGGTAAGTGCTAGAGTCAGAGAAACAAGAGGCAAAGCTACAACCTGCAAGGTGTGTATTATTTAATATACACACAGTCTAGTTGTTGGAATGAATAGTTAATAGCACAAATACCATATAACTGAACGCTAGATGTGGCGCATAGCGCTCAGTGCTGGGGAAGGTCAAAGGAGAATGAAATCGCACTAAAGGAAAACTTTGGAGATCAAATAATTAAATTGAATTTTGGAAGACTGACAAAATTTATCAAGACACAGGGAAGAAAGGGCAATATGACATAAAATAATGAAGCCTTATTAGTGACTTGGAAGGAAATCTTCATTTTCTATTTTTCACCATGGAGTAGACTCTTTCAAAGAATATTCACTACCAGTATAACCCTGTGAAAAAAGGAGGGTGCTATACTAAGGCTATGGACTATTCATTAAAATCTCTATGTATGTATGGATTGATGGGTGGTGTTTACTGCTAAATGTTTTCTGAAAGTTTCCTGACTGAAGAGCTCTCAAATCAATAGGATACATTTTGATTATTAATCACTGTTTCCAGAACAACATTATAATGAATGCTTTCATTGTGCTTTATTTAAGCATAACTACTGATTTGATTGCCCCCATTTATGCATTAGTAATTTTTGTAAGTTTAAAATGTTAATTTCTTAAGTGTTATATTTTTTTCAAGGTTAAATTTGGAGTGTCATTGTATAAATAGGCAGCCCTGGAATTATCACAAATGAGAAAGAAATTGGCTAAATATCTTTATCTTCAGTGCCACAGTGGTATATGTGTACTTAAAGCAATTTTCTCATTAAACAGAAACTATCAGAATAGCAAAAATCCTGCCAATACCAGCAGAAAATATCAGTTTGGAATGCAACCTTTCCTTTCATTTTTTGCTAAAGCTTCATAGCTTTTTCTTTTTTTAAATGTGCTAATTTTACATGTTTTAAAAGTGGTTAAGGGTATTATCTCCAGAGTTTATTTTGTTTCACAACATAGGAAGTCCTCCTCAGTTTCCTCATCTGTAAAATGGAGATAATAAAAGAACCAAACTTTTAAGTTTTTGTGGCAATTAAAGGAGTTGAAATATGTAATGTATTTGGAAATATCTAAAGTTTTTAAAGGATTACAAATATATAAAGTATTATAGAGTGCCAGTTTGTAACAGGCGTAACTTTACAAGCATTTGCTACTTTTTGTTGTTGTTTCTATTATTTTTAAGCCATAATTTAAAGAAACCAAATTCCTTACACTTGCAAAAACACTGTTTCATATATATATATTAATATATATATAATTATGATAGCAATTCAACAAAAGAATTAATGCAGGCAAGACAAACAAATTATCCAGTCAAGAAACCAGAGGAAAATCAATTTACTGACAGGAGACTGGTGAGCACTGGAATTATTAATAATTATTAATAATTACCTGTCATGTACTTTTATGATTTTACCAGGCTGCATCTTTTCCCCCCTATATACACATATTTTAAAGTATTTCTTGCTGTCATCCATACATCTCACACTGAGTCAGTATCAGATTTAGCTGGTGTCTCCTTTCAATTTTTCATCTGAACCTGCTGTGATCCTTTTTGTCTTCTTTCAACTTATCTGTCAGTCCAAGGTAAAGGCTTGTTCAACCTATTTAGAAAATCCATTATGCTACCATACATAATATATCAAGTTGAAATAACCCACTTAACGTCTCACAAAGAGTTTTGGAAGGGATATTATGAGAATTGAATTTTAGTCCTATCTCTGCCACTATTTATTTTTCAGATTCTAAATTAGTCATTTAAATTGCCCTCAAATTTTGTCTTCATATAATGAAGTGATAGACTACATGATTTCTGTGATTCTTTTCAGCTCTAAAATTTGGATTCTAAGTCTATAGAAAAAAAACGCATCTGAGAATTAAACGAGTCTCTTTAAATCCTTATTCAAAATCAAGAAGAATATATCTGGGGAACCATTTCTTGTTAGGTAGTTAGCCAGGATAACTTGGAAATTACTCAATTTCAAGATAAAACTACCTTTGCATTTAGAAGAAATGAACAACCTATCAACTGTCTAAACACGAATGTTTCACAAACTAGAGTAATATTAAACTCATAGGATATTAAATTAATGGATTAAATAATTAGAAAAAAACCCACTGGTCTTCATCAGTACTATTTAAATTTTTTCCTTGCTATTTATTGTGACCACATGAAAATAGCACTTTCTTCACTTTTTGCTGATTACATTTTCATCAATTTAATCAGATTTGATTCAATCTGAGTCATTTATAATTTTTACTTCATTCTTGATATTTCTGGATTGCTTACAGATTCTTGATGTGTTTTATTCAGATTACAATGAAGTATACATATATACAGGAGAGACCTAAATCAAAATTCTAGGTATAAAAACTACAGCAATTAAAAAAAAATAAACTACATGGGTTTAACAGAAATTTATATGTGGCAAAAGAAAAACATATTGAACTTAAAGACATAGCAATAGAAATTATTCAAAATGACACACAAACAGAAAAAAGAATCTGTTGACCTGAGCATTAAAGAGATCTGAGACAATTTTCAAGTGGTATATATTTGTACGCCCTAAAAGAAATGGAAGAGAAACAGAAAAATATTTAAAGAAATAATCTCCAATTTAAAAACAAAAATCTGACAGAAATTAAAAGGCCACAAATCCAAGATGCTTAATGTACCCCATATACAAGAATTTTGAAGAAAATGATACCAGTGTATATCATAATCAAATTATTCACCAAAAAAGAAAAAAGAGAGAGAAACTTAAAGGAACAACAAAAAAGACACATTATATAAAGAGGAGTAGAATTAAGGATTGTAGTAAACTTATTGTCAGAGATAGGGTGAGAAGACAATGGAGCAACATTTTTAAACCAGTAAAAGAAAAAAAAAAGTGTCATCTTAGAATTACATGCCTAGCAAAAAACTTCTCAAAATTGAAGGCAAAATAATGACTTTTCAGATACACAATCAAAAGAAAACAACAGGAGATGGAATACAATGCCAGATATTGTGAATGTTACCTTCTTAAGTGCTAGACATTAAAAAAAAATTCTTATAAATATTCTTGAGCTTTGTTCTGGGATGCAATTAAGTAACTTGGAAACAGCTTAATCCTTTTGGGTCTTGATTTCAATATTTGTCAATCTGAATCAGAAAAGCATTTAGTCTAGTTCTAATTATTTTCTACCACTGAATCAAGTCCTTCTAAATGCTTAATGCCTCATGAATTTTGAGACTGAGATTTTTGTCTCGCTGGTAGAAATAGGCATTATTCCTAGCTCTGTGTAAGTAAATGAGGACACTTCCCTCTACTCCTCTCAGATGAATTTTTCTCTATCCTCATATAGTTCTCTCATATGCGTGTTCTGATCTATACTCTGACAAAGGCTTACCCTATGCGAATTTCTGGAGTTCTTTGTATACCTATCTTCTCTCTAGAATTCTATTCTGTGAATTCCAGAAGCTTGATATCTGTAACCTGTTATTTCCATCTACCTTATAGAGTTCATCAAATTTCACCTGGGCTCTCCTTCCTTGAGCTGTGGCCTAGAAACTCTAAGGCAGTAAGCTGATGAAAATGTAGGGCTCACTTCATTTATCATCTCTCTGGGTTCACTGTACTTCACTGCCTGATTTCCAGTGTCTTGAGAACACTTGTGTCATATATTTTGTCTGACTTTTTGTTGTTGTTGCTGTTATTGTTTCAGGCAGGAGCATAAATTCAATCACTGTTCCTCTACCTTAGATGGAAAAAGAAGTCAAGTATCATTTTCAAAATGAGAAATATGCAAAGGTGCATAAAACATGGTACAGGAAAAGTAGTGTTTGAATGAACTGCTGACAGTAATGTTATTTATAATCATAGTCCACATTTTGGTCAAAATGTAGTCATTTTTTACTAGTTGATAGATCTTGTTTCCTGAAGTTTGAAATACAGCTATTTCAAACTTCAGTTCTTTTAGTTTGAAACAGAAGCATTCAAAGGAAAGAAAATAAGTTATTCTACTTGAAAAACAAGATTTGTATGTATGCACTTTAGCAAAAACCCAAATCAAATATAAAATTAAAAGTTAATAATTGAAAGTTGAAAATGCTCATCTTTGCTCCTTCATATTTCCTCATTTTATTTCATAGAAAATAAACTTTCCCCAAGGATGGTGCTCCTTTGGAAAATACCAAGTTATTTAAGGCATTTAGGTAAAATTATATTTTAACCACATGTAGAAAGACTCTATCAGTATAATAGTAGCTGAAATATAATATTATACTGATATAGTCCATCTAGCCTAAGCGAAAGGACGCTAACACTATTCCATACCCTGCACCATGTTTAAAAAGGAAAATTAGTAAATTCTAATTATAATTAAGAAATATTCGCAAACAGAAATGGTGGAATATGATACAAAATTTTCAAAGAAAGGCAAAAAATATTCAGCATGCCTATGAAATATTGTAAATGTTATATAGTACTGTGTATTAAGATCATAAATTTCTTTATTTTATATAAAATTTATTCTCACTGATTTCTTTTAAAATGGGATATATACTGTGAGAATCACATATATAGTGAAAACTCTTCAAAGTTCAACCTTAAAGCTTGTTAAGCTCAATGAAATTATTTCAAATTTATGAACCCATGTCCAAGCTAATTATTAAAACTGATATAGATATGGAATTCGAAATATTTTATATTATAAGACACCTATCTACATTTTAAAAATTTAAAGACGACTTTGGTTATTTCTTCTCTGAATAAACACAAAGTGCACGGATCTCTATTATTCATCCCAGTCATTAGCTTTGGAAAAATCTCCTAACTTTGTATATTGCAGTCTCAATTGTTGAAATAATAATACAGTTTGGCCGGCTCACAATGTAGAATACTAACTAGTAATTGCTTTTAGACAAGCAAGAATGTAAATGAGCACCAGAATTACACTTCACTCTTCAAATTAATTTGGTGCTTATGTTAAGATATTAAATGTTACATTTTTTGCAGCAAATATTTGCATATTCTTCAGATTCTTACCATCTACCAGGCATTGTGTTCTGCACAGTGGGTACACCAGGGGAAAAGGTAGGAAAAGATCCCTGTACTCATGGAATTTACACTTTGTTGGAGAAGATAGCCCATTAATATGATCAGCATTGTTATAAGTCCTATGAAAGAAATAAAAAGATGATGTGATAACAACTCTGGTGGGAAGCTACTTTAGATAAGGTGGTCAGAAAACAGATCCTTTAAAAGGGGATATTTAATCCAAGACCTGAAGGGCTATGGAGTCAGTCATGGGACTAATCAAAGAATAAGCATTCCAGGCAAATGGGAAAGCAAATAAAAATTCCTAAGATGTCACAGAATTGAGATGTTCTAGGAATACAAAAACAGCTAATACTGTTGAAGCATGATGAGCTGAAAGAGGTAGCTTGACTGGAGATAAAGATGCCATATCACAGATGCTCATGTGTGCCATTTTGAGGAGTTTGGTTTTATAATAAGTGTAATATGTTGTAAGCAGAGAGTGACAGAAAAAAAACTCGTATCTCAAGATACTTATTCCATTTATCAACCAACAAGTTTAATAATACATTTCTTACGAAAGTCAAAAATACCCACAAAGGACTTCATTTTTACCTTTTAAATATGTTTGGATTATGGTTCAAAAGGAAGCTCTGAACTCTAAAACACTTGAACAATGACTATGCAAATAGAATTAACAAAGCAGCTGTTAAGATGCAGCCAACACTCGGTAACACTATCATTTCAAGTCTAATCTGCCAAATGAATATTTATAGATAAGTGGGCTCCTTTGGAAAGTTGTTCAGTTCAACACATTTTTGAATACATGGTATTGTGCCCTGTTTTCTGAGGGACAATAAAGTAAGTGTGGCATAGTTCTCATTTTAAAGGAATTTGGAGTCCACTGTGAAGAAACAAGCTATGAGACTTGATAATACTGAACCTGAAAGTCTAAAGACATTTTCTTTTCTCTTTTTCAAGTTCTATCTCTGGCACTATTTCATTATAGGATCTGGATCAGGGTACAAGATTCGTCCTTAAGCAAATATTTCAGAATAAGCTTCTTTACCAAATGTTAATTTTAAAGTAAACAGAGGATAAGAGATCCTCTCATGATTCAGAGGTCAATATTGGGATTCTGGTTTCAGCTTAAGTGCTTCAGGTAGATTCTTCTCACAGACTTTTTTTTTGTTGTAATTATTTTCTCCTAAATGAAAATCTTCTGCTGAACTACCTGAGAAAAATCTCCTCTAACAGCTACATGATATGTGTTGTACCACCTCTCCCCTCCAATAAATAGATTGGAGTGATAAAACACATGCAAATTATTTCTTATGGCATTACAATTTATAGTTTGGTGTCAAGTGAATTGAAATAATTTTGCAAAGTCAAAGGTATACTAAATTTACTACATTAAATGAAAATGTATGCTTCAGAGAATACAGACAATTATTTAAATACTAATGCGATTTATTTAAGCAACACACACACACACACAGATACATTAGTACACACATACAATTCTAAGTTCACTAATCCAGCTAGTATAGCCATGCAAAGAAGAGGCACACGTCCAAAGGTAAAAAAGAAATAATCTAAAACAGAAATAAATTACTGTATTGCGGGGGAAGGGTAGGATTAGACTGCATGATTTATTTTTTTCTCTAAAAATCACATTAATGTTACAATGTTTTATAATAAAACAGGGAGCCCATATTAGGCAGTTACTTTTATTATGATATGATAGCTTACTTAGGATGTTTTTTGTCTACACTGAAACAAATTTATCTTAATGTACATATATTGCATAAATATTCTTAGAACAAAAATGTCCATTATTACAATTCAAATTTAAAATGGATTTTTTAAAAATTTCAAATTGTTCCCAGAAAATATCTTATTGGAAGGCAAATAAATTTCCAATGGCTGTATTTATAACAATATCCTATTTCTTTCTTTAAATGAAAAATCTGGCAAGTGGTTATAAAATGCAAATTTTAGGAATTGGTTCTATCATCTTAAAGTCAAGACACCAAATTTTAGGCACTAGGTAATCAGAGTAGTTATTTTGTTGAATCACAGTTTCAGTAAAATAAATTAGTAACATTCACATGTAGCACTCTCTTGCTTTAAAAAAATTACAACTGAATAGAATAGGAAAAAAAGTTCTATACTGTTCTTACATGCATTACATGTATCAATGCAGAAAACTAGAAGCTAATGTGTCTAATGGTACATAAATACACAATGAAGAATGCACACACACACACACACACACAAACACACTCTTCAGATTCTAGCTCTCTTTCCTCATAGTATTCATTAAGCCATAATTTCCCCACTGCTTACATTCAGAATAAATACAAATGTCACTATGCCACTCACTCATTTTCAGTTACATTAGATCTTCTTTCTGGCCTCAGGAAGGTAAAACATTAAGTCTTGGAATGATATGATTATTCCTACAGCATTTTCCACAAGGAATGCCCTTCCCCTTCTTTCCTTCTCTCTTCTCCTCCCAAAAACTCTATTCAAGTTTTTTTTTTTTTCCTTTGTAAAGCCTTCTTGAACATTATAGTAGACTCCGTTCTCTCTCTTGTTCTGATGCATGGCTTGAACCCAGAATATTTTCGCCTATCATCTATATTAAGCATCCACTACTGATGAACTATTAGTACTAAACTAGGGGAAACTAGGACAAATACAAAACAGTCCCTATACAACCAGGAGCTGCACAGTCAATTGAACAGCATGCCATTGGATGAAACTCCTGTTTTAGATTTAGTTAATGAGCATATTTGTATTCCCAGGGTCCCAGGGTCTAATGTACACACTGTGGATGCTTAATACACATATAGACGCAAGTTTTGTGGCGATTACAACCCAGCTTTAGGTCCCATCCCAGAGCCACCATTGAATGATTTTGGGAAAATATCTCTCTATATCTTACTTTTCCATTTTATAAATTATTGTCATGACATCTTCAAAAATTACCATGAGATATAAATGAAACAATAAATATAAAAAATTGTCAAGTAAAATACTAAATAAATTGGCAGGTTTTAAAAAATCATTTTTGATATTTTCCTTCTAATTATTGAATAACTAAATCCTATTTCTCCAAGAAGACAGAATGCAGAACCTGTGTCACATATTTTTTCTTGGTAATCATCACAGTGCTTTGAGCCATTTTAGTCACATAATCATTTGTCCAACAAGTATTGTTGAATCTAATGAGCTTTATCAAAATACACAAAGATAAATATTTCTCTCTGACTTCATTATCATTTGTAGAATCACTGACAATCAGACTCAGTAGGAAAGACCAAAACAATTTCAATTTTTCTTTTTTATGAGTTGTACACTATAAAAAATGACCAGAAAGAGTCAAGTGGCAGATGATTAGTTGGTCCCAAAATACATATTAATACCTTCATAATAATGATTACAGTTTAAACTAGGCACTCATCCCTGGTCTATGGCAGGCAAATCTGACACAGATACTGTGAAAACTCCAGAAATCTTTACATAAAGACCCATCAGCAGCCAATGAAACAATTATGAAACCTCTTTGGCTTTTGGTTTGTTCTAATATTCTGTAGACGGTCTGTAAGAAAAACTGTGTCATATGATTATTTCCCCATGTAGGAGAAAGATATGATAAATTATCATTTACTATAACCCAGATTACAAATACATTCTTATCCATTATTTGCTTAATAGAAACTCAACTAAAATCAGTTAGAGCTAATTTGCATTCTGTGGAAAGGAGAGGAAATCAATCTGAGTCTTCTGTTGACTGCTCCAAATGATTAAATAGGTGTTCTCCAAAAATAAAGTCTGCTGGCAACTGACCAGGGACTGTAAACACTTCCATGCAAATCATTTAATTTCCTTAAGTCACATTCATCTTATGGCACCATATTCTAGATTCAGCAGGGCTTAATGTGCGTTACAGGCAGAGCAAACAAAATAGCTATACTTCTGTTCTAATCTCGATTCATTTTCTATATCTTCCCTTTTCATTCCTGTTAATTATCAAGGCACTCAGAGTCAAATCTTAAACATATTTCATGATGTGCTTGAGAGTTTGGTCAAGTGTATGTCTTATTCATTCGTTTATTTTCCAAATATTTGCCACGTCCTTAATATGTTCCAAGCATTATGTTAGATACTAATGATACAGCCCTGGACAAGATGGACTGAGTCTTAACACCCATGGAACTTACATTCTAAACAAAGAGAAAGTAAACATGCAAATAAAAGACAATACGATTCTAGACAATGACAATGGTAGGGAAAAAGCAGAATGGTGGGTTAGTCAGTGGTTGGTTGTGAGTTACTGTTTTAGTTGGTATGATCAGGAATGACCTCTCTGATGGGGTGACATTAAAAGGAGAATACAAGTGAGGAGAAGAAGCTATAAAAATCCCTTAGAACTTTCACAAATCTAACTCAAAAAGGACTGTAGACCTAAATATAAAATTAAAAAAGTGTAAGACTTCTAGAATACAACACAGGGGAATATCTAGGTGACCGTGGGTTTGGTGGTGACTTTTTGATAGAACAGCAATAGTACTGCCCATGAAAGGAAGAAATTAATAGGCTGGGCTCCACTGAAATGAACAACTTCTGCTCTGTGAATGACATTTTAAGAGATTAAAAAGATAAGCCACAGACTTTGAGAGAAAATATTTGCAAAACATGTATCAGATAAAGGACTTGTATCCAAAATGTACAAAGAACTCCAAAAACTCAACAGTAAGAACACGAAGAACCTAATTTTAAAATGGTCAAAAGATGTGCACAGACACACCACTAAAGAATTTATACAGCTGGCAAATAAGTATATGAAAAGATGCTCGACACCATATATCATCAGGGAGTTGCAAACTAAAACAACAATGAAATACTGTTACACACCTATTAGAATGGTTAAAATCGCTAACACTGACAATAGCTAATGCTGATGATGATGTGGAGCAACAGAAACTCTCACTTATTGCTGGTGGGAATGCAAAATGGCATGGGCACTTCAGAAGATATTTTGGCAGGTTCTTATAAAATTAAACTTACTATATTATCCAGCAATTGTAATTGTACTCTTGGGAGTTGAAAACTTAACATCTACACAAAACCCTGCACATAGATTTTTACGAAGCTTTATTCACAATTGCCAAAACAAGAAGCAACCAAGATATCCTTCAGTAGGTAAAACTGTGGTACATCTAGATAATGAAATGTTATTCAGAAATAAAAAAAATAATAAACTAGCTAGCAATGAAAAGATATGGAGGAACCTTAAACACATATTACTAAGGGAAAGAAACTAGTATGCAAAGCTCACATACTGTTTGACTCCAACTATACGACACTCTAGAAAAGTCAAAATTATGGAGAGTAAAAAGATCAGTGGTTGTCAAGGGTTTGGGAAGAGGGAGGGAGGGATAAATTTTAGAGGAATAAAACTATTCTGTATGATGCTGTAGCAATAGAAAAGCAAAGCATAGAACACAAGTTGAACATGTGCATAAGATAGAGTGCAAACTATGGACTTTATTTAATGATATTGTATCAATATCTGTTTATTAATTGTAACAAATGTACGACACTATTGCAGGATGTTAATAATAGGAAAACCTGTGTAAGGGAGTGTGGAAGTGTGAGGGACTAGTGGAAAGAGAGAATATATGTACTGTCTGTACTCTGCTCATTTTTAAAATAAATCTGTTAAAACTGTTCTAAAAATAAAGTCCATTAATTAAAATGAAAAGTCGTTAGAAGATTCATGGGCAAGGGCAGGGAATCTTAAGCAGAAAGATTAGCAAACATAGCAGAAATACACTTGGCATGTGCAAACTACTATAGCTGGAATGCAGAGGAGAGAGGAGTGGATGGAGATGAGGTCCATGAGGACAATGCTGTCACAGAAGTTCTCAGAGGCTGCAGAAATGTTTTTCATTCATTTGAGATGCAATGGGAAAAATTCTGGAGTTTTAAATGGAATGATCTCATTTTCCCAGAATCCATTTGGCTATTAGGAGGAGCACAGATTTCAGGGGTATGGCTGAGGGTACAGTCAGGCAGAGGTTTCAATCAGATAACACAACTAGAAGGTGGTTTCCATAGTCCATAGAGTCATGCACATTTCTGTAGTTTAAATTTTTTTGCAACTCAGTTTCTTGTTTCTAATTCGGATAGAGGCCACTTTGTGCTTAATTTTTAAGTATAGACTCAATAATGTTGATAAATTCTTAATAGATCTGGTTCTATAATTATACAAAGGATGTTAATGAACTAAATAGTCCCTAAAAGCTTGCAAGTAGAAATCAAATATATTACATTACAATTCATTATAAAATGACCAGTTTTCGAAGATGTAGGAACAAATGTCCATGTTATTGTTCTCTGTTTTAACTGAGCACTGCTTATTTTCACATGCTTTTCTATTTGCATTATAGAAATTAAAATTATTTGGAGAGATAATCCTGAGGGAATTTAACTCAAAATTCCCAAATTAACTCTTCCAGGCAAGTGCTGAAGAGTTGTCCACCTGCTGATGTTAACCCTGAGAGAACCTGCATTACCCTTGGTTTGTAGTCGTGCCCCTGTAATGCATCTCTGATCTGTTTCATAGCTGCTGAGGATTCAACACCTGAGATCTTGAAATATAACAGCCAAGATTATTTTGCAATGTGATGCAAGAAGAAAATTGCCACTTTGATATGATACAGTGTGAAACTTTTGGTTAATTTAATAAGGCTCCTTCAAAATTTCATCATCCTAAGAAAAATTTTAATGACCAGTTTGTATACAGCATAGCGGCCATAACAATTTTATTTCAGTCTATAGTGGGTGCTGTTTCTTGGCCACTGAAACAGGAACATCATATTATGGTAATAAAAAAAAAAGACTAATACTATTTTTCAAAGTACTTGAAAATTCTCAAAAAAATTAACAAGTTGAAATCAGTTATGTTATAAAAGCAATTCAAGATACTTTCCAAATATGGCCATTTTTAAACATAAAAAAATCATTCACGAAATTAATCCCAAAAGTTTTGATATAACATCCCCATCCCTAAAATCCCCTTTTTGCTTCCTGGCACATTATATTTTCTCATGGTAAGGACTGTATGTAGAAGTCTTTCTTGTATAAAATACATAGGATACTGGAATAAATAAAGGCAAAATTTAAAAACAGAAAGTAGTTGGAAATAAGGAAAATTACAGAAGACTAGCAATAATTTCATCAGGTTATCTAATGAATATTATATGTGTAATCTAATTAGATATCTAATGCATGTGTCTAGTATTTAGACATTAACATGTGTCTACGAAAGAGTAAAAGAAAACCATTTGAAAGTTTTCCTTTATTTGTGATGAAAACAAAACAATCTCCTACTTACAGAGATGCCTGTCTCATAATTCTGCATTATGTCTTGGATTAGATAGATGGTCTTTGTTGCCAACATTGTTTGGTTGATATTTGCATCAAAACTGCATAGATATCTCTCATGAAATAAGTTATTTGGCATAACTTTGATAAATAAGGTAACTAAAACATAATCTATTAAACTCTTGATTGTAATTATATATACATGTATCTATATATTTATACTATGATTTTTATTTTCAAGTTCTTAGGAAAAAGAAAAAATGGTATTTAGTGAACACCTGGATGAAAAATTAGTTCTTTAAAAAGTATTGATTTTTACTTTTATTTGACTTGCAAAAATGATAAATATATAAGTGCCAAACATGGTAAGATAGTATTTCCAAAATATTAACTACCTCCCCACTTCCAATTCCTATTCCCCTTACAGTATTACTCCCTTCAAAATAGGTGTTGATTCTCCCATTAGTCCAAGGACTAAGTAATTTTCTCTCTCCTTTGCTACCTATAAGGCTCAGAGAATATGGAAATAACCTCTGGGAAAAGAACTAGGAAGATGCTGCATGACTAAAATTAACTTCCTCACCTGGTGGCAAAGGCTTATAATGGAAACTAAACCTATTTTAGAAAAATTTTAAAAATTAACCTTCCTCCATCACTGAGGTAATGGGCTGAGATTTTATCTGCTTCTTGTATAAAAGATCACACTGCCCAATAATCAGAACAAAATCCTTATCATAAGTACTTATTCGTTTATTTTATTTAGTTACTAAATTACAACAGAGTAGTTTAATCCTCTGCTAAATAAATTTGTTTTATTCCTTTGTGTTAAAGCATTAAAAATTATATAATCTTGGTAAATTCTTTAACAAAGATATCTGAAATTTATCTTACTATCCCTGAACTTTCATAATAGAAAGGTTTGGTCAAAACGAACTGCTCCAGACATACTCTCTAGCTCTCTATGTAGATAATTTATCTGGGCAATTGAGAAGTTCACTTAGAAAATAAATCCAAACATACATTCTGGGATTTCTGATTTGAGAGTTCTCCTATCAAAACAACAAATTTAGACAACACACAATTACTCAGAGTCACTGGAGAGTGAAACAAACAAACAGGCAGATATAGGGGAGTGACCACTGGGAAGAAAGACATGGCTCAGGGTATGTTAAGTATTTTTTGCCTTTAGCAAGAGGGAGGTTCTAGTCTGTAGTTTCATCAAAAAACACAAAGGACAGAATTTGGGTAAAATATATCTAATAAATTTGTGTGTGTGTGTGTGTGTGTGTGTGTGTGTGTGTGTGTGTGTGTGTGTAGCCATGAAAGAAGAGAGACAGAAAGTGGAAGACCCCACATATGTATACAAACTCCACTCAGATACCTAGTGACCCCTAAATCAAGCATGCAGGTGACAGACTCCAAGTAATTCAGCTATAGTTAAAACAACTGAACTGAGATTTGAACTGCTGGCCACTCTCCGGGAAGACAGATTTTGTAATTTGTTCATCCCATAAAATGCTTTTTAAACAAAAGCAATCAACACTCTTGAGAAAAAAAAAAACAAACAAACAAACCAACAAACCCAGAATTTAGAGTCTCTACAACCTATTATTAAGCAAATCCAAGATACAAACCAAAATAACTCAACATACAGAGAAAAAGAAACATGTCACCCATTGGAGAAAGCAAACATCAACAAACTGCAACCCAAATAAGATCTGGATATTGAAATTGGGAAAGGAGTTTAAAACAGCGGGCACATACATAAAGGAAAATAATACTCACGTAGAATAAAAAATGTAAATCTCAGAAGAGAATTAGAAACTATTTAAAATGACCAGATGGAAATTGTACAATGGAAAAATATAGTATCTGAAATGCAAAATTTACTAGATACAATTAATAGAATGGAGATGACTGAAGTAAGAGGAGACTGAGGAAAGGAAGATGATGTGGAAGGTAGACCAATATAAATGATCCAATTTGAAGGAAAAAGAACTAAAATGACTGGAAAATAATAAACAGTGTCTCAGGGACCCGTGGTACATCATTAAAAGATTGAAAATATGCCAACAAATTCTACCACACAGATAAAACAGGCGAATTCCTTTAAAAAAATAAACTTACAAAAATTGAGACAAAATGGATCATAAAATCTTAGTAGTTCTACATATATTATATACATACTATTATCAAAGTTTCCCACAAGGAAAATTATAGGCCCATATGGTTTCAGTAGTGAATTCTATCAAACATTTAAGGAAGAAATAGCATCAATCCTACAAAACTCTCTTATCAAATAGAGAAAGAGAGAACACTCCTTAGCTGGTTTTATGAAAGCAACATAATATAATACAGAATTTAAAGCATAAAACTATAGATTAACGTCCCTCACATCCTTTGGAAATGTTTTTAAAGTGATCCTGCAATATATAAAATCACAATGCAACACGATCATGTTTTTTTTGTTGTTGTTTTGTCTTTCACAAATTCAGAATTGATTTAACATTTAAAAATCCAAACATTATCATTCAACATATTAAGAAACTAAGTTAGAAAAATCATATGATCATTTCAACAGATATAGGAAAGCATTTGATAAATTTCAATACCTATTCATTATATAAACTAGAGCATCTATTAAAATCTGTAATTAACACCATATTTCATGGTGAAATATTGAATATTCTAACCTAATAATTGGAACAAAGAAATTCACATCATTCCTAGTTAACATTTTACTGTAAGTCTTGCCGAGTCCAATAAAGGAAATTCTATTTGCAGATGCCATGATTGTCTATATAGAAGAGCCTAAGAATTCTACAGAATCACAATTACAACTAAAAAGTGAAATTACTAATGTCATAGGATATGAGCTACATGTACAAAAAATTAATTGCATTTTTCTATACTAGCAGCAAAGTTAGAAAATAAAATTAAGAAAAAATTCTATTTATAAAAGTATGAAAGTATATTGTATACTTAAGACTGCGTCTAAAACATTAAGTATTGGACTGCTACACTGAAAACCACAAAATTACTGAGAGAAATTAAAGATCACATAAATTGTGAAATATATCATGTTTGGGGATTGCAAGATACAATATTGTTAGGATGTCAATTATCCCCAAATTAATATATAGATTCTATATAATAACAATTCTATAGATTTTATATAATAACAATCAGTTACCTCAATCTTTTTTGACAAGATGGTTCTAAAATTTATGTGGAAATGTAAAGACACTGGAGTATTCAAAACAGTCTTGCAAATAAGAACAATTTGGAGCACTTTTACTACCTGACTGTAAGGCTCAATAATGCTAGATTAATGAACACACAGTGTAGTACTGACATGAGAACTGACAAATAGATCAATTTAACAAAATAGGGAGATAAGAAACAGACCCAGAGTTTTATAGATATTTCATTTTTGATAAAAGCGTCTAAGAAAACCAATGGGGAAAAGAAAGTTTCTTAACATATGGTACTGGAATAATTAGATAACAGATAGCAAAAAGAAAAATCACTCAACCAAATTCACATTATACTGAACAATTAATTTGAGATGAATTCTAGATTTACACCTTGTAACTATAAATTTTTTAGAAGAAAGCAAAAGGGAATACCTTTGCCAATTAGGAGCAAATGGAGGTTTTTAGGATAGGTGATAGAAAGTACTATCCATAAAAGAAAGGCAATGATAATTTAGACTTCAACAAAAGCAAAATTTCAGCTCATCAAAATATATTGTTAAGAAAATAAATGAACAAACCGAAAGCTGGAAGAAAACATTTCCAAAGCAAGTATCTGGGAAAGGACTGATATCCAGGATATATAATGGAATTCTATAGTTCAGCAACAAAAAGACAAGCAACACAATAAAAAATGGGCAAAATATTTGAACAGTACTTCACCAAAGAAGATATACAAATACCAATAAGAGCATGAAAAGACGCTCAACATCATTAGACTTCAGGGGAATGCAAACTAAAACTTTTAGATACTCATATGCATCCTCCAGAACTGCCAAATTTAAAAAGATTCACAACACCAAACGACGGTGAGGGTGCAGAGTAGCTGGACTTAGACGTGTCACTGATGGAAAAGTAGAATTATACCCTCACTATGAGAACACTTTAGATTTTTTTAAACCTACGTCAGCTCTATAATTTAGCTAATCCACTTCTCAGTACTTAAGCATGAGATATGAAAACACATCCCCAAGAGACCAGGTACAAGAATGCTCATAGCAGCTTTATTAACAATAGCCAAAAACTAAAAACAGTCCATGTCCATCAATAGGGTAATTGATAAATAAAATGATATATTCATACCACAGATCCCTATTCAGAAATAAAGAAGAATGAATGACTGATACACACAACAGCACAGATGATATCCATAAACACTATGCAGCGTGAAGGAAACCTTACATGAAAGATTCCATTTATTTGCAGTTCTATAAACAGTGAAAAACTAATCTGTGGCTGAAGAATACTCAGGCAGTGGTTGCTCCTGAGGGATGTAGGTGGAGATTGAGTGGGAAGGGGCACGAGAGAACAACTGCCTGGGATAATAACATTCTATATCCGATAGAGGTTTGCGTTGCATTGCTGTATGCATATATGGGAAGCCAGGAAATGGGACATTTAAGATTTGTACAAAATAAATGCTGAATTCTAGTTAAAAAATATGTATATATATATTGAAGTATCTGAAGTAAACTGTAATATCTGTAACTTAATTTTAAATGAATCAAAAAATAAGGATAGGGAGGATACATAGACGGATAAATGAAATACAGTAACATGTTAATTGCAAAATGAAAGTTGTGGATATATGGGTGTTCAGGGTTGAAATCGTTAAGCATTTCTTTATGTTAGTAAAACACGGGGGCTACAGTGACAGGCATTCTGACTGATTCCTTTGCCACTGGCGAGAGAATAAGAGAATATTCCCAAGTCACAAAATGTGTTCACTACTGGAAAAGAGCTAGTTCTATTTCCAAAAGAAGGAAGTGGGTGTGCAGGAGAGACAAAGATTCCACGCAGTCACTGCTCATGTTGATAATGACTCACTGATGATTTATTTCACACTAGTAACCTTGACATAATAACATAATATATCATGTTAAAGCAACAATGATAATAATCATTGGTAATGGAAGAATATGTTGGTTTATTACATGTATTAAAATGCATTTTCCTTCCATTTTATAAATGCAGAAAGTTAAGTGATTATTCCCCAGGCTAACAAGTGTCAAAACCTGCCCTGAACTCAAGTTTTTGACTGCAAATCCAGTGTTCGACTGCAAATCCAGTGTTCTTTGTGCCATCATCCCACACTGCATTTTAGAAACAGATGTCACCCCCCAAATTACAAAGAATTTAATTTTTTAATGACCTCGCCTATAAAATGGGAAATACATTCCTCTGAGAATATTTTTATGACCTGAACATAATAAAATTTTACCTACAAAGTAGAAATCTTTAAAAATCATCCATGTAAAAGAAAAATGATAATATTTAGAACACCAAATTAATTCATTTAAGATTATTGTTATTTGGATGTAATTCCTGAGAATTTAAAAGGAAACAATAAGTTAACTAAAGCCATTATGCTACTTTACCAGTGTTTTACTCTGAAAATTTTAGAAGGCAGAAATAAACATCTCTTTGGCTACTTAGGCCCTATTTTTTAGCAATCTGTGCTTTCAGGTATGAATAGTTTAACCTTGAACTGAAAAGCAGATTTGAACAGATACACTAGAATATATCTGAGGCAATGAATCAAAGCAAGCAAGAACATTATAGGAGTTTATTTGTTGGACACAGAGCAAGCCCATGGGATGACACTGTTCTTGAAATATATGAATGAGGAAACCACAAAATTCAGTAATGGGATCCTTAGCCATGACATATAAAATAAATTTGCTGATTAATAATTTTGCAAGTTAATATTTACATATGTATATTTCTGACAGAATGAAATATAATCACATGATGTTTATCGATAGTAATTAGTCATCATGGTTACTAAAGATTTTCAGAATAAGTTTATTTTTATAACATAGAAATACAGGTGAAAGTAAAGGAAGAACTCTAATTTTTTCTAGCCTTTGTTCTCTTTTGCTCATTATTATTTTTTTTAATTTTTGAAATGGACACATCCCTTTAGTTTCTCAGTGACTTTTTAAAATTTTTCTCTTTACACAGTAGTCCTCAATTTGCTCAGGCCCCAAAGTCTGAGATATTTAAGTATGCATGTGTGTGTGTGTGTGTGAGTATGTGTGTGTGTGTGTGTGTGTGTGTGTGTGTGTGTGTGTGTGTATCAAAACATACCCAAGTCCTGATTTTTGGGAAGTATTTATTCAAAATATCCTGCCTACACTGCAACTTATCATATAAATATGCATTTAAAACAAAACATGCTCTAGGTAAAGAATAAAGGAATATTTCAATATTTCTATTAAATTGTACTCAACTGATATGCTAAAATAATAATGCTCTATATATATACTGAGAAAATATTTTATTTTTTAATGGTAATGGTAGTTTGAAGCCAAACTTCTATCTTCTTAATGTTATATTAGCGTATTTTTCCAACCTAATAAACTGGGGCAAATCATCAAAATGATGAATCAAAATCTGGGAGAATCAGACTATTTAAGAAAAAACATGGCAAAAACTCTTTCGGTTTAAAGTCTGCTTATCTTTCTAAACTTTAATGTTTGGCCATTTATATATTTCTTTCCAAAGGAGCTTTATATCTTTATAATATTACAAACATAAATGGCATTGTTTTCTGATTTATGAAAGGTTAGTGAACTAATAACAATAAGGTAGCTTTTAACTTGTTTTCCTTTTACAGATATTAAAATGCTAAATTTATTCCAATGTGATTATGATTAGGAAACTGAGTAATTAACTAGAGAATCTGTTAAATCATTCATTTGACTGTTTTCTATTCTTAGAAAATATTTAACATAAATACATTAAAAATGGAATTTATATTTGTTTCAGTGCAAATAGAACTTGATCTCCATTTGTATTGGCCTTAGGCTTATAAGGTGGCATAGTCTGTACTTTCAGATTCCTAATTATCCACAATGTTCTCCCTCTGAATGGTTTCTACATTGTCAGTCTATGTTTCACTTTCTTTTACCTTTTTTTGAAATTCATTTGTCAAAAACATATTCAAATCTTTTATATAAAGTGACAGATAACTGTCAATAAATGTGGCAGAGATAACACTTATCAAATATCTATGTGAGCACCTATTTCTACAGGCTTCTGTGACTTGGTTGTGGACATGTGGATAATTCTTGTCAGTGAGTGTGATTCAAAGTATGGTTGCTGGTCTAAGGCTCTCAAGAGAGGATGTGAGTTTTCCTGACCTTGTAGCTGGAAGCAAATTTCAAGATGGTTGAACTGAGAAATAAATGTAGATTGAATTGGTGAATTATCACTGGAGGAAGGCTACCAAAAGAGTTACCTTATCATGATAAATTTTCATTGGTCTCAACTACTGAAATTAGGGTTTAGTTGTTACTGTAACTACATAGCTAATCTTCTTCTTACTAATACAGTATCTAAAGCGACTTCTCTCAAAATAATACGGTGTACAGAAAGCCCTAAATCAACAATATGTATAATAATTTAGTCTTTTTATCAGACTTTTTAGTGCTACTACTACTAGGCGTTATTCATATACTTCATATGTATCGGTTTAAAATTATAATAAAAAATGTTTAAGTGCTTTTTTCATTGTTTTCATTTTCTGGCTAAATATAATGCAAATAATAATGTGATTAAACTTTCCATCATGTTACTGTCAATAGTTTCAGTCTTATTTTTTCATGTAAACTTTTTTTCAGTAGTTAATTGGATTTATTGACATGTTACCAATTTCTACATTCTCTGTTGTTTCTGATATAGCCTATTCTTTTTCTTCTTTCTTTTAGTGTATTATCTGTGGAGGGTAAACAGTTCTTTTATACTGAAGAAACATCTTTAATTTGTCCTTAGTATTAAATAAAAATGTATTTTTATTGTTATAAAAATCTAGTTTACAGGTTTTTCATTATCATTTTCAAAATAATTTTGTAGTGTTTTCCCCTGATAATTTTTCCCTGATAACCTTGAGGATTTTCCTTTTTATTGTTTAAACTTTTTTAATTTCACACAGTGTGTCCAGGAGTAAATTTCTACTTCTTTGCCTCCAAAGGGCACTATTGACCTGTGGTCTCATGGTTTTTTTTTCCCAAATTCTGGAAATTCTTACCTATCACTTCTTTAAATATTATTTCTCTGCCACACAGGACTTTTTATTGTTCTTCAAAACTTTTACCTTTGGAGATTCTCTGTTTTGGGAACAATCTTCTCCCAGATATTTGCAAGGTTTATATCATCATGTTGTTCCACTCCATAAATTTCACTGTATCAGAGTCCTTCCCTGATCATCTCATCTCAAATTTCACTCTCTTCTCTATCACTTTTTTTGCCCTGCTGTTTTCTTCATAGTATTAATTACTTCTACATCTTATATACTTATTTGCTCATTTATCATCGTATCCTTCTAAAATTTAAATCCAATTAAAAAATTTTTTGTCTGCTTTTTCATTGTTCAGTCAGGTCCTTACAACAGTGGCTGGTGCATAGTAGATACTCAATAAATATTTTCAGTCAGTGAAATATCCTTCAACTTCTTAGTTCCGGCACTACTGATGCACACTTTACTTCTCAGTGTTTTTACATCTCATTACCTTTTTGTTGTATTCTGGATAAATTCCTCAATACTATCTTATTTTTTTAAGTTTAATGACTATAAATATCATTTCTATGATTTATTATTGATCTTTTTAAAAAATATCAGCTGTTTTTGTTTCTTATCTGTATGTTTCTGCAGCCTGTCTTTCAGATTAATTTTTCCAAATATTAATGGAATTTTGTATTTTAGATTCATTTTTAATGTGATTCCCTCCCCTTTTATCTTTTTCTCATCTACTTATCTTTCCCATTCTAGTTGTTTTTCAGTTGCCTAGTCATTTGAGCCCTCTGTTCAAAACTAGGTCTTTAAATGTCATTTTATAAGTTTTGTCCTGAGATGACAGTACGTCTCTCACAGATGCTCTCTTATTCCAGTTCTGCTTGTTAAAATGAGTCTGTCTTCCCACTATCATAGTCCAGTGCTTGCTACAAGGCTATAGTTTCCGACAGTGGGCTGACATTAGTTGGAGGAGTAGTGTCTCAAACTATAAAATTAGTGTATCATCTTGACTGAAGTGTAATAACTATATATTGGCTGTGTGATTAATTTTTAAAGTTACACTGTATTAATCATTGTTTCTTATAGGCTTTTATTCAGTCAGCAAACAGTTACTGAGTATCTACTATCAGGAAAATACTTGGTAAGCATGAAAAATCCATTCATAAATACGAGTTATATCCTTCAGGACACAATATATGAGAGAGCCACATTAATGCAACATATGAAAACAGAAAATCAAACAAAAACTATCAGATCTTAGAGATTTCTAATTTTTCTTCTGTGATGGAATATATCATCTAAGTCATACTTAACAATGACTCTTCTGGGATACATGGTGAAATTAATTCTTAACAGAGATTTCACTGGTGACGGTTCAGGGAAGCCAGGTTTGAAAACAACAAAGGAGTAGGAAGCAGGCTATACACAACCAGTCTGTAGCCCTTGGAAATGACATTTTCAACTACAATTTACACGTGATTCTACTCCTGTGATGATGTGATGGGAATTGCACCTATTCAACTAAAAGACATATTCTATGGACTCTTAAAGAGCCCATGATCTAATAAGCAAGATTATTGTTATGTATGTTTTCCAGAAACAATTCAAGGCACTTAGCTAATATATCTGTGCCAAAAACATTTATGCAGTCAGTTAAAAAGTCAGGATTTTTCTTTTATCAAAGAATAAAGAAGCAGTTTATGCCATGAAATAGTTTTCTCAAACCTCATGAATGCCATTCTGTGCTGCATTACAAATCACTCTAAAATACAGCAGTTTAAAACAAAAATGATTCTATTATATGTGACTTTTTCTGTGGATCTGGAATTCAGGAAAGATTTGGCTGAACAGTTTTAGCTAGGGTCTCTCCTGTAGCTGCAGTCAGAGACTGATTAAAGCTGGAACAATGGGAGGCTGGAGCAGGTTGGAGTGGCTGGTTTTCTCTGTGTTACCTTCCTGTGTGAACTAGTTTAGGCTTCTTAAAAGCATGATGGACTCAGGGAAGGCAAAGGCTTTAAGAGAGCTCAAGACTCCAGCACAAGTGTTTCAGGAAGCCAGTTCTGCATTACATCACCTTTTCTGACCAAGCCTCAGAAGTCACCCAATGTCACTTTTGTCACATCTATTAGTAACAAGTGAGTCTCAAGACCACATAGATTCAAGGGGAGAGACTCTAGACCTCACTTCTTAAGAGTAAAGAGTAGGAGGGCTGTCAAGAATACAATATAGAAGAGCGATTGTATGGGAGATACTGTTGCAATCATTTAGGAAAAATACAGTCTCCCACAGCTGCTAAGGGCTAAACTGAATCCTGTCTTTTTTTTTTTTTTTTTAATTGAAATATAGTCAGTTACAATGTGTCAATTTCTGGTATACAGCCTAAAGTCCCAGTCATGCATATATACACATATATTTGTTTTTTTTTTATAGTCTCTTTCATTAAAGGTTATTACAAGATATTGAATACAGTTTCCTGTGCTATACATAAGAAATTTGTTTTTTATCTATTTTTATATATAGTGGTTAACCTTTGCAAATCTCAAACTCCCAAATTTATCCCTTCCCACCCCTCTTCTCCCCGGGTAACCATAAAATTGTTTAATCTGTGAGTCTGTTTCTGTTTTGTAGATGAGTTCATTAGTGTCCTCTTTCTTTTTTTTCTTTTGATTCCACATATGAGTGATATCATATGGCATTTTTCTTTCTGTTTCTGGCTGATTTCACTTAGAATGACAATCTCCAGTCCATCCATGTTGCTGCAAATGGCATTATTTTATTCTTTTTTATGGCTGAGTAGAATTCCATTGTATAAACATACCACAACTTCTTTATCCAGTCATCTGTCAATGAACATTTAGGTTGCTTCCATGTCTTGACTGTTGTAAATACTGCTTCTATGAACATTGGGGTACATTTCAAATTTGAGTTCCCTCCAGATATATGCCCAGGAGTGGGATTGCTGGATCATATGGTAAGTCTATTTTTAGTTTTTTGAGGAATCTCCATACTGTTTTCCATAATGGCTGTACCAAACTACATTCCCACCAGCAGTATAGGAGGGTTCCCTTTTCTCCACACCCTTCCAGCATTTATCGTTTGTAAACTTTTGAATTATGGCCATTCTGACTGGTGTGAGGTGATATCTCATTGTAGTCTGTCCTCTTAATTTATGAATTTGTAAACTATGGGGTCCAATAGCTTAGATTTGTCCAAAGTACCTCTGTTAGTGTCAGAGCTAGAAATAGAACATATATCTCCTGAACTCTACTCTCCCCTTTTTCCCTTTGCCAGCAGAGTCAGCTAAAAGGAAATTCAGGATCTAGGACCACATGGTTGATGTGAATTCCTTGGGAATTTCTAAGGCATACAAAATGATTACTGAGCATGGACAAACTAAATTACACATACAGTGGGGGCATATACTGGAAATCTGGGTGTACATAGACTGTCTTAACTGAACATATGATTTCTAAATTGCAAATTCATGCATTCAGTTATTTATTCATTCAAAATTTGTCTTAGGCCCTTTGATGTATGCTGGGGGATATTCGAATACATGTCAGGTAAATTCAAGAAACTTCCTCTATTTAGGGCTCTAATTCAATAAAAAAGTACAAATGTCAAATATAATATAATATTGACATGAATCCCTAGTTTAAAGAAAACTGTCTGCTTGAGAATTGTCTACTTGAGTTGACCTGAAATATCCTTAGATTTCATCAGTAGGTGGTCAGATGCTGCCTTAGGTACACACTAGAACTTGTGTTCAGTATAATCTAAAAAATAAAAGGACAGCCTCTCTATGTTTGGGGAACAGGTTCTTTTTAAATTCAAAATAGTATTTTTATGGACAAAAATGCTTCAGATTATAGCCCAGGTTTCTGTCTAAAGCTTTTAGTCAATATGTTATTAATTATTTTGTATGTATATAGAAAATATGCTCAATGACTTCTATTTTTAATTCCTCTTTTAAACATCTAATTTTTCAAAATATAAAAATGTACCATTAAGTTGGCAATTATGGACGAGGATACAGAAGTAGAAGTTTATACGTGGTGTTTGAGGAACATACACAGTTTATAGGTGGTGTTTGAGGAACATGCATAATTTATAGGTAGAATGCAGATTCAGACAATAGTAGTTCAAGGACATTGGAACACAAGGAAAGCACCAATAGTGCCAGGAAACTGAAAGATGTCTAGGCATAACTTAAGGTTTGAAGATAGTTAAGAAAGCTTAGAGCTAGAAAAAATATTTGGAATAAAAAGTTGTCTTTTAGAAGAGGTAGAGATAATAAGACTACAGAAATTTCTAAACTTAACTTCTTGTTTAGAGTACAAAATAAAAATATATGCTGAATATGAAAAATAATTAAAGTATAATAATAAAATCAGCTATATCAATCAGCAGGGAAGAGCATTATGATAAAAATAAAATGTCAATGTTATTTATTGAAAATCAAGAGAGCACTGACAGTCACAATAAACTTTTCAAAATAGCAATAGATTTTCATTTGGAAAGGTTTTCTAAAAATTAATTTTTAATTACATTCTGAAATGGTTTAGTAGTATGAGTTCACTTATAGCAATTGTTTATTGTACCAATATTTTAACCTACTATCATTTTTATCATATTACATCCTTACTTTGCTTCATATCAATCTCAGGTACTACGCTTAGTTTCTTAATTTCTTTGAAAACACAGAGTAATTTAAAAATTGTATGCATAGTCATTTTAAGTCTTTATTTTCAGAATGTCAGCTTATCGTGGAAGAAGTCACATGCTGAGTGAGCTGAAAATTCTATTAATTAGTTACACACTAGTAAATAAACTTTAAATCCCAATGCCAATTAAACCTGTTTATAATTGCATTGGGAGCTGCTTAGTAAAGGACATGTCTTCAATTTTCATATAGATTTTATCTGTGGTATTATATATAAAAAGTAATTATTTTAAGCATATTCAATTTAAATGTTTACTTTCAATATTTCAAAAAATAATCTGAAGGCTTTTCCTTATTTCTTACACATATATAACTGATTGAGTGGGTTTGCAAGAAAGCCAACACAGTAAGAGTTTGTGTGATACACAATACATTATGATTAAAATTATATTTATAAAATAATTTATAAATGGCTGCAAAAATTCTAAATTTCAACTTCAGCAACATTACTGATGATCACATTATAATTTCATGTCTTTCTGTTTGATAGCCT
Source organism: Camelus bactrianus (assembly GCF_048773025.1). Classification (NCBI taxonomy): domain Eukaryota; kingdom Metazoa; phylum Chordata; class Mammalia; order Artiodactyla; family Camelidae; genus Camelus; species Camelus bactrianus. The sequence continues at coordinate 68,536,206 of NC_133543.1, forward strand.
TAAGGTGACTGTGAACATTTGAGAATTTCTTCATTCCTATTCATAGGTTGCCTAGAGGCAGTCAACATGCTGGAACTCTAAACCAAGATCATGAATCTGATGAGAAAATCTGCAGAGAAGGACTATGGGAACAGGAAGACACTGTGTGTTACTGGTGCCAATCCAAACTCTACATTGTCTGATATTTATAAGACAATTTAAAATGTCTTTTTCATTCAAATTCTCAGAAAATTATTTGTGTATAAACATTGATTGTATATGACTAGCAAATTCTTGAAGGTAAATATTGACATTTAAATATAAACTCTTAAACAGGAAGTGATATATATGAATATTTATTCTTAAATTAGGCAACTGTGACACACAGACTGAAACCCATTGTTTACAACACATTATAGCCTGTTACATGATTATATGTATGTCAAGGATATTATAAAAAGATAATTTATTATACTCAATATATGAGACTAATTAATTAGTTAGTGATTCACAGTAACATAATTAACATACAGCTCCATAAAACATTACGCCAGGTTCTATAGATGAATTTTAGGAACTCTTACTCCAGGGAGAAAGTTTTATTCAAAAATAAACTATACTTTGAGACTATTTTGTAAATAAATACGGGCAAACTTGTATGTTATAATCAAGTTCTTTACATTTATACCTTGAGTTCATCTCAAGGGACTACTGAAATAGAGGGTGAGCACTTAACTCCAGGATTTTCTTCCTTGATTATTGATAATACTTAGAATAATGCTCCTTCTGGTTCTATTTCTACAGTCAAATTGATTAAAACTCATTTATCACTATTAAGAGACAAATATTTCAAGACATCGAAACAGGTTTTCAGGCTCTCTCCTGTCTCCTCAGTCTTTGAAAACTTAGTTACCACTTCTATAAATTTGGACAATGCCTCAGGATCTTAGAGAGGATTTTATTATACTTGCTTTTCATTATGACCCCAAACATTTATCTTTCCAATTATTGATTTCCCAGTCCCCAGCTTAGGAGAATTCAGTTTTTCTAACCAGCAAGTCATTCCTGAGGTAAATTTTTATTTCAAGAACAGGATGAAACAATTGGTGTAGGGCAACCTCTACTGAAATGATAGTTAATAGAGCACATCTAGCATCTGAGCAGAAGATGCCAAATAGATGCTGATGGAAGTTATCACATGTTTCATGAGTTTTTTTTTTAATATAAAAGATTTGTTATTTGAATTATGGTGACTTTGTGAAATATGAATTTTGCATTATTTTACACAGTGGGGACTTACTGTATTATTCAAAAATACAGAAAAAGTGTATTTTTTCTTGAGTTTTTTCCCAAAACAGAATATTTTGGTGAATTCAGTAAATACATTTGAGAGGTTTCTTACTCATTTGAAATGAAGAGATTGGAGAAGCAAAATTCAAAATCATTCAATGTATGTCTCTGAAGGAGAAAACAGAACAACCCTCTAAAGTGCCCTCCTTTTTCTTGATATTGGCGAATCAGAATTTGATGGGCTAATCTTAGCCTTTCTATGTTTTTGACAAGTAGAAATTATAATTATTCAACTCTGCTTTTGCATGTTATCTTCCTTTGGTGTAAGTCCAGCCTGCACTGAGAATCTTTTGGAGACTTGGGGTGATGGGGTGCCTGGCCACTCCAAATAGCTTGTCTTGTGAATGGAGGAAATCTACAAGATAATTTGCCAAAATTAGGAGAACAGTCTGTAACCTTGGAAAAAAGGGAAGCTAACTGGTGACCCTAAATTCATAAAGCCCTAATTTCCTACTGGACTGAGTAATTCAGTCTAGGAAATACAGGATCATAGCCACAGGGATTTGGACCAGCTTCCTAGTTTTGACTGATTTTTCTCCTTGCCTCTAGGTAAGAGAAGGTGAAGTTTTACCAGACAATTGATTATCTGCATATTTCTTTAAATTCTCTAGGATATGAAATGCTAGAAGTTTCAGCTAGGAATCTGTTTCAATACTACTAATGAACTCTAATTTCAGAATGTTTCTTTTATACAACTTACAACTCTCTTATGGCAGTTCCAGTCTGGTTTTTTTTTTTTTTGGTCTTAGACTTAGGAAAGATGAAAAGCAGTTAGCATTCCCTGTAAAATAATTAACTCCAAAATTATTAAAACCATTCTCCTTCCTCTTTACTTCCAGTTTAAGAGATACTTTTAAAAACCTTTCCTCCATCATTTTATTTTTTAATTAATTGATTTTATCCCTTAGAGGAGTTTAGATTCATAGAAAATTAAATAGAAAATACAGAGAGAGCCTATCATCAAGTTATTTTTATTTAACCAAATAGTAAAAATGCCACTTTTTGAAAATGTTGTCATAAAGAATTTAAGTCAAACAATGAAGCCACATGTACTGATACTGTGTGTAAATGTTACAAAAACATTTAATAAAAGATGCTAGAAAAATGGGATGGGCAGCTTTGAATAACAGCACATAACTAAGTCGTTCTAGTTGACAATATTTGAGTCTATGAGGTACATTAAGGTTAGAAGAGACCTAATGGCTTCACTAAGTTTTCAGAAAGGTGTAATTATCCATTTCTAGGTACAGCTGACAGAAAATAAATTATCTATACCTATTCCTACACATAGTTCACAGAGTTGAGACTGAAGATACAATCTCTAATCTACTGAATATTAAGACAGATAATGGAAGGAAAAGGGTTCCAAATAAAAGTAGTCCATCAGGATATGTATTTTTTATGACTATGAGCTTTTTCAGCATACATTTACATTTAATTATGTCTGTGCTATGGAATGTATTCCTTTTTCATATAAAATAAATGCTTAGTAGGATTTATATAAATTCTAGGTCTCTATTATACATTTTTGATGATGACTGATTTGAATTGTGATCTCAGATGATTTTATCTGGCACAACTAGCCAATTTCTAAATAGCTTCAAGAAGTCATTAACTGAGGTAGATTGTATAGGTAAATTTTATAAATCCTTAGGGAATTTCTGGAAGAAATAAAAAGGAAAACTTCATATTTCTTACTTTATTTTCATCTAGCTTGCTTTTCCATACTAAGACACCCTTCCTAAATACTGCTTTGGTGGTGGCATGGAGTAGACATAAAACTTGTCAGATAGTTGTTCAGATGTTCTCCCTGGAAGCCAATTATTCATTAATTTATCAAAATTTCTTATCACCATAAGGCAGATACTGAGAAAGCCTGAGGGATACAATGATGAACAGGACACAGATCTGCCCTCAAAGAGTGTACATTCTCTCCAGTGCACAACTTAGCATTTGAATTATTTGCCTTTGGAATTCTTTTACCATGGAATGAATATGAGGAAAATCAGAAACAGTAATTCAGTCTTCTGAGGGCAGTTTTGTGCTGCTTGAGACCCCCAGATTGGGGGTGATAAAGGAAAGCCTTTCCAACATGGGGAGATGGAAAGATGGAACGGGCACTGAGGGATGAGGGAAAGGACCTGACGTTAGTCCCAGTTGTGTGTCTCAGTGATCATGTGAGTTTGGGAAGACACTATTGGTGGCTCAGTTTCCTCATCTTTCTTTAATGCTCACTTCACGTAGCCACATAGTCCTGATCTGGGTTGGGTATTGGCTACACAGACTGGCTGATGGAGGGTATAACTATGGGTGACAGTTCTTACTATTTTTTTGTTTTTGCTTTCTCTCAATAAGAATTTTATGAATTTTAAACTATCTCAATAAAACAGAAGTGTGTCTCTGCCTCCTAGTTTATGTCGCCGATTTAAGGTATTTAATAATAATGAAACCAGCAGCAACAACTTTCCTGTTTCAGGGATACTGAGTGGGGATATGACAACCTGAATGTCCTCTACCCCTATATCCAGTGTGACTATAATACTGCTCCATCAATGTCAAAGGGACTATAGGAAAAAAGCAATGAAGTAATTGCAGTTTACAGGGGCCCTGTAAACTGAAAACAGCTAGATGAATTAAAGTTGGCTCTTATTATTAAAATAGCCTTAATACATGTCTATTAAAATGAATGTTTATGTATTTGTTTTCTCAAAGTCAATTTAAAGTCCATTTTCATTGAAGAAAAGGGAAATAATGAAGGAGAGCTTCTCCAAATCTAGAAAGGCAATCTAGTTTTAAAAAAGGGGTTCATTGTTCAGTGGGTATAGGCTTTTAATTTTGCAAGATGGAAAATTCTAGAGAGCTGCTGCATAACAATGTGAGTATAATAACACTAATCTGTACATTTAAAATAGCTAAGATGATAAATATTATGTATTTTTTCATCACAATTAAGATAAATAAATAAAAGGCAATTCAGTGGTTAACTACATCAGAGTTCTGACTCCAGTAGCTTCAAAGGCCTCAAATTAAATTTGTAAATTGAGTTTAATGGTGAACAGGCAGGCATGGCAATTAAATGCCAATTTTTAAATAACAAATATCATCTACTCCCAAGAAACGTTAGCTTCAGATATGTTCATTTTTAGGAACAAAGATACTTCTGTCAGGGACAGTAGTCATTTAAAATGCTTATTAGTCTTGTAGGTTAAGTTTTTGTAAGTCAAACACAAAAGATCATGAGTTCTGTGGGACAAGGAAACTAGATAGCACATGAAATTCTAAACTGAGTGCTCTAGTATTTAATTTCATTTGTGCAACATTCACTCAATAGTCCCTTGTTAATAACAAGCTATAATATTAATTTAATAAAATATCTTCAGCATATATTGAATTAATTATTCTAATTAAAATGCAATTACAGTTTTGCCATCTGAACTTGGCACCTGATGGAACGTTAACACTGGGAAATGTAATTCTTTCAACCACTGAAAAGGTAATAGCAGGATTGTTTGCAATGATACAAAATAGTTTGCAAAATGATCCTGGGCATAAAAATAATTCCTGAATAAGAGACAGCTTGATTTCAAAGGACTGACAAGATTAGAGGAGCACATTCCACGGAAACTGGACAGGATAAGATGAACGAGGGTGAAAGAGCAGTAATTCAAGAAGATGGAAAGTTACACATGAAGTATCTGACTGTCGTATCTATTCAGAATATACAATTCTGACATCGATGACTTCAAGTAATGTTTAAAAAGCTAGAAATAGTGTATTTAATAACCTATATGGAAATGTTGCATTTTCTGAAATAAAAACAGGTTGTATGATTAACTAAATTAAAGGATGTTAATGCAATGTTAATGCAATTAAGAAATCTCCGTGAAGTTAATGACAATCAAAATGACAATAGTTTCTGCAGCATGAGATCTTGTTTATAATTCAAATATTTGTTTTAGAATTAGATATAATGCTCTAACTTCTAAATCTATATTCTGGATATTTAGAATAATGATAGTATAGTTTCTAAATGTAAAAACAGCAATTAAAATTACTGAAGCTGTTAATTTTAGTCTTTATATACAAAACCTAAGTCATATTACATTTCTTCTAAATGTTCTTTCAAAAACATAGTTTTACACTATATGTTTTGATCCCAAATGACTTTTTATAAGGAAAAATTAGAAGTAAAGGATTACTTCCAGGAATGGATTTATAAAATCATAGAAATGAAATTACATGATGCAGACCATTACTTTAATTTAGTAAGCGACAGAAGTTGAATCAACAAAATATTGGTCCCTAGATTATTACTGCATTTTAAAATGGTGTAAATGCAATTTGCAGGTTATTTTTCCCGTTTTCTAGGAAAATTATAAGTCTTAAATATTTGAGTACATATATTATTGGTATTTTAAAGGAAATTCATAGTTTTCAGAAACCTAGTAATGGATAATTAATTCTGAAAACATCTCAGAAATACCATTCTCCATGAAAGCAGTTCATTAATGATCACATGATGCTATTTACTTATGAATAAAATACTAACATAAATTAATGAATTAAAATCTGTGTATGTTTGATAGCCAGCTCATTGAACACGATTAACTAAAAAAAAAATGTTCCAAGTCTCCTATGGACCATATCTCAGAATGCTCTTAAGAAGTTCCTTCTTTGTCTTTAGAAATATTACATCATATAGAAACAGACCATGGATGCAGAGCATAAAGAGTAACAATATGCGCCCAAGTGATAAAATTGTTCTTTCCTTATCGTTGACCACATATAATACTCTAATTTCTGATTTTTGTGAAAAAAAAAATCCTGGTTCTCAAAAGAAGTTTCCACCTGTCCTTTCATGATGAGGTCCAGGGATCAGAAGTACACATTATGGATATGGAAAAAGGGGTCACTCTGAGGAGAATAAGTTCCAGGAATAAAATGAGGGAAATGCCAGGTGGAAGATTCAAAATAGACATCACAAGGTTTTTCTAAGGAAGACGTCATAGGCTCTTTGTCACTCGCAGCTTAGCCATAAACCTTATGGTTGTTTCTCATCCTACAGTCATTTTCAGAATGCAGGATTTGTTCAGTGCACTCATTTGAATCAAGAGACTGCCTAAAGCTTCATGATCTAAAAATCTCTATGCATGATTGTCACCATATTTGGTGAGTTATGATGATTACTGCTGGGCAATCAAGATAAAGGAGGTAAATTCAAAAATGATAACTTTTTTTGTGATACTAAGTGAAGTAAGCCAGAAAGAGAAAGAAAATACTATATGATTTCACTTATATGTGGAATCTAAAAAAACGACACAAATGAACTTATTTACAAAACAGAAACAGACTCACAGACATAGAAAACAAATTTTTGGAGGGGAAAGGGTGTGGGAAGGGATAAGTTGGGATAAGTTCAAGATTTATAGATACTAACTACTGTATATAAAATAGATAAACAAGAAGATTCTACAAGAAGGTATAGCCCAGGGAATTATATGCAGTATCTTGTAATACCCTATAATGAAAAAGAATATGAAAAGGGATACATATATGTATAACTGAATCACTATGCTGTATGCCAGAAATTAACACAACATTGTGAACCGACTATACGTCAATAAAAATAATTATATCTTTGAAGACTATTCGCATCCAGTTTTCTATGATTGTTTATAATCTTCTGCACTCTTAATAAAATTTTTATTCTATTAAGCTTGAAGAGCTTAAACTGTATCTGCTTGGCACGTAGGAAATAAATGCTTAATAGATGTAGCTGTACTTGTTACTGAGCTTCAACTAGAAGTATTAATTGATCTGAGTTTGTTAGTTGGGCACCTGATGGGAATTATTTATGCAGTAGTACGGTCTGGCAGATGGTTAGGCTCTAGTTAGCAAAATCATAAATGAAATAAGTATATTTATACTTCTACCATATTCCTTTAATAGAATATGAATTTAATACACATGTTATTCTTCAGAATAGCAACTGCCACCCCACTTCACTCAACACATTGTACTTCTATGTCCTTAAAATTAGCTCAAAATTAAAAAGCTAAAAAATAGACAAAAATTCTAATTGCACTACTAGTTGTAGAACATAATGATAATTTGAGGATATATTGTTCAGCTGTGGTAGCTATAATACATAAAGAAAACAAATAAAAAATTTAATTGGATTGTTGGAAACAAATGTTACTGTTATGATCAGAAGAAAATGAAATGAAACCTAAATGGTCTAAAAGCTGCAAGTTGTGTTACTTGAAATGGCCATGAGGATAAAAGAAAAATTAATTCTTAGTAATTAGTAAAAACCTTGGTGATGACAACCACTCCTCTATCCCACTAGTGGTAAGATATTCAGTGGTGTAAAAGGGAGGTAGATACACCTTTTCAGTTCCATTCAACACATATTTATTGAATTCATTCTATTCAGGGGACAGGGAGGTATGTTTACAAATTTATGTATTTGGTATAAGACATCTCAGTGCTCAGGTATAGCTCAATAATTATTTGAAAACTGTAGGGTGTAATATCTGTTTGATGACTATTTGAGAATAGCTTCTTGCACTATTTGTTGGGGGAACTAATTTTAAAGCAGAGAAATATTATTTAGACTTTAATTCAATTTACATTTTATTTTAATTGTAGAAGTTTGCTTTTGTCAAATGTGCCATTAAACAGTTAGCTTGCTATCAGTTAAAACCATCTAAATCAGTATGATATAAACATTCACCTACAGCCTTTATATAAATATCACAAAATCTAGGTATACATTAATTTAGTAATCGATCAGTGACACTCAAATGCAAAATAAATTTATTTCCAACTTACTCAAAAGGATCATTATTTGAAAGAATTTTTCATAAGTTTCAGGAGTATCACCTAAATATTTCTGCAAACTGGTTCTGGGTCATCAGTTGGTTCTTTTCTTCCCGTGGCACGTTAAAGACAGCAACCAACAAAAAATAAATGAGTAAGTTTTAAAAATTGCCTCTGTAAGTGTATGTTTTGAGGGTGGGAGATGGGTGGGGGGCGGTACACCCTGCAGTATTAGAGTCAGGCAAATCTGAGGTGAAATCCTGATTCTGGCATTTGTCTTCCATGAGACCTGAGAACATCACTTGACCTCTTGGAGTCTTGATTTTTATCTGCAGTATTTCTGTGAGATTAAATGGAGTAGAAAGCGTCTAGTACAGTGCATGGAACAAAAGAGGAAGAGATGCTCAGTAAGCATCATTCCTTTTTCCTTATTCCTGTTGAGCATATTTTTCTGCCCAATTGATGCCTGTAATATGTTCCTTTGCTATGTCCCTACAAACAGGAATAACAGATGAATCCTGGCTAAGAACCACTTCGCCCTGTTTTTCCTTGAATTTTTTCCCAATGTGCTTTGCTCTGGCAAAGGGTAGACATGTGTGTGAGTGTGTATGTGAGTCTTTGTATGTGTGTCCAATAAAAAATAATAACATCCTCTTCTTTATTCATGACCACAATGTTTTGTTTACCGAGGGTTTGTTGAACAAAAAACTGAACGAACATGTGAACTATGTAAAAAGTACTTCATACTTTTTTTTGGCAATTATAGTTGACATTGTTTCCACATTTTCATGCATAAGAGTGATAATTTATGGTGAGAAGGATGGAGATAAGATAATTATCTAGAAATTTTTTATACTTTCACTAAAATTATTACCCACTTTTCTACAAATAATTATTACTCCCAGTTTGCAGATAAGAACTGAGGCTCAGAGAACTGAAGTGAATTTACATAATTCACACGAAGTGTTTAAGTGTGGATCTGGATTCTGAACCCAAATTTTTAGTTTTTTAATCTTTCAAAGTATCTCTTGTAAGGCTTTGTGATATGTTTACTATAGGAGTTCAACTGTACACCTTGGGTGAAATAAACAACATCAAATACCCTGGTTTCTTGATTTTAATTTTAATTCTTTCCCCTTTTTTACATTTATATATTATATCTATCATCTATCTTTTATTTTTTTTTTACTGAGAATTAGGGTGCACATACAGAAGACTACACAGATTAATGAATTACTGAAAGTCAAACACCTGTGTAACTGCCATCCATGTCAAGAAAGAAAGCATTGCCAGCCCCCAGAAGTGCTCCTATTTGTGCCACTTCCTGTTTCCAACCCTTGCTCTCCCTCCCGAAGGTAAACCTATGTTAACATTTATATTGATCCTCCCCTTGTCTTGCTGTGGGGTTCTGTACAGTACACATCCTTAAATAACACAGAATAGTTTTCTTTGATTTTGAACTTCTTATAAAAAGAATCAGATTATATATTCTTCTTGTTTGATTTCCTTCACTCAACACTATATTTTGCTGTGTGCTCATTCATTTTCATGACAGCATGTAAAACATTTCACAGATACATTTCACTTTATTTATCCATTCTACTATTGACTGATGTCTGGGATGTATTTTCACTTCTCATCTTAGCTAAAGCCTTAGCATTTTGTAATATCTATTCAATAAAGAAAAACATAACACTTCAGAATTTAGTGATGCCATTCCTATTTGAAGTGATCCTCTAAAATCACCAAAGAGGGAAAAGCAGGATAATCCTAAAAACAAGTGACTGAATGCACATTAAGTTTTGTTTGTTAATGTGTGTTTATATTTATGTAAATGACATGTGTCATATATATGACAATAGTGAAATTTGAAGGAGTTTAAGATGAATTATTGTTCAAATATGCATTTAGTACTTTTAGAATAGATGGAAAAAATGCAATATAATCAGAAACACCCCCTTCCCTCAATTCAGAGGTCACTGGTGATGTATTTAATATTTGAGTGCATCCCTCTAACTTACATTTCTCAATATAAAGACCTAAAATACTCTAAAAAATTCTTCCACAGTTGTTAATTCCATGACTAACTGGACTTTCCACAACCAATTCACCACTAACATTGAACAAGCAATAGAGAACATTAAACAGGGAAACAAAAATAATAAAGGTAAATGTAATTTCCATTTTGGATAAAATATTGAAATATTCCATCCAATTTAGAATATATATAAGGCAAAAAGATATTATACTCCAAGATAATTCTAATTTAAGATTCTAAATTTGACCTTTCTTATTTCTGGAAAGGAGAATAAATAGAATATACCATATTTTACTTTTTCCTATAACTACTTCCTTAGTTATGGTTACAAGAACAACAAAGTGTATTTAACAATTTGTGTAATGGAAAATAGTTGTTAGTGCAGGCTAGTATACTCCAAAATCAGCTTTTGTGATATTGAATGTTCCTTCTATTCATCTTAAAAGATATCAGTTTAATTTTCAAAGATATATCAAATACTAACGCATAAAAACAAATTATATGGTAAGTCTTGTTAGTTATATAATAAATAAATATTAAAAACCTCTTTGAATAAAGCTATATATGCTAACTTTTTTACAAAATAAACCATTTTAAATTTTACTCTCATTTACTGAAAAAATTAAAAAGCACATTGAATACTTAATTTTTAATTTAGCAATCAAAATACATAAGTATATTATCATACTCTGAAAAAAATAGATAATAGTTCCTGATAAAATCTATCAATGTGTTTAAGGAAAAGGTAATGTCTCTGAAAGTGCAAAAGTAGTTTACTTTGTTAAGGTTCCCTTTTTCTTCATTAAGTTTCTCACCCTTTTTTCAACCTCAATACCCCCCTTCTTCCTTTTAGGACTCAATATTTTATTAATACCTCCTGGCTACATGGGCCCCCCTAGCATAAATGATGGATTTTAAAAAATTTAGTAGAAGAAATTATAATTAAATAGGATCAATACATCTATTTAAATATGCATCTCAAAACTGTAAAAGGAAGAATACCATGACTTCTTATATTCACGAGTATTGTTATATAACACCTGTAAACTTAAAAACATGAATATCATTTATTTGACCACATCTTTTATAAATAGATATTTTTTGCCTTATTTTAAATCATGAGTTTCCTTAGTCTTTTCTGAAATGTCATAAATAATATAATTTTATATCTAAGATATTTAAGAAATCATATACAACACACTGTTGTATTTGAAACATCACTTGTAAAGCTAATTTTAATCATTTTAATCTCTTCTAGGTTGATTTGTCTCCTTTTTTTTATTACAGGCTGGATTATATTTGAAATATATTTATTGATAAATAACATAGACTATATCAAGCCCTGTCCTAATCCTGCACTCATTTCATTTGTTTCCACTGGGCATGGTTCTAGGACATGGTTGGCTGTTCCAACCCTTTCTAGCGCCAATGAGGTAGGAAATCAAGAATTATTACAGTCTCAATGAGAATTCTGAACTGGAGCTAGTCAATCAAAGAAGGCACTGAAACTCATTGGCTATGCTTCTAGTTAAGACTTCTTGGATGAATGGAGTTTTTCCATAACTTTCTCCCAATGGCATTGATACCCAAGATGGCAGAGAGATGGTTTGGGTCTGCTTAACCCATCCTGCTTTCAAAATATTCTTTGTAAAACTTGATCTACAACAAATCTGCTATTTCTGAAATTTCTGCTCTGTGCCTTCCCATTCAGCATCTCCACAACAGTGGCATTCCCCTTGGATATCAGATATTGAATTAAAATTGAGCTGCATCTTTCTGCCTCTTTTTGTATCTTGTCTCAGAATCTTGGTGTCCTCTGGGGACTCCCTGATCAACATTTCATGCCTATTGTACCAGCATGTACATAGAAGTATATTTTAATCCCTTGCTGGGAGCACCTACCAAATTTATAAATGCCAATTATTTATGAACTGATTTTTAAACTATTATAATATTTCTCCCTGAGATAGACTGTTGTTTTTAACATGTAAAAGTTTAATGTACAAAATATTTAATATCACTGACACATTTATCTCATCTTGTTGCAAAAAAAGAATTTGAAGCATAATCAGTCAGAATTGCACCTAACCTTGACATTACTTTACTAATAATAAAATTAATTTGTCCTTATACATTCTACAACTTAGTGTTTCTGTGGGCTAACGAAGGGTTAGAAACATCTCTTTTCTCTTGTCATGTTTGTCGGTCTATTAGGTACTCATTTTGGTTAATGTAGAAATTAGTTAGCTGATCCAAATATTATCCAAATCAGGAGGCACTAATGCAAAACAACATAATTTAATACACAAAATACTCTAATCACCCTGAGTTTACTGTTGTAGAATAATTATAAAGGAAAGGCTGCTGTGTATTAAATGTTCATTTTTATTGTCTCATATACTGAAAATTTAGGGATTTTTTATTTTTTACTCCAACTGCTCCAGTATATTTGGTATTTCTTGTTTTTCTACATTCAAATATAATGTTGGGAGGTAAGAGAAAACTCCATGAGGTTTAATCAGCAAAAATGGAATAGTGCAGCATTACCGTGCTGAACTTGGTGGATACTGCTATGAAAAGGAACTATATTAACATCATAAGAACTCTCACAGCAGACCCTAAAGCTATATAGAGATTACAGATCTTTCATTAGAATTTAGTTTACAACATGTTCAATGCTCTCCTACTTTTGCACTATGTCAATATTTTTTAATGACATCCATCAAGTCATCTTTAATATCTGATTTCCCCAAACATGAAATAAGCACTGAACTATAAAATTTTTTTTTTAGTATTCTAAATTATTGAGTATTTTCTAAACAAAGTGAGTGTATGCTTGATTTTCATACTGTAAAATTTTTAAATTGTATTCCAATGCAATTCAAAACTTCTCTGGATTTCAAATGTATCTATGGACAATAATCCTTCAAAATAATGACATTTGAAAATGTATACATTCTTCTTCAGATAAAAATTGGCAAAGAAAATAAGGATTTATGCCTATAGATTCATTCTCACATTGTTAGCTATTTTTATGAGTTAAGATCTTTCTTCTTCTACTCTATTGAGAGATTCTATAATATTCCAGGAAGTGGTCTTTCGATCATTAGCCAAGCCTTCTCTCAAACTCAGAGCCAGAAGCGTTTTTCCTATGTACTTACCACAGCATCCTTTATAGATCAGAGCATATTTTGTTCTATGTTGAAATTACTTAGTCTGTGGTCTGTTTCTCCCTAAAGACTGAAAGATCCTTGAAGGTAAGGACTGTGTCTTGCTTATGGTTGTATCTTCGGTGCTTAACACAGTTACTGATGTATGATTTGTTAAAAAAAAAAAAAGAATGTTCTGTGACAGAAACCATATAACAATTTTTTGCAGCCTTTATTCCACCAAGAAATTCCTCTCCCGAGGTGTGTGCTTAGTGAGTATTAGTGTATTGATTGTCAAGCCCCTACGTTCAACATCACACCAAAGTCAATGACTTGCCTTAGACCTTCCTTTCCCTTTAATTTTTTGGTCCAATTAAAGTGAAAATTGTGAGTTTGTTAATGGAGACAAGTGTTAGTGAGTCAAATCAGGTCTTGGTTCTGTCATCAATTTAGCAGTGGAGTTTAGAAGTTAATCTTAATCTTGCTGAATTTTAGTCTTCTCAGTTGTTCATGTGGATAATAATACTTTTGACTTTTAAATGCAGATTAAATAATGTTATGATTATAAGAGTGCTTGAAAAGGATAAATAATTCTGTAGCACATAGTTGCCCAACTTTAGTGTTCAATAGAATCCTTTTGAGGTCATTGTAAAATGCTGATGGCTAGGACCCACCCTTAGAGTTTCTGACTCAGAAATTCTTGGGTTTGCAAATTTGCATTTCTCACAAGCTCCCAGGCACTTCTGTTGATGTCAATGCAAAGACCACACTTTGAGAATCACTGATACAGGGAACTGTTGTTATATAATGGTAAAACATTTTTGTTTGCTCCTATGTTCACACTACAACCTTTTGACAGTCACATATTTTGGTCATTTTCTTAGCCTAGCTACATATATTCTTTTCAATATCAATACTTAGTAGCTTGAAAACTTATAAAAATGATGTAAAATATTTCCTACCCATACACTTTAATATATTAAATTGACACATTATTTGATCAGCTATAATATGTTATCAAAATGAAAAAAATATGAAAACATACTTTTGAGAAAACTTTTTCAATGGTATGCATTTTGAACTATGATATAAATCCATGTGTCTTAAAATATAGTTAATACTTGCAGAAAGTTAATAAACTTGAATAACAATTAACTCACAGTTGTACTGAGTTCTTAAGGAAAGTAGGTTTGGATTATGAATTTAAAAAATTTGATACATTAATTTATTTGATCCACTCTACTAACTGTAATGTGTGCTTGCAGCACACTATGTGACAGACTTGGTTAAAGATTATTTCTTTGCCAGGGCATATTCAATATTCAATTATTTTCTGGTTCATAATTTATCCTGCATAATGGAGAAAGCACAGTAAATAACCATCTATCTCCAGGAGCAGCTTTTGTATTTACAAATATACACAGAACAGAATCTCAGCAAGAGGCGTGTAGAAAGAAATGACATTCCAAGTTAACTGCTTAAATAAAGGAATTTGCCAGACTTTCATCTTAAACTAGTTGCTATTCTTGGCTCCTAGTCTGAATAAAACAATGACAACCCCAGATTGGTCCATAATGGGGAAAAGATAGTATATGGTAAGAAAATTAAAGGTTTTAGGGTATATACATACAGACACAGACACACGCAGACGTATATAGTTTCCAAACAGAACAAATTTTATTAATAACACAGACTCCTACCTACCCCATGGGAAGCTGGAATTTTCAAAATGGCCACCACCTATGGCAGAAAGAAGGGAACCTCTACAGAGTGCAGCCACAGCGACTACTAGAGTCAGCCAAGGGAAGAAGGGGGATGCGCATCTTGATACAGGAAAAGTGGGACTATGCAAAGTCAACATGTTTGTTTCTGGCCGACAGCTGAGTACTTATTGCAGTCTTGACTGGAAAAGGAGTTAGAGCAAGGATGACAGGAGATAAAATACATGTAGCTTTTGAGAATAATGAAATAAATTATTAATATCATTGGCTTTCATTTATTTAGTCCTACTTTGTCCTGAAAAGAAATTTAGGGATATTTGGCAGCAAATATTGAAATAGTTCCTAATACTGACTTTAGCTTATTAATTTTGACATTATCGAGACATCAAGTTATTCAGATCATGGTTTACAGTCAGAGTAAGTTATACAGAAGACGCAGAATCTCTAAAACTTCCATGATCACTATTTGACTGCAAATTAATTGGAATAACTATAAGGAGGAAGATAGAATTTAACACATTTTATATATGAAGGTTATATGATTTTTATTAGTCAATTAAAAATAATGAATGATATACATTAAAAGCTTTTTCTGAAAAACACTTTATTGAACTTATTTATACTTTCTGGACTAGTTCTCTAAACTGGCACACTGTTCTGTCTTTGAGCTGTCCTTAAGATTAAGCAATTTGAATTATTTTTATTCATACTTTATCACCAATTTAGCTATTGTCTGATATCAATAAAAGATAAGTGTAAAAGTCTAAGATATAAGAATGCATAAAATAAAACTTTCAAAGATCTGATTACTGAAATTTTAAGAAACTAAGCGTATATTAAAAGCACATTTTAAAAAAGCCAGGAAATCAGTATCAGCCAGAAAGTACCCTTTGCTGTTACCTTTGTGCCTACAACACTGCCTCACCCATATTGGGTTCTCTATAAATATTTGATAAATGAATGAATTTTTGTTATAATACTTATTTGTTTGCTTTCAACAAGCAAAATACTTAAAAAATTTAAAATTTCCTAGGATTGTAATATAAACTTTAAGACTAAAGTGGTTTTTCTTAACCAACAAATAAGCAAACAAGCAAAGCTTTGTTCTCAGGGTAATTATTTGTACAGCCTTGTCTCCAAAACCCCTTAGTTTTGCAATTCTTTCCTATAATTTAACTTTTACAAGTCTTTCACATAGCATATGTATAATTTATTGGTTGGGAAATTGCAAGTCTTTTTGAAACTTTTGCCATAAGTTAAATTTGTATTTAATACATTTTAGACATTTTCATTTTAGACATACAAAATTATAGCACTTATACATATCAATTAAATAATAAATCTCAATCATGATGATTTATTTTTAATAGAAATAACTAATATGTACTAATATCTATCTTTCTGGGACATTCACTGTTTTGTCTTAACTTTAAAGAAATTGAGTAATTGTAAAACATTTTAGTAACTTAGCAAATTGACTAATAGGAAAGAAAAGCTGAAGTATGGCTATAGAGAGATAGCTTGGTGTCAGGCCAAGGAAAGTAGCAAAGAAATCAGAAGTCTTAAACAACTCAAAATTACACCATATGGATGGGATTTCATTGCCTTCCGGGAAGAAGATCAAAATCCTTAGTGTGACATTCAAGGTTCTTCATGATCCCGGGTCAAAATGACCACAGCCCTGCTGACAGCTGGTTTTCACACTTGTACTCTCAGTTCTGGACATACTGAACAGCTTGCCTTTCTGCAGAATGTGCTCAGTTTTTATTGATTTGCTTTATTCATTCTGCTCTCTATGGAAAACTTCTCATCCTTTGAAACCCATTTCAAATGCCTCTTCCTTTGGGCAGCCTTGCTCAGCGCCTCAGGATGAAACACGCCCTCTTCTGATCTCCACAATTTATTAGTACAGCACTCACTATATTGCATTTTCTATGCATAACTGTGTTATCCAAACATGGTTAACTACCTAAGCATGGGAATCATGTCCTACTCATATTTATATCTCTTATCCAGTATTAGATACATTTAGCACTTAATAAATATTTTAAATATTGCAATTGGGAATGGATATTTTATTATAATAAAAATATCTTCTCTATAGGGAGAATCTAGAATATATAGAATACTCTGTAGCAAATATTTAAACTTATTTTTAGGTATTATTCCCCAAATTATTTTCACTGCTTTGATTTTTACTAGTGAACAACTACCTCATAAGTTAATCAAACTTTCCAATAGTTTGCATTCAACTGTTCTATAGGAAAAAGTTGGACCTAACTTTTGTCTTTTGTTTTAAATCCTTCTCTTGTGCTATAGTCATTATAACCTATTTGATTTTGTTTATATACTATATGCATTAAGAAATAAGTTTAAAAGTGAATCTACTACAATAAAATATTGCAGAGTGTCCATGTGGGAAAATTACTATTCCAGGAAAATAAATCTTGTAGTAATGTAGTATTCATTATTTTAATGGATACTTCATTGAATACTTCAATTTCAGCTTTTTGCTAATGACCTATATGCCCCAAGCTTTTCTGAAGAGCTTTCATGTTTTGAGTTAAGACTAAACATACATTACCTCCCAGTGAGATGAAGTTCCCCCAGGAAGAGCTGAATGAGCAAAAAATAGTTCACAACAATGGAAATCTTTTAAAATGCATATGTTTATGATTCTCAAGGGTTTTTGTAACCTGTTTCATGTTAAAAATAAAGGGAAAACACTTGACATTATCCATCAACACTCAATGAATGTCTTTTTGTTAAGGAAATGGATCTCAACAAATGACTAAAAATTGAAATAGTAAGATTCTGAATATTCATTTGGCCCAAATAAATGATATTTTCACCTTAGCTGTACCTTAGAAGCACCTGAGGAGCTTTCAAAAACAAATCCAAGGCCCCATCTTCAAAGATCGCTATTTAATTGCTATAAGTCTGGTCCAGCAGGCATTTTATAGAAGTTTCAGGTAACTCTTAAATTGCCTACTAGGTCAGAGAACCCCAGGGTAAATATCCCTGGAGTGGATCTCTTGAAAGTATATGTTTTAGCTGGGTTAGTCACAGGGCTTTACTAAAAACAGATGTTTCTGACATAGTTTCTGATAATTACATTAACAGTAGTAGATATTCTACCTGGTAAACAATGATGTCATGACAGGTACAACAGAAAAAAAAAGTTTATTTTAAACAAAAAGCATTTACTTGGGTTCTGTGCTTTACAGACTGCATAGTAAAAGTTTTCTTCTAAGAGAAAACTGTCAAAGTATAAGCCAACTAAAAAGCGTTAACAAGAGTTTGTGTGGATGGTTAGATTATTTAGAGCTCAAAATAGATCATCTTTCTACATCATGCTAATAGACAGCACGTGTCTCAGTTCATGCTTCTATAACATAATACCAAAGACTGAGTAGCTTATAAAGAACTGAACCTTATTTCTCACAGTACTGGAGGCTGGGAAGTCCAAGATCAATGCACTGGAACAATCAGTGTCTGGTGAAGATCTATGTCCTGGGTCACAGAACTCTGTCTTCTCCTGTAACCTCTCAGGGCAGAAGTGGGAAAGGAGCTCTGTGGGGTCTCTTGTAAAAGGGCACTCATCCATTTATGAGGGCACTACTCTCGGGGCCTAATGACCTCCCAAAGTCTAATTCTGAAACTATCACATTAAGGGTTAGGATTTCAACGTATAAATCTGGGGGTGGGGGAGTGGGACATAAACTTCAGTCCATTGCAGCAAGAGAACTAAATTTTTAACATATATTAATCTTTTAGTTAGTTGGTAAGTCATCAAAGCTATTAAGAATGAGACATGGATGTACTGTGTCACATTCAGTATCACCTAACACCACCCTGGATACCACAAGGCACAAACATTTTCATTTAAAATGAATATTCAGATATTTCCCAATTCTTATAATATAATATTTTGCAATTGGTACTTTACTAATTCTAAAATAATTCTTAAATAGTGTTGGTTGATTTTTTTAATAAAGCTAACATTCAAAAAAAAAGAATCATGGTACTACACTCATTAAAATGAAACCAAGGCAGTAACTTTTTAGATACAACACTGAAAGCATGATCCATGAAGAAATAATTAATTAGCTGGACTTCATTAAAATAAAAAACTTCTGCTCTGCAAAAGACAATGTCAAGAGAAAAAGACATGCCACTGACTGGAAGAAAATATTTGTAAAACATGTATCTTATAAAGGACTGTTACTGAAAATATACAAATAACTCTTAAAACTCAGAAATAAGGAAACAATCTGATTAAAAATTGGGCCAAAGACTTTAACAGATTCCTCACCAAAGATGATATACAGATGACAAACAAGCATATGAAAAGATGCTTCACATCACATGTCATCAGGGAAGTGCAAAGTGAAACAATAAGATACAACTATACAGCCATTAGGATGACCAAAATCTAGAATGCTGACATTACCACATGCTGGTAAGGATGTGGAGCAGTGGAAACTCTCATTCTATGTTGGTGAGAATGTCAAATGATACAGCTATTTTGGAAGCTACTTATCAGCTTCTTATAAAGCTAAACCTACTTTTGCCATATAATCCAGCAACCATGCTACTCACTATTTACCTAAAGGAAATGAAAACTTACGTCTACACAAAAACCTGAATATGGACACTTAGAGAAGCCTTATCCATAAATGCCAAAACTTGGAAGCAACCAAGAAGGTCTTCAGTAGGTGAGTGGATTAATAAAACTGTGGTACATCAAGATAATGAAATATTATTTAGTGCTAAAAGAAATGAGCTATCAAATCATGAAAAGACATGGAAGAACCTTAAATGCACATTACTAAATGAAAGAAGCCAATCTGAAAGGTCTATGTACTGAATGATTTCAAATATGTGACATTCTGAAAAAGGCAAAACTATGGAGACAGTAAAAAAGAGCAAGGGTAGCCTAGGGTTTTGATAGGAGGAGAGGAGGAGAGATGAATAGGCAGAGCATGGAGAATTTTTAGGTCAGTGAAATACTCTGTATAATATGAAAATGAGGGATACGTGTCATTATACATTTGTCCAAACTCATAGAATGTACAACATCAAGAGTGAACTCTAAGGTAAACTATGGGCTTTGGGTGACTGCAATGTGCTAATGTGGGTTCACTAATTGTAGCAAATGTCCCACTCTGGTGGGAGATGATGATAACTGGCGAGGCTGTGCCTGGATAGAGTCAGGGGATATGAACATCTCTGCACCTTCTTCTCCATTTTGCTGTGAACCTAAAACTGCTCTAAAAACAAATAAGTAAAAAAATAAAGACCCAAACATAAAAAAGAATGTGTACTAATAAGAACTTAACTGAAATGCTCACTGAAAACATTAAAGATAGCATGAAATATTTTTCTTACTTTCTTCAGCACACTGCTGCATTAAAAGTTCTAAAGCTAGTTTTGGTTGTACATAGGGTCTGGAATTTAAATTTTTCATTTTGTAAATTTTTTGATAAGTAAGGGCGGAGGATCAAGAGCTAAAGAAATATACTCAAAAGGAACAAATATCTACTCTTTAGTAGTTTCTCTCTTCTAAAAGAGAAAGATAAGCCATTACCAATTCATGACATGCTGTGAGACAGCTTACTTTACCCATCGTGCTTTTTTTTTAAATGGTGAATATTGCTCAAGTGTTATATCTGCTTACTTTTGTCTTTATCTTGAGTGAGAAAAAACGGGCTGAAAAATAAGATCACTGGAGAAAATAGAGACAAATGGCATGGATGAGAAAGAGAATGAAGGTGAAAATTCTCACATTTTAGGCACTCAGGGAAGAAATGAGATATGGTGCAAAGAAATCACCACTCTGTAATTCTGCGTTTAAAAATAGCTTGGCTTTGCCCAAAGTATTTGAAATGTTGTGAAAAGAAAAATAAATAAAAACTAGTTGTAGGAGCTGAAAACTTTCTGTAGAATAAGAAGCAGTAAAACATAACATTGCATATGCATATAAATCTGTAGTTAGGAAAGTATTAAAGCATGTGAACTTGATAAATATTTCTGCTAGGGGATTCTAAAATACAGTGTTTTAGCCAAGAGGCCATTGAATGTCTTGGACACCCAGCTGGAATTATCTAAAGCAAAATAGAGGAATACATTGGTTCTCATAATTAAAACATCAGATGTGGAAAAGATGTTCCAAAAGTCCTAGACCACAGCAATCCCACTTGTGGGCATGTAACTGGAAGGAACTATAATTCAAAAATATACATGCATCCCAGTGTTCATAGCAGCACTATATACAATAGCCAAGACATGGAAGCAACCTAAATGTCCGCTGTCAGATGATTGGATAAGGAAATTGGACAATGAAATACTACTCAGTGATGAAAAAGAATAAAATAATGCCATTTGCAGCAACATGGATGGATCTGGAGATCATCATTCTAAGTGAGGTCATCCAGAAAGAGAAAGAAAAACACCATATGATATCACTCATATGTGGAATCTAAAAAAAAAAAAAAGAAAAGAAAGAAAAGAAAAAAGAAGACACAAATGAACTCATCTACAAAAGAAACACTTGCAGACACAGTAAACAATCATGATTACTGGGGGAAAGGGGGTGGGAAGGGATAAATTAAAGAGTCTGAGATTTACAAATGTTAATCACTATATATAAAAATAGATAAAAAACAATTTCTTCTGTATAGCACAGGGAGCTATATTCAGTATCTTATAATAACCTTTAATGAAAAATAATATGAAAATGACGGACATTATGCTGTATACCAGAAATGGACACACTGTAACTGACTATACTTCAATAATAATAATAATAAAAAGTCCTGGATCATATGACCACACTGAAGATATGGAGATAGAGTCACTCTCTTTCCAATATATGGAAAAAGAATGTGGCAGGAGTCTTCCCTCCAAAGATAAAGAATAGCTAGAAAATAAAATATGTCCACCACAGGGAATATGGTGTCTTTCTTTTTTACCATGTTAATTTCATTTTGCTTTTAAGTAAAAAGCTACTTGAAGATTAATTCATTAATCCCTATAAATTCTCGTAGAAAGTTTATTATTTCCCTGTCACTACCCTAAAAGTTAGAGAATAAAACCTAACAGAAGCCTTTGATCCCCTGGAATTTACAATCCAGTTTTGGCATAATCAGCTATGACAAATTTCATCATAGTAGTATGTACAAAGTGTTACAGAACACAGGTGTGTTTAATTATGATGAGATGTGAGAGGTGTGACTGGGGAGTCTGAGAGGGCTTTCGATGGGGCTTGGGCTGGTGGTGACATAACTTCCAGGTTGTAGAGTATCTTTCCTTACTGAGAATGTGGAAAATTTTACTGATTAAAAATTAACAAGCTCAAATACAATTGAAATTAGTCAGACATTAAATTAAGCATTTTGATACCTCAACCAGACTATATTTTGATAATCTCCAATATCTGAAACCATATAGAACCAGTCAGAAGAATCAAGCAAGTTTTAGATGATTGTGGGCGGGCTGAGTGGAAAGGCTGATTTTTTGGTAAGTTTCTAAAAAGCTTAGATAAAAGACTATCTGGATCAAAACTACAAAGCTTTCTAAAAATGTGTAAACTTTCTTATTATAAGATAAAGTTTAAATAGTTACTGGTATTAAAGTTCAAACTAAATTTGATATGAAATCATTACAGTCATATTTTTAAACATCTTATTCTAAATCTTTTAACATTAGCACTTTAAAACTATTGGATAGACTCAAGAATGTATGTACAACACAGGGAATATAGCCAATATTTTGTAATGGCTGTAAATGGAAAGCAACTTTTCAAAATTGTATGAAAAATAAAAGTAAAAAATAAAATAAAATCGCTAAAAATAAAGGGGGTGCTGTTAAGAAGGGCATATACTTTATTTCTTTAATGGAAATCTAGTATTTTTCATTAAAGAAAATATTTCTTATACATGTGCTATGCTCCACTGTCCTAAGTGTTCATTATAAAGCAATGAGCAAAACAAGCAACATGCTTGAAAGCATGAAGCCACCTTTCTTTCTTCCTATCTATCCATCCATTTCTCTATATCATATATCTATGTATAACTAATCAAAACAGTGAACACATTGCATCCACAAAAAATAAAGACTTTTGGTAAAAAAAAATTAACTTACTGAGTATTTTCATCTATGTATATAAAATTTCCTTATAAAATAAACTCTCCAAAAATGAAAACATAGTAATAAAAAATAATTCTTCAATAATTTAAAATATATATATTTAAATATAATGATTCTCTAGGGAGTGAATCTACCAATAGGTTTTTTTAATTCCTTCATTCATGCCTATTAAGTTTATTTTAAGGTTTATACTCTTTTAAGTGTCCATCATCAGTTAATGGCAACCAAAGGAATAGTTGGCCTAGTATTTCAGACAGAAATACTCATCTGTGAGCTTGCCATGTAGGATAATTTATTTCAGTGAGAGTAAATTCATGGAAATTACAGTAAACACAAAGATAGACAGAGGGAAGCTAGCACGATGTTTTCCTAAAAATTAGGAGACTTTCATGAAATAAAATTTTGTGCTGTGTAACATATACTACCCAGTTCTATTCTAGGCTCTCTATCCTCAATGCCCAAAATAGTAACTGGCACAGAGCAGGCCCTCCATAAATTATATTATTTTTTCTTGTCATCTTTTTTTCATGTGTGATTGGTATTTGTAAGAAAGTATAAAAATAGCAAAAACTTACATAGCACTTTATATATGCCAAGCAATTGTTTTAAGCCTTTTAAATATAATGCTTCACAGATCATCTTAAGTTATAGATAGTACAGAAAATTTCACATTAGAGAAAAAAATTAAATATGATACTTTGGCAATATATGACATATTTGTTTCTGGCAATATGACAATTTGTTTCTGTTTTGCTTTATAAAAGTTTTTAAAAATACTATTTAATATAACTAATAATTTTAGTTTCTCCTAAAGATTGGGTTTTAACCAAAGATTCCCAAACCACACCAAATCAAACTTGAGAATTAAAAACAACACTAATTATTCTAATATTAAATTTAGACATAGATTTATTCTAGTAGACTCAACATTTTCAAATGGCCAAATTTGTGAATATCACAATTATAACTAATTATCCTCAAAAAATGTAATAACTCTTAAATTTAAATATCATCTTTGGATCCTTAATTATTTCATAAATATTAGACTGTAGTGAAATGTGGAGTTATTATTTTAACACACACCATACTTTAGATAGTTTCATTTTTGATTTGTTTCCATTACAAAGTCAAGTAGTTGGGTTTTCAATTCCTCACATCCATTTTCACAAACGTATTTCTCTCCCAAATCCCAAGACTTCCAACAATGACTTTAATTATTCTAGGGGCAGTTCCCCCGGAAGTGGCCATTAGTAAATTCCACTGGGATGGAGATGTTGGGCATCCACTAAGCTCACCTGTCACATGACTCACTGACCCTTGCACACCAGCCTCGAGGTCTGTTCCAAACTCATGCCTCAACAAAGCTACAAGGATTACATGCCAAGCACCTTCATGACCACTTGTGAAACAGCAAATGTTATATCTGCATGTAGCAAGGGATCTACACAATTTAGTAATAAATCAAACCTCATTTCCCCCTCCAAATTTAGTATGGTAAAACCTCCACAGCATCAATGTGTGAAAATGGAGTCTGTGTTGCCAACAGAGCACTAAAACAGAGCCAGGGCCACTGTGGAAACAGGACCTGCACACCCTCCACCTGGAAGGAACACGAGCTTTGAACTGGGCTAAGTTCCAAGACCACAACATCCTGGAAAATAAGCTGACACAATGACCTCTCGTATAGTAACAGGCATAGCAACCAATTACGTGTAGTTTCAATCTGCCGGCACCAATCATGATTCTTGCCAAACAACTTACGTAAGATTCCTCCTTTTCTTTTAAAAACTCTTTGGCTTTCAACACTCCTCACATTTGGGTTTCTGTCTGAACCTGTGTCTCCTGAATTGCAATTTAACTTTAAATAAATGCTTTTGTTGTCTTATAGCACTGATCTTATTTCTTGGTCAACAAATGTGTTATTATACAAGTAGCTCCTGTGCTCTCTTTCCAGCGTCTTTCGTCAAATGAGTGTGGACTAAAATTCTGATCAGCTTAGCAGGAGCGAAGTGCACATGAGTATAACAGCACAACGGACAGACAGCTAGGTCAAAGACAGCTTCACGGCAAAAGGAAGGTCTCTAGGTCTTCCATGTTTTCCTGTCTAATTTCCCCAGATTTGACATGAAGCCAGTGCTGGAAACAGTCTGCTCTCTTTCTCTTTGCTTCTATTCCCTGGAACAGCAATTCTTAAAGTGTTGTTTCAGGACTTCTCGGGGTCCCCAAGACTTTTTCAGGGAGACCTTGAGGTCTTTCCTTTTCCTACGACAGACCTGTGTAAGGCCCCATTTTCTTTCTATACTTCAACCAAAACAATGTACCACAAAACACTGATCACAGAACAGATACTAGAATACAAATCTCTTATGCTAGACATTAAAGAGGTTTGAAAAATGTAAAGCAATGCCAATCTTCTCTCCTTTTTTGGGTTTGTTTGGAAAATATAGACTTTAGTAAAATATTTACATCAGGATGTAGAGTTTATTACAGTTATGTAAAATAAATTAATAAGTATGTATTTAAAACTATACATATATTTAAATTTTAATTTAAAATATAGCATTGAAAGATTTAATCTAAATAAGCAAAAGGTCTTTGGGATGCACAATAAGTTTTAAGAGTGTAAAAGGGTTTTAAGAGCAAGAAGTTCAAGAACCATTGCCCTAAAAGCAGCTTCAAAACCACTTCAGAAGTTAAAACAAAAAAACCACAAATCAACTTCCAGAGAGCCCACTTCATCAGGGCGCTTTATCAGACATGTCCAGACATTAACTTCTCCTTTATTCTCATAGCCATTGTATGAAGTAGCTCTTGGCCATCCCCATTTTCAGATGAGAAAACTGACAAATACAGGCATTAAATAATTATGAAACACAACCCCCCAAATGTGTGGCCTATTTTTTTTTACCATGTGGAAAGTGTGTATAGCCTAGTGGGAGTTAGATCACATAAGTCTAATATGGTTCTAGTGTATTATGCACTTTTAAAGGTGGTGATATAAACTTTCACAGAATGTATTTAGGTTGGAAGTGTCAATTCATAAACAGCTAGACTTTCTTCTGAAATAAGGAGGGAAAAAAAAGACAGCTAGGCTGACAGGGATCTGACTGTCACAGCACAATGGTATTTAAAGCGTTGGCATAACATAGTCAGAGAGGGTTACTTACGTGCTTTCAAATATGCAGAGCCCTTTCTTTATTTTACAGCTTCTTTTTCTTTTTCCCCTTTGCTTTTCCCCAAGTCAATTAAAATGCAAACAGGAGGTTTGATGAGAGGCAGCAAGACAAGTAAGGCATGGGATAGCAGTAAAATATGACTGTCTGGTGCATGCAGAGTAACAGGAATAATTGAATTTTTAAAGTCTGAGCATTGCATGCTTTACCCTTTATCTCCCATTAAATGAATCAGTGCCTTGCTCTTTTTATATCTAAAATGTTAATCTTTTTGAATTTTTAATAACTAAGACTTTGTATTAAAATGTGAAGTTGTATTATATTTGCCACTTGGTTCTTATAAATCATTGTTCCTTACCTGCAATAATGGACTTTAATGTCTGATGAAGTTTGTATTTGTCAAGCTATAAAATGATATTTATAAAGGTAACCCCATATTTTAATGTTATCTTCATCACATTTTTATATATGGAACCATAAAAGATCTCAAATTGCCAAAACAAAACAAAACAAACAAACAAAACTGGAGGTATCACTCTCCCAGACTTCAGACTATACTACAAAGCTACAGTAATCAAAACAGCATAGTATTGGCACAAAAGCAGGCAAAGGAGGCAAGAAAGTACAATGGAGAAAAGACAGTCTCTTCAATAAGTGGTGCTGGGGAAAAAACTGGTCAGCTACATGTAAAACAATGAGATTAGAACATTCCCTCATACCATATACAAAAATAAACTCCAAGTGGAATAAAGAGCTAAATGTAAGGCTGAAACCATAAAACTCCTAGAAGAGAACATAGCTGGAATGCTCTTTGACATAAATTATAGCAATATTTTCTTGGATCAGTCTCCTAAAGAAAAATAATGATCTTCATGACAATCAGGATGCATTCCTAACATACTTCTTTTTCAAAGATCCCTGTAAATCAGTATCCTGATCACCTTCCAGCTGCATTATTTTCTCAGTCTGTCTTCTATTTTGTTTTGTTTTCCTGCTTTCCAACTTCTTCCTATCTCCATTTAACCTAACATTCTATATATGTCCACATCACAATCAAGCATTTCACTATTTTGGTCTTTTGTACTAAGTACAATCACTCCTGTCCAACCATAATGCTATCACTTGAATATCTCCAACTTTCTCTCATTATTCTACCAATTAAACTAAAATTAAGCTAACGTTATAGTCTTTAGGCATCAATTTCCAATTCCCACCACCAAGATTTCACATATAATTGTTTGCATCTGGAATGGCTTTTCCCAAATTTTTTGCAATTGCTATCTATTAGTACTTTCAAAACTCACCTTCTTAAGTTTAATTGCAGAACAGGGGTCAAGTTTTCTTGGGAACTAAGTCAAGAGAAAATTAGAATGGAGTGGGATCTAGACTCATGATGAAGATGAAATGTAAGCCAGAATGAAGGGAGAGGTCAAGACTGATAATACTGAAAAATTAAGTTTATAGTTATGGCTGACAGATAAGTGGATTGTAGCAGATGGAACAGTATCAAAAACCAAAGCCCACATGGGATCAGAAGGAGAGCAAGGGCGTTATCACTGCAGCAGCACAGCAGTTACCAAGGACGCCGGCTGCTTTCGTATGAGCTCACTTTCACTTATTGTTTTTCTTCTTTTTTTTTTCCCCAGTAATTCCACTGTCAACTGAAAAACAAATCTGGCCATAGTAAGGAGAAACTACTCAAAAGTCTGGAGAAAAGAGACTTCTTGCAAGGCTGGGGAAAGGTACAACTATAACAGAGATATCTTTGTGACTATAAGCACTATAAGCTTCTCAGGAGTTAGACCAAAGAGATGTCCTTTTATAGAGAAGAATGGGCAAAGCTAAAAAGAAACAGGTGTGGGCAAGTGGGATGAAAGGGTGGCCTAATAGGATAGTAGGTCAGAAAGCGTTTTACCCCGAGGCCAGTCTACTCTTAAGAGGGGCCAAAGTGTAGGGGCCTGGGGGTAGGACAGAAGCTTAATCAAAGTTGGTTAGAAAGTATTTTGTTCTAATTGATCAGTGGACCTAAGAAGTTCAGCTAGTCATTTCTTAGGGAAAGAATGGGAATTGGAAGGTCTGTGTACAACCTTGTCTTATGTAGACCAGGGGGGCACCCATGAGCCTTATCTGAGTCATGTTTGGAAGAGCTTCCTAGAAGTCTTTTTTTTCTGGAGAACAGAAGGGCAAGATTTCTTAACCTTCAAGTAAAATTTAACATTGTCATCACTAACATTTATTAGCTTCCTTCTATGGGCTAACCACTGGGCATTGGAGATTCAGAGATAAATTTTTAAAAGGTAGATTTATCATAAAGGTAATGACTCTTAAGTTCCAGGGCCCCTTCATTCCAAAGAACTCTGTCAGAGGCTGATAGCCACAGAACCTTCTAGATGGTGGGGAAAGCAAGGTTGCTATTACGATATATTTCTATATAAGTATTTCTGGAAAATTGACTAAAGAGATCTTCGAAAGATAAGGAGCCTAAATATTTAAGCTTTTGGGCATTCGTTGTCATTTTCCTAATTCTTAATAAATGCAGCTAATAATATACATATGTAATTCATATGTATATATCTTTTATATATTATATATAAAGAGGGCATCTCAGGTTGTATATGCTTCAGGACCCACAAAACTTAGATCTGCCTAAGTAAATAAAATATGGCCCTCAAGTGCCTCATGGGAGATGGGTGAAAAACCCAACTGATATTTATAGGACAGGATAACCAGTAAGAGTTGGTGAATCAGAGAAGAGAAGGGCTTACTGGCTTTGGAAGGGGGAGTGCCAAGAATGAACTGTATTTGAGGAAAGTTTTTCAATGTTATAGGAATTATTATGTCATGGAAAATATGGAAGGTTGGGAGGGGAATTTTAGGTAGAGGGAACAGTATGTCCAAATGAAATGGAGATACTAGAAAGCAATTTTTCCCCATAGAATAAAAACAAACAAAAAACCCCTAAAAACCCTGGTATGGCTGGCCACAGGACACATGCTAAGGGATAGTGGGGATTCAGGTTAGGGAGTGAGTCTGAGCTTTATCATAAAAAGCACTGTAAGTGAAAAAGAGTTTAAACTTAGCCATGAAAGCAGTGAGGCTCTGAAGAATCAGACCACTTTTAAAAATTCAGATATATAAATAGATTACCTTAATCCACCAGTTTCACTCCTAACACATCCTTAATGGGTAATAAAGGCCAGGACCTGTTAAAACTGGTTCAGCCCTCTAAAGAAGAGGTGCGACCCTCATTGCCTATTTTCAGAGGATAATGGATGGAACTTTTTTTTTTTCAAGTTATCAGACAAGTTCTTCCTCTACACACAAGTCATTCTGAATTGGATTCAGTCCTTCCCCCAACACACACACACACACACACACACACACACACACACACACACACACACACACACCAGGGGATAGTTGTGTTGTCCAAGTCTGGATATTTTTGGTTGTCATAAAAGTGGTACTACTGGCATCCAGCGGGTAGAGACAACAGAATGCAGCTAAACATGATACAATACACAGGACAGCTCCTGTGCATGAATATTCAGCCCCAAATGTCAATAATGGTGCTGTAATTGAGAAACCTGCCACAGGCTTGGATGTGCTCCCTTGGGTTTGAGGCAGAATTCTGGCAGCTGGTCTCTGGTCCTGGCTTTGACACAGCTCCCTGCCTGTTCAGACTGCCTTATGTTGCTATGGAGGTGGTTTCAGAATGCTCAATGTTTACAGAGTTCTGTGAAGTCATCAGCTTTGCTTGGAATGCAAGAATAAGAGGTAGCTTCACATGAACATTTGTATAAACAAAATCAGGGGTGCAGATAAGTGGATTAGCAGTCTGCTTTAAGACTGGATAGGGATAAAGGTATTACAGAACATGGTTCATGTATCATTTGCTTACCATGTGAAAGATAGACAGAAGGCAAGTGGTCTCAATTTTGAAAGATTAGACTGTCCTTTATAAATTGAAAATGATCTGCAAACCTGGAAGGGTAAGGGAAAGGATAGGAAGGGAAAGAAGGAGCCAAGGATGAGTCTTTAAGGTAGATGCAGGGAATATACAATCATATTAGGAACAAAGTACTCAGTGGGGGAGAGAAAAGGGCCTATTAACTATGCTGATAATAATGGTGGCCCATGGTGCATTCAGAAGTTAGTCTGGGAGATGTTGTGTGGAGTTCTACATCACAGTGTTCTGGTCACAGATGTGTGGTATTTCATGGTACTCCTCACAGAATGCCTTGGATCCTGAGACTGAATCTTCAATTGGCTATTATTTAGAGGGATTTTTTGTTTCAAGTGACAGAAATCATATTGAAATTAACTAAAGAGAAAAGGACTGTTTTGGTTCACTTAACCTAACAGATGAAAAAGGTAAAGAATAGAGCTAGTTGGGATGATTCAGAGAACTAAAGCTCTACCAGTTCTCAACTTCTCCTTCTGTTTCTGCCTGGCACTTCAGTGTGTCCTTTTGCAGCCTGCCTTCCACCATGCAGTACCCATCTAATTCAATGGGCATCTAGGCTCTGGGGGCAAAACTGCAATCAATCAGACAGAGAAGTTCCCTGCCCTTGTGGGACTGCGATTTTAGCAAAAATCAGACAACGTACATGTAACAGACTATCAGTGCTGAGGGCTGTTAACTGAAAAGGCAGGAACAGGGCACAGAGATAGATGGGTGGTGGCTGTGGTGGGGAGGAACTATTTTCATAAGTTATTCGAGGATGTTGCCTCTGAGGAGGTGGTATTTGAACTAAAATTTGCAAGGAATTAGGTAGGGAATTATCTGTAGGTCTGGGAGGTGAGCAATCCTGACACAGGAAAGAGCAAATATAAAGGCAGGGAAAGCTTGCCACATTCAAGGAATAGCAACAAGGTTAGACCCAAAAGAGTGGGGGAAATGGTGAATGAGTTTGGAGAGATAGGCAGGGGACAAACCAAGCCTTATTTCTTCTAAATCTCTCAAGACTTTATTAGCTTTAGGTTTTTTACTCCACTTGTAATTTTTTCAATGAATGGAAGAAGGTCGAAATTCACCACTACTACCAACATCATCACCGCCACAGAGAGGTAACGAAATGTCTTCAGATCATTCACTGAATAATTATCCCTCTTTCCAATTATTCATAATGGTTATGAGGTGTATTTTTTAGGGTCACATGAATATGTTAACTTCTGTTCAAACATATGCTTATGTAATTTCTAATTATATTCTAGAAAACATTATTTAGGATATGTTAAAACAGTGATGGTATCCTACATAGCCCAAAAGACATTACCAAATATTCAAAATTGTCACGAGGATCTAAAAACAGTCTTTCATGTATAAAAAAGTCATTCTGATATTGACTGGAGATAAGACCTTTCCCCTCCTCTCTTGTCCACCTTCTAACCCTGTCCAAGAGTTTCAGCTGATGCAAATCATACTTACTCAAGTTCATCAAACAGGTCAAGAAAACTGTACAAAGGAATACATATTGATTTCAGATGGTGATCTTGTTCAACATCTGGCGTTCATTGCAGACACTAAATTCTCCATTTTTCTTGATAAGGACAGAGCAAGATTGGGGTTGGTAAAGGTCAGGTGACAAACAGTAGATGGAGTTCAAGAACTCCCTTGGTGTTATCGCTATTAAAAAATTCACATATTTTACTGCAGTATAGCTCTTGGTGTGACATTAATAAATTATTTAATATTATTGATTGTGGAAGGCTGGAAGTTAATAACCTCAACTGGGCTTACTACAAGGCTACAAGGTGAAGTTGCTGTTATTTCTGGGCAGAGCCAGGGTATCATTGCTGTGGGCATTAGTACCAGTAACTAATCAATGGGTGGCAATGATCATATTGGTAATAACACCTGGAACCAAAGGTTAGGATCCTCTGCTATTGTGGTAAGACTGGGTCAGCTGCAAAGATAGATCTTTTTCTAAGGCCCAAAATACTTTGTTAAGTTGTTGAAGAGAAAGTGAGAAGAGCAGAGGACATCGCCTTGTGGACTATTTCATGAGTGGGTGTGCTGTTTGAACAACATTCCAGAGTATTTAAACAACTCTTGGGTAATGCACATTTTCAAAATTTCAAATAAATCAGAGCCTTGTCTACTGTTTTTTTACGGCTCAGGAAACAGAGGCGGTGCGGTTGCGAGGCACAGACGGAATTCCTATTTCCGACAGGTTGTTGTGGGCTTCTCAACAGCCTTTTCAGGCTGGAAAGTTTCTGCTCTTTGGTTTTATCCAGAGTTCCAGGGTGTCCCCAGGATATTAGGCATGAACAGATAAAATATCAACAACCTAAGTTATGTAGTAGCTGTAGAGGACTATATTCAAGTATTGAGAGGAACTTGAAAAGAGATCTATTCTGAGTCTGGACTCTAAAGAGGAAATGATTCTTTCAGCTAATGGAATTTAAAATTTCATCACAGATTTGGAGAAAGATCTACGTGGTCATTGCAGCAGCCAGAATATAGAAAAAAAAAAAAGGATAACAAAAACATCAGTTGGGTTCAAGAAAGAGAAAACATCATCCCAAAACCGTAAAAACAAAAATAACAACCAGTATTGACTTACTCAACACTTACTATGTGCCAGACAATGTCATAGCCATTTATTTTATTTCTTCTTTTCCATAAGCCTACGAAGTAGTTACTATTACAATCTCCGTTTTTCAAAAGAATAAACTGAGGCACAGGAAAATTAAGCACCTTGCTTAT
The DNA here is from genome assembly GCF_048773025.1 of Camelus bactrianus. Lineage (NCBI taxonomy): Eukaryota > Metazoa > Chordata > Mammalia > Artiodactyla > Camelidae > Camelus > Camelus bactrianus. The sequence continues at coordinate 68,569,301 of NC_133543.1, forward strand.
GGTCTTAAATCAACTTTAATGTGGTTGGTATTAAACTTTTGGCAATGGGTTTCCTGACTTTATACATTTTCTGGGATTCATTTTTTTTAGCTCAATCTCTCAAAGTCACCTCAAAATTTGTAAGATGCATAACTTTATTTTGAATATTTTGATGTGTTATTTTTTGGAGGGATAACAAATTACTATATGACTGTAGGTCTTATATCCTCAACTAAAGTAAAAATGTCTTCAGGTGAGCTGTGCTTCCAATATATATACACACACACACATACACACACACACACACACACACACACACATACATATATAGGCAAGATGATGTACAACTGATGCTTTTGTACTAACTATATAGCTTAAAAATATTTCTACGAATAAAAATCTACTAAAAATCTCAAAATATGAGATTTATAAATATAAAAATGAAAAAATATCATACTTCTTAGTGACATAGTTTTTAACTCTCATATTAATGAAGAAAAAAAAAACTAGGCATGCAAAGTAATGTTATCAACTTATTTTTTTAAAAAGAACTCTAAAAAATATACCAAAACCAGAAAATTAAACACATCATTGAAAATAATATTGAAGTTTATTTTTAAATTAGATGACCATCCAATTTTCTTTATCACGATACAGTTATCTTCATCATCAATAATCTCTCATATATAAGAAAAGGACTTCTTCATTTAGTTTGCACAACATAAAAGAGAATAATTTTAATACATTTAATTGCTACAGCAAAAAACCATAATTTGGATTTCTATACTGACTTCACCTGCTGAGAGATTTCAAAAAATAGAAATTTAGGAATATATTTTTAATACCGAAAGAGAAGGTAGTTCTCTTAGGTCTGTTTCCCAGGATCACATTCTTTAACAGTATATCAGATAGCAGGATAAAACAATCTGTGATGCTTTCTGTGGTAGTACCAATGGGGAATCAGAAAAAAAATTTTTTTTGTTTCCTTTGCTTTTCGGTTTGAATGCATTTGGATACTGATTCTTCGAACAGATTTGTGTATCATGTCTTTTGGCCCTTAAAGATAAAGATAGATTAGCTAGGTATTAGATAGATAAGACTAGTTCAAACCAACTTTCATGTTTTGAGGAAAGTACAATTTTCTTCTTAAAATTGGTTCCAGTTTCCACTGGTGCACATGAATTCCTGGGCTTCAGTCTTTCCCTTTCAAAGTCCCTCCACCTCTGCCCTGATGTTGACTATATTTAGGATTTTTCCCCTCTCCAGGATTTTTATTAAACACTCTTCCTCCAAGTTCTTTTTAGTTATTAACAGATCTTACCTTACTTAAGGTTTTTATATTATAGAAATGCAGACAAATTGAAATTAACTCTGTGGAACATAAAGAAAAAAGATTAAAGAAAAGTTAAAAAAGCCTAAGGGACTTAGAAGACAAGAATCCCATATCCAGCAAAATTGTTCTTTAAAAGTGAGGGAGAATTTAAGACATTATTAGATAAACAAAACAGAGCTTTTGTTACAACTAGGCTGGCCCTGCACAAATTGCTTAACGGAGTCCTGAAAGTTGAAAGGAACACTAAACATAACTCAAAGCCATATAAAGAAATAAAGATCTCAGTAAATGTAAATACACAGGCAATTATAAAAGCCCCTATTATTGTAACAGTGGTCTGTAATTTCACTTTTTGTTTTCTACATGACTTAAGAGACTGATTTTTTTCTAATACAAAAAATTTTTGTTTTAAAAGCTAGTATTATTGTAAATATAAATCCACCTTTGGGTTTTTTCCACATAATTTAAGGGACTGATGCATTAAAAAGTCATTATTAGTGTAATGTTTTGAACACAATATACAAAGTTGTAATTATACAACACCAATAATTGAAAGAGGTGGGGATAAAGCTGTAAATGAGCAGGTTATTTTGTGGTATTGAAGTTAAGTTGGTATAAATTCAAATTAGAATGTTGTAAGTTCATAATGTTAAATGTAATCTTCACAGTAATCACAAAGAAAATAGTTATAGAATATACAGAAAGAGAAATGAGAAGGGAATTAAATTATTTCACTACAAAAAATAAACATGAGACAATGGTACAGGAAATGAGGAACAAAAAGCTATAAGGCATAAAGAAATAGCAGAATGACAGAAGTAAGTTTCTCCTTACCAGTAATGCAAATGTGACATAAATTTAAATGTAAATGAATTAAGCTATAAACACATGGAAAAACAAGAAAGATTTTAAATCAGCTACACAACTTTACAACTTAAGGAACTAGAAAAAGAGGAGCAAACTAAACCTAAAGCCAGTAGAATAAAGAAAATAATAAAAATTAGAGCACAGATAAATGAAATAAAGAATAGAAAAACAACAGAGAAAAAAGAATAAATTTAATATTTGGGTCTTTGAATAGATCAACAAAATTAGCAAAATTTTAGCCAGACTAACTAAGAAAAAGAGAGTAAAGACTCAAATTTCTAAAATCGGAAATGAAAGTGAAGACATTACTATTGATTGTACAGAAATAAAAATAATTGTAAAAGAAAATCTGAATAGAACTATGACTAGTAAGGAAATTGAATCAGTAATCAAAAATCTCCTGACAAAAAATCTTGGACATGATGGTTTTTCTGATGAGTTCTACTAAATGTTTAAAGAAAAACTAACACTAATCCTTCTCAAGGCTTTTTAGAAAAATTGAAAAGGAGGAAACATTTCCCAACTCATTCTATGAGGTTATTAGCTTTGCCATGGTATCAAAGCTAAACAAAGACACATCCTGAAAAGAAAACTTCAGACTAACATCCTTTATAAATACTGATGCAAGAATCTTCAACAAAATACTAGGAAAACAAATTCACCAGCATACTAAAGAGATTATATGAACACTATGACCAAGTGGGATATATTCCTGGAGTTCAAGGATGATTCAATATATGAAACTAGATCCATGTAATGCACACCTTTTGACAGAATGAAGGGAACAAGTCCACGTGATCATCTCAACTGAAGCAGATAAAGCATTTGACAAAATTCAACACTTTTATGATAAAAACACTAAACTAACTAGGGATAAAAGGAAATCTCGGGGGTGGGCGTAGCTCAAGTGGTAGAGTGTGTGCTTGGCGTGCAGGAGGTCCTGGGTTCAATCCCCAGTACCTCCTCTAAAAATAAATAAACCTAAGTATTTCCCTCACCCCCATGAAAATAAAATAATAAATAAAATATTTTAAAATTAATAAAAGGAAATCTTCTCAACATGATAAAAGCCATATATGAAAGACCCATAAAGAACATCATACTCACTGTTGCAAGACTAAAGTTTTTCTCTATAAGATCATGAAGAAGGCAAGGGTACTTGTTTTTATCACTTCTATTCAATATACTACTGGGAGTTCTAGCCATAACAATTAGGTAAGAAAAATAAAGACATCCAAATTAGAAAAGAAGAAATAAAATGACCTCTTCACTGAATATATCTTTTATGTAGAAAACCCTAAAGAAAATCTTAAAGATAAAATCCTAAACACAAAAAAACTGTTAGAATTAATAAACAAATTACCAGGATACAAAAATCAACACAAAATCAATTGTATTTCTATATATTAACAATGAATAATCTAAAAAGGAAATTAAGAAAATGACTCAAATTACAATAATATCAAAAAGAATAAAGTACTGAAGAATCAACTTAGTGAACCAAGAAGGTAAAAGAAACATTAATGACAACTAAAAACTATTCTATTACCTACTATTATTAAAATGTCAGTATGATCCCCAAAATCTACAGATTCTATCAATCCCTATAAAAATCTTTTTTTTTTCACATATAGAAAAATCCAGTAAAAAAATTCAAAAGGAACCTAAAGGAACCTTGAATAGCCAAAACAATCCTGAAGAAGAAAAAAGTTGAAGGACTCACATTTCCTGATTTCAAAACCAACTACAAAGCTACAGTAATCAAACAGTGTGGCACTGGCATGAAGACAGACACAGAGACCAATGGAATAGAATAGACAGCCAAAAAATTAACCCTTGCATATTTGGTCAAATGATTTTTAAGAAGGATGCCAAAACCATTCAATGGGAAAAAGACAGTCTTTTTAACAAATGGAGCTTGGAAAACCGAACATCTATATACAAAAGAATGAAGTTGGGCCCTTGCTTAACATAAAATATATAAAAATTAACTAAAAAAAATGAATCAAAGACTTAAACATAAGAGCCAAAATCCTAAAACTTTGAAGAAAAACCAGGATACCAACTTCATTATATTAGGTTTAGCAGTAATTTTTTGGTTATGACACCAAAGGTGCAGGTAACAAAAGTAAAAATAGATAAATTGTACATCATTAAAATTAAAAATTTCTGTGCATCAAAGGACACTACCAACACAGTGAAAATCAGGCAGCCTAAAGAACAGCAGTAAATATTTGCAAATCACATATTTGATAAAGGATTAATACATAGAATATATACAGAGCTCCTAAAACTCAACAACAAAAACAAACAATTCCATAATGAGCAAAAGGCTTGAACAGATATTTCTCCAAAGATATATGACTGACCAATTAAACCAATGAAAAGATGCTAAATATCACTAATCATTAGGGAAATGCAAATCAAAACCAAAATGGGATACCTACTTATTAGGATAATTGCTGTTAAAAAAAAAAAAGTAGCAAATGCTGGCCAAGTATGGGAAGAAATTGGAACTGTCAAGAAGTTGTGCACTGTCAATGGGAATGCAAAATGGTGCAGCACTGTAGAAAATATCACAGTGTTTTCTCAAAAAATTGAAAATAGAATCACCGTATGATCTAGTCATTTCATCTTACTATACACCCAAAAGAACTGAAAGCAGGATCTCCAAGAGATGTTTGTAGAGCAACGTTATTCACAGTTGTTAAAATGTGGAAGTCACTCAAGTGTCCATTGACAGATGAGGGGATAAACAAAATATGGTATATATGTATAATGGAATATTATTCAGACTTTTAAAAATGAAGAAAATTCTGACACATGCTACAACATAAATGAACCCTAAGGCTATTAAACTAAGTGAAATAAATCAATGACAAAAAGACAAATACTTAATGATTCCACTTATATGAGATACCTGGAGTAGTCAAAATTATAGAGAAGGAAGGTAGAATGATGATTTCCAGGAATGGAGGGAGAGAGGATAGGGAAATTACTGTTTGTTTAGGACAGTGCTTCAATTTTACAAGATGAAAAAGTTCTGGAGACGGATGGTGGTGATTGCTGCTAGTATGAATATACTTTACATCACTGAACTATGCACTTAAAAATGATTAAGATGTTAATTTTATGTTATGCATATTTTTACCACAATAAATATTGAAAAAATGCTAATAGGCATTACCATTAGGAGAAAAGGACTGGCATTTGGAGTCAAATAATCTTGATTATGGATTCATGTTCTACATTTGTTTTAGAAATCTTAGATTTTTATCCCACTTTCTCAAAAACCGTGAAAAAACTTTACATTTTTATAGGATTATAATTTTTATAGATTTGTATTTTATGAGAGGTTTCAAAGAATTATAAAGAAATATATAGTTAAATCTTTTTAAATTTATTTTTTTTACTTATGATTTAAGATAAAGCAGTACAAATATTTCATATTTTGAAAATATAAGATTTGTGTGCATTAGAAATGAATTTGTGCTTTTAAGAATTTTCATTTAGCATCTTGGTCTAGATTTTCACTTGCGTAGTTAGCGTATCTTCTACATTTTAAACAATTAGTAAATTCTGGTACCAAATCAGTAATGAAGTGGAAACAAGTTATGTATTAGATTACATAGTATGTACACATGGAATCATAGACTATGAAAACCTTGGGCCATTTCAACCAATGGCCAGATAAAAATCAATAGCAAATGTGGCCCAAATAGACAAAAGAAGTGAGAATGAAAGAAATACTTATTTCATGATACATATGATTGATTCTTTTAAAATTGTGGTCTTCAGTATTTTCAGAAGCACTTTACCAGTTAATGGGTTGAAGTAGAGCTCGAATGATATAGAAATCTGAAAAAATTTTGTGAACTAAGTTATATTGAGTACTTAGGACAATTTAATTCATAATGCCAATGATATTTTATTTGCAATGACAATGGTATCTTTAGTAAATTATATTTTTCAGTAAAAATGTAGGAGATTCAAAGTTATTCACTACGGCGATCTACTGTTTAGTCCAATCATATTGTACAATGTGTCCAAAAATGTTTTATTTTAAATTAAACTTTACTGATTCAGAAATTCTGTAAATTCTAAACAGGCCTAACAACCACTTAAAGTAACATTAATGTCAAAATATGAATATAGATTCAGAAAGGATTTTCCCATTTATTTCATCTGTATAAATTTCATGTTCAGATTTATTCATTGATTTTGAAGTTATGATTGAATAATGATTAATTTAAACATGATGTGTCAGAACTATAAATAATATTGTAAGTCAATTTCTGACCTACATTACTTTTATCACATTTGTTTTGTGTTCAGAAATTCAGTGGAACGCTGTCAGGTTAACTGCCCTAACTTTTCTGAGTAATGTTCCAAAGCTTCATATTGACAGGTGTACCTGTCTTTGGTTACCTGTATTTCCCAAGGCCATTTAAGCTTTTAACTATTATTAATTGTGGTTGTCAGATTACCTTAGCCTATAAAGCTAGTATTCAAATAGATTTCTCTCAACCTAACATTTCTCATCACTTATAAGCATATACTCTGAAGTCATTTTTCAATCTAATATAAAGAAAGAAAATTGTCGGCTCTGTGGCTTTGATGGATTATATTCTGCTATATGATTCACCGCATTGTATTATTCTTCACCTCTCTCCTACATTATTTTTAGCTCAAGTCTAAATCAGTATTCTGATTTTGATACTTTAATATTCAACTCAATTAAATTCAGAAATTTACCTAGTTTGAATATGATGCATTTTGTTTTTATTCAATCCCTAATAATGTAATAAGCATATAGATTGATTTTGTCTTTTCATCTTTCTTCTCCAAAGTTTTTCTATACAATTTCTGAGCATCCTCTGCATTTTTTCTAGGTTTGTAGTGTACCTTTGATTGGAATCAGGAGAATACTCTGGGGCTAGATGATATTTTACCATTCTACTATTCTGAATTAGGTAATGATATCTGTCTCGATTCTTCATTTCCCTAACAAATAGTCACCCAGGAATAGACTCTGTGCCCCCTGTCTCAGGGAAGTTTTCCTTTTTATCCTACTCGTTCAGTGGTATCTAAACCATCATGAAGCTCATGTAGATGTGGAAGAGAAATGGAATCCAGGTGTCAAATCCTGAAGCTTAAGTCCTGAAGCTAAACACCATAAAATGCCAAGGTCTCTCAAGGAGAAAAGGGTGGAGCGGATCTAGTCAATACTGTAGTCATCTGTGAGTTTTACTCCTCTGCGTATTAGCGCATGTACTTTGTGATTATTCTGATCCAGGTAGATGCATTTGCCGGTGGCTGATTCTGGAAATCCAAGTCGGAAGTGATTCTTCATATATCACCATCTAGTGGTCACCAGTAGAAAGAGCAAAAGCCCCGAGAAGGCCTGTCATCTATTCTTGTCTATAGGTTATATAATAACACCCTCTTTTAGACTGTGTCAGTGACCATTTGAAATATCTTGCCTGTCCAAGTTGTGTTTACCATTTGCTGACTATATTTAAGTCCTGTGTAAAGAGTAACTCTCTTTAGAATCTCTGTAGAATGTCAGCCAATTTTGCAGTTGCAATGGTGCATTTGAATGCTGCATTTCTTCGTTCACCTCAGTAGTGTCTGAGAAATTTATCATTTAAAATAAAAATATAAAACTAAATGTTCTGAATTCTTAACATAGAGATGACACCCAGCGTTGATTTTTTTTTCCCAGTACAGATGACATTTGCACCGACACAGCCGTACTTTCTCAGTTGGTCTATTTTTTTGTTTTCATAGCAAGAGTCTGAGGCCATGAAATAGAGGATAACAAATTAACCAGCACTATATTAAAAAAAAAAGAGCCACCATTAAGTGCATCTCTCCCTCTGGTTAGCAACCTTATATACATAGTTTCACCATAATCCACAGGAAGGTATTGTGACTGCCATTGCAGAGATGATGAACTGGATTCAGAAAAGTTAAGTAACTCCCCAAGATCACACAGCAAATACATCATACAAATCTATTACTACCAGAGGACTACTTTTTTAACTGAACCAAACTGCCTGAAACCTTGGCAGAAGTGGCCCAAGCTCTATCAAATGAAGCAAATTAACCGTAACACTTTCTCTATTTCTCTTTCTTACACACACACACACACACACACACACACACACACACACCCACCCATACACACACACCCCCACAGGGAAGACCTTACTTTGAATTGAATGTTAATGAATTTTAATGAAAACTCTTAACATTTTCTCTACATAAATACATTTGACTGATTTAGCAGCTGCAGTAGAGATTGGGGCCTCAGCCAGGTCCCCTTCTCCAGCTAGTACAGCATCCATCCCCCAGCTGCTGGAAGTGTTGGCTGATAATCGTTCATAGGTGGTATTTTCTTTAAAAACATAATCTTTTGCTAGAAGCCATCTTGCCTGGATGTGTTTGAGAAATTACGGCTCACTCTCTCCCCCTATATGGTCTCCTGCAGCCAATATCTGACTGATATAGGAGCACAAAGCTTGGCTCCTGTGCCTCCAGGTTGGTGGAAGCTACAGTGTTAATCATGGTCCAGAGCTTCCCATGGGTCAGGCTGATGCTAGACTTGAGCTGAAAGCTCACCACTGCTTGGCTTCTGTCCCTTCCCTATCCTGCTTCCCCGACTCCACCACAAGTTTCTCCTAAGGGCACTCCCTTGCATTAAAATCCCTGTCTCTCAGTGGTTCAAGGTCTTCTTTTAAAGGAATCTGATGTAAAGCAGAGGCTTACTGCAGTTTCACTACCTACTTTAAAAAATGCATTATGTCAACAGAGCAACAATCTTATATAGGCATAATTTGGCAAACAGAGTATTTTGCTTACCCATGGGTCCTTGTTAAAGAGGAGAAATACTATGTGAAAAAAATCTTAAAGAAAACAAAACCATCCCAAATGGCATCAGACATTAGAACTGTCTCTTTGGAAAAGTTAGAAAAAGATGTAAAGGATTGTACGATGCCACTAAACGCAACAAATAGAACAAACTCTAATACGTGAGAAAAAGAGAAGGAAACAGCTTTTAGTAGAATGTATTACAAAAATAAACCTGAATGTAGCTAAATACATTGTGCAAAAGAAATGCTATTTTCTCCTTGATTTCTGCCCCTTGAGATGGCAGGACCAATCCCTTTAATAGAAAAAACAAATCTCCATTTCTCCTAAAGAAATAGAAAATACAGTGGTTTACTGGAATGTAAAGCTGATACTCAGTAGCAGATTCAGCATTGTTCATTAATTATTTCACAGAGGTATTATTTTCTTAAAGCAACAGGAAAAAAGAAACATTAAAGAAAGTAGAGCAGTGAAACAGAAAATTACTTTGTTCTCCATCAATCATTCTGGTGTCTTCCTTAATATTTTGTGAATTTATAACCAATATGAACACCGTCACCAGAAAGGGAGAATTGCTTAGTTTCTTGGAGCCCTCTGTTTTTTGTCCAGATTTTCAGAAATTCCTCCTTAGAATGATGGACTTCCATGCCACCTCAGGGTTTCAACCTCTGCGGTAAATCCTTCACCTTAGTTTCTCTTAGAGTAGTATTTATTTTCTTCCTCACTGATTCCTTTACCCTAGTTCTGTTTTCTCAAAGTCAAGTCCAGGGATTTATTCAGACTCACTGAATAAGAACCTATTGGAACTGAAGCTCAAGAATTTGCATATTGAAAGTATTTTAAACCCTTAAACTTATACAATGCTATATGTCAATTATATCTCAATAAAGCTGGGCACGGGGAGGCATTTTAAATAGTGGTCTTCAAAATCAGTATACATGGACCCTTGGGAGTCACAAAGAATTTCCTATGGGCACATGGGCACGTAGGCACATAGTTACATGATAATCATTTTAGAATCTCAACTTCTACATGAACTCCTTAAAATTGGTTCCTTCCATTCTGGTTCACAGCATGCTGGCTTTTCCTTGTCAACTTCTCTTTTTCAATTATCTTCTTCCTACTTTGCTAAAGAGAAATATATTACTGCCCTGGGTATAACCAAGTCAGTTGTGCCAAACGAAGAGGCAATTAGAAAATGCACAGCTCCTAATGGAAGAATCTTACAGGGGGAAGTATAGAGAGCTTTGGCAAGAAATAGGGGGCTGCGCCGTTTTTCCCAGTAACCAAAATCTCCGGGCAAGGTCTCATGGTCCTTTTTTTTAAAAAAAAAATCAATCAATCTATCTATCTACCTACCTATCTATTATCTATCTATCTATCTGTTTATTTATCTATCATTTTACTATTTTATCTTCCTATCTAGAATTCAGAAGATGTGATCATCTTAAGAATGGATATCAACTTTTTTTCTATGAATTGATAACGAAGTAAGCCTGATATGGCTGACTGGTTTGGTAGTAAGACTGGCTTTTTACCATTTACCATAAACTGAGTAATTTAATTGAATCATTGCAGTTGTAAGCTTTTGGCAAAACTATATTCATAGCAAAAATACAATATACAATATGTTGGAGATAACATTCTTTGTGACTACTTAATTTTATGAAACAATTTTAGATATCAACTTTGTGGGGGAGTATATATTACTTTTCAAAATGTTTAGGCATATATGAAGAAAAACACTGATGCACACTGCTCTAAAATTTTTAAACCATCTCTCTTAGATAAATTCCAAAGCAAACAATACTGAGACAGGAAGGCGGCAGGGCACAGTCATTCAAGGAATAACACAGCAGTTAACACCAGAATGGCGAAAGATTCAACCCCCAGTAGGACTTGAGGCGCAAGATGGTGGGAGATTTGTCTTACAGTAGACCTTGAGCTTCATTATACACAGATTGTAATATATTAACATGGTGAATAACGTGTCCACAAGGTGCCATGACAGTCTCAAGGCTAGCCACTAAAGGTCAAAGAGTTGGAAACGGCCAACTTCCTGGGAATCCCAGCCCCTTCCCCAGTTAGACTGGTCCTTCCACTTATTAGCGTATGAAGCCAGTGAGCCTGTAAAAACTGGCAACACTGCGCCTCATGACAGCCTTTCTCCTTCCTCTTCAGAGATAGTCCACACTCTCTCTATGGAGTGTGTATCTACTTTTACTCTAATCTGAGCACCCAACCCTCACACCTTGCAGCCTTTCCTCTTACCTTTTGAAACAGCCTATGCTCTATGCAGTATATATCTCTTTAAATCTAACTTTACTCAACGGTGGCTTGCACTTGAATTCTTTCCTGCATGAAGCCAAGGACCCACACTTGGCGGGCACGTCCCAGGGGCTCAACTGAAGCCTGGGACACGGACCTCCTCATGCCCCACATCCATTTTTCCCGCATCAATAGTATCTGGCAAGTGAGGAAGAAAGTTTGCAAAGGTCCCAGTCATATTTCTCCTTAATCTTTATTATCTTCATTCTGAGAGGAGTACCAGAGAGTCTGTACTGAGACACACTCAGAGGAAAGACCTGGAGAAAATTCCAGTGACACTGTGTGTAGTATGAATGTTTAGAGAGTGATTGGTATTTGACTACATATATGCATGATCAAGGTAGAAAAAAATAATGTAAAGCAGGGAAATAGAAGATAATTTCAGGGTAGGGTGGTTATTTTGAAGACTGGCTCACTCAATTAAAATTCTTAATCCTTCTACTATTTCCAACGATAAATCTGAATTTGTGAACATTCTATGGTATTATCTAGTTTTTAAAGGGATTGTCAGTAGTTTTGATAATTCAAAAGATAAACTATGTAAGCTCAATCTTTGATAGAGAAGCACACACATCTAATTTAAATAGTTACAGAAATTAATTTATACGTAGAGGAGTTTGTATAATTAAGTGGATTTTTTTAAACAACCTCTTAAAAACCTCTCTCTTCCCTGGAGTATTTTCAATCACTCTATCAAAATACCATGGAGAAAAAAATGTAAAAAAGGCATTTATGTATTCAATACAGAAAATTCATATTTAGCATTTGCTGTTTTTGTGATAGTCTCCTAGGATCACATTTCACTGTAGTCTTTAAAAAGTCCCCAATTCAAGCTTATATTTCAAAATGTGCAAAATGCACAGGTAAGAGTATAGGATTTTGTCCCAAGACAAGAAACACTGTTTACATGACTGGCATTTAAAATGGCTATCAAAAAATTCTCAACATTACTTATAGCATGAAAATCACGAATGTCCTAGAAAAGACAATAATAACCTTAGCTGACATGAAAAATAAGATATTCAGTGTTCAATGGGTTTTGTGATTTTTTTTTTTATGTGAACTGCATGTTTTATAAAAATCCTTTTTTATCTTCTGTTCTCAAAAGCCAGCTATCCCATTGTTATTCCACATTAGTTCCATTTGCTGATTTGATGAGTAAAGGCCTGGTGGCCAGATGCAAATTCTGCTTTCTGATGTTAATCTAACAAGCAGAATAGCTGTGAGTCTGTCATTCGCCAGCCAAAAGCTTTGGAGGAGTCACAGAGAATCACTGCGAGAAGTACTGCGCAAATCTAAGCAATACAAGGTAATTATATGAACTGACTTCTTAGTTCCGAAAGTGAAAATTCATACAACTAAAAGAGAAAAAGCCAGGATTTTTGTGTAAAGATTTCTTGGTCAAGAGGTGTTGCTGAGTACAAAAGACTACTCATTTTCTCCTAAATCACACCCAGACTTTCAAAACCTCCTTATAAATGAAGCAGAGACAGAGATGAACAATCTCACATTTGAATCAATGAGTGATTATCATGAATTAGTTTGATGGCTCTGATTTGAGTAAAAGACAAGTTACAAGGATAGATGTGTTATTTAAGAAGTGTGGGATTAATTGTATTAACAGATTTTCACGTCTAAACAATGCTGACTAACAGGAGTTCAATATTCTTAAAATTAGTATTCAGGACCATGGCAGGTAAATACCAGGCTAAGGAGAGACTTAGAGGTAAAGCTGTTTTGCCTCTAAAGACTGAACAATTGCATTTGCAAAGAGTTTGCATTTTTCTGAAAATGAAAAAAAAAATCCTATATGGATTAGGTACCAAAGAAAGTTTAGTTTTTGTAACGTAAAGAAAAGAAATCCAGATATCTTTATATCAGTTTAATGAGCCCCTTGTATTCTGAAATACGGAATTTCAATTGTTTTGATTTAAGATTTGAAGAATCAGAGATAATTAAAGTAACTGCATCTAGACTTAATTTTCAGATGTTGCATTATAATTGTGCCTAAACAAAGATCAAGTACAGGGGACACATACTCTGGTAGGTAGTGCTTGGCACACAGTATATGCTTTATACAAAAGTGTTGAATGACTGAATACACAATGTCTTTAAAAGACTATATAGGACAAGAATGAGTCTCCCCATAGAGCCTCATTATACTTTCAAATATACTTAATAGCCTGTCTAATTAATGCTTTATTGGCAGAGCCTCTCAAATTTCAATTGCAGACTTTCATTCTCCAGTGTTAGCAAACCAGTTTCACATGGTCAAGTCAGAGACTGAGCTATGTGAGAGGCAGATACTCAGGGAGAAATGGAGATACAAAAGAAGGGGTTGATTTGGGCAGAGGTAGTGGTGCAGACTCTGATCTATTCAGCTTCTCATAACTAGAGCTTCTCATGATTCTAGAAGGAGTTGTTGAAATAGAGCCTCAGCTTTCAAAGTCATATATTCTAAAGGTCTCTCCAATCTGAAAATTTCTTAAATTGAAAAAAAATGCACTTTGATAATAAAAAAGAAGAGGTGGGGATACAGAAGGTAGCTCAAAGTATAACTTTATGAACTTTGCATAAAAGTTTAGAAACCATGTCATTTTCCTCATCTTTTTCTTATTACTTTGTTCTCTGTCCAGTAGGAAAATAAGGAAGCTAAGAAATATGGAGTCACAAAAATAATCTGAAAGTTAAGATTTGGTTTGGCAGATTTGTCTTAACCTGAGCTTCTTTCTATTATTTATTGTGTCAGACATTGTTATTTACATGACAGTTGCCAACCTTCTTCCTTGTTGCCTCCTGCTATAGATGTTGGAAGAGACTCTTTTCTAGTTTCCCTTGTAGGTAGGGGAGGCGTATTATTCATAAATGGCCATTGGTATGTAAACTTAAGTTTCTGGTAAATTCTGGAAGAGTTCTTGCTCTATGATAAAAGGGACAAATATTTGTTGAATGTATGATAGGAGGACAGATGAGTGCTTAAGTTTCATAATCAGAATGATAAGATTGGGCTGTCAAGATTTTTTCCCCCCATTTTGGAGTGATTTATAACACCAACATGCCCATATAAAATACTGATAATTTATGACACAATACCTAACTCTCACCTGCTAAGCAGCTTAGTCAAGGTCAAGGAATAATTGAGAGATATTTAAGACAAGAGTCTCATGGATTAAAACAGAAGTATACTGGAACTTTGTGTGTATTTGTGGGGGTGTATATTGATGCATGCATGTTCATTTAAGGTATAATTATTTAATGCCCATATAGTGTCCCATCATAGTGGTTCTTGGGAGAGTAAACTCTGAAAATCTTCTATTTGTCCCTTCTATTGAGACTATTTGCATATTGCATAAGTATCTGTATCTAGCTTTTTCCATCCCCTAGGGGCGAACTCCATTTTGGCAACTCTTAGTACCCGAAGTCAAGTTAGCATTCATTTCCTCCATTTGTCCTTTCTTTTCTAGATGGCATATATAATATAATGTTACTGCAATCGGAGGAAAGGGAAGCTGTGTGGTTCTTGGCCCCTGTTACTCCTCCATGGTAGCATCTACTGATTCATCTGAAAGTCATTAAATTCCCTAGTCACATAACTTGTACTAGTGTACTAAATCATTTCATAATCATTATTCTGTATTGGTCTCAATCCTCAGTTACTTTTTATTGCTTTCTTATACTCTCATTCTTTTTTTTCCTTTTTCCCCAGCCCACGGATTCTTTATTTAGCTTGGAGGAAAGAAAAACTCCAAATTATTAGATCCTTAAACATCTTTCTCTTATACGTGAACTATGGACTTAACTTGAAAAGTAAGATGCTTTATGCTCTGGCTTCACCATGAGCTAAGACAACTCCTGCAGCACGAGAGAACTCACTGAGAACAGTTCAATGGTGAAAGACAGTGTGGTGGAGTGAAGGTGGCGTGGAATACTCTGATTAACTCTTGACAATGTCATTCAACAATTTACCCAATAAAGGTTTTTAAAATAAATAACCCTTTCATTTTCAGCTCATATTCATGAATTTATTCATATATTTTTTATTTATTTGTTTTTTAAAATTGAAGTATAGTTGATTTACAATGTTTCAGGCACATGGCAAAGTGATTCAGTTATACATATACATATTATTACAAGATGTTGAATATAGTTCCCTGTGCTATACAGTAGGTCCTTGTTTATCTATTTTATATATATTTAGTATGTATCTGCTAATCCCAAATTCCGAATTTATCCCCACCACACCACCACTTTCCCCTCTGGTAACCATAAGCTTGTTTTCTATGTCTGTAAGTCTATTTCCGTTACGTAAATAAGTTCATCTGTATCATTTTGTTTTAGACTCCACATATAAGTGTTATCATATGATATTTGTCTCTCTGACTTACTTCACTTAGTATGATAATCTCTAGGTACATTCATGTTGCTGCAATTGGCTTTTCATTCTCTTTTATGGCTGAGTAATATTCCATGGCAATATATATCATATATACTTTATCCATTTACCTGTCAGTGAACATTTAGGTTGCCTCCATATGCTGGCTATTGTAAACAGTGCTGCTATGAACACTGGGGTGCATGTATCTTTTTGAATTACAGTTTTCAACTTTTCTGAATATATGCCCAGGAGTGGGATTGCTGGATCATATGACAACTCTATTTTTAGTTTTTTAAGGAACCTCCATACTGTTCTCTATAGTGGCTGCACCAATTTATATTCTCACCAACAATGTAGGAGGGTTCCCTTTTTTTCTACATCCTCTCCAGCATTTATTACTTGTAGACTTTTTGATGATGGCCATTCTAACTGGTGTGAGGTGATACCTCATTGTAGCTTTAATTGGCAGTTCTCTAGTAATTAGTGATGTTGAGCATCTTTTCATATGCCTGTTGGCCATCTTGGTATCTTCTTTGGAGAAATGTCTATATTGGACTTCTGTCCATTTTTTGATTGAGCTCCCATTTTTTTTTTTTTGATATTGAGCTATATAGACTCTTTGTATACTTTAGAAATTAATCCCTGTGGGTCACATCATTTACATATATTTTCTCCTATTCCATAGGTTGTATTTTCATTTTGTTTATGGTTTCCTTTGCAGTGCAAAAGCTTTTAAGTTTAATTAGGCCCCATTTGTTTATTTTTGCTTTTGTTTGCATTACTCTAGGAGACCAATTAAAAACAGTGTTACTGTGATTTATGTCAGAGTGTTCTCCCTATGTTTTACTCTAGGAGTTATAGAGTATATGGTCTTACCTTTAGGTCTTTAATTCATTTTGAGTTTATTTTTGTATGTGGTGTTAGAGAATGTTCTAATTTCATTCTCTTACATGTAGCTGATCAGTTTTCACAGCACCACTCATTAAAGAGACCTTCTTTTTTCCATTGTATATTTTGCCTCCTTTGTCAGAGATTAATTGACCATAAGTATGTGGGTTTATTTCTGGGCTTTCTATCCTGTTCCATTGATCTATGTGTCTTTTTTGTGCTAGTACCACACTGTTTTGATTACTGCAGTTTTGCAAGGATTTTTCAATATCCACAAATCAATCAAAGTGGTACACCACATCAACAAATTGAAGAATAAAAAACATACAGTTATCTCAATAGATGCAGAAAAATCTTTTGATAAAATTCAATATCCAGCTACGATAAAAACTCTCTGGAAAGTGAGTATGAAGGGAACATAGTTTAACATAATAAAGGCCATATATGACAAACTCGCAGCTAACATCATCCTCAATGGTGAAAAACTGAAAGCATTTTCTCTAAGATCAGGAATAAGACAAGAAGACAAGAGGTGGCCCACTCTCGCCACCTTAATTCAACATAGTTTTGGAAATTCAAGCCTGCGGTCAGAGAAGAAAAACAAATAAAAGGAATCCAAATTGAAAAGGGGTAATTAAAACTGTCACTGCTTGCAGATGACATGATACTGTATACATAGAAATCCTAAAGATACCACCAAAAAACTACCAGAGCTCATCAATGAATTCAGTAAAGTTGCAGGATACAATATTAATGTATAGAAATTTGTTACATTTCTATAAAGCAACAATGAAATATCAGAAAGAGAAATTAAAGAAAGTCTCCAATTTACCATCACCTCAAAAAAGAATAAAATACCTAGCAATAAATCTACCTAAGGAGGCAAAAGACCTGTACTCTGAAAATTATAAGGCACTGAGGAAAGAAATTGAAGAAGACACAAAAAACAGATGGAAAGATGTACATTGTTCTAGTATTGGAAGAATTAATATTGCTAAAATGGCCCTAATATCCAAGGCAATCTACAGATTCAGTGCAATCCCTATTGAATTACCAACAGCATTTTTCACAGAACTAGAAAAAAAATGTTTAAATTTGTATGGAAACACAAAAGACCCCAAATAGCCAAAGCAATCTTGAGAAAGAATACAGCTGGAGGAATCATACTCCCTGTCTTCATACTATACTATAAAGCTGCAGTAATCAAAACAGTAATGATTTTTATTTTTGAACACTGACTATTTTATATAATGTCTGGTGTAGAGCTTGGTATGTCTGAATAAAGTGCTGAAGAAAAGACAAGGACTCTACCCTAACAGAACTTACAATGTAGTTGGGGAGATGGATTGTAAATTAAAGAAATAGAAAAAGAAGAAATATAAAATTTGATATGAAGGAATAAAGAGGTTGAAGGGTAACCGTGGTGACCACGTGTTGCAGGGCTATTCTCCATGTAATGAATGGTCAGGTCCCACTGCTCTCTGATTTCTAAATAACTCTACATCTGTCTCATGTAGCCCTTTGCCCCTTACTCCTGGACTACACAGGCAGTTTCAGTCAGGTCTCCACTAATCGGCCTCCCTCCATCCTGTGAGTTTTGCTTGTTCTGCAAAAACTTCTCAAACCTCTCTAGCTCAAGCAGAGCTCTCCATTCTTTGGAATAAAATAATATATAGGAACTCTTTCTATATCTGCTAAATGTTTATGGAAATATCTCTTTGTAATGTTTCTGGTTCTCTCTATCATCTCTTCTCACTCATCTCATCATCATTCTGTAAACTCCATTTATCAGACAAAAATTAAGTCAGGGACCTTTAATACAGGCATTTCTGTTTGTGCTAGTATGTTCTGTTCTTTACTTATTTTGCTCCAAATTAGTATTCTTATTTCCAAATGCAAAGTACATCCACTCAATAACTAAGAAATAAGCTTCTCCACGATAACCATAAGCTATCAGGTGCATATGATGTAGTAGCAATGGTACTCACTAATTTACATAAAATTTATCATTTTACGCATAGAATAACTTTATGAGAGAGGCAGACCCAAGCTCAGAAAGGTTATTTTCTTGAACTGTCTATACATACTGGATTACAGAGGAATGTGCTTAGAAAGCAGTGCTGCCTCTACAATGAGAACTTTTTGAAGCGTTTTCAACCTATGCATAAATCAGTTTTTTGTGTGTGCAAATCTACTTTAACTGTCAGTCAGCTATGATGTTAGTTTTTTGATCTTAATAAATATAACTAATTATTGATGTTAATAAGCAATGTGATCCTAAAATGTTCAACTACCATTTTTTAGTATCCATAGCAATATTCTAAACGCAAAAGCAAAAACTAATTTTTTAGAGACTTGAAACCATTATTTCTATCTATGTAGTACTTTTAATTAAATTACTTAAATTTTACTAAAGGCTTTCTAATCGTAAAATTCATTTTACAGAAGAAGCCTATCTCCCTAGGAACCCAACAACTAAAAAGTAAAAATTTGAAAGCTTTAGGTTTTCGGTGATAAAAATGATTTGTTGAATTATATGGCAATAATTATACTTATAAATCCTACTATGAGATCAGTCAGCCATGTGCTGCCCTTTTAAAAAAAACCCAAAATTGCTGACAGATGTCTGCTAGCTATCAGGCAGTAAGATTTTTATCAAATTATGCCCTTTTGTTTTTGGCTCTGAAACTGGTTGCAAATTCACCCTTAAGAAATGTATGGGTAATATTCAGCCAATAGCTGGCCTTATGATGTCCTGTAGTTCTTCCTGAGAATATTATGGGGTGAAGAAGAAATGCTTACATTTTTGTTGTTATGTAAGGCAAAAGAAATGAGTCTAAACATTAATCTGCTGGGGTGAGCCCAGCTATCTCAATGATGTTAGCAGTAAACTAGTGAAGATTAGCAATTATACAGAAGATTATACTGAAATGAGCGGTTGTTCCCATTATTAATACAGTTTGAAAGGGTTTCAACTAACTTTACATTTTTGTGACCTAAATAAGCCTTGGTAACTTTT
The DNA here is from genome assembly GCF_048773025.1 of Camelus bactrianus. NCBI lineage: Eukaryota > Metazoa > Chordata > Mammalia > Artiodactyla > Camelidae > Camelus > Camelus bactrianus. The sequence continues at coordinate 68,588,963 of NC_133543.1, forward strand.
AATATCAGATAATTATGATCAAATTATATTTAAATGGTATACCATGAGTCATTCATTTCTAGATAAAAGAAACATAGGAAGATGTTTACCACATGTGAAAAAAATGAAGAGCAAAATATCAGAACACTAGAATATTTATCTTACATGACATGTGGCTGGCTAAGCAGTGCTGTAATGTCCATTCTTTGTTACTGGTCCATGACGAGACAAGCAAAGAAACTGAAAGTAAGCATTTAAGCATTTGTACTCTATTTAAATGTGTAGTAAATACCACACTTGGAACTGGAATGAATGTAGGTTATATTGAGATAATGTGGCAGCTTTTATGTCAAAACCGTTGAACGTTTTAAGAAAGTTACTTCTCGTGTGGTTGTCTCTACTATATGCCAGGTACTACATTGCTATGAGCTCCTGTAAAGTTCCTGATAATTTGGGATATAAGAATAAACCACCAATGGCCATAAAAATAAAATCATTTAACTTTAAAATTATATATTATATTCATTTTTTCAAGATTTTTGTAGAAAAGTTTAGAAACAATCTGGGCAGTGGATCTTGTATTTATGTATAGCAGTTCTTCCCTTATCTGTGGTGTCAACTGTGGTCTGAAAATATTAAATGGAAAATTCCAGATGTAAACAACTCATAGTTTTAAACTCCATGCCCCTCTGAGTAGCATGATAAGATTTAATGCATGGGATGTGAATCATTCCTTTGTTCAGCCTATCCCTCTCATTAGTCACTTAGTAACTTGCAAGAGTAGTGATGCTGGCAATTTGGTTATGCCAAAAAATAGCCATAAAGTGTATCCTTTAAGTGAAAGGTAAAAGTTCTTGACTTAATAAGGAAAGAAAAAGAAAAATTGTATGCTGAAGTTGCTAAGATCTATGGTAACAATGAATCTTCTTTCCATGAAACTGGGGAGAAGGAAAGAGAAATTCATGCTCGTTTTGCTGTCACACCTCAAACTGCAAAAGTTACAGCCACAGTACGTAATAAGTGCTTAGTTAAGATGGAAAAGATATTAAATTTGTATAATAAGATATTTGGGGGGAGAGAGACCACATTTATGCAACCATTTTTTTACTGTGTATTGTTATAATTGTTCTATTTTATTATTTGTTACTGTTGTTAATCTCTTACTGCACCTAATTTATAAATTAAAGTTTATAACAGGTATATATATGTATAGGAAAAAACAGTATATATTAGGTTTGGTGCTATCTGTCGTTTTAGGCATCCACTTGGGGTCTTGGAATATATCCTATGAGGATAAGAGGACCTACTGTATAATAAAGTGACATGATCCTGACAAGACCTGGCATCTTACAAAGAGATCAGTTTCTTAAATTGGCTAAAATGCAGGGCAAGTATTAAAATCACAGAATCTACTAGAGTAGTTGATTCAGTCTTGGTTCCAATATATCACATTAATACTTATACATCTTATAAATCTATATTCTTACAGCTTACACAATTATGCAGCAGCTGCGAAAAGATTGAAAGTAAAAAGAAAGAGCCTTTTGACTCAAGATTTAGAGCATTTTTCATCCTTATTAGGAAATACATACAACTAATGCACGCCTGTCATCTTGTAGCACTTATGTTAAACAGATGAAAGAATTGTTAAAAAAAAGCTTACCTTTTAATCTAGGTTGTATAATGCACACATTAGTTTATCTGTTAAGGATACTCTCTGTTAATTACTCACATCTATTTTAGATTACACTGTCTGGAAAGACACAGACTGTATTTGTGAATGGTCATATATTACCAGAGGCATCAGTGTATTTACTTTTAAAATGAAGAAACTGATTATCTGTAATCTAAAAAACATAAAAATGATAAAATAATAAAATGAGCAAATTCCTGATAACTATGAAGTTTACTATCTGGTGTAAAATGTATCTAGTTTTAACTTTTATTTGCCTCCTTCTTCTGTTATAGTTTTTTCATCTCCAGTAAAAGGTAGAAGGATAAAGAGACAAACAGTTCATTTTACCCCATGATCAATCTAATGGAAAATATACAGAAGATTAACAACCATGCAACTTCTTAGATAACATAAGGTTTCAAATCACCCTTACATTCCTTGTTCTCAGTGAATCTGTGTGTAAAAGGAGTATGTGTGTGTTGGTGGTGGGTGGAATTTAATAGCATGCAGTTTTGATTTTACGGGCCATCTAAAAGTGTACTTCAAGTCACTGTGATACAAGAAGCTTTCAATCATAACTTTGACCATATCAGAATCATCTTAGACAAGTCCTCTTGTTTATATTTTAATGCAAAAAATTAAACCCCTCTGCTTGACTACTGGGTATTTATTTGCCTGGACTAAAATATGCAATTTTACATCTTATGAAAGTGACAATAGCACAGAATTATAAGAACTTTTGTTTTATAAAATTCAAACCTAGATGTGTAAAGAAAGAAGTAAAAGTGGAGGAAGGAACCGTCAAAAATAAAAGACTCTAGAGCCATGCTCTAGCCATTCTCTTGCCCTTTATAGAGAATATCTACGAATGGAGACACTTTGCGTGTCCCTCCACTATGTTCATACAGCAGTATTGGTAGCCATCAGAGCCAGGAAGAGAGAAAAAAGACTGCTTATAAAACTGGAAGCTATGTTATAACCTCCCTTCAGATCACCTTGATAGAGAAGAGCACATTATGTTTTCTGCCATGTCAAATCAGAGGCCCATATTTTATACAATTTCCTTTAACCTCTTGGTTATGACTTCCCTTCCTTCTCATTATATCATGTTCAGCTGATATGCTTCTGTCTACTTAGTACTATGGAGAGAGATGTGTTATAAGTACACAAATTTGAAGTTTAAAAATCTAATTTCTCATTTATTCCTTTGTTGTATCTTCTCAAATTTATTGCTTTTCCTCCTTCCCAGATGTTCTGTTTGAACCTATATTCTGACTATTTTCTAACTATTGGTAACTTAATCCCTTTCAAACAACACTGATGTCACTTTTTTGTGTGAAATTATTTCTAAATTTAGTTGGAAAACATAAACTAATACACAGTAAGTAAAATTAGCCAGAAGTCGCCTTTACTTTCGAATAGAATAGAATGCTTGTATTTTTAATACAACTGTTAACTAAACCAATCAGAGATGATTTCAACTGAGAGAAAACACAAAGCTTTGAAATCCATTCAAGACCAAAATGGCCCCAAAATGGCTTGAGATTAGATTGGGCAAAGGTCAAAAGTCATTTTGCATTGGCATAATACTACAACTTTTACATTCCACCTGAATTATTAATTATTCCAGAAAAGTTCTTTAAGAATAAGAAAAATCTAATCCTGGAATCATCATCAGGACTCACACTGCAAAGACGCCATTCACAATTTATACCTTATTACAGTAATACATGGTTGACTGGCCCAACTCTGAACATCCAGACATTCTTTTCCTTACTTTTGTGATTACTCTATCTACTACAGTACATGTTGGTTTCTGAATGCTACCTTGTTCTTACTGAATTAACTTGTCATTTAGAGGGAGGATGAATGCTGACTTCTCAGGAAGAGTTTGTTGGTAATTAAATTGAAAGGACATTCTAATATATTTATAGCTTATTGAAACTTATCTTGGGAATACATGAACCCTGAATACTATTCCAGGGATTATAACAGGACTACATACTAATTCTGAGTTCTGGGTAATTTTTATGATCAACTGTTCTTTTACACTGAAATACTGCAGCCATTACCCATCAACTCACTGCAGACCACTGTGGCATCATATAAGAAAAAAGAATTAGAACAAAAAAATTCCCACATGCTTTGGACAAATCTCCTAAATACTATGAAATATGCAGAAATGTCAGGCTTACTTCATTCTTCCTTTAATATGTGTATAAAACATACAACCTTGAGCACAAATTGCTGGGTAGATTCCTAACGTCCCTCTGAACTACTCTCCAACCATAGGTGATGTAGGTACTGTAGTTCCTGGGGTTTTTATAATACAGATCATTTAGTAAAACTGACGTACAAACCAGTAATGAATTGGGGGGTGGAGGATGCAGAACATCACTAATTTGTATAAATTTAAATAACTCCATACTATTTATCTAGGAGGGTTTATATAAAATTGACAGCCTCTTTCTATATAATTGCCCACCAAGAGTGGCCTAGTGATACCTGAACTATTCTAACACCAATTATGTACTTTCTTGATGAATAATAATAAATAAATAAATTCTAGGCATATGAAACCACTTTTTTCAGTAGTAATGTTCCCTATAAGTTCAAATTAAGTTGAAATTTAAATATACCAGTTTTATGTGGTTGACAAATACTGGTTGGCTTCCTGCTGCTGGTAAACTTTGAGTTATAGGTACGTGTGATATTTTGTGATATTATCCATGAGAAAGCTCCCCATAGCCATAAATCCATCCAAGCACATCTATAATACACCTATTCTGTTGGAGGCATTGTCTGTCAGATTCATTTTATGTTACCTCTTAAATTAACTAGCGCCACCTTTGCTGGTTCTGTAATAAATAACCCAGTTTAGAAGGAACAGGAAGAAGAGAAGACGCGAGACCATTTTGTGGAGCAAGGCGTTTTGACATCATGAGCTATTCTTCATGGAAGAGGAATTTGCTCCTTTGGGAAAAAAAGGTACCTACAAACAGATGGTCTTTACTAAGTAAAATTGACAGGTCTACAGGTAATGAGTTGCCTCTATAAAACAGGCAGTTTATCCATTGGGGTTTCAGCACTACAGGGCCTAATTATTCCTGACATATTGCCCATTTCGTATGCTCACAATATTATGAGCAAATAGGAAAAATAATTATACAAACTGGTAGCACAAAACTCAAAGGAAACAATGCAGGCTATAAAAACATCACCAGAGAATGGGTTCTTTCTGAATGCAGGCCCATCTGTTCCTTCTGATTTTGCAAATGGTGAAGCCCAAATGCTATTACAACAAATTCCTAGGGACTAGATGAGTGGTGTTTTTTGTTTTTTGTTTTTTTTGGCCTTATACATCTAACTTTTGTTTCACTAAAAGCTTCTAGAATAAGCAAATGGCTGGAGCTTGGAAATATTTTCATTATTCAGATACTATAGCTGTCATGTCCGGTTGCGTGTCCAGTTTTGTAGTTTGCTTTGGTGGAAGCTTAAGAAGGAATGTGTAGTAAGTCATCTTAGTTTGTAAAAAATAAAATGTTCATAGTCAAATGAAAACTTTATAAGCATTCCACTCACTATATGACAGACACAGTGCGCTTTTATACACATTTTGCATATAATAAACAGTACTTTCAGAAGAATCAATTTCCAGAAAACGTTTGTTAGTAAAATCAGCAGAATATTTATATAAGAATGTTTAAGTTCAGATATTGGTTATTAGATGTTAGAAATATTTAATATTTAAAAAACCTACATGTACTATAAAACAAACTTAGCTGGATATGCACATGTGACATATCAATAAGATATTTGCAAGCATATTTTCAAGCATGACTCATGTCAGTCAGCCTCATTACTTTATAGGCATTCAAAAGCAATGTGGACTTAAAGATCACCTTGAAAACCATTTTTTGATTCAACTCTATTCACTCAAGAAATTTCTTATTTTACTTCTTGTTAGCAAGTTCTAGCTTTGGGATAAAACACACACGTCCAGATGTTCCATTAGCACAAGAGTACTGAACCAAGGCCATATTATTTTTTGTACAATCACTTGTGTATTAGCATCTGTTTCCAACTGTAAATGTGTAGTTTTCTACATTGATTACCATCACTTTCCTTATTTCACAAACTACATAACGTAACAACCACAAGACTCTTACATTTCAATTTCCTAGATTAGCTTATTATAAAAATAAACCACAGTGTTTGCAGAAATCCAATCTCTTGCCTAAAGAAAGATAATGCAAACCAGAACTTATTACAAAAATATCCTAATTAGATCTAATTAGATTAGACTGAAAAACTAATTTTTTTAAATAAGATTTTTATAGTTAATAAAATTTAAATATGACCATTACAGAAAATGTAGAAAAGATAACCACCTACATGTTGTCTCAGTTTCCTCTTCTGCATGTAAGTATGCATATATATATACACACACAAATACATACACACACACACACATATACATACACACACATATATATATACTTAATACTTACATTTTCCTCTTTTGCATGTAGGTATGCATATATATATACACACACACACATATACACACACAAACACACATATACATACATACACATATATATACACTTAATACTTACATATTAAACATAGGTACTGAATCATTATGATATATACTTTATATATATTATGGTATAAATATATATATGTTTTATAAAATTGGGAGATACACACAAATATCTATATCCTTTTTGTTTCACTTAAAATTTATCTTGAACATTTTTCTATAATTAGGAAATTATTGTTAAGTCATGTGAAATTTCTTTTTACAGGAAGAAGCTCATTGTTTTTATTATTGTTAAACCTCACTGTAATGTTAATTTGACACTAGTCCACAATACTAATATTTAGTCTTACTACAAACACATCAACACAAACTGGAAAGCAAATATAATAACTTCCATAAACAGCTTTTTTTGGACAAAAGACCTCCTTTTGGCATATTTCTTACTGTGTTCCCAATGATCTGACTTTCTGAGGCACAGAAACTTCCATTTCTCTTTAGGATGACTGATGAGCTCAGAAGCTGAAGACTCAGTGTCTTCATGTTTTAGACTTTGCAGTTGTGATTATAAGCTTCACAGTCTAATTATTACATGCAGACTTAATTATTGTAGGCAAATGTTTCAATCCACAGGTAGTTCTAGAATTCTTTCTTCTCTAACCACATCTATTTCGGCATAAAATCAAGTTCAAAGCAAATCCATAAATATTTATTGAGCACCCACAATAAGGCAGGCACAGTAACAGAGACCTGGAACATGAGCGTGAACAAGTATCCCTCTCTCCGGGCATTCACTCTTGCAAGGGGGATGACATGTGAAACAAACTAGTGCTAGTTCAATGTGATGAGCAACAGAGATCCGCACAACGTGCAGTAAGAACACTTACTTACTGAAAAAGGAAGTTATTCTGCTCTAGAGATGGAGCTAAGGAGTACAAGTGAGGGAGTGATATTAGAAAAAGTGTTATTAGAATAGAACATTAAGAAATGAATAAGGTTTTCCAGGTAGAAAAGGGGAGGTCGGGAATCCACAGAGCAAAGGTGTTGAATCCTGAGTGCTTGTGATGCTAAAGAAATGGCTGGTGGAACAGCAGCTCCCATCAAGGATTTAAAAGAAGGTAACTGCCATCATCAGGAAAGTCTTGAAGATGATTCTAGGGAGGAAGATTTTGTAGCTATTTCTCAAGCAAAATAGGACTTGGTGATAATCCGTATGTAAAGAAAAAGAAAAAAAATTTTTTTTAAAAGCAGAGGTTTTGAACTTAGGCAATGGTCTAAATGATGCTTCTTTCTACAGGAAACAGGATACACATGCTTAACAGGACAGTAAGTTCTAATCCCTTGGCAGGAGAGATGGTTTTAGATTTCATATAAATCTCATAAACTCACATACTAGAAGTTGCCATTAACAGGGTATCATTCCAAATATTAACCTTACAATTAGACCTGAATTAATTTTCTAATAATTGTTCCATATTTATGAGCATTCCTGGAGTTAGGGCTTAGCCCTAATTAGAAACAAAGAACAGATATTCCACAAATAGAAATTTTAAAAGAACAAATAATCTAGCATAAAATGCTATCCCAGAGATCTGCTAATAATGTTGAGAAAAACGACTGTAACTTCAAGGAAAGATACTTCTTTATTTTTTGGTAAAGAACTCTTTATAAAGACATATGTATAAACACAGACACACACGGTAAATTCCACTAGAGTCTCAAGGGAGAGCAAGCAAGCCCAGGAAGCTTTAAAAAAAATTGACCATTACTGTACTTGTATTGTAATATGAGACACTTGAAGAAACATTCAGGGGAAGATTGTCTTATTGAGTTCCCAAAGGAAAAGAAAGTACAATGGTACATTCTTTGGAATCAAAGGAAAAGGAGAAGAATCTTTTTGTTAGCTTACCTTTTAAAAATCCACAAAATTATAGGGTTATTTCACTTTCTTTGTGCATAGGTGGAACAGACATTTGCTAAAATAAACCTTTGAAAGACAACTTAGCAGCCTGCTCAGAAAACTACAACTACAGGGTAGAGCGAATTGGTAAGAGGGGCAAACTAAGATCTGTGTGGAGGATCTTATCCTTCAGAGTATTCTAAAATTTATCCACTTAGATATTGTTTCTCTTGATGTATTTTACCCCGCAGTTCTTTGATGGGGAATTTGCGTACAGTTTTTCTTTTTTTTTAAAGTCTTTAATTACCCTATGTGTAATCTGGAGCCACTCTAGAAACACAGGTTAAAAAATTATTTATAAACAGTAATCATCTTCTTTATTATGGAATATTCCAAAGAATCACAACATATAAAATAATGAATACATTACCTTTCAATGCTGGTTTTTTTTATCATTCTCCAGTCAATTTCTATTGATTGCAACCCAAGAATCCCCACAGCCAAACAACCCTGCCTCACGTGACAGAGAATGTCCTCCTTTGCATTTTTATAGAAAAAGCAACTTAAATTCTGAGAGATTCATAATTTCATCTAAGGTCACTGAATTACAACAAAAAGGGAGAAGTACTGTGTAGACAATAGATAATGAAATCCTTTAATAGACTTTGGATATTGATTTATTAGTTATTTCTCTTAGCTGGTTGTAGCAGAAACTGTTTTCTTGCTCTGAATTTATTAAATGTAAAGTAGTCTGGAATATCTTGTATGACTGAAGCATTGTGCTGTACACAAGAAATTGACACAATACTGTAAACTGACTATACTTCAATAATAAAAAAAAACTTTTTAAAAAAAGCATATATAGTTTAATCTGCCTATCCTGTATTATCTCCTCCTCTGACAGTGCCTTATGCTGTCTGGCCTTTAGGGATATATCTGTTCCTCACTGGACACAATCTTGGAGGTCTGCTAATCCAGATACCCCCTAGACATAAGTCAAGAAGAGGAAAAGTGACCATCTAATCATAGGCTCTTTTAATCAAAGATTCTTCCTGAATCTTGACTGGATTAACACCTGGGCTGAAAGCGGCTGCAGCCATCTTGTCTCCTTGACATTACTCTGGAGACCATGTATGCACTAATAATGACTAGGGTCAAAGGACCTCAATAAATGTTTTCTGTGTAGTTATCAATCAACAAATATTTGTTGAAATGCTAGTATCTGTACAGGGGAAATGCAAACAATTCAGCAAAGTGCAACAAAAGAACAAAATACATTTTGTAAATTAGAGAAAAGTACACTGAAAAGGAAAGCTTTGACATTCTAAGCATCTACAAACTATCTCAATGTAAAGGAACCAAATATTTGTCTTTCAAGTTTTTACCACTGTAATTAAGGTCCAACATAACTAAGGTGGTGGCCCCAAGTAAAAGTGACCAGACCTATAAATTAGAATTTTCTTTTTACCATATCTCATTACCTTGAAAGTTGTATTGATCTTGGAAAAATTTCACTGACTCTAATTTCAAGGGCTAAGGAGTCAAAAATTACTGGGATTCTGTGAAATGCTCTTGGAGATAAAGGAATAAAGGCACAATAGCAATTTTCTGACCTTAGACATCTTTCGGGAAATCCCACATCCATTCCTGTTTCTCCATCCCAGTGCCACGTGGGAGCCTGCCCAGGATCTTTGATGATGATACTGGAATTGCAATTATAAAGTTCTAGGGATAGGGGTGGTAGGAGTTTTTAACTTCTAACACCCTGAAGTAATGGTTAGAGTTATATTACAGATCCTTTCCCAGGACACTGGCTCTGAGAGTTTGCACAGGTAGATTATCTCAAGTGCACAGGCAGTAGGACCCAACAGGGCACAGCAACATGTTATGTAATCACATTTACTGTTTCAAACCACAGGGTATAATCATGAGCTTATGGCATGCCACTTGTATTTCACACATCCAGCTGACCTGAAATTGATCGATACTTGTGATATCCTGAAATAGGCACTCTGAATAGCATAAATAAAAGGCTTATTTGATGACAACCTTGCTCCCTAAATCCCAGGTTTTCATTGCCTTCTCTGAATGAAAGAAATATTCCTTTTTATGTATCTGTAACACAGCAAGAAGCACAAAGGCAACAGAAACTTGCTAAGCTGTTGAACTTCAAGGATGCTTTCAGAAAGGAAAGGATATGATGACCTTCAAAGGATTTCAGCATCTAACTGATTGTCTGCAGGAGCAAACTAATCAGGAGATGAAGCTCTTGTATTTAAATCAGACACTGGATAGAACTGCAGCACTGAAATTTAAAATAATACATACATATGCACACACATATTTTAATATATTATATATATTATTTATATTTAGATATGTATACACGTATACATACATACATATAAAATATACACACACACAGACATATATCCCTCTCCCACAGAAGACTTTTTTTAATGACAGAAAAGTCATTTGAATTGAGATTTTTTTGCTAACTGAAACTCTGAAACAGCAATAACATCACGCATGTGGAATCATCTGGCGTAAAACTTACATGATTTATATGGCTTCATCTGAATTCTAGCAAAATATAACACTTTTAAATCAAAGAAACATCTTTGATCGAAGTCACACAGGAGAGACAAGTCACTGTTCACCTAAGTCCTACTGGGTGGCCAGACCTCCAAATAGTTCATTTGAATATTTTTCACTGTATTGCTGGCAGAAATCATGCCATTTTTTCCCCTTTTATCCCCAGAATAATTAACTTGTTCATTACCGAGTAGACTGGCTCAATAACAATACAATCCAGGCTCTAACCCCTTTAAGGATATTTTCTAGGCAAATTATACTACATTTAACTTTGCAGGTTCAGACAAAATTAACAACTCAGTGTAATGAGGCTCCCAGTCACCTTAGAGGACTTTCTAATGTTGCTTATATGTCTCTGAGAAGAGAATATTTAATACCATACTATCTACTAGACAAAGGTACTTTCTATTCAATAGCTGTCCATCTTCCTGTACTCAGGGGAAAGCAGCATTTCTCTAGAAAAAAATGAAGAGAATATCAATGGGGCTAATCTCTTCAAAGTGCTTAGAGCTCAAAGCAATTGCCTGCAGTTTTAAAGAGTCCCACCCTCATTATCTCGGCAAAAGAAAAATGACCAAAATGCAAAATACCGCCTGGCTTTTGGGACAGAAATCCTCAAAAGAAAGTTAAAATAAACATTCACCAACTCACTTCCAAGCTCAACACTTTGAAATCTAATTTAGGTCCTTAGAATAAAAGAGTCAGATTGTGAACCTGAATCTTTCTTAATACAAAATGAGGAGTTTAAGCGGCACGGAATTGAACTACACAGCACAGCATTAAATAAACAGACTGATTTACATCTCGGATGCTCTTCAAGGCCAGAAAATAATGACTTTTTACAATATAATCATAAATGCCTAAGGATTATCAAATGATGACTTATGTGATATAGCTAGTTCTTTTCTAAGCATCCTATTTCATATGAGAATTTATTCAGTATTCTAACCTACAAAAAGATGGATGTTTCCAGAAACCACTAATAGGAGAAATTACAATACATTTTACAAAACCATGATTAGTTTTAAAATGACATAAAATACTTAACTGTTGTATCCCAAAGGCAAAATTGCTCTGGTGAAGTAGCTGCATCTGGACAAATGACATTTGCTACACTAGCTCAGGCTGCCTTGTCACAGTGTCCCGTGGGTTTGATTTCCCACCAGTACCAACACCCTCTTTAGAAATTTGTGGGGATTGAGAAGTCAGAGGGACCTGGCGGTGGAGGGGTGCTTCCCTCTGCTCTCAGACAGTTGCACCCAGCATGCCTTTCCTCAGACCAACTCCTTCACAGGCCACACAGAGTAAATAATAGATAAAGAGATGAGTCACGCTACCACTCATTATACAAACTTGATACAAAGAATAACCACCATCAGGAAGATTCCCATGCATCTTGAGGTGTTTTAGATGCTGGCTTGAGAGATCTACTAGGCCAGAATTTTCTACATTGCAGCTTTAAACCAGTAACTGGGACATGAAAATAATGTAGTGCAGTATTTAAAATGATATGATACAGAAAAAATCTATTTAGAGCTATATAGAAATATTCATACATATATAATATATATTACATCTACATGTAAGATTATGTTTTAGGGTTGTGACATAAAATAAGTATCATAATGTTGGCTGTCTTAATAATAAAGTTCTCAAGTCACTGCTTTACTTCAAATCCTTTCTAATTTTTTTGTTTCCCCTTTCTTATTCAAAGGAATGTTCCTCTAGTTTCTCTGCAAATAATTCTAGGGGTAGATACTCTCTGCCTCCTGAACTAGTTTTATGTTGTTCTACTGGTTAGAGATGCTTCTACACCGTCTACTTCCTTTCCTTTCTCCTTGCCTTCCGTCTCTCCCATTCTTTCTTCCTCCCAACACACACACACACACACACACACACACACACACACAGAGCTGTGTGCCCAAGGAGAAGCTGACACCACTAACTGATGTGAAAGTAATCATTCCCCTTTCTAGGTTCTCATTCTGAAATGTGCAGTCCCAATTCTGGCCCAAGAGACATGAGGGAAGTCTACTTGGGGGACTTAAAGAGACAGTTCCCTCTCTTCTGAAAGCCAGAGGAAGAGATACTCTCATCACTTTCCTGGATGATGTCTCGTTGCAGTAAGATCTACGGAGATGCAAGAGCCTCCTTGCTGCCAACACTGAGGATGACAGAACAGAGAGAAAGAAAGAAACTGACTCCTTGAAAATATCTTAAATTTGCCAAATCAACCAAATCTGAAATTGATTCTATCCATGGACTTTCTGTGAGAAGACAAGATTCCTTGCTGTCAGTTCCAGTTGGGGTTTCCGATAGTTGCAGCCAAAAGCATCTAAACCAATGCAGTAATCAATGAACAAGAATAATTAAGAACGTTTGGAAAAATAACCTTAACTAAATGGTATTCAATTTACCCCCAAATAAAACATATTATAAAGAAAGACAATTAATATAGTGTAGAACTGACAAATCAACTGAAAGAAAAATCAGTGGAGGGGAATATACAGTCTACTAACACATCCCTGTCCTAGATAGAGTATTTGTCCACATAGTTGTCAACTTGTTTTGTTTGTTGGCTTGTTCTAATGTGAATTAAATTTCATTACCTCACTGCTAAAAACTGTTGAATATTTTCATGTCATATTCAAATAATATTCAATCTCTTTACCATGGCCTATGAGACCCTTCATGGTCTAGCTCTTGTTTATCTCTCCAAAGTCATCTCATGCCTATCTCTGCCTTATTCATTTTGCTCTAGTTACGTGGATCTCCTAAACCTTATTCTAACTCAAGGTCTGTCTCCTTGGAGTCCTCCTGGAATGTTCTTTCTCAAGACCTGTGCATGACTTGCACGCCTGCTTCATGCAAGTTGCTCTTTCTCAGAGGTCTTCTCTGAAAATCTAATCTGAAATAGCAACTCCCCACCCTTTAACTCTATACACTTATCACAGCTTTTTCCTTTTTGGGGGGTGGGGGGTACATAACTAGGTTTATTTATTTATTTGTTAATGGAGGTACTGGGGATTGAACCCAGGACCTTGTGCGTGCAAAGAATGAGCTCTGCCACTGAACTATATCCTTCCCTCCACTTTATTTTTCTTATATCACTTATGCGCGTGTGTGTGTGTGTGTGTGTGTGTGTGTGTGTGTGTGTGTGTGTGAGAGAGAGAGAGAGAGAGAGAAACAAAGAGAGAGACAGAGAGACAAAGAGTTTTCTGCTTCTCCCATTGGAATGTAAACATGGGAGGGCAGAGACTTCAGCTTTTTTTTTTACCATGTTTATACGGATTATCTCATTAATGCTCACAAAAAATAGCAGGTGTTATGTTTTGTTATTCTCATTTTACAGAGGAGGAAATTTAGGCATAGAAAGACTAAGGAACACGCTCAAGGTTAGAGAACTAATAAGTGGTAGAATCTGGATTCAAAACCCATCAACCAATCACTGTCACTCTGGAGGCTGTTGTTCTTAACTGCTCTACTGCCTCTGTGCGCAATTAAAATGAAAAAAGGCTCAGTATAAAGTGTAAAATGCCATATTGTTAGAATACCGTAGGACATAAGGTTAGATGTGGGAAATCATTAAGATAGAAATATAAAGTGTAAAACATTATATATTATACAAATACACAGTATTTTTTACTATGTTTAGTCATATATAGTAATTTTGTACTATACATATAATTATGTACAGTAATTTTTCACGGAGTTTCATAAGAAATATAAAAATTTTAAACTTTGATTTGTATGATTTCATATGATTTATTTTTCTTTTATATATTTTTCATATTGCTTTTTTTGCAAATGTCCGTAATATTCATATAAACCATTTAGAATAACAAAAATACACATCTTAAAAATAAAAGGAATATAAATAATATAAATAAAAGGAATCTGACTGTTACCATAGTCTGATTTATTGTGGTAAAATATCCTTTTCTTTCCACTCCAGTTTGGAACCACCTGAGGAGTAGGCACATGAATAATAGGGATGGAGATCAAAATATCACTTTAATGTGACAAGGGTGAATTTTAAAATATGATATGAATATGCAGCCTCATCAGTGTCTTAACAGTTTCCATAATTAATTAACTCTGCCTGGCCAATTATTGGCAGAGTTGCAAAAATTCCAGCTTCTGCTATTGGAGTAGTCTGCTGGCAGCAGTGGGTCGAAGAAACTGTGTGATCAGAGGACAGACTTTCCCAAGGAGACGGCCACTGGAGAAGCTATTCAGTGCGACTTGGTCAGTTCCTTCTGAGCTCTTCAGTTAAGCAAGACACCCCTTGCACAGAAGGAGAGGGGAGGAAGGGGCAGAGATGGAGTAGAAAGGGGCTAGGAATATTATAGATCTCTTTCCTCTACGCAATAATTAACAGTAGAGGATTTACGCTGTTTGCCTTTCATAGATAGAAATGCAACTTCTCTCGGCTTCAGTTGAATCATATTTATCTACCCCTTTTCTTTCTGGCTCATGTTGCAAGGCGATGGATAGGACTCTGAATTGGATACAGAAGATCATTAGGATTAATCTGGCCAACTGCAATGAGAAGTTAAAAAGATACCAGCTCTTCGCTGTTTCATACCACCATTATTTATTTCCATGTTATTTTTCTCTCTTTCATGTATAGGATTTTCCCTTTTTGTATTAAACAATTATTACATATTTACTTTAAGAAATTTAGACAGAACCTAGGGAAAACACCTCACAGAGAATTCCTGCCCACATTTTGGTGGTTCACGCCAGGCTCTTTATGCACATCTGTAGTGTCAGGGTCTTCGCAGGAAACAAAGAGCACACACTCTGATGGAAATTTTAAACAGGCTTATTCATGAAGGGAACATTTACAGAGAGGAAAAAATTAAGAAAACTAATATATAAATTAGGAGCAGTGGAAAGTTGCTACCTACCCTAGGCTCGAAGGGGCAAAGAATGAAAATGACCCAAGTAGAACCTAGCTAAGAACTGGGCCTTACAAGTGCGGCTGCCTGACGGGAGCTGTACCTGTCAAGCAATGCAGCCATCACTGCAAATGCATCCAAGGTGGGAGCAGAAGGAATAAATGTGCCCACTTTTCTTTCTGCTCTCTCTTCTCCTGGCAGTGCCTCTCATCGGTCAATTCCAAACATAAGTCACTGGGCAAGCAGCTTCCTTAGGGAACAGAGGAGGAAAGAGAAGCGCACAGAATGGATGTGCGGAGGGAGCCAGTGGAGAATGAGCAGTGTAACAGCAGTGTAACACCCACCTCCCTGTTTGGTTGCCTATCCATCCATCCATCTATCTAGATACTCATTATGAAATCATGTCCGATACTCTGTTTGGCCGCTACCTTTATCTTCACTATGATTATGAAGATAAATTATGAAAATCTATCTTTGTACTTCATTATATACACATTTAGGACATTTTAATGGTTAAGTTCTATTCCATTGTATGAGATATTTGAACAAGTCTTATGTTCACACTAACATACTTTTAAATTGTCTTCAGTTATTATCTTTTCATAACTGGTATTCACAGATGCCCTTCTGAATTATTTTTGATGATTATTTATAATTAGTATGAATAATGCTCTCTTTATTTTATCATTCAACACTTAAAATGAGAATCTCTAATAATTTCATTACATGAGAAAGCTAACTGACTTTGAATTATATCAAATATGGCTTTGTTAACACAAATTTTGCTCTCATTACTGAAAGTAGTAGAGCAATGTTCTAATCTGACTGACTGAGATATGATGGGGCTATTGAGCACTACTGTCAACAAAATACTCATCATTATTATGATCAATTGGCTATCCGAAACTCTAAAGCCGGGTCAAGGCTTTCTTACAAGTATCAATGTGTAATTAAAACTACAACTTCAGGAGGAAAAAAAACAAAAACAAAAAAACAAAACAAAAAAGGAAAGTTCCAGGATACTTTGGGTCTAGGCAGAAGAATGGAGATAAATCTAGAAATACAACCTAGTTTAACTATCTTAAAACAAACTGAATGTCAACTATGGCAAACAATAAAAAACAATTTAAAACATTTAAAAAGAGAAGTCATTTTTGATGATGAAAACTCAAAAGACTAAGTATTAGAAATATGCTGGTGAAATGAATAGTACTAAAATTGATAAAGTGTTCTACGGATAAAGGATATTATTACTCTAGGCCTCCCATGTTGAGATGAGATCTCTAAGCACTCTTTTCCATTGCTTCACAGTTACAGAATGTATAGCAAAATATTCCAAAATTCTCACTGATAAAATTTTTTCTCTAAAATGAAAATACTTTACTCATGTAAGCTTATACAGATGTAAGTATCTTCAAGGAGATTCTTAAAAACAAATCAAATTAATTTAATCTTAAAATATTGCTGTCAGGTTGACTGTAGTAAAAATTAAGCACCTCTAAATATTATCAATGTCAAAGTGTCTCTGTATAAGCTTCCATAGTGGTAATAAGTAGTGAATTATCTACTGACATGAGTGGATAGTAGCTAATCCATGAATCGTGTCCTCCTCAACAGGACATTCAGCAATACTCATATAGGTAAATATTATGCCAGCTTTTTAAAGAAGAGGAAAGTGTTACAAAGGTAACTAGTTTCTGAACTTGTACATTATCATGATTTTGATTACTGCCTATTAGCAGTGTCTGTTGCACTTAGACTTCTGTATTTCACACAGTTGAGTCTGTGACTTAACTCCCACCACGTCTTTAAATATAGATAAGGATAACAATTTTGCTTTATTTAATCACCCATAATTAACAGCAAACCAATTTACTGACTGTTCTTTGACTCAATCAAACATATTGGCTCTCTTTTAAGTTTCATGTGTTATTCCCTTTTGGCAAGACTAATTTACCTACACCCCCACCAAATGTGCATGCATTTAAAAAATTAAGATAACTTACTATAATAATATTTCTTAAGAATAAAGACCAGAGTTGGTACCATAGCTTCCAACACCACCCATGATCAGGCCCGTGGATAATATTTTGACTCATCTCGCATAATGCTCCTTATCTGACTTTACACAAAATGAGTTTAGTTCCAACTAAGAGGCTTTGTACTCTGATAACCACTTGATCTATTCCCTCATTTCTTTCAAGTCTCTGCTCACATCTATCACTTCATGGAGACATCATTTCTGTACATTCTCTATAAAGTGTTATTCCACCTCACCACTCTCCATTCTCTTAATTTTTTATAGTGCTTATCACCACTTGGCATATATGTTAGTGCTGATTCCATTAATTATTTATCATCTACTTCTCTCTTAGGGGACTAAGTAGAATGTAAGTTCCATGATAACAGAAACATACAATTTTTCACTGTTCTAACATCAGCACCTAGAATAGGGAAAAACAAATATTTCTTGAAAGAATTAAGATCATCAAAAGAAAGACAAGGGCCGTAAAGGTATCAGAAGGGTATTGTGGTGGTTAATTTTATGTGCCCATTTGGCTAAGGCATGATACTTTATGGTACCCTGTTTTGATCAAACACCAGAATAAATGTTGCTGAGAAGGTATTTTTATGTGATTAATATTTCAATCAGTGGACTTTGAGTAATGCAGATTACCCTCTATAAACGTAGACAGAACTCATCCAGTCAGTTAAATGTCCTAAGAAACAAAAGACTGAGGTCCCTGAAAATAAAAGAATTCTGCCTTCAAACTGCCTTTGGACTCAAGTTGTATAAACACACCTACACACACACACACACTCACCACATTCACAGACACATTCTATTAGTTCTGTTTTTCTGGAAAATCCTGGCTAATACAAACATTTTTCTATGCCAGCATATTAATGTAGAAAAAAATCACTATTATAAGTGGATCAAATTCATCATTCCAAAGATAAGAATATTTCTAAAAAGCAAAACATTAAAAAAATAAAAATTCTTGATTATGAATAAATATATCTAAAAATATAGCTTCAAAGTATATGTAGCAAAGACTGACAGAATTACAAGGATAAATTAATTAACATTTGTAGTTAAGAATTTTACTATATCCATGTCAGAAACCGAGAGCTCAAGCCATCAAAATAAATGTTATAAATGATCTGACTATCCAGTAAATAAGCTCAAACTAAATACTATGAAAACGTTTGAAGCAACAAGGGATTGACACAGGCACTGTTTCTGATTATACAAGAGATGTTAAAAAAAAAGTGTCTATATTAGAGGACACAGAGGATCAACTTAATGCAGACTATGTTCTCTGACATAATCAAATAAAATTTGAAAGTTTAAAAAATGTTAGCTCTAAAACTCCCAGGAGATAATAAGCCCTGGAAAAGAGCAAAGAGAGTGGCTTCACATTCGTATATTAAGTACTAGTGGGACATCTACTAGTAAAAAACAGAATTGTACCAGCTCAGAAAAAGACAATGTTACCAAAAGATTAGAAAAAATAATTCAGAAAAGATCCTTTCTGTCCGTCTGTCTCTATAGGAGGTTGATATATGACAGAAGTGGCATCACAGATCAGTAAGGTAGGGTTTAATCACACAGTCAGGACGTTGTATGATGTCAAGAAAATTGTGTCAATAGATAGGAAAATAAAGTTGGGTCTCCCACTATAGTCATTGAACTACTGTTTTCAATTTCATGTTTCTTTCTTATAATAAGGTTAAATCCCTAGCCATTAATCTGATACATGTTCTTGAAATCTTTAATAATAGTATATGTCCCCATCTAAGTGGCTTATGACTTTCTTATGAACATGCTGTGGACAATGGTATATTAAGTAGACAGTATCTGTCACATCTGAAAGAAGATATAAATGTGACTGCATTGATTGCTTCTTCTCCTTTCCTGCTCTTCTTACTGTAGGCGGTTAACATGTCCCACATACAGGCCCTGGTATTCAGAATGAGAAGACACGTGGAGTTCAGCTGGAGACGAGGAAAATCCATCAGGCCTGAGCTGACTCCAAGCTCTCTCATAAGAGCACAGAAGCAAATTCTCCAGTAAATTAGGATGATTCTATGTTTGTTTTTTGCAGGAAACACTGACTGATAAGAACTCCTTGCACCTTGAATTAAAGTCCTAAAATGTGAAAGGTAACAACATAAAGCTAAAAAAGTAAGATGCAGAATACTTTTGTGACCTTACAGTGGGGATAATATTCTCAAGCAATCCCCTAAAAGAAAAAAAAAAATACTAAAATAAAACTAAAGTAGTTTTGATTCTATGAAATTTAAAGATTTCAATTTAATAAAAGATATCATAGATGAGATCAGTAAATCTCTCTCTCTTTGGGAGAAATAGTCACTTAAAACCAACCATAGATTAAATATAGGTAATTATTGCAAATCTGTAGGTTCCAAGAGAAAGGAAATCCAATAGGAAAAACATGGACAAAGGCAATTAATTCACAGACAAGGAAGGCTGAAAAACTGACAAGTATGTAAAAAGCTGCTCAACATTACTAGTAATTAGAGAAATGTGATGTACATAGTGCCCACTACAAATGACAGAATTATAAAATTAAATACTACTTGTTATTAGTCTGCTTGGGCTGCTATAACAAAATACCACAGACTGGTGGCCTGAAAAACAGAAGTTATTTTCTGTTCTGGAGGCTAGAAGTATAAGATCAGGGTGTCAGCACAGTGGGATTCTGGTGAAGGTTCTCTTCCTGACTTGCAGACTGTGGCTTTTAGCTGTGAGCTCTCATAATCTTTCCTTGTGTGTGCACAAGCCTCTTCTTAAATGACCACTAATCTTATTGGATCAGGGCCCTACCCTTATGACCTCATTTAAATTTAACTATTTCATAAAAGCTCTGTCTCCAAATACAATCACATTAGGGGTTAGGGTTTCAACATATGGGTTTTGGGGGGATACAATTCAGCCCATAGCACTACCAATGTTGAAAATGAGATTCCTTGAAGCACTGTAAACTAGTGTAGTGATTCTGAAGAACAATGCAGCAGTGCATAATGAAAGTAAATAACATACATTCTATGGTGTAGCTAGTCCTCCCCTGGGATATACCACAGAGAAACTCTCCCAGATGCCCATTACAGGGATGTGTATGAGGATGTTTAGCACCATATACCCTGAAGGAGCAGAGGCTTTCAGGGACTTTAGGTGCCCAATACTAGTACAACAGATAAATAAAATGATAAAAATGAGTAAAAATGGAATACTCTCCAGTAGACCAAACTGATAAACCTGACAGACAACTATCAGTATGGATATAACTTAAGAACATAAAATATAATTTTAAAAAAGCAAGAAATCACATGGAATTTATGACAAAACACAGTTTTAAAAAAATCTTAGATGCAAACATACACAAAATAATTCTATATATTCTTCAAGGGTACCTGAAAATCTAAGGAAACGTATCGAAGACACTCATCAACTTCCATGGAGGGTGGGAGGGAATGAGAGTAAGGAGGAACATGAAGGGGGAAATATAATACAATCTAAGGATAATTGTGCACTGTATACTGAGAAGTATGGTGAGCTCAGCTCTTTGTAGTTGAGGAATAAGAGAAACAAGGGAGAGATATGGTGGATGAAGGGAAGGGACCTAAGTCGGAGGAGGAGGAAAGAAGTAGGAGGTGGAGAAAGAGAAGCTGAAGCAAAAGCAGCAGAAGCATCTATTGTTACAACCAAATTCTGATAAGGATAAATGGTTTCTAGTGCAGCATGGACGAAGGAACAAATCCAACATTATAAAAGGCCTAGTGAAAGGACAGCAGAAGATTAAAACCTCCGATTGAACTCAGTCCATGAGAACAGAAACAGGTAATTATATAGCTACCAGTATAGAAGCGCCCATCCTTTTTCTCCAGCCCCCTAAACAGCTACAGGATACTTTTTACAAATCACACTCTAATGGCAAATACAGCATATTACTTGTGGAACGGTTTAACTTACAGTTTTCAACACTCCCAGTTTACTACTTGCAAATTCACGTCTATTGCTTCAATTCACTTTGTAAATAGAACCTTACCTGTCTCTTCACAGCTGAAGCCCAGAATTAAGAACAGTACCTGGCACATAATAGGCTTATGCTAAATATTTGTCAGCTGAATTAACATAATTTCTACCATTAGACCAACAAAAATACAAGAATGAGAATAATAAAATTCTTGGATAGACAGCACGGCCTGAAATGCAAATCTATAATTCCAAATGCATATCCACTGTTCTGTTTGTCAAACTCATTATTTCAAAGCATTTACAGAGTGTTGATTTTCATAATACCAGTACTATGCTACTCTTTTCAATTTTTTTTCTTTTGGTGGTAGAGTGCATAGTTGTGGCTATTACATGAGGATGATTTTAAATAATTTTTCTTTACACTCCTCTTATATTACAAGTGAGAAAAGGTACTTTTGAGATCAGGCAGATTTGAGTAAATCATATTTGAATATTGCTTGAAATTCAATTTTAGATAAATGTAACTGTGTGTTATCACAAGCACCAACTGTGCAGGCTCTGTCTCCAAGAGTAGTGTGCTATTTACTCTGGGTTGATTTGCACATCTGGTGAACTGCAACTTCTCTTAAAGGATTATCCTATTAAAAAGCATCAGCTTGGCAGATTAAAGATGATTATCTATTCAATTTTGTATGCACAATCTATTAAAAAGTAGACAAATTCTTGGGCTACTTGACTGGGTCATGAAGTATGCGTGGACTATAAATTTTAACTGTATTATTTTAAAATCTAATAACTAACATATACTATTAGATTAAAGTAATAACATTACTCTTAATACCATAAATATGTACCCCTTAGAAAAATGCAAGGGTCTGATTATGCTTTATTTCTTTACGCAAAATGTATTTTTCTTGATTAATATATGTGTAAAAATATCATTAGCCATATTTCATCATGATCTATGCTAGCATGTATATGTAATTTTTATTATACCCGTACACATACAGGCATAGCTAATTATATGCATTGGAATATTTCATTGCCTTGATGATATTAAGATACAGCTAGTCATGAAACTAATTTTTCATACTTGTTATATAGATAGAAATCTTTTTGAATTTCTTAAAAGTGTTTACAATAATTTGGCATTAACACATTGTTATATTCATTTAACTAGTGTAAACGTTATCTGAAAACTGTTTCTCACATTACTACTACAAAATTAATCTTCATTAAATATGATGACAGTAATTTAGAATTTGTCACTTCTTTGGACATGTGCTGGATTTAAATTGTTTGTATATAATTAAGCACATAAGCATTGTAATGAACTGCCAAGGAGATATTTTATTTATATATGAAAACATTTCCAAGCACCTTTTGATCATCTGTGCTTATAATGTTACAATTACACTTCTATGCTGTAAAATGACATTAGAGAACTAAGATACAATTGTAACTATGCTTGTTTTGAAAATACTCACAAAATTGAGGATCTAATGACATAAGTGTGAATTCTTTGTATCATCCAGGTAATTGCAGCTGCAATAGCTGACTGCACCTGCAAAATTCTCTAATTTGTAAGATTAATAAATTATTTCCTGCTCTAATTAAACCAGAATAGGTCAGATTCTTACTACCTCAATAAAGTCCTATAAGAAGAATTTGAGTTATTAATTTATTAAAATGTTGAAATATATGTATTTCTTTTTTTGCCGAAACTCTTGTTGCTACAGAGAGTGAGCGTGTTGCTAGATTCGCAGGAATAAACATTTTGTGTTGCAAGCAATACAGTTGTCATTTAAATTTGAGGCTCAATTTTTAAATAATATTGAATCTTATATCAACTTGTATTTTTATTTTGGATCAAGGAAGAGCAGAATGTTTTACTTACAATTTGATATTTTATTTTAAAATTTTCAATAGTATACAAGAGCATTTACGTTTTACATTAGAATATTATTTTAATTTCAGGATATCACGTTCTAATGAGTAGTGGGAAAATGCAATACTCTGTTGAGTAAAACTTAGGTTGTAAAATTAATTGATGAAGTCACTTAATCCAAATCTCTAATTTTAGAGAAGATCAAGTTGAGGTCAACAGAGATTAAGCGTCCTGCTCAATTTCATGTTACAAATCACAGATGAACAAGAATCTTTTTATTCTCTAGAGCCTTGCCTTGTGCTTAACTCAAATGTCCTTTTCTGACACATGGGATGTGAGTAATTTCTAGATGTTTCTAAAAATTCAATTCAGACTCCGATTAGACATTTTTGAGTATTCAAGGTATGAAATCATTATTCCTAAAACTATGAACACAATTGCAAAAGAGGAGTCTCACAGTTTGTGCAATGGTGGTGTTATTAGGCTAAGCATACACTCTTTTAAACATAGTATCTGAATGAAAGGAACAATTTATTTATAAATCTTGTATTTTAAAAAAGTCAGTAACTTTCACTTATATTAAACTTTCATAATTTACATAACTCAAATGGATTTCAGTTCTCAGAATTTATGATCCATTATTAGGACGACAGTCTAAATACTTAAAAATGAACCAATCAGAATGGACAATAGACCAATCAGAACAGGTTCATGGTCATAACACTTCGTAAACTACAAATATTATTTCTGAATTAATATACCTTTGGTCAATACACCTTTAGTTAAAAGTTTTCAAGGTGTCCTGACTATCATTAGCATGTTATTTTTCATACTCGCTGTCAGGTGAATAAACATGTTTCCAAAACAGGGACTAGCATGACTAAAACCAAGCAGAAAAGATAGTTTTTTTTTTTATTTTCACAGTTAAAGTATAAAACCATCCCTATGAATCCCCAGAATTTTTTCTTTACAATTTCCTAGAGCTACAGATTAAATGAATTAATTCAGGCTCTCACAGAACTGTGCAAATGTATATGTTTATTAATACACGTATGTAATTAAAGCTCTCAACACTCTTTGAAATGGGGAAAATGGAACCAAACTCATAGTTTTGTGATGATTAAAAGAAAAAGCACCTTGTCCAGTTCCTAGAGCACAGTATACTTCACTGCAGGTATTAATCACAGACTTGGGTCTCCAGGGGAGACAAATAATCTGATTTCCTTCAGCTCCTCCAGTTCCTTTCTCCAGGAGCAGAAAAGACCATATTCTACTCAAAAACAAAATGGATTTGCATACAAACAGGGAATGAAATAATGGGACTATAAATAATTGAGTAGAGTCATCTGGTTTCCCTTGTGCTCTTATATTTTATCCTTTCTCCTTGCAGCTCTTTCCCAGGAAACTGATGTGGTAGAATGGATTTGCTCTTAGGAGGAGCAACATAGGTTGGCTCTGCCTTATGCCTTAGAGACGTAAGAGGTTAGCTTGCTTTCTTCCTTTCTTATTTCAGTTTCTAATCAGGTGAGGGCTTAAATAAGTGGAAGAAAGGGGGCCTTGCAGGCACTCGCGTATTCTAGCCCATATAACTCTGATAGGAATGTATCTTGAGGTGTGGGGTTGGAGTTCCAGAGCCCATGAGGAACATACAGGTACTTAGGATCCCGCCTTGTACGTAAATACACATCAAAAACCTGGCAGATAACACTAGGGAGATCTTCTTTGCCTTTTTTTTTTTCTTCTTCCAGATATAACTAATTGACAAATAGTGACAAGATTCTGTGTCTTAATCAGTTTTGAGTCAAACATTGCCAAGTGGTCATTAATTCGACAATTTCAATACTCATAGCAAATAAATTACTTCTCCTAACAGATGTCATGTATCAATATGAAGTTGAATACTACTATTACAATGAGAGGCAGAATAATATAAAGTCTAAATTCTAGTCTCTGGAATTAGACTGCCTGGCTTTGAATTGTGACTCCACATTTGATCAGCAAGGTGTCCTTGGGATTGTTGTTCATGTCTTTATTGTTCTAATTTCCTCATCTGTAAAAAGGGGGCCGACGGTAACAATCTCATTAAATTGTAGTAAAGAATAAACAGGTTTTCATATGAGCCAACTCAGACGGTTTAAGGACATTAGCGAAGGGACTAGATCCAGAGGTCTGGGCTCATGTTGCCTCACTACTGAGGTAAGAGCCTTCTGAATATCCTCCCTTGGCGAATTTTTCTGTAAGAGCCAGATAGTAAATATGTTGGGCTTTGCAGGCCACATGGTTTCTGTTGTGAATACTCGACTCTTGCTGTAGTGTGAAAGCAGCCTTAGACAATATGTAAATTAATGGGCTGTCTGTGTACTATTAAAATTGTATATAAATACAGGTCAAGGTGGCCTGTGGGAAGTAGTCTGCCAATCTCTGCTCTATCTCAATTTTCCTGAATTGTAAGGTTTTACCAACCTGGTTGGTGGGAGCATAAACTATTCTTAGGCTCCTGTGAGCTCTGGAGATTTTTCTATTTAACTCTCCAGGTAGATTTTCCCCTAGCTTTAGGTTATTGAAGGTGGGAGGGAATCTTCTGCAAATCTCCAGAGCTCACTCTCTGTGCTGCTCTCTCCTGCCTTGTATTCTGCCTACAAACTCTCTAGCTTCCTTGGCTTTCCCAGACTTCCCACTCCATCTCTTCAACTCTGGGAAATCGCCAGGTTTCCCCTAGGTTCCTGTCCATCTCTGAGTTGCATGACCTGGACCACCTAGAAGTTTTCTCCAGACAGGATTCTGGGGTAGCTATAGAGCGCATCTTTGTACTTCCCCTCTCTCAGTACTTCTTCCACTGCCCAGTATTCAATGTTTGAAAACCACTGTTTCATTATTTTTTTCTGTTTTTTTCAGTTGTTTCAGGTGTTAGGGTAAATCTGGCCCCTGTTACTCCATCTTGGCTGGAAGTGGAAGTCACAATAGGTCTTTAATATTTCACATACAAGGAAACTGAGGCTCAGAAATGTTTAGAAATTTCACCCAGATCATTCAACTACTTAGGAGTGGAGACAAAACCCAAAACCAGGGCTTCTAACTTCTAAGTGAGCGCTTACTCTATTACACTACACTGCTTCCCACAGACGGAATTAACTGCAATCTCTTTTTTAAATACAAAACAATGAACTGCAGCCTATACAAACAGAAACAAATAAATCAAGTTTGAACCAAGGATTTGGGGGTTATCTTATGATTTTTGAAAAATTCTGGAGGGGTCTAATACTTTTCATATTTTACAATGGGGTCATTATTTTTTTCTTCCCTTTTAGCATTTCTCTTGTGGTTCTGCTTGTCAGGGATATTTAGGATTACCTCCAAATGGTGGGAAACTTTGCCTATTTTGATGATCTAATACTGATACGCTTTCTACTAGAAAGTCCCCATCTGGCTCAAACTTCAGCTCCTACAATCTCTAGGGATGTGACTTCTTGACAAATGTACTGGAATTACCTTTTACAAAAGAGTGAAAAATATTGCTAACCTACATAAACACGATGAAATGAGAGATGTGGAAAAGTGTATGTATAAATTCTCACAATTCATTTCCATTACTTTCACTACATTTAACATTTTCTGAAATAGTAATACATTTTTGAATGGCAAAACATATGGCATTTGAGTATGCCAAGTGAGAGGTATTTAGATAGTGTATATTTGTAAAAACGTGCAGCATTATATTACCAGGAGGCTCTCTGTTTAATGAGAAAGGAACACTTATCCTTTTACAAATACACGAGTTATAAATACATACTAATATATGTATGTTTCTATAAACAGACAATCTGTGTTTGTTGCAAGCCAAGTATTTGCAAATAAAACATTATGTAAATAATACTATGCCACAAGCAACTCCTCTTTTAAATGTGTGTGAAGCTGATTTCTCTCAGAGAAAGAAAAGCTAAAATCTAGATGGTGATTCATACATCTTTAAATCTTTCGATTTTAATTATATATGCATATACAATACTATATACAACTTTACTTGTTAGTTAACCATTTAAATTATTTTTAATATTACATGAAAATGAGACTGTATTAGGATTTCCTCTTTACAGAATATACATTAACCCTTTGCCACACATTAGAAGACAGTAAGACAATTATCTCCCCCATTATTTCTATGAGTAAACTTACTTCAAGAAGATTAAATAATTTGCTTAAAGTCTAAAAGGTTGGGAAGAGGTAAGGGTATGAATTACAGTCTATATTCTTTTTCTGCACCACAGGTTTTCAAATATTTTTATCAAAGATACATTTTTTAAATGATACACTATAAGAAGTATCAGTTTTAAAACAGATAAAGTACTATTTCATTAGTACTTAATTTACTTTTATAAATTTAAAAAGAAAATATTTCTTTATGAGGTTAATAAGTAATGAGGAAATTTTAATATACATAAAATCTGAAATCAAATGTTATGGCCCACAGTTTCAGTCTTTAATGACCTTGACTCCGATTTATTTCTATACTGTGTTGGATTTGCAGAGACAAGAAATCCCTTATTTATAAAGATAAGCCACTGTACATGAAACAGCTCTTTGTAAGCAGCACACCTTATAATTTTAAGATGCCCTTCAATTAAACTAATTCAGAGACAAGCAATATGATGAGAAAATTTTTGTTTCTATGCTGATTATTTAGAATATCTAAAAATGACTCATATTCCTTATATTAAATTTCTCAGAAAGAATAGTATCAACACTTGCACATATATTATATGATATTATATGTGTATTATCAACGTTTCCTCAGGTCCAAGGGCACAGCTGAGACAGCAGACAAGATCCTGCCTCACATCAGTTAACTTGTGACAAAACATGTTCGAGGTGGTCAACAATTTGATTTTTGTCACAGAATTTTGACCTGGAAACATGATTTGGTAAAACTCAACTACTGTGAACCCTGAAGAAATGTTAATAACATCAATATATCCTTGCTTTTTTCAGACAGTTGTTGTATCATATATGCTTGTATTGGCTGGCCGCTGGGAACAAATAAACGTTACGTCAAATGAATGTATATTTTGAGCTTTTTACTTCAGATTTGATTTTATCGTCATGGTCCAAATATTTTCATGATATGTTTTTATACTTTTCTTTTCAATCATCTTTTCCTGAATAAATGCAGATGAGAAGAGATCTGTATGTCCCTGTCCCTATTTCGATTTTGTTTTGCTCTTGATTTTTCTTTACTCTCTTGCGATGAACATAATTTCTGGTATTTTATTTGTGATTTTCATCTCTCTGTTCAGATTTTCATTAGACCTCATGTTTGCTCTCTCTAGTTCTTTCAATTTTTGATATATTTCAAACTTTTTAAAGGACGAGTCGCTGAAGACCTCTCAACAGAAGCACAAATTTCTCATTATTCAATGAGAAAAAGACTTATGACATTAATTTCTCAAGCACATAGAATTAAAATTAATTATAGTATGTTCCTTGAAGAAATGGTCAAAGGGATGGGAAGGTCAGGTTGCAATTATATTCCTTCGAACTGATGACATGTTTTCATTAACAGGGTCTCTGACTTACACTCTTTGTCTTTTATGTTTCTCATTGTTTCACCCTTGATTCTGATAGTTTTTTTTTTAATATTAGTGTATTATCAAGTATATAGCAGTCATGGGGAGAAACAAATAAGCTTATTACACCAGGGACTTTAAGATGATATTGACTTGTGTGACAGTAAAATAGAAACTGACATTTATTTAAAATAAAGCTTGCCTCCTGAGTATGCATAGGAAAGAAATTTGGGGCTGGATAACAAGGATAGTAAAAAACAGTGGCAACATACTTAATAATAATGACAGTAAAATATATATCTAGTATTAGTTGTACAGCATTTCAAAACACCCTTTAACTTCAACTATGAGAAAGTACAGCCAAAAGTTTTGAAATTTCAGAGTTCGAAACTCAAGGACATGAACACTTGGATGCTACCTCAAGATAATAAAAAGGATCTTACAGATGTAAAAATATTTATGAAAACCAAGTTAAAGCTCCTTCAGAACTGTGATGCCAATGCATATTCTATATATCAAAAAAGTATAAACTGAAATATTAATGAGACTTCACATTATAGAATGAAATTCTCATAATTAGGATCTTTTATTCTGTATAGTGTTTTCTGTTCGAATTCTGGTAGACTGTAAATGCCTTACTGTCAAGAACATTAATAAAAATAATTTAAAAGAGGTAATTGTTATGAGTATGGTTTATATACCAATCTGCAACGGGAACACAACTTAAAGTTTGTTGAGAAGACAAACTTACTGCATTCTATGTTTCAGATATGTGATGACAATATCATGAAACCAGTTCCATGAAACACAACTACTTTATGGCTCTAGAATTGCTCCTAGAATACTTACACTTTCTGGATAATTTTTAAATAGAACACTATTATTTTCTTTATATTTATTCTATCTTTTTTTCTTTTTCTAAAATCACCATCTCTACCACTTTGAGCCACTGAAAATAAATACCAAAGATTTTTTAAACTGTCAAAACTGAAAGTTTAAAACATGTATCACAATAGCAAAGATACGTCATACAATAACAGATATATCTTATTTAGCATAAGCTATTATTAAAGACAAAGATGTAACTGTAATTTTAACCTTTGAAACGGACAAATGGAAACATTGTGTGATTGTTATCAGTTGCTACACTATTTATCAACAGCAAGGATAAAATATTTCATCTCATGGATAACGTTTATATTACTGTAAAAAAAAGCTAAATACAAATAATAATATTACAACTATTACCAATTAAAATAATTGTTGGACATAATTGCAATAAGATGAATATATATTTAAATTAATGGTAAAATTGATAGAATATGAGATATTATTAAATTATTATAGACTAAAATATTACATTAAAATGTTTTAGTTTACCTTCACCAAACTTGTGCTTCCCTATGTTTAGCTATTTTATCTTAAAAAAGCTCAATTTACTTACGTTGGATGGTGATTCTAAGGGATGCAGACTCCAAATTTTGTGTTGCACTGCTAAGAACTTGAGTAATCTATATTAGCACACACTTACCTCCTCTATTATTTCTTCCTTACATATGTGATAAATGTAATGCCTTCATCATATATACATATATAATATGATAAATATAACAATATAATATATTCTAGTATAATATTAAGAACAGAAATTTACAATGGAGGAACACCAAAAAACTAAAGTGGAAATATAAAATACTTGGAGACCATATATTAAAGTTGTTACCTTGGTTAAAAATGTTAAACAAAAGAGATCCTACCTGATGAATTAAAGTTCACCTCGTTGCCAGGACTTGGACCTACATCAATGGACACAATTGGTGAGAGCTTCCGAAAATCCCACAGTTTTGTAACTCCACAGGCATCGCAGGACGCTATCACGTGACCCTTCACAGTATTAAAAAAAGAGAAATGTATATTCATACATATATACATATTACATATCTACAAACATATACAGTAACTCAGACAAAAAAATACGTTACAATTTTATTAAATCTGAAGAATATGCTCCTCTAAACTGAAAGTATTCATTATACCCTTATCTTGGGCATAAAAATGTTATAAAATGACAATTGAAATATATAAAATTTCACACCAATTTTGGAAGATAATTTTTCAGGAAATCATTTTAATGATTTTAACTATAGAGAAGATATAATAAAACAGAAACATACATACCCATGTAATTTGTCTATACGTACACATATCACATATATGATATACGTAATCTACACGCAAAAGCTATCTATATATGTGAAAATATTGCACTAAAAGCCTATTTTACTTTAAATGCTTACAGTTATTGTGTTGATAATTAATAACTCAGAATAAAAATAAAAACAGGTAGGAAACGAAATGGATGAGAAAGAAGAGCTTTTGTCACAGCAGGTAGGATCCCTGGGGCCTGATAACATGGATGGCAAGAAAGCAGTGACTACTTTGGTCTGTTAGACAAAATTATTAAAAATATTTGGGGCTATTTTTGTAACATGCAGTGGGATAAGAAAGAAGGTAACTGGCTAAGAGGCATGGAAAACAAAAGGAAGGGTGGATGGATTCAAGTGTTATGGAAACAGGGGCAGACACTTCCCAGCACAGAAGTACCATCCCAAGGGCATCAGTGTGGAGTTCAAGGTCTGCCTATACTCCTCTCAGGAGATACCTATTCAGCATCTACCTCATGTCAGAGACTGGGACACAGAGGCGAGTAAGAGAGGGTTCTGCTGTTCAGAAACTCATAATCTACATTCATTCTCATCATTCTGTCACTTAATTCTGTGTCCACTGACCAAGTGAATATGAGTACTGGCTACACCAGGTCCACATATAACGTTTATGGTAAATCATTACAGTCTCCAATTCGACACACAGTTTCCCTTTCAGATCCAGCTTAATTTTCTCTAATGCCTAGTCAAAAATCATCCTCTCATTATCTTCTTCCTAAGTATTCTAAAATGTTACACAGTAACTTGATTATTATACAATTTCCCCTCATCATTTTGAACCAGCTCACACAAATTTTTTTTCTCATTTACTCCTTGATTTTCAACCTTTCTGTAAATAAAATGTGCATGTTGTATTACAATCCAAGTAAACTTTTTGTTTTTTCCCTAAACATACCCGTAAAGCAACAAATGCCAGTTTTAAAGTTCTGTAACTGCTGTCACTGGTAAAGCAACATAATAACCTTGTACCCAATCTAATAAGTGGGATATTTAATCTCTTTTATTACTTAAAAAGAATGTAGAAAACTTGGAATGGTTTCAAATATACAAACATGTGTTGTAAGAATTGTGAAGAATCTGTAAATTTAATTTTTAGAAAAGAACAGTTCTCAGGACTCTAGGGAATATTAAGATTAAAAATTGTAAAGAACTCTTAGAAATTATAAAGAACTTTCTAGATATAAGAGCTTTCAAACTTCTTTGAAAAGTCATAGAACATAATTTTTTTTCAACTTTGAGAATAAGTTTTAATCAGAATTTAATTTGGAGGCACTTCTTATCAAAGGCAGGTATATAGACTTCATGT
This sequence comes from Camelus bactrianus, assembly GCF_048773025.1. NCBI lineage: Eukaryota > Metazoa > Chordata > Mammalia > Artiodactyla > Camelidae > Camelus > Camelus bactrianus. Next base: position 68,621,543 of record NC_133543.1, read on the forward strand.
AATTTTTTTTTTTTTGGTCTAGATTCTATGAAATAGAGACAATCTTAAATGTGCTTCACACCACTGAATATTAAAACTTGAGGAAATATACTATGACACTGAATCGCCAGGTGCTGGGGCAATCGTCCAACTGAAGATGTTCTTTTCTACAGAAGAAATTAAAAGGTAGAAAGAGATCATTAAGATATGGTGGAAATTCATAGAGAAAACAAAATTAAACAAAACTCTTAAAATACTAAAAAGACAGATCCACAAAATCAAAAGCTGACCTTTGAAAAGAATATGCAGATAGATGAATTGAAAGATTTGTGAAAAAGAGACAAAAAGAAAATAGTTACCAAAAAAAAAAAGTGTCCAAGAAAAAAGAAGTCATAATTAAGCAACACTATAAAATGGAAGCAGGACAATTTAAAATATGGTACAGATGACAGAAACCACACCAAAATACTATGAAGGACTTGATGCTAACTGTGAATTCTTCAGCAAATGGAGTTTTCAGAACATAAATTTAAAAATTAACTATATAACTTTGAAAAAACAGCCATAAATATCATAAAAATAAAAAAAAAAATAAGAGAAAAGAAACACCATACCTATTGGAAAACTGCTCTTCAAGTGAGCATTAGACAGAAGGAAAGATTAACAAACACTTGAAAGCCTTCTCATTGACCTTAATAATACAGTTGAATTGAGCAAGTTAAAACATCCACAGTAGTCTCCTATGAAGATTCAGTTGGCTCGACTCTCCAGGCCAAGATCACCCTAGTGGCCAAGTCTGTAATCTTTTAAGAACTGCCTCTTATCCCCATATACTGTACCTAGTCTCCTCACTGAAACTCATCTCCATGGACAGAATAAATGCTTAAGGCATAGGCGTCTTGCTCAAGTAGAAGCAATAAAATATAGCCCCGTATTTTTCAAACCAATGTTGAGAAAGATAAGCTCTTTCCTCTCTGATTAAAATTTGTGAAACATGTATAATTTACTTATGCTACGTCACTTAGTTTTTTGGGTTTTGTTTTTTTTGTTTTTTGTCACTTAGTTCTAATGTCCAGGTTCAGCACAGTAAGGAAATTGATAAGATTAAGACTATTCAGGAAATCTGGTGGCATTTAAGTCTTGGCTCCAGCCAAACCTAAACATCAGATGCCATCAGCCCTGTCTGAAGTTCAGTTTTGTGAGCCAATTAACATCCCCATTTTGCGTAAGCTAGTTTGAGTTTGCATTTTTCACTTAAAATTTTTCCTATTTTTTCCTATCAAATTAGAATCTATTTTTAATGAAAATACTAATATTGATAAGAGTACAAAAAAACAAATAGACTTGCATTCCAGGTGGGAGCATAATTAATAGCTAAAATAACCGTTTTTATTGTCATAAAATATACTCAATACTATTTACAGTATTATTTCATTATGTGTAATAATCTCATTTTATTATGGGGAAAAGAAAGTAAGGCTGAAAGAGGTCATGTGACTTTCCTAAAATTACCTAGGTGGAGTAATTCAGTGTGAGGATTTAAGCATAGGTCTGGTTGACTTCAGGGTCTGAGATTTTAACTGATATATTACATTCTAGTTCTTAACTAATATAGCATAATATATAGCAAGTGTTTAAATATATTGAATATATTTTCCATTAATACATTTAAATAAGCCAATACCTCAGCTCAATAGTTATCACAAAGACGTTCCTCACAATATTATTTATAAGATAGGAGAGTGGAAACATAAGAAAATTAGTTGCTAAATAAATAAGAAAGACAGACACACAGATACACATGTATATCTATACATATAGATATAACTGTAGCATATAGTTACATAACTAAACTATTATTTTAACTATTATAATGGCATTCTCAAAGAGTATTAATACAAGGGAAAGCATATATACATAGTTCAATGAAAGAAACAGCAAATAAAATTGTTTATACTTATACACACACAAAAAAAGCATATGTTGAAAATAAGATTGGTAGGAACTAAATCAGAAGTCGTTATCGTTAAGTGAGAAGATGGGTCATTTTATTTGCTCCCTTTCATATTTTCAAAAGTCAAACTTCACAGAATTAGCATCTATTAATTGTTATAATCAGAAAAAACATTTTTGAATAAATAAAAATGAAATCAAACTGTCATACACAATACCTGTCAAGTGATCTAATTTTTGCTTCCTAAAATTCTACTATGTAAAATGAGCAAGAAAGAGGGGTCGTCAAGCTGAATGGCAGGAACATTAAGCCCTCGAAACATCAGGGCTTTCAATATGTGAGGGCAATGACGTGCAACTTGGTGTTAAGGTATAACTATAATAAAACGTTTAGGCTCATTAGGAGGAAAATTAGTATTTCAAACATTTTTAGTACTGATACATTAGTGTGTCTCTTAGGACAGGCTTGTGCAGTATTAAGCATTTGCTTGTTACACTATTTCCTTAGTATCTTACAGGCACAAATAAAGCAAAGCAATTGTGGAATTAAAATGGAAAGAGAAGGTAAATTTTGGGAATGTTCAAGGAGTGTGAGGCTAAATAAGGATGGAATATAAAGCACCAAAAAGATGCAGGTAAGATTGCTGTTGTCAGCAGTTGTCAGTATGTACTTTTCCCAATGCTACTGTCAATCTGTTAGGTGTCAATAAATTGAATCATCAATCATGCTCCACAGGTATGGGAACTGGACATCTCAAACAATTACTTCACACCTACAGTACACAACAATGCACTACATAACTTGTTCAAAGTGATACATATTTATTATCTTATTTAATCTTTCATCTCTATGGTTAAGTTATACTATCACATTATTCAGGTGAGAAAACTGAGACTGAAAATATTACACAACTTGCTCAAAGACATTTTGTTAGTAGAATGTAGACTCAGGATTCAAATCCAGGTAGTTTGATCTACATGTCCAAGCTCTTAAATTTTAACAAGGGAAAATTTTGCATGCCTTGACCTAGATGCTTTGCAGAATTGGAAGCCCATGAAGTCCCACTTAAGTGCTTAAAGAGCATAATCCATTATGGAGGTAGAACACCTTGAAATAGTTAATAGTACTGTAATAGAATATCAACAAATGTCTATTAGCAAAGAAATTGCTCAAGCAGGTATTTAAATTTACAAGACAGAGGAATAATTTGAAATAGATGAAGACAATGTGTAGAAAGGAACACGTATTTACTGAGCTGTATTATGTCCCTGGCTTGGGGCCATGAACAAAAGATACAGTAGATATAAACTCAAAAGAAACTCAGAGCTAACTGTTGGAGAGAGGAGTAATCAAGCAAGTACAATACAAAGTTAAATGTTAGAAGTAGGTAAAGGGTTGTTTACAGTACAGACTGACCACCTAACCCAAGCCTGTGGGATCAGAGAAGGTTTCTTCTAGGAATTCATCCCTACGATAGGTCCATTAAGTGAATGTGGCTCTCTAGAAATGACAGCATTTTAGATAGGTGAAGATTATGAAGAGATATTAGTGAAGAGAAAGTGGGAGGGCATCGTTAATATTAAAAACCTCACAATGTCAGAGCACAAAGCAGAAATTAATATGTCTCACTAGGGGGGATATGGTGAATTTATGAAGAGGTTAATCATGTATAAAAATCCTGAAGTTTTTAGAGCTCACACTGAGAAATATGAATTTTATATATGATATGAAAAAAGTAATGTGTTTTGAACATAAATATTGATATGTTAAAAAGAATGAAGTCTCAGAAAGTTAAGCAGGTACTAAGTAAAAAATTTGTCCCCAAGACCCTGAAAACCAAGTAAACATGACTTTCCTGTGGTTTTCTAGTTTGCACCATAAGTCTAAGCAAGAGTTTGTCTGAATCCAGGAGAACTTACCTGGACCAGTCAGAAACCTATTACTTCACTCATCAAAGCAATATTGGTTGAGCCCACTAGGTATTAGGCACTGATTTAAGTGATGGATAAACAGAAGTGAGCAAAACAGACAGAAGTCCTGGACTCATGGAACTTGTATACTGCTGAGAATTATACAATAAATTAAACAAATCAGTAAAATAAGTGGTATGTTCAATGTTAATAGGCTTTATGGATAATAAAAAAATCGTAGACAAGGAATATTTAGCAGAAAGAGTATAAAAATGTAAATAGCTTGGTCAAGGAGAATCTCACTAGGAATATGACCTTTGAGTTAAGAGCAAAGGGACAGGTTCTGCTGTAGAAGAAGAGTGATCCAGGAAAAGGGAAGAGTAAGGCCAAAGTCACCCAGGCAGAAGTACTGAAAATAAATGGGCCAGTGTCGCTGGACTTCCAAGTCCTTGATTCTACACAAAATCAGGAGAAAAACAAAAATAAAAACAAAACTGGGCTATGCATTTGAATGGACTTAATAGGACTATATTTGGAGATCAGTTGGAGATGATGACAGTTGTCATTAAGTCTAGATTGCTGGGGGCAGAAAGAAACATTGCCATGATTTCAACAATTTATCTACATACTTATGACTCCCAAATTGACATGTCCAATTCACATCTCTATTTTTGAATTCCAGATCTTTATCTCCACCCCCTACAGAATATTGTTATTTGGATATTCCACAGATAGCACAAGTCAGCATATTCAACGCCAAGTCCATCCTTTCCTCAAACTTGGTTTTCTGCTGTACTTTTCCATTTCAGTAAGAGGCTCCACACTGCAGGCAATCAGCAGAGCATGCTAACCTATCCTGCACCTCTTTCTTCTCCAGTCCTGCTCAGTTGAGATAGGCTTCCAGTCTCCGCAAATTCCTCACTTCAGATCTTCCTCACCTCACACATAGACACATGTAGTGAACTCCCTGCTTTCAATCATGTTATCTTTGCATTTCATTTTCACAACCGTTTCTCAACCAGGGTGATTTTACCTCCCACAGGACATTTGGCAACACTGTCTAGAGACATTTTGATTGTCACAACAGGGGAACCTACCACTGGCATTCAGGTGGTAGACGCCAGGGATATTGATTAACATCTTATGATGCACAGAGCAGCCCCACCCCCACCCCCAGGTAATGAAATTACCTGGTCCCTAATGTCAATAATACCATGGCTGACAAACTAGTGACATGCTATTTTTTTTCTAAAATACAAATTTGAGCCCCTCTTTGACTCAAAGTCCTGCCTCTCGTCTCCCATAACTTCCCCACACATTACTCTGCTTTCTATCCCTCAAATATACCATGCCCGCATCCTTTTCTTCTTGCTATTTCCGCTAAGATGCTTATTTACTTTCTTCCTCTGGTAAATATTAGTTATACATAAAACTTGGCTCAAATACTATTTCTTCTTCTAAATTACCGTAGAGAACGTAAGGTATTCTTTCTTTTGCTCCTGAAGAACCATGTAATAAAACTGATACAACTAATTGTAATTTTTTGTACACATGCATATCTTTTCCTTCTAGACCTATATTGTGCAAAGCATGTGGCTGCTGAGTACTTGGAATGTTAACTACTGCAACTGAGAAACTAATTTTCAAATTTTATTTAAATTGAAATTCCCTCACGTAGCTAGTAATTATCATATTGGACATTTTAGATAAAGAACAGTTCCATCATTACAGAAAGTTCTGTTAGACAGTACTGCTGTAATCCTTTTGTTCTCAGCTTGGGGCTTATATTATACACTTAATAAATATTTAAATAAATGAGTTAATAAATCATTTCCATAGCTGAACAGTCAGAGCATAACTTTTTCTAATGGTTGATAGAACTCTCTCAAGAATCATACCTGATATTCCCATTGAGTTTTAATTAGCCATCTTTGGTATTTATAATCTGTTGCATTACATTGATAGTTATCTACTTTATGTAGAGATTTTGATTCTTTAATAATATTCTAGTTCATCAAGGAGCAGGACTAAATGCTTTACTTGTCTGAATCTCCCACAAAACCTAGCATAATGCCTTTCATTTTGCAAATACTAAATGAATTGAAAGCACAATTCTGGTAGAATTGAGAGTAAATTGACTCAACTTCCTGTCTGCCAGATATAGTGCAAAATTAGTTGATTCGTGGAGGTAAATGGGAGAAGAATGTATAATAAATCTGTGAGAGTCTTTCTACTCAAAGGACAATTTTTGAAATGTTTTATTCAAGGAGAAATGGAAATTCCTAACATGGCATATGAAATTAATGCATTCTGCCCCTGGCAGTAAGCCTTTTCTAAAAGCACTAGAGAAGAATTTTCTGACTCTCATGTGAGTTTACTTCATTTTCAGTGTCATTATTGGCATTATTTCAGATTTTCATGTATGAGGTCTTTGTTGTAGGCCCTTGGTGTTTTCTTCTGATGTGGCTTATCATTCTACAGTAGTCTTTCATGATATATTTACATAGTAACATACTGTAATGTTGATTTGGGCAATAAGAATTTTGGAATATGAAGGAATAAACCAAAGAGACATGAAGTAAAAACTAAAGCTTAGTACTTAATATCTGAAGAGATAACAACGTTAAATTATTTCAGTTTGGCATTGCTATGCACATCAAAGGAAAGATTTCAGTTTTGCTATTGGGTTTGCTAGCAAGTACTGAGTCATAAATGGGTCATTTGTATTTCAGATAGAGCAGATATTGAAAACACACTTGTATTTCCCTGAAAAGCCTTCTAACTGATACATTCAAATTCAATAGCTTTTCTCAGTTTCTAAACAAAACATTAATGATTATTGACATACTTCTGAAAGATAATATAAAGGTTGTTCAAATCAATGTCTCCCACAGATCAGAATAGTGAAGACTTGAGAAATTAAGGGACTGGTCTAATCGTTCACATGAAATCCATGGTCCAGTTAGTACTATACTTCAGGTCTCCTACAAACATCCTGTCAAACTTTATCTTTTGTAGGAGGAAGGACTAACCAAAAATTTTTAAAAGAATGTCATTATCATTATAATCACATAACTTCTGACTAAATCTGCTGACAATTAAAAGCAGATGACAAAAAGAACTCCTTTGTCAGTCACCATGGAGTAACGGGACCAGCTTTATTCTCCTGCCTGAAGTAAGCAAAAAAATGGGCAAGATGCAGAAAGCAATAGTTTGCAAGACACTGTACATCAGACAACAAAGGAAAATAATCACTGAGATATAGGAAACTAACAATGAGAGCCATAGAAGGTTGCTGTGACATGCTGCCATGACAGTTTCTAGCTCTCAGCACAGGGAGATGGAACCAGAAGGGACATGGCTGACTCCCAACACTGAAGGGATGAAGCTGAGAGTCTCAGGAGACAAAGGCAGCTCCAGTTTGCAGAACAGAGTACAGCAGGAGAGAGAGTTGCACAGAGAGAACCCTGGGTATCTACAGAGAAATTTCCTCCAGTATTTAGCTGAGTAATGACTGTCATGTGCATTTGAAGAAACTATCTGCAGGCCTGGAAAAAAAACCACCTGAAATGATTAGAGGAAGCAGGGAAAGGCATTTACACAATGTTGGGAATTGTGTCTATCCCAGCAGCCAAAACAAAAACAAAAACAAACAAACAAAAACTCCTCAAGATTCAGGGGCAACGGGTGGATTAGAACACAAAGGAGTGTCTTGCTTCAGTGATGGGGAAATAGCTCTAGATTGAGAATGGCTCCAGTCCCACCTAACAAATCTGAAGAGCAGACGTGAAAGAACCAAACAGTTTCTAAGCAAATTAACAGAACAAAGCTCAAGAATATTTATAGGAATACAAAAATATCTCAGCACCCAATAAGATGAATTCAATTACTTTATAAGGTTCTTGGTGCTATTGGTCAGAGATTTGCCCATTTTGTTTATACTTTCCAAAAACCAGCTTTGGGCTTTATTACTCTTTTCCATTGTCTTTTTTGATCTCTAATGTATTTCCTCTCTGATTTTAATATATTTCCTTCATTCTGCTGACATTAGGTTTTGGTTTGTTTGTTTTTTTTTCTCTTTTAGGTGGTAGGCTAGATTGTTTATTTGAGATTGTTCTTGAAGAAAGACTGCATCACTATGAACTTCCCTCTTAAAACTGCTTTTGCTGAATCCCATAGATTTTGTATGGTTGTGTTTTCATTGAAGTTTGTCACAAGGTATCTTCTGATTTTCTCTTTAATTTCATTGTTGACCCGTTGGTTTCTTAGGAACATGCTGTTTAGTCTCCACACAATCTTTTTTTTTTTCTTTCTGTGGTTGATATCTATTTTCACACTATTGTCAGAAAAGATGTTGGAAATAATTTCTATCCCCTTAAATTTGTTGAGGCTTGTTTTGTGACCTAGTATATAGTATATTCTAAAGAATGTTCCATGCAGGCTTGAAAAGAGGTGGGGTTTTTTGTTGTTGTTGTTTGTTTTGGTTTTTTTGGATGTACTTTTTTTTTTTTTTTTTTTTTTTTAACGTGGTGTAGATATCAGTTAAGTCCAATTGGTCTATTGCGTCATTTAGGATCTTGGTTGCCTTACTGGTTTTCAGTCTGAGAGATCTGTCCATTGATGTGAGTATGGTGTAAAAGTCTCCTAGTATTATTGTATTCCTGTCAACTTCTCCCTTTATGTCTGTTAGTATTTGTTTTACATGTTTAGGAGCTCCCATATTGGGTGCATATATGTTAATGAATGCACTAGCCTCTTCTTGTATTGACCTTTATCATTATACAATGTTCTTCTATGTCTTTCTTACAAATTTCATTTAAAGTCTATTTTATCTAAGATGAGTATTGCTACCCTCTTTCTTGTCATTTCCATTTAGATAAAATATCTCTTTCCATCCCCTCACATTCAATCTGGTCTTTCGCTCTAAAGTGAGTCTCTTGTAGGCAACATATTGTAGATTGTTGTTTTTTATCCAATATGAAACTCTGTGTCTTTTGATGGGAACATTTAGTCCACTGACATTTAAAATAGTTCTTGATGTATATATTGCTATTTTAAACTTTGTTTCCAGTTGATTTTGCAGTTCCTCTTTGTTCATTTCTTCTTTTTGTTTTTCCTTTTGTGGTTTGATGGGTTTCTTTTCTATTATACTTGAGTTCCTTTTTTGTTTTTTTGTGAATCTATTATATGTTTTTGATTTTTGGTTATCCTGGTTTTCAAGTATGCTGACCTATATCTATTTTAGACTGATAGTAATATAAGTTCAAACATATTCTAAAAGATCTACCTTTTTTTACTCCCCTTCCCCATATTTTGTGAGTTTGATGTCCTATTTTACATCTTCATGTTTATCCTTTTGCTCTTACTGTAGTTACAATTACTTTTACAAAATTTTATTTGATTTTTTTTTAAATCTATGTACTTGCTTATTTAAGTTATCTTCAATCATTTTATATATTTGTATTTCCTACTGTGATTTTTCCCTACCTTATAGATTTTTGCTTCTTTTCTATTTTGAGAAGAACTTTCAATATTACTTTTAGGTTAGGTTTAGTGTTGCTGTATTCTTTTAGTTTTTATGTGTCTGAGAAATTTTTTATCTCTCCTATTCTAAATGATAATATTGCTGTAGAGTATCCTAGGTTGCAGGTTTTTCCCTTTAAGAACTTTCAATATATCATGCCACTTCCTTCTGGTCTATTATATTTTTCTAAAGAAACCAGTATCTATCCTTATATAGGGCTCCCTTGTAACTCTTTGTTTTTCTCTTGTCTACTTTAGAATCCTCTCTCTATATTTTAACTTTTGTCATTTTAATTGTGATATGTCTTGGTGTAGGTCTGTTTGAGTTCATCTCGTGTGCAACCCTCTGTGCTTCTTATACCTGGATATCTGTTTCCTTCTTTAGGTTTGGGAATATTTCAGCCAGAATTGCTTCAAATATATTTGCCTATCTTCTCTCTCTCTCCTCTCCTTCTGGAGCCTCTATTATGCATAGGTTGGTATGTTTTATATCATTTCATAGATATCACATGTTGCTTTCATTTTTTTAATTTGTCTTATTTTCTCCTCTTCTGATTGGGTAATTTCCAATATTCTATTTTCCAGATCATTTATTCATTCTTCTGCATTATTTAGTCTGCTATTCATTGCTTCTAGATTGGTTATTATCTCAGCAATTTAGGTGTCTAATTTTGATTGGTCCCTCTTTAAAGTTTCTAATTCCCTGTTACAGTGATCTGCATTTCTATTGATAATCTTTCTTAATTCCTTTAGCATTTTGATTACTTCTTTTTTTGAACTCAAGGTCTAGTCGACTGGTGAGGTCTGTTTCATTACTTGTTCTTTCAGGGGATTTCTCTTGTTTTTTTATTGGGAGTAGTTCCTCTGCTTTTTCATTTTACTTAACTTTCTCTATGAATTTAGGAAAAACAGTTATCTACTGTGGTCTTAAAGAGGTGTTTTTATGTGAGAGCATCCCTACGTAGACTGTGTAAGTCCAACATTTTTGGTGCAAGGACTGTTTTGGGTATGGAAGTCAGACACATCTTTCCTCAGTGTGTGCTGGACATTATCTCCTAGTGCTGTGACTGGTGTTGTGGTGTCCAGAGCCTGCACTGGATGCTAGGTGGGGCCTCTTCTTTGTTCCATGGCTGTCACAGCCCTGTCAGGGGTAAGCTTCTCTCCCTAGTTGTTAACAGTAGAAGCCCTGAAGGTCAAGTTCAATAAGGGTCTGGTGCCCTTAAGTGAGTGCTCTGTCCCAAAGGAGGTGCGTATTGAAGTGAGGCCCATGTGATTACAGCGAAACTATGTGCCACCCTTGTAGGAATCCATGGTTCTGTCTGGAAGCAACTGAAGGTCATATGCTTTTCTCCATTTTGTTTATCCCAGACCCAGTGCTAGGCTGGTTTTGGGAGCCAGAGCACCCACTGCTGGTCCTCTGAGCTGTGTCTGAGAAGCTAGACTGAGTTCCTTCCCTGGGCTCATCCTCCAAATATTCACTGCCTAGTTGCTGCACATACTAACAGTGTTGCTTGGTACACATTTCAGGCAGGGAAGTACAGTGAGGTGGCAGCCATCAGCACAGGTCTCTCTCTGCCCTGATTGCCAGAAAGCCAGCATGTGCATGCTCCTCTTGAGCAGAATCAGGCCCTTCCAGCCTATCTGTCCCAGTGGATATCCTAGCAGGGAAGGGTGCTTCCTAGGGGAAGTGCCTGCCCATATCGGCTTTGTCTCCTTCACATATCTCTCCCAAGAGCACGGTCCAGTCCTGATGCCTATATTTTTTTCCATACTACCCTGTTATGTGGGAATTTTTCTTGCAGCTCTGGTTGTATAAGAGATCGTCTACCAGTTTCCAGTTGGTTTTCTGTCAGAATTGTTCCACATGCAGATGTAGATATATTTTTGATATGTCTGTTGGTGGAGATAAGCTCCGTGTACTCCTACTCCACCATCGTGATCATCCAAGGCTTGCTAATTTCTATTTCTAATTCACACATCTGGTAAGTAGTAGCTGGGATCTGAAACTCAATTTGATTGAATTCAAATCCATTAGATAAAGAAGAAGAAAGTCAGGAATAAATTCATATGTAAATCAGAAAGGTCTTTATTCGAAGCTTTTTATTTAATTTTGATGTACATTATTATTTGATTTTGGCATAGCAAACTTGGAACTAGCAAAATTGAGGGTAAAATACAAGATTTTGAGGGAGAGGGAGGGTGACATGGCTCATTACTAAATGTGGCCAGTAAAAAGCCTGAATAGAGCTTAGAGTTTTATAACTTTTCTTGTCACTTTCCGTTAAACTGGGAAATATAAGAGACAACTAAAACACACCAACAAACTTCTCACCCAATCTTTAAGTCACTATAACATGATACACATACACAATGTGGTAGCCTAACTGAGTAATTCACACAATATACACACACACAGGATATTTTCAATTTTCTCCAGCTCAGGTAGAGAAAAGATCTAGATGCCACCAGTATTTAATTTAGAAACAAAAGATTTCTTTGCTTCACTATCACCCAAGTAGGAAGTCAAGGAATACTTGCAATTCTTAATAAAAAATGAGTATGAAAACTTGAATATTTCAGAAGAAAATAATTAATAGGTTTCCAAATGCAAGCTAGATATAGGCGCTTCCATTCCTTTAGTTGAAAAACTGTTGAATTTTTCAATACAACCATTTAAATGGGGTGAAGTGAAAGATGGTGCATGGCGGTGATTGACATATTGGTCCTCAAAACCATGGTAAAATCTGCCACAGGAAATTCCAGCCCCTCTGCTGGGAGATGTAACATTTTCCTTGCAGAGCCACTCTGGGTATAGAAAATAAATCTTCTGAAGAGGAAGGGTAGATTCTCCTGCTCTGCCTATAGTTTTGTATCTTAACTAGCAGTCATTTCTTGAAGTATGGATTCACAGGGTCACATTTGCCCACAAGCACACAATTAAGTGGAGAAAATGACATTAAAGGGGATAATCAGGTTTTCTTGTAATTACGCTTATGAGTAAATTGGTGTGACAATTCTTTTTGCTCTAATTATGTGATTCAAGGATAATGTATGATGCATTAGACATTATCCCTTTATGTTAAAAAATCACCTGAAAAACTCATGCCTATAACAAAATAATCTGTAATGAAAAGGAATATGAAAAAGGACATATATGTATATATATGTATACCTGAATCACTATGTTGTACACAAGAAACTAATACATTATAAATCAACTACATTTCAATTAAAACATAGGAAAAATAAAAATAACATTATATTTAAAAATAAAATAAATGGATCCCCAAATAAAAAAAAGAAAAACTCATGCTATTTATCATCCATGTAGTTTTTCAAACTTTTTAAATCACAAGCAAGTTTAGACTGACTATAATTAATCATGACTAGAGAAAAGTGTATAATTGTATATTGACATTTTGATATTATTTAAAACATTTTTGTATTGTGTAAACCATTTATATGAGATGAAATTTCATTGTACTAGAAGATCCCTTGCCTAAATGGCCAAATACTCTGAGGAGGACACTGTTTCTTATAAAAGTAGTAAATATATTTTGAACAATTTTTGGCAGCTATATATGCTTAAAACATGGGAAATCTGAAAAGTGTTTAAACTTTAAAAAATATTTTAAGATCAAAAGTAAAAAATAAATTTAATCATACCATAACAAACATCATTCTAAGTATGTCTTCTAAAATACTCCTTGAGTTTTGACCTCTGTTGGCTTTCTAGTATTTTCTAATCAGTAAATATTTATTGATTACTTTCCATACCAAGAATTATCCCAAGAGCTATAGGGCAAAAAAGTTAAGGTATTATATAGCCTAAAGAATCTATTGTACCTCTCATAGTCTGGGCATTTCTGTATAAAAAAAGCATTTTGGAAGCCATAGATAATGCTATGAGGTTACTCTAATAAGGCAACTATTCCATATTTAATCAATTAGAACAACCTAAGTTAACAGTTATCTTATTAGATGTAAGATATTCCACCTGCTTAATCTAATCCTTGTCCACTTGATATGCCCTGTTCCTCTATCATGCTTCACTTCTACCATCTCAGGAAGCTGGCCTTTGCTTGAGTTCTCTTCTTTAAAATCCTTGCATGGTTTTCTTAAATGTCACTCTTGATCATTTCATTATAAGCCCCAACTCTTACCTCATTACCCTTCTTTACCTTAATTGATTTGGGATAGATAACACTTATTCTTGAAACTATTCATTTGTTTACTTGTTTAATGTCTCTGATTCTTACTAGAATATAAGGTCCATAAGGACAGAATTTAGTATTGTTCATTGCTAAACTCTTAGTATTTAAGACCAGTACCCAGGACACAGTAGCTGCTCAGTAAAAAATTGCTAAGTTGAAATTCCATTACTGAATTTTTCACATATACCAAAACATTTTAAGTCATCCAAAGGATGTGTGTATGTGTGTGTGTATATATGGAAATGATTAGTTTTATAGTCAAAGAGAAAGTGTGAAGAAATACGACATAATCATGTTGCTTTTAATTTTCATGGGACCATGAAGAAAATTACAAATGCATACATCATCTCTATCCAACTAGAGAAGTTACTGAAGGTTAAACTTTGCGGGCAGGGTGAAACCTCAAATAAGCTGTTTCTTCTTTGTCATATACAGTGTTAAATTTTTAAGAACAGAACAAAGTAGAAATAAAGAACCTCTGTCAATTTATTACATTTAAAAATAAATGCCTAATTATGTTTTGAATGCTTACACAAACTTTTTTCCTTTACTTTTAAGTATCATATATTTCTATCAAAATTATTTTCTTCACAAAGTGTTAGGACAGAAAGTTTCTTTCCTAAAAGTTTCAGTTTAAGAATATTATGCAGTATGGAATTAGTTTAAAAGATATGAAGTTAGTTTTTTAATATTTAGGAACACTGAAATAATTAAATATTATATAAAATAAAAATGCCACGTTCTATGTCCCTGAATTTTCTATTCTCTTGTTTTTTCCAATTTCCCCAGATAGCTAGAACTTGCTTTAGTGTTTTTCACCACACATCTAAAAGTTTTGACTTATGCATCATCTAGGTGCAGTAATGAATAAAAACTGGCATCAAATATCAATATTATTGGCCCAGCTAAATGGTAGTTGACATCAAGTTGGATTGCTGAAGAAGTAAACAAAATTAAAATTATTTTGGTGTGTAAGAAATGCCAGACATCATTTGTCCTTCAGAAGATCAATGGCTACATGATCTAAATGTTGTTCGTATTTCTTTACATAACATGGCAAAAGATTGATACTAATCACTTTTTGTTTGAGCTTGAATAATAACAAACAAAATTCAGAAATTGAGCTTCCTTTGCTAAAATGCAGTGAGGATAACTTTTTAGGTAGGCAATTACCTGTATTTGTTTATTCATGATTTTAAAAAAAAGATAATATGAATTAATACATTTATATCCACATAATAGTAACTTAGGAAAAGCAATTAATCTTCCCAGATCAAATTTAAAACTCTTAACTGCCTCATTATTAAATGGTATAATATGATATAAAAAGACAAAATACTACTACTGAGGCTTATAGCCATTTTTGAGCAGAATTTAGCTCAAGTTTAATACAATTCCATAATTTCTTATTTAGAAGTTTTAGAACTCCAATTTCTTATCTTTACTAATGTGCAAAACACATACTGCCACTTTGTATTTATAACATTGATATTACATTAAATAAAATTATAGGATATAAGAAAGTCATCTTATATATTTGTGTGTGTGTTTGTTCTTTTATTTACTTCTATTTATTTGAACAGAAATGGCTGGAAAGGAACATTAGCTCCATTACTAATAGTAGTAACAATAATAAAATAGTAATAACAATAATAATAGGAGTCGTAGGAGTAGGAGTGATAGTAATAGAATTTTCTAGTTGCCAGGTAACTATGTTAAACACATTTCATATATTATATAATGACTTCTTTTTATCATTCAGTTTTACAAAAGAAATAAATGACTTTCTCAAGATTATGTATCTTGTGAATGGCAAAGCCAGGATCCAAAAGGTATTAGGAGATACATGTAACTGAAATTGGGTAATTTTCCAATGCTCCAA
The DNA here is from genome assembly GCF_048773025.1 of Camelus bactrianus. Lineage (NCBI taxonomy): Eukaryota > Metazoa > Chordata > Mammalia > Artiodactyla > Camelidae > Camelus > Camelus bactrianus. The sequence continues at coordinate 68,637,005 of NC_133543.1, forward strand.
AGTTATGGGATGCTATGATATAATAGAAGCTTTCTAAGGAGCAACTAATGTATTGTGAGAATTAAATAAGCTTGTCTTGCAGTTCATTATCCACAGAACTTGGAATTCCAATAAAGGTGAATTAAATAAGATGCAATGATATAATGGTGCAATGAAATCTTTGTGTTTCCATTTGTCTAAAACTGAGTTTATTCATCACTTTTTTTGAATTTAAGTATGTAAAATAACCTATACTAGATACTGGAGATATTGGGCCAAAAAAGATTTTAAATATCCTTTTTCTCATTCTCATTACTGCTTTCCCATGTAGAGAAATTTTTTTTAAGAGTGAACAGACACTAAGTCCCAAGACAACTGTGAACTACAACTGATCCTCCAACTTCTGCATTGGGATGAACAGGGTGACAGTGACTAAGATAACAAGATGGGGAAAGAAACCAGTTAGGACAAAAGGGAAAGCAATAGATTCATTTTTAGCATATTAAAATGAGATATCTTATAGATATTTAGGTTGAGAGGCAAAATAGCTAACAGTGAGTCTGGAGTACAGAGTAGGGTTTACTTGGAAATCGTCACCTGTAGATGAAATTAAAAGCCACAGGTCTGAGTGAGATGATTAAGAAGAGAATCTGCTAGAGAACAAGATTTAAGATTGAGTCTTGACACAGTTTAATATTTAGCAGTCAAATAGTAGATGAGGATCAAGCAGAGTAGACTAAAAATAGTGATCAAACAGATTTTAATTCCCAGGATTCAAGAAGCATGTTTTAAGTTATATAAAAAATTAAGTCTAATAATAATAGAGAAATAGTCATTGGATGTAACAATACGGAAACAAGAGAATTTCAGGGGAGTTGTTGGCTAGAGTTCATATTTGAATACATGGTATTTGAGACTTCTGGGAAAATGGTGGAATAAGATGATGCAGAAATAATGCCATCACTCCAAATTCAAAGAAATTATGGATTAAAAAATTAAAAAAAATCTGAACTCAAAGAATACATAGTGAAATAAGGAAAGGGAAATTCTAAAATAATCCAGTAGAAATGCTATAAATGATAAATGTAATAATAGAGATATAAAAACTGAATAGAAAGATAAAGTGGTAAACTCGACTCAGCCAAATAAAATTTGGTGAATTGGAAGACAAATCTGAAGAAGTCCATCAAAATGCAGCACAGAAAACTAAAGCATAGGAACTCTAAAAAGAAGTTAAGAAAGTTGGAGAATTGAACAAAACTTTTCAGCATATGAAAGTATAAAAGGAGGGTCTTAAAGGAGAGACTAGATGGAACAGACAAGAAAAAAATATTTAAAGAAATAATGACTAAAGATTTTCCAGAAGTGCAGAAAGACAAGGGTACTCATAATGAGGAAGCTCATCAAGTTCTGAGAAACACAAAAAGGATACATATCTACATGTAGGCACATCATAGAAATATTTAAAATAAAGTATTGAAATGCATTTTTAACTTGTAATGTCACTTGAACACATATCCCTAAAGGCATCAAACAATTATCAAAGCTAGTATTAAATAATTCAAATCTCTGCCTGCTATATATGTACCATATAATGCATTTATTGTCACAGCTCTGTCTGAGAGTTTGAATGTAGACTGTGTCACAATGCCACGTCCTTGAGAAATCCTGAAAGTCTCTGTGCTCTTCCAGTTTCTGCTGCCGCCCCACTGCCTGACATTCCTTAGCAAGTATGTGAAATACAACAGTTTCAAAACAGTTGACATAAGTGACTGAAAATTTCATGCAGGAGTGCCAGTCATCCCAACAAAACATCATTTCCTTCACAGTTATTAAACATTTATAGCAAAGAAGAGATAAATTAATGGAAAAATTCAGAGAACATTTGGGGTGTTGATTTGGGATAGTGTTGTGATAGTCCCTTTGGTATGAACAAAATGTGTAAACAAAAACAGGTTAGCTGTTTTGATATTGGACACCTGGACTTCGTATTTATTATCCTGCTTTTGAAATATGCATAATTAATGTATGGGTCCCTTGATTGCTTGTTCAATAAATCTAACTTGGCTATTTCCATATTTATTAATTTTGCTATTTAGAATGTTAAATGGTGTTTCTTTTTCAGCTATGAAATTGCCTACCAAAATAAATGCCTGACTTAGAAAATATTAGTTCACTTCATTTTAGCTTCCATTAAATTTTCCTAGGGTAGGCAAAGCTATAAGCCACTTAATAGATTTTTAGCATAAATATCCTATCATATGGTTCTGTGGTGCTTAAATGGCTCTATACTCTGCTAGAAATAAAATTTTACTTGGTATCTAGAACTAATCCATAATGTATTGGTTCAATAGAGTCAATTAAATGGAACTTCCTTACTAAGATAAATTTGTTAAAATATAATTTTAGTTGAGTCCATCATTAACATTCCAGGACTGACGATGATACCAGCACAATTTCAATAGAAGTAAAACAAGGCCCATTAGCAGAAAAAAAAATTGTAGTGAACATTTTTCCTCTCTCTGAAATAACAATAACAGCATAACAGTAACAGAATTTTGACTATTCTGTTATTCTGAAGTTAGGTGTAGGTGATCTATCAGATTTCTTTTTTAGCTAATTGGAAAAGAAACAGGAATGTGGAATTAAGATTCACACTGTACTGGGAACTTAGAGGCAAATTAAAATGTTAGATATAATTAAATCGTAGAATTTGAAGGGACTTGAGACGTTATCTATCTAGTCAAATTGTTTTCATCAGAGAAGGAAAACACTTAGATCATCCTTCCTGATTACTATCTGAACTCTTTTAGATACAACCCCAACTAGCACAGCCAACTCAAAGCAATGTCGAACAATTTTCACTCATGATTGGTAAAGTCATCCTAATATATCTAAACACCTCAAACTGCAGACAAATATTTTTGCTATGTCATCAGTTTGTATAAAGACACATCTGAAAATTTTCTGTGAGAAACTGAAAAGCTGTCAAATCAACATTGCTTTATTCCAGCTTGAAGAAAGTCCTGATTTCCTTAATGTTTTTTATTCTTGGGTTTCCATTCAAGCATTTTCATTATTTTTATGATTTTACACTAAAATTTACAAATTTATATCCCATTTATTTTCTTGAAGCCAAAATAGACAAAAAGCTTTTAAAAATATGTTTAAGTGGAGGTGAGCACAATAGGAGAATTACTTCTCATTCCTAATACTGTACAGTGTGTGTTTTAAACTTCTGTAACCCTATATTAGCTATATATTTTTTTCATTGCCATAATTAATTCTCAAATTTTTCTCCTCTCACCGTTAACTTGCCACTTTCCTCCGGAACTTTGTTTCATTAAAGTGAACCTGCATAAATGAAGCAGTAAAATAATTTACTGGGAGAACTGAACTCACCCTAGGAGTGAAGGTGGCGTCATTGATGGAATGCATGTGACCATAGAGCGACTGTTCACATTTACCCTAAGAAGACAAAGCAGAAACACAAGTCAAATAAATTCCATTCAATATGTGAAAAGAAATGGAAAGAGAATTAATCTTGTTTTAAAGTAATGTTTAAGTCTATTAATAAAATTAATACATTCTCCTGGTAGAAAATGCTAGTTTCTGTAGTCAGCTACCATTCAGAATCAGGGCTGTGCTGGTGAGTGTGTCACCAGTGTTGACATCTACACTGAAACCCTAGTGTCCTCATTTTATACCATTGAGATGGTGGTGAATTCTCACCAAATGACTCCATTTTGCAATTAGCATAGCTTCCAAGCAAGGTGCCAGGTAATGAAATCTTTATAGAAAGGTCTTGTTTTCAGTACATTTTCAGCACTCCTGAGGGTGTATGGGGTTCTTTCTTCTTTTTAATCACAAGATCACATTTTAATTCCTGACTTTTGAGTCTGGCATTAATATCATTTTTTAACACAAAATAAGCATTTGTTTTGCGAAAACCATATCTTGCATCTACCCATTTGGGTCATCTTTCCCAAAGAGCAGCTAATTTTTAGAAAAATGGCCCCATAACACATTACAAAAAGGAGTTAAATGTGGGATCTTTCATTTTGACATCAATTTTAAAAGAGCATTCTTAACTATCTTAGAGAAATAACCCAAATTCTGTAAGACCAGAGAAAATTATATCTGAAATGCTGTCTGTTGATTCTTGTTATGGGCTGAAACTCAGATTTCATTCAACACAATGCTCATTTAACAAGTATCTTAGAGAAGTTAATACATGTTCAGCACAATTCTACGTGCTTAGGCTTATGTCAATGAATAAAACAAAGAACCTTGTCGTCATTGACCTTACATTCTATGGGAAGAGAGAGGGAATAGACATTTTAAAAAGGTATAAAACGTGTTGGAAGATAAATATTGTGGAAAAAAAAAGAAAGAAAAGCCAAGTAGGGTAAAGGGTGTCATGAGCTCTGGGATTGAGGGGCTAGGGGCAAATCAAACTATCAAGTAGAGTGATGCAGTTTGACCACGCTCAGAAGGTAACACTTGAACAAAGACAGAAGGCATAAGGGAGTTAGCCCAGCAGGCATCTGGAAGAAAAGCATTCCAGGAAGAAGGAAAAGCTAGAGCAAATGTCTCAAGGTGGGAGTCTGCCCAGAGTGTTTCTGGAATAGCAAGGGGGCCAGTGTGACTGGAGAGAAGTCAACCAGGAGAGTAGGTTTACTCAAAAGGCTTCATCTACTTCCACTCACTACCATGTATTCGCTTGGTCCTACATCATGTAAACCTGGAAGAGAGACCACAGAAAAGACTACAGAATCAGATATTAAAGACAGAGGGCCAGCGCCATATCCCCTCATTGTGGCAGAACATTCATGAGTATTTTGGAACTAAGTGGAACAGCTTTATAAATAAACTTATTTAATCCCCATTCTTGCCATTGCATTCAGCACATTAAATTTCAAATACCTATTTACAGAATTAATGTATGCTATTAATCCCTTTTTCATAGGATGCAAAATTTCCCCACATGAATTTAAACTTCAAAAAAATATGTTGAACCACTTTGTCACCCTTCTCAGGATTCCCCCTACCCAAGGTGTCCTGGTTCAGTATCTTCATACTGTTATAACATTAAACCAGTTATGCTGTGGACTTCAAGTCATCCAAGTTCCCAAAGTAGAATATAAATTACTTACAAAGGAAAAAAGACAAAGTATGTTATAGTGAGCAAAGATGTTACAGTGAGCTTTCACATATTATCTTAGGAACATTTATGGTTAATTTTTTTGAGAACAAATATCACATACAGTTACATAATATTATAATTGTATAGTGAATGATAATATTTGTTACACATTCAAATTAGCCATTTTGTCTTAAAATATTTTTTGCATTAATAGAAGTTTTACATTCGGTCCTCTTCTAAACTGAGAACCTCTGAACTATTTGATTAGTTGCTAAGGAAAATGGAGTTTTCTGATTCAAATCCTGAATGCCAAGTTTTAATTCAAAGTAGAATCTCTAAGGCACTCTTGAAAAGCCCTGGAAATACGAGGTTATAATGGAAATGCTGATGGACCACATTTGTGCTGCTATAACAAAACCTGACTTGAAGATAAATGTTTCATGAATTAGGAAAAGTTAAAAAAGCTTCTCCATCCAGCATTGTTCCCAAGATAATAGTGAATCTACTCTTTTTGTGTGTGTGGTATAGGGAATATGTGGGTTACTAATATTCTAGTCTGCAAACAGCCTTAATCAAAAGCAATACCAAAACCGGGACATTAAAATTTGGAGTATCTTCTTTGATGAATTCTTCTCAGAATTGTTTTCTTTCAAAGAAGTGGAAAAAATGAAGAAGAGGAAAAAGTCTTAAAAAAAAAAAAACACACACATACATGACCTACCATGTCATTGCTCCAATATTTGCCTGTCTCAGAGAAGCTGTGTACAATGATGGTTTCTATGACTGGCCTTGGGGATAGAAACGTCTGGGACTTAATTCTCAGATCTGCTACCTAATAGCTGTGTGACCTTAGTCAGTGCTTCACTTCACTGTGCTTCAGTTCCTTCATTTAATTCTCAAACAAACCTACAGGTTAAGTGTCATTACCCATGTCCACTGAGATAACGATGTTTAACCTATAGGTCTGTTTTGAGAATTAAGTGAGATACTGCATGTGGAATGTTGGTACAGGGCACAAAGTAAGAGCTTTGTAACAAATATTAGCGCTCAGTACATGAGACATATACTACTGATACGATGTCCAAATCAACATCTCTACCCTTAGCTCCTATTAGCCTCCTTAGAGACCCCAGGAAGGAGTCTTAGAGGCATCAGTGTGGTTTTTTCCTGTTTCTCTCTCAGATTCATTCCCCAGTGGCCCTGCCCTGCTCCATGTCCTAATTGCTATTAACCACATCACCATGGGCTCTCAGGTTCTCTGTTCCCTGGTTAGATTCAGCCAGAGGAAAACACCAGCAGGATAGGGAAGAACAAAAAGATACAGAAGATGGATAAATAACCACTTCAGCTCCCTTCCCGTTCAGCCGGGATTTTCTTAGTCGCTCTGTCCTCAACCTCATTCCACTACTTGTGTTGTGCACGTCTTCTCCAAAGACTGCAGCTCACACTGTGCCCCGTAGTGTTCTCCTCCCCAGCCCCTTCAGACCTAGGAGTAGTAGTAATGGCATCCTATTATGCTAGCCTTTGGGTGTTGTGTTCGGTCCCTTAACCCTGTTCTTAATTCTGTAAGCATGCAACTTGAGTGTACTCCACCTTATCTGTTTCTTGCTGGTGACCTGCCTAATACAGCATGTTAAACATAATATGCAAAGCAGACTTTTAGATTTACCACTTCCCAACTGTCTAGCTTGACCCTTACCAAATATTTCCCTTTAAGTAAATGGCATCACCAGTTGTTGCTCAAATAAATAAAAAACTAGGCAACAACAAAACCCTGAGAATTAGAATACCTCTCCTTCTTCCCCAGCCCTCGTCCAGCATATCAGTTCTTTCCTCAACATACAGCCCTCCTCTGCCCACCTCTGACCTTCACCATTACCATGCTGGTGCAGGACATCATCTCGTGGAGCATGAGGACAGCAGGAGGAGCATCCTTATTCCTCTCCTTCCTCCTACTCTCACCCCACTCCCCATCCATTTCTCTCTCAGCCACTGCAGTGTTCATTTAAACCTGAATCAGATCACGCCATGCTCCTGCTTCAGCCATCTAAGCAATTACCATGGTATTCAGAATGATTCTAAACTTTTACGTAGGTCCAAAGGCTCTACATTGTTTGGCTCCTGTCTACCTATCTGACCTCATCCCTTACTATTCTCCCTTCTCAGGCACTGTACTCCATGATTATTTTCATGTTTCCACACCGTCAGGGCTTTCTGAGCAGAGTACTGCACCTGGATGTCAAAAGATGCTTGAATAGCAACCCTAAAGAGGGAGACTTCTGGAGAGATTTAGAAGCATCCCCTCCTGAGATGATTTATTTACATTACAATGGTCAAAAGTTGAGAGTCTTTCCCCTCCTCTTCCTACAGAGGATTTGCTTACATTTCAGAACAGAAGTTTCTCTCTCTATCTCTGTGTGTGTGCGTGTTTCTACTGCAGGAGTGGAGGGGCACTGAGTTTCATGATTTGGGGGTTCCTTTCCATGGTACATAAGCCCACTGCACTCACGGGGTACAGCTGGCTCTCACTGCCTCTCCCCATGGGGAAGTGGGGAAGGGAAATCAGCATGAGCTGCTCTGGGAGTAAATAAATGGTGTGACCTCTGATCCAGAAACCTCCTCTTTCCCGTCAGGATAAATAAACAAGTAAATACAGACACAAAACCATGATGCTGTCCCATTGGCCTTCCTGTCCTTCTAAGGCCAAGAATGTCCTGTTTTCTCTACCTCGGATGTTTCCAGGCAGCTTCAGCCATGCCCTGTCCTGCTTCCCATTTTGCTCCAACTCCAATACAACCGCTTCAGTGATGTCTAATACCCACCTCTCCGCCTCCTCTCTTACATCCTCTCATTCCAGTAGCAGGAACTATTCTAGGCAGCCACTGTCCTTTTCTCTTTGGGCACTCAGCCAGGGTTCAGGTCAGGTGTGGCCACAGGACTGAGAACTGCCCAGTGAAACGTGGGCAACTGTGAAGTCCAGCATAGGCCTGGTCCATAAAATACCCACCACAATCCTCTAAGTTGTTTATTTTTGCCTGTCTGCAGGCTGGAGGCAGAAGGGCTCTGGAAGATGGTGGAGCACAAATGGAAGGAGGCTGAGTTTCCCAGCTGCTGTATTTTCCAGTGTTCCTCCTTTCTGGTAGATATATACCTCCTGGCCCCCATGTGATTGTGTGGGGCCATGTAACGAGTTCTGGTCCAAGAATTGTGAGTATAAATGGCATGCAGTACCCCTCTCATGTTCTCTCCAACCCTACCTTTCTAGCATTTAATTAGAGGTACAATGCTCTCCAGGGATATCTTTTTCCAGTGGCAGAAGCCAGTAGCATTCAAGGTGGCTGCTAGATCACCCTGGATCCTGGGGAATATGATGAACAAGCCCTCCCTTCCAGCCCACAGAGGACACAGACCACGTGCAAGGTAAGAATGCTGCTGTGATTTGGAGGTTGTGTGTTACCATAACACAACCAAGCCTAACCTGACTGATGTAAACACAAAATAGGAAGATTGATCTTATCTCTTCAAATATTAAAAGCTTTTCTATTATCGATACTGCCATGTGAAGACTTAAAAATATTAAAATAATACTTATCAGAAGTCAAGATACAAGTTTAAAGTCTTAAAAATTAGGCCTAATATAAAATTATAAAATAATCATAAAATATAAAATCACAAATAATCATCACATAAGTAACTGAACATACCATTACTAAAATCACTAAACTTCCATGTCATTATAATGACATTTATTTAACCAACAGATTCAATAATATTCTTTTGAAAAAAAATAACAGGCTTGTAAATGTAAAATAAGCCTTCCCAACTCAGAATAATTTTTTGTTTTTTCATTTTTGTTTTTGAACAAAGCTATCTTTTAAAATGTCTTTTTGATGTGTTAAAGTGTTTTTATAACATATAATTTATACCCAGTAAAATGCATAAATTTTAGGGGCTTAGCTAAATGGATTTTTATCAATATATATATTTGTATAACTACTATTCACATTAAGATACACTTGCAGCACTCCAGAAAGTTTCTTCACGCCCTTTTTAGTAAAAATAGTCTCATGATTATTTATGAACTATATTTTATGGGAGAAAATAAATATAGAAATATGGTTGAAAAGTCAAATATTACAGAAGACCAGCCAATGAAAATGTGGTCTCTTATCTCAGGTCACCCCTAGATAAACCACTATGAACGGTGTCTTTTACGTATTTCAGGGAATAGTCTGTGCACATACATTCACTTTACTGTGTCATGTTATCTACCCCAGTTTTTGCATAAATGAAATCATACTATATGTGCATTTTATTATGAAAGGTAGTATATTTTGGTGGTAAAGATTGTGATAGTCGAGTGAAACTGAAAGATTTAGAACTCAGCTCATTGGAAAGTTACTGGCAATATTTCTCATTATATAACTACTATGCTAAGTACTTTACATACCTTAAATCTTAATTTCTATCAATGTTTTAAATTCTTATTTACAGTTGGAGAAATTTATGTAAAGTGATTACATCATGCCTACATAAGTAAGAGATACTGCCTTTCATAGATTAACGGGTGGTCTTCTTTTCTATTTCTTATTCTACTTCTCAGTTTTTATTAGTCACTGAAAACAAACAAAAAATTGCCACTCTCCTAGGAAAAGACTCACCCTTCTATAGCCATGTTAACAAACACTAGAACTAGTTTTAAACTTGTCCAATCAATTAGTAACAGTTCCACAGCCCTGCTTACAAGTAAACAACCAGAAGTGGTTTTAAGCCTATCTAATTAATCAATGACAAGCAACTTCAGTAAACACTCTGAAAAGCCAAACAGCATCAGACTCATGATTTGAAAGCCAGCCAATTGGCCAGACTCACTACAGTGAACATGTGCCTAAGGCTGATATTAACCTTTTCCCTCCTGTGTAACAGACAAACACAAGCCTCAATAAGCAACACAGCCACTCTTCGAAGACTGACCTATCTACTCTTGCCTCTATAGCCAACACAATCCAAAGTAAACTTTTCACAAAAACTGGATAGGAGATCAGCATTTGGGTTTGCTAAATAAGTGTAGTCCGACAAGTGTAACTGTAGGGATGAGCTGCTCATGAGAGGTACTTAATAAATATTTTTGGAGTTAGTATATACACACACACACACACACACACACACACACACACACACACAAAGGGCTATTTCTAGGAAAGTTATTAAGTGTAATATGTTTGCCCTTCACCAACTTTCTTTTCTTCACATGACCTTAACCTTTTCGAGGGAAGTCAGGCAAAAGGGTTAACCTCTCAGGATTTTTGATTTTATAACAGAATCCTCACGGAGCGGAACTATAGGAAATGGAGCCTTAATAGTTGAATTTCACACCCATTTGACAGTTGCACAGAATAAATCTTGTGCACTGATTTTTCCTGTTGACAGCACCCCCTGCACTTGGCCACCCCATCAGCCCTGCCAGCACCTTACATTGCAATGCAGAGGTACTGTCTCCTCATAGCATTATTTCTGTGCATATTTCTAGAAAATAATTGTTTATAGGAAAACAGTTTAAATTTTTAAGAAAAAATTAACTAAATAAAACTTGTTGAAGTTAAAGAGGATTATATTGTGCAATTGTGCCCTATGAATTTTTATTTCAAATTATATAACCAATGAAAAGTACTGCTAAAGAAGAGAAAGCAAACTTTGTCCAAGGGTGAGAGAATTAAAGTTGATACCAGCTTCAGAACAACTTTTTCCTACTCACTATCAGCTAGACATAGCTTGTTTCTATTATAGTTACTGCTTTAATTATCAAGTTTCAAAATTAATGTCAAAGACGTTTATGAAGATCCTTTTTTAATTGAATATGGTCAAATATTTAATATAATAATTTATATAACAATATTTTCTGCAAATCTTTTAAAAAATAACTTCATGAAATCAAAGCATTTTAACTTTATAGGTTTGTAATTTGTAAAAGAAATATATATTCTATTATTATTACTGAAATAATCTTAATGGCATATAAACTGGAAACAGAATAATCATTAGCAAGGCTTCTGGTTTTTGTTATTCTATATAAGTAGCTAACCATGTCTGTGAAAGATTGATTGCGGCTTTTAAAATGTTTGCTGAATGCATGTGTAATTAAGATGAGTTAAATATGCAAATCAAGCCTAATTAGCTTCATTTATTAATGTTAGTTTGCCTTGCCTCTACAAAATTTAAGCTGTGAATTTTTTTTAGCACACAGTATTTTTGATTTCTTTGTTCTAGGCTAAATTGCTGAAGAAACACAATTTTTTTTCCCAGGGGGAGGAAAATGTTTCACATGGAGTTCAGGGTATCATTTAGAAAGGAGGGTTTTTAAAAAATGCTCCCAGTAGCATAAAAACTAAATTGTTATCATATCTATTTCCAACTACCCTTCTTGAGACTATGTTTAATTAATGCCATTTCATCAAAGTAACAAGCCTTTTGGGAATTTCTTTGGATGAAAATGAGACTTGAGTCACATGTCCAATATATCCAACATGATGATTAAGTAGAACAGAGACTGGCTAGAGCAGGAGGTATCAAATGAACCAAAGTTGTCTGTAGAAGTGTCTCTTCTTTGACAAAATAAATTCTCCTGCATTGACAAAACAAACCTCTCTATGCAAACCCAGCAGCCACATGTCGATCATGTGGAAAACATGAAGTCGGGCATTTACAAGAAACATCATTATTGGGAACGACGCAAAGGGAATAGAGTATAAGGCAGAGGGAAAGACAACCATTAAAGTTCAGAGGCAATCTCATTGACTCCAGATAAGGGAGGAAAAATCACATGTCAGGGCAAATAGGTTTAAAATTTCCACATTCCCTTTGTTTTATCTATTTGATTAATTCTTCTCACCATCATACCCTACAAGTTTAATTTCCAAAATTCAGAATATTGTATTATATTATTTTGATTTTATTGCCTGCTTAAGGGTTTACTGTTATTTTTAATAAATAATTTTTTTTTTTCAGTGGATAGAAGACCTTTTCTCAAGGTTTCTGGGGGAATTTTTTTTTTTCCTAATTGTGACTATAAACATACACTTATTACACTGAGGCAGATTCAGGAGTTAGAAACCATGCTATTTATTCCAAAAGAATTTAAGAGGAAAAATGTTATAAGAATAAATTTGCTAACCACGTACATTAAAGTGTTAAAAGAGAACCTAAAGGATCCTAGAGGTAGTAACTGTAGGAAGCCACTAGAACCCCTAGGGCTGAGAGACCATAGGGAAGAGGTCTGAGTTATTAAATCTTAGAAATTTAGAAGGACTTAAACTCAGATCTCTGAGAGGGGTTGCTGCTTAGCTGAGGTTGGTATCTCTGGAGAGCAGGCAGTGAGGATGCTTCTGTAAATTTGGGAAAAACTGAAAACTGAATTCAGCTACTGCTGGCATGGAACTGGGAGCCAACAAAAGCCACAGGAAACCCACAGGTAGTAGGAAGGAAGGATGGAATTACATTTCCTCCTTCAGGCTGGAAATCTGTCTTAGCACTTCAAATGGGCAGAGCTCTACTTGGAGGCAGTTTGCAAAAGGAAATGGGGTGTGCAGGGTCTCAGCCCCAGGACTAAAGAGTGAGTTTAGAAGGGTGGGTCTGAAGCTGCAAGCAGTAAGTTAATAATTGGCATAGATAGAACATGTGAATAGGCTAATTACCAAAACTTAAAAAAAAAATCTTTTCAGTCGGCAAAATATCACAAACAAGGAAAATGATGACAATGTTTGTATATGAGCTTGAATATTTCTGGAGAATAAATTTAAGAAGAGAGTTACTAGATCAGAAATTATGGATTCCTAAATCTTTTAATACATATGCAAAAATGCCCTATGGAGCAAATCTATCGGTTTTAAATCCACAATAAGTTTATTCAATGGCCAGTTTTCTTCTACCCTTGTCCCAAATAGGTACTATGATTTTGACATTAATGTTGTTATAGCCAGGTTTAATTTGTTTGTAAATTCTTATATTATCAAATATATGCTCAAAGTTTAAGATGTTCACGCAGTACTTCTAAGGTCATTCAAGCATTTAGGACCTTGCTTACAACACTGAAGCATGATTATAATACTGCAAAACAGCAGGCCTGCCCAGGCCTCAGCAACTCCACTCCCAGAGACAACCAAAAGGAAAACTCCTTTAGTTACTTGTTTTACATAATCTTAGTATTTGCCTCCATATGTGGAAATGAAACCCCAAACTGCTACAAACTGAAGCACAGATATTAGACACTGTCTTTTGATTTCTTCTCTATTATGAACAATTATTAAGCTATCTTAAAATAGCACCACATTTCCCTTCAACCCCACACATCTTTTATATAACATTTATAGTAAAATCAGTATTCTGTGTTCACATTAGTAGGATTGTGTTAATAATGTTCACTGCTGTTCAAGTAATATATGGAGATGAGGTTTATTTTCTTATTCTTTCCTCCTCCCAATTAATAGCTGACTCATTTTTTTATTTGCCATATTTTATCTGTACCTATTGCTAATGACTCTCATCGTTTTGACAACCTTGCCAGTCAATTTTCCACTTACTGAGAGAGATTTCTTGATCACTCTGGCAAAATTATAGGATGGGCACAAGGGATACAGAGGTGGCCAAGACAGATATAACCACTGTCTCTCTCTGCCACAAAGGAATTTACAGTTGAAGCACTTGAGAGGGTGGGGATGGACGGGATATAGGGCATATTAATGAATTTTCTATTAAGAAGCGATTATTATTATTATATAATGTGCTCAACTGTGACATTTTAATATCACGCTGGATTTTAGTCTGCAAGTATTTTATTATTTTTTTATCTGATTCTAAAGTAAAATTGGTCTGCCATTTTTATCTCTTTGATTTTCTTTTCCATGTTTCACTACTGCTGTTATGCCAGTGTTACAAGATGACAAGGGTATTTTTCTAGTTTTCCATGTCCTAGAATAGTTTGGACAACGTTGGCATGATTTGTCCTTTGAAGGGTAAGAGGCCTCATTCGTAAAACCATCTGGTCCCAGCACCTGTTTTAGAGGTTACATCTCTTCAGTTACTTCCAGTTCTTCTCAGGATGTGACTCTATTCAGGTTCTCTACTTCTTTTGATTTTGTTTGTTTCAATTTTATTACTTTATAATTGTCTGGAACATTTATCTTTTCAACCAATATTAAGTGAATGCTACTGTGCTAGGCCCTGTTATCATTTCTGTGGTTACACTGTCGATTTTATCTCCATTTGAAATATTTTAAACTATTAGTATTACACATTTTACAGCTCTAGCCCTTGTACATTGTGCCTTCTCTCCTTCAGTCCATGTTTATGTAGATTATATATGTGCATTTTCCAGTACCTCTTGGACATACACAACTGTACATTTGTTCCTGCGCTCGTAAAAGGCAATTTGATGTGCTATAAAATTATTGATCATATTTTTCCCTTTAAATCAGTTCTTGTTGTACCCTGGCCTTTCATGTTTCAGAGATGAATTATTCTTTAGCATGCCTAATGTATTTTTATTCCTGTAGACTTGTACATTTTTCTTTATTATTTCAATTAAAGTGGCTTTCTAAAGTGAACCTACCAGAGAGAATGAACTTAGTGCTGTGAGTGATAGGGTTGTGGTGCTCAAATCTATGAGAAAGAATTGGGTGCAGTCTTTCGTCTTTATCTGCAGAAGTCTGCAGAGACTTTCAAACTGCATATACAGATGTTTAGTAAGGCTGGGAATAGTATGTTTACATGTGTTCTGGCAGTTTCTTCTGATATGTTATTTATCTTTGTTGATCATTCTGTTTTCAGACCTCCATAGCTACCATCTTCTATGTCATGTTTTTAATTCTTTTGTTTCTTTATATACTATGACGGAAGCAGCCTCTTCTTCCACTCCCTAGAAAAGATTTTCAGAGTTGACTTCCACATGCTGATTTATTTTTCTGTGGCATCAATCTCCTGCTACTGTGTAATTTCCTTTCAATACATTCTTAAATTGCATTCTTCTTCCTTTTCACATTGTGGGTTTTCTTTCCATTCATTTATCTTATTACATCTCAGCTCCTTTTAAGTACATATAATGTTCTCTTGGATTTTATCAATGACACCATTTTTTAAATATATATATAAAATTTTTGCATAAAATCATTTTCCAAGGGATATTCTTCTGTTTCTTCCAGATAATTCTCATTTATTGCCTCCATGTATGTTTTATTTTTATTTTGTTTTATCCAAAAAAGGAAAAGATTTGTCTCAACATTGTTTTTGCCTATTGAAATCAGTGTCTGGATGGCACACTAAATTTCACTAAATTAAATTATGCTGACATGGCTGACTTTCATTTTCAAACTAGCAGCTTTAAGTTTTGTTTTATTCCCTGGTTAGGTCCTGATTTTGAACAGAAATGGGGTTCCCATCTCCTTCATCCCTCTCTGTCCCTCTTTGTTACTTTGGGACACTCACCTATAACTCCCAGCATGCATTGTGCCCCGACTTCTTTCTGTCTTCAGTCTTTTCTTTGCTGATTTACACTTATCATCACTGTGACATCTTGTAGGAAAGGGTCATATGTTTTATCTATATATTCACAATAACTCGTCCAATTGCTTAAGATGTAGTAAAACTTAATAAATACTTACTAAGACTGAATTAACACATGAATAAATTATCATCTATTTTCAATAACTGCTAATAGTTTACTGTCATGTTGAATAGGAGGGAAAAAGTAGGAATGGAATAGTATCCATCACTTTTTTATATAACAATGCCTTGCTTTTCTTTAGTCTCTATATGTATGTCTGTACATTCTTTCCTAAATTATTTTATTATTCAAATCAAATTAGGACAGAACATAATACTTGCATTTAAACCTTTGTTTTATTTATCATCACTATCATTTTATCACAGGATTGAAAGCCTTTGCACTGAGCCAAGAAAGATATTCAGATATTATTAGTAAAGCATCCAAGATCCGTCATTTCAGGACAGAAATGAATAAAGGTCTTAAGATATCACATAGAGTCAAGAAAGGAAAACCACAACAGGGTGTGGACATGGTAGTTTGAGGTAAAATCATATCAGTCAGTTGAACAGTAAAGAAAAAAAAAACTAAGTCATATGGTTTATTTGAAATTACAAAATTTAAATTTTCTTTCTTTCCCAGACTATCATGCCCAAAGATACTTTCTGAGCACTGAGTTTGAAACATGATTGATCCAGTTGCTTGTTTGTTTGCTTGTTTTTACCTTCTAGGGGCAGTGGAGTAGGGGAAGACGTCCAAAACTGAGGGTAGTTTTTAAGGCTCTCACTTCTTGTTTGGTGCACAAGGAATTGTCATGACTAAACACACAGCTGTCTTGAACTATGAAGGTTAATCAAAAAGAGAATCATCTAGTGACCTCTCAAATCAAGTTAAAATAACTACCCTAATTAACATAGACTATGGGTTAGGCAACATGTTGAAATAAAATGAAAATGCAAACCAGTAACTTAGTGTCGTTCTCAAAAGTTTATATTCTCTGGTGATGGATGGGGGTATAGCTGCATCAGGTACATCTTTATGTCACAATATAAAAAACGTAGACTGTGTCATAAAAGCAAAAAGAGACAACCATATCATATGTTTGGAATAATTTCAAATACTAATCTTGGAAGGTGTATTTTAAGATAAATCTTTAAGGATGGAAATATTTCAAAAGGCTGCAAGGGAAAGACAGTGTTTAGGGTGGAAGAAACACAACAGCAAAGGCACAGGGGCGAGAAAGCGTCTGTAAGTATAAAGATCAGGCAACAGGCTACTCGGCTGTGATACTGAACATGTCTACTTCACATTAGCAGATAATTAGGTAGATTGAGGAAAGTCTTAACTGTCATGGTGAAGAAATTGCATTCAGCATGGCAGTGGAGTTTCCTAGAAAGTCTATGATGGTGTGAATAACACGATTAGAATTGTTCTCTCTGAAGACGTCATCAAGTCCCATTCTATAGTACAGGCCAGAATTGGAGATCGGTAGCCTGATACCCAAGGGAAAAAAACTGAGCAACTGAACGGAGCTGGGTCTATATTCACCAGGATGTAGACAGTAGGGAAAGATGTAAGAGAATGTAAAGGGCACATTTCCAGGATTTAAGCAATGACTGAATGCTTGGGAAACTGAAGAGGTGGAATTGAATCAAAGGTGACTCTTTTCTCCTCTCTCTGTTGTTGCTAGGACATGACTGCCCTAAAAACAAATACGATCACAGGTTCAGAAGAGCCAGCATACAGAAGCCTTCATAATAATTCTTAAGACCCATCCCTCTTTATCTTATTCTTTTTTAAACCCTTTACTCCAGTTAAACCAAATTTCATATGGCTTTACTGCATCACTGACCTTATAAATGCTGTCCTAGTAACCTCCTGGAAGGGCCTTCTTGGCTTTTTTAATACCGAATTCTTACTAACGATTCAACTGAGGTACCCACCTCATGAAGCATTTTTCAACTTCCACACACATCATGAATCACTCTCCACTCTGTTCTGATGGCCTTTTAGTTGTACCTTTAGAAGAGCACTTATCACATGCTTTATTTACTTGCCAGTCTGCTTCTTCAATACAGTATAAGATCAGTGGAGAGAGATATTGTTTTATTTTCCTTTGTAAAACCAGGAGCTAAATGCACTCCTTGGCAAGCAGCAGGTACACAATGAATGATGGAAAAGTTAATACATGAATGTGTGAAATGACATTGACACTTTGAGCCTGAGTCACTAGTTATTTACTAAAATAGGGAATAAAGAGTAAGATGAGAAATGGGGCTAAAGACTTGTTGAGTCTAGGCTCAAGTGAACAATTGTAAATATGAATATGAAGTGGGAGGAGTGACAACAACTTTACATGATTACCCACCATCAGGGCTGAAGCCTAGGATCTGGATGGAATGCAAAAGGAAGAGTAAGGAGAGAGGTGATGTGGGAACTAAAGAAAAAGCTGTTGATAGGATGTTTATTTTTTTTTTTCAATGAATTATCAATGAGGCATTTCCACTGATTTAAGGGAATTAATGTTGTGAGGTGTCCTAAGAATAAGAGTGAAGTCAGCAAATCTAGGTTATTCTTCCAATAACTATGTACGGGAGAGACAGAAAATAAGTAGGACTGAGGATTTTGTTTTCAGTGTACGTCCTTGTTTCTTGTATCCAAGTTGGCAGGCAGAGAGAAATTATTTTGCAGAGAGGGAGAAGTTCAACACGCAAACGATCGTGAGGACTTTATGGAATGAGGTCTCAGACAAGGGAGGGACTGAGAACGTTGTGAAGGATTTCCAAGGGAAAAAGAACGGTTAATCCTGAGAGAGAAAGCACAAAGGAAGGGTAGAAAGATGGAAGTACATTTTAAAGCAAAGACAAGACAAGTGAAGAGTGTAAATGTTGTCTGACCTCAAAACTGTCGGCACTGAGTTTACTCACTGAAAATTTGGAAGTAGGTAGAATTAGGATTAGAGTTCTAGGAGAGCAGGGAGAATAGAAATGGCTATGGGGAAGGAGCTAAACAGGACACACAAGGAATAATTACAAAATGAGGCAAAAAAGAGGGTCAAGTTGTGTTTAGAAGGAAAGAATTACAGTGGATGCAACAAGTATGACTTCTTCTCTAACAGTGTGCAGCAATGGGAGTGGCTGGGGGACAGAAATCCTATTTTATGGTTCCCAACTCAGATAATCAACAAAAAGAGAATGAAGGGAGGTTAATTAATTGAGTCTGTTGATAGACAGGGCTCAGAACACAAGATTTGTTACTGTTCTAGCTGAAGTAAATAATGTAGACTGGGAACCAATATCTAAGTATTCTCTCCACAAAATTGAACTTATCCACCTAGTTACTGGTGGAGCTGAGAAAAACTGACCTTACTGCCTGGTAGAGAAGAAACAACTGTGCTTCCTCAACTCAGTAGAGGGATAAAGAAACTGATCCATACGGCACTGGTTCTTTCTGCGTGCTTACCAGTCAGGTGCTTATCAATCATATCTTCCTTTCAGGGTGTGTCTAGGAGGTCTATGGAGAAGGGGTCTCAAGTATTCTTCCAATGCTTTCCTCTTAGGAAGCAGGAGTTCCTCCCCCTCTGCAGAAAAGTGATACATGCAATAGAAGTATTCCTTCCTAACAGATGGTAGCATTATTGAAATGACTAACCACGTTTCTGGCTGTGTAGGCCTGAAAGTAGTCATCAAGTATGATGAACTGGAAAAAGTCAAGGAGCAATAAAGGGTCATTAAAAAGAATTTAGAGCTTATTTACTGGAAGTGGAAACGTTGAGAAAAAGGTTGCAATTAGTTCAATGTCAGAGTTTGAGATTACGCTGGTAGATGATAGAGTTATTTCAAGTTACGCTGAGTTGCAAGGCATTCTGAATGATGAGGCAGGTGAAATGAAATGACCATGCTTAGAACTGGATCGGAGGAACTGTGAGGCTAGGGCATGAGGAAGGCCTTTATCATAGGTGCTGACACTGCTGAGCCAGTGGATATCAACAGTGGAAGAAGAGTTGAATTAGGTGGGAAGCAATTTTAAGAAATATAATGTTTGGGCCTTATCCAATTAAATTAGAATCTCTTGGGGTAGAGCTATTGGAGAACCAGTTTTGAAAACTTAGGTGATTCTACTGCACAGCTGGAGTTGAGAATCACTATGTCAGATGACAATGAAAGGAAAAACTGGGCAAAACAGCTACTAAAGACAGTGATGAATATAGAATGTTGTCCTGAAGACAGAAGACAGATAGGACAAGGAAGAGAAAAAGGCAAAAGTAGGGGAGATGCCTGAAGTCAGGCCATGAAACAACAGCCTGAAAATGGCAGTAGAACTAAAGTAGTAGGAACCTATTGGGCCCCAAAATTCAGGGAACTTGGAGAAAGAAAAATAAAAGTAGTTAAAAAGGATGTAAAAGATCTTGTGTTTTCAGGATGAAGACACATTTAATTTAATAAAAGGAGACTGATAGAAATTTATTTATCGAAAAATAAGGTTGAGTGGACCTGTTAGGTGAGGAGATTGTTAAACTGTTATGAGTGGACTCAGGCACAGACGGGGAAGAAATGGATAAATCCAAGTGACAGGAGCCAAATATGAAGGGCAAGTAGAAAGTTTTACCATGTCCAGCTGCAGGACATTGTGGGGGTATCAAAGCCAAGAGCAAGGGGCAAGAAGAGCCAAGAGGAAAGCCAAGGATTGAAGCCAGAAATAAATAATCGAGCCAGGACATTGAAGCTAAAGGTGAAGGAGAATTAACATAGCACCCAGAGCTTGAGAAAATTGATGCAGACCCAGAGGGAAATGGTCAGAAGAGCATTTCCATGGTGATTCAGGTTTCTTCAGTTCTAGTGATTCCAGTGAGACGGTCCCACATGCCCCACCCTCTTCTCACGTCCTTTCTCTTTTTTTAATGTAGCCCTCCTAAGAATGAGAAAATTCTTCATTTTCACTCTTAAGAATAAGTAGGGAAAAAATACTTAAGGGGTCGAGATTTGCAGCAAATTTGAGAGGCAGGCTGAGAACCTTGTAGGTATTGGGTAGGTATTTGTATGTTAATGTGTTACCATGACAAAGTACTGCAGCCTGAGGGGTGGCTTGAAACAACAGAAATTCATTCTCTCATTCTGGAGGCTGAAGCTTGAGACCAAGGTGTCAGAAATGCCGCTGCCTGCTGAGAGCTCTGAGGATGAATCTGTTCTATGACTCTGTCTCAGCTTATGGTGGTGGCTGGCATCCCTGACAGCCTGTGGCTTGCAGATTCAGCCAGCCTTTGCCTCCATTTTCAAATGGCATTCTTCCTTTGTGTCTTTGTCTTCCCTTCCCCTTAAAAGGACACTGGTCATATTGAATTAGGTCCACTCTACTCCACTATGCCCTCGTCTTAACTAACTACATCTGCAAGACTCTACCTACAATCCAGTACCATTCACAAGTACTGGGGGTTAGGACTTGAACACATCTTTTTGAGGGGACACCTTACAACCAAACACATAGGGTATGTTAGGTACAATTTAATGAAAGGATTTAAAGCACTATGCAGCGTGGAAACTTGGTATGATCCTACTTTGGAAGGATTCTACTTTTGAAGATGTCTCAGTTGAACTGTGGTTTTCAGGAAGGAGACAGAGAAAAGGAGAAAGTTGATTACCCTAAATAACATTTATAAGTCCTTACATGACTTAATTTTTATTTTCATAAATAATATTTTCCCATTTATTTTATTTTACTTTATAGCATTGAATTTGAAGCACCTAAGAGAAAACTTCCTTGTACAGTAAGTAGTTCTTGAACTGTGGTCCCCAGACCAGGTACATCAACATGACCTGGGAACTTGTCTGAAGTGACTCCAGACCCACTGAGTCAGAATTCTGACTAGTCATTTGTATTTTTCCGAGCCTTCACAGTGAGTCTGGTTTTAGAGCCAGATAATTCTGCTTACAGAAACCTGCCTGTAATAGGGAAGGCAGCTGTTAGGTGAGGGATATGTTTGTTTTGGCTGTGGTGCTCTGGCTTGAAGAGCTTGCGTCCTGAAGGGTCTGGTTCATAAAGAGGTTCAGCATAACACTGCTAACCTGAGTTATTCATGAAAATTTAAAATCTTTCATGTGGTTAGTATTCTTTGAAAGGTCTTGTTAGTTCTTTAGAACTTAACTGAGAAAGGTCTAGGACTAGGATTGTTTACTGAAGTCTGTTGGTGGTTTTCATGCTTCAAGTCTTCAGATCATTCAGCTGTCCACAAATCTTTGGCCTCACTCTTGTTTACCATATGCCAGGTACACTATATGGGTCATATATTAAGTGATGTAGTTGATTTCTTATAAAAATCTTATCACAAATACTATCACCCTTTTAAGAATAAAGAAAAACAGATACCAAGAGGTTAATTAAATTGCCTGTATTTACACAGCAAGGAGTGACAAAAAATAGATTTCAAATCCGATTTTACTGACTGCAAAGCACATATTCCTTCAACTACACTACTTTGCTTCAACTTAGAGACCTAAATAGCTGCTTAAATTAATCAGAATTAGTTTGCTTCTCTCAACACTCTTTACTCATGGAAAACAAAAACAAAAGATCTGGGCCCAGGGCTGCGGCTGAAAGAACAGTATCTTCTCTCTGACGTCCGGCTCCTAGGTTCTCTGAATCTGAAATCTGATAGGACTTTCACGAAACTCTACACTGTCTTTCCTCTTGTCAGTGAAAAACTTAGCTGTTTCTGCAATTTGCCCTAAGCATTGGCATTTCAACATGGACTGCCAGATTCTAGGTATTGCTTGAATTTTACTGGGAAGTTAAACACAATGATTACGTTTTTTCATTAATGCCTTCCCTGGAATTCTAGCTTTCTAACTTGGTTCATTTAAGAACTGCTATGAGTAAGGGAATATTAAAACCATAGTAGAATTCAGCATTTTAAACATCATGAATTCAGACCATAACAAATTATTTAAACAAAGTGATCTCCCTAGCAGATTGTGAAATGATTATTGCCAAGGGCAGGGATATATAATTTGGTTAGTATTTACAGCTCTTCTATGGTGCTCTACATATGGTAAGCCTCATACAATTTGCTGAATGCATTAAGGGAAAGGAAGAAAGCTAACTAGTGCCTTCTCATGGTGAGGTGGGATGTGAAGAGAAGTTAGTGATATATTAATTTTCTCAGTGTTTAGAAGATCTAATTTTAAAGTAGCTTATATTTTTCTACATTATTTTCTATCTTGCTTTGCCTATCTTTACTCTTGACTATGCCTGGATGTGTCTTAGGCTTATAAGAAGCAATGAAAGGGCAGAGATTTGGGGTGACCTGAAAGATATAAACACCAATCCCAGAGGTCACACGAAGATTGACTATCAAGCCCTAACCCATCTTCTCAGTGATTGTGTTGCCTTTCTCTGTGGTAGAGAGGGCAAATTGTGTATCCTCCCTACCTTACTTCAGTGAGCCGAACTCAATCAGTGATTGTCTGGTTCCTGGAAATCCAAAAGATATGCCTTGAAAGAAAATTTTGATAAGGGCATATAATTATACCTCAAAGTTACTATATGTACATTAAAAGTACGTTGAAAATAATTATATTCTTAAGTTTTATAGAGAAATATCCTAATTTTATATTTATATATCATATGTATCATAAATACCACATATATCATACATATCATAAATATATATATCATGTCACTACTTCGATCTATAAAAATCATTAACTATATTAAATTTCCCAATAATATTATTTTCTCCAAGAATTACACCATATTTATTACACCTCCTGTGATCAGATCCATTCAACTGCTTAAAGAGGCAAATGTGAAAAAGGGAGGAGCTTGCACTGATCAGAATCACGGGAAAGGAGCAGTAACCAGCAGAGCAATCGCTGATGACTACACTTTTAATTTCTGTCAGATACCTTTTGGGTGTCTGACCTGAAGACAGTGATTCTTTCTCCTTGGGAAACAAGCTTCCTGTGTCCTCTAAGGCACAAAGTCACCTGGATGGGCCTCTAGCAGCCACGTTGGGGGTACTTTGCCTTCCTTCGCCTTGAACACCGAGTCAGAGGCGGTACTGGGGAACATCTAAACAACCGGCAGCCTATCCTGGTCTGACTTCCCTAGAAAATGGAGCCTGAAGCAAGGACTAACGTGTTAATGCTTTATTTGGGAGCTGCAAACCCAGGGCAGCTATCGTGAGAAGAGAGAGAAATGAGCCAGGGACAGATGGGAAATGAGGCATCACTGCATCGGCTACTACGCAAAAAGAACAGCAGGGTGCTCAGCAGTTATACCCCACACCCCGTGGCATGCAGGACTTCTGAGGCCAGGATGCAGGAGAAACTATGCCTGAATAATTCATGGGAGTGAGGAAGGACTGAGGTTCAGTTAAAGTTTGCTTCTTAGAAATCAAAGGCCCCCTCTATTTCTGGGTTGCACCTGCTGAGTACTATAGCATCCTTGCAGTAAACCTAAGTCCATACCCTCCAGTGTGGTGTTTCTTTTAAGCCTGAAAAGTGGTCAGTAGAGTCAGAATTCTTGGCACTTGGCTAGTCAGCCTGCCTGCGAGGGACATCCACGGAAAGGGGAAAGCTCATACTCTCACGACAAGCGAGTGGATGGCTCTGGCACAGCAATGCGGTCTGTGACTGGTAGTGCTAGGGCAGTCGATGAAAATGCACAGGGTTTGTGCCTGAACCAATACCCATTTCTAATACTCAGAATAAAGACTTAAATTCTACTTTTAGGTTGAGTTGGCTTCTTGGATACATGATACATAAAAGCCAGAATCTGTGGTATAAACGTTTTTCTGTATGTGTTCAGAGGAACAGATAAATTGTGTAAGAGTAAGGAAGACATGCAGGTAGCAGCAGAGGTAAGAGTGAGGGAACATACTCTCAGGATCCCTGATGGCTTCTTATTCCTGGTTCTAGTCCCTTCCAAAGTGCAGTTATATTCTTGTCCTTAGGTACCCAGAGACTTGTCACTTGTTATTTTGATTAAATAATGTTTCTCTACCTGCTCAAATTTGCTTCTGTTTATTTGTATGTGGAGTCAAATGGTCTGGATGTTCTAGCCATACCATCAGATAAATATTCTTAGGTTTTTAGATTCTAGGTTCTCCTCTCTTACACATGACTCTGTAACTTACATCTCCAGCCCAGATCTCTCTAAATTCAACTTGCTATTGGTCATGGTACAAGTGGATGGTCCCCTTACACTGTATCACAAACTGAATTCATCGTCTTCCACAAAAACCTCTTACTCATAATCTGACCCCTGCTTACCTACTGACTTTGCCCTACCAAAAGCAAACTATTAACTTACACACCACTGTGGTTAAATTCCCACAATCACAGTCCAGGAATCTTGTACAGAGCTACAAGAGGCCAAGTAATTTGCTAATACAACTTAAAACTAACAGACTCTGTAGTTGAACACCTGTTTGCCAGAATCTGAAGACTGTGATCACGTAATTATAGTGCATGCACTTTCTCAACCACCCGCCCCCCGCCACACACACAAACACACACAGGAGTAGAAGTAAGAAGGATTAAAATTCACTGAGCTATCCTAATTTTCACTTGTGGCAAATTTCTTAATTTCATTTAATCCTTAGCTATGTCCTTATTTTAGAGATTGGTTTTAATTTACAGCTAATTCTCATTTATCAGTATGTTGCTGATTGTTTTGGATGAATATTGGTATAAAATACTTAATCCCCAGGTAACTTCTTTCTCTTATCCAATATATTGTAAATAAAATTCTTCAGCATCAGGTATGTGTCTTTAAGGAGTGCAGACTAATTTTAATATTGGGCTAAACAAACTCTAATCAAGAAGATAAATATGCCTTAAAAATCATGCAAGTCTTTCTAAATTCAAATAGAAATGAAAATGATTCTGAGATTATCCATACTATTTTCCATTCATTTAAGACGGAATATATATGTTTTTGTGTGACTCTGTATTTAAATATATACTCTACTATATAAAATACATATTTAAATATGTAATGTAGATATTCACATATAAAAATATATTCAAATATAGACATATGCATAACTTATTTTTATATTTTTTATTCCATACATGGGAATGTGAATTAAAGAAATTTTCTTTTACTAATCAGTTATAATCAAGACAGAGATCTTTACTCAAGAAAATTAACAATTACTTTTGAAAAGTCTAAACTCAAGCACAGTTCTTGAATTTACAATCTGTTCTTTCTTACTGCAGACATCAGAATGCATTTTTCCTGAAGCACAACACATAAAGATACAAAGAGCTATGATGATATATATTGAGATAAAAATAAATCAGCTTAACTTAGTTATCATCATGTTTGTATTTTCTTGTCTTAGACTTAATGAGCAGGGATGCATTTGAATTTTGCTTCTTGTCTTAAAGATGTATGTTTTATTTTTCCCCCAAGGGTGTGCAGTTTTTCTTTGCACATTTTTATTTTATCTTGTAAGAAAGCATTTTTACTGAAGTACATAACATGCAAACAGAAAAGTGCTGAAACCATAAGTATTTAAATGAAAGAGTTTATGCCAAGTGAAAACACCCCAATGAAGTTACAGACCATTACCAGGACACGGAAGCTTTCCTCTTGTCCCTTCTCATCACTGTCTCCCCACAACGTAATCACCGTTTTGATTTTTCCAGTAGTTTTGTTGTTGCTGGTTTTTTTTAGGTTTTGAATTTTATATAAATGTAATGACTAATTATGTTCTCTTTTAAGTTTATGCTTATAAGACTCATCCATGCTGTGTACAGCAGTATTTCATTATTTTTCATTGCTTTATGGTATTCCAATGTATTAAGCTACTCTGCTTATTGATTGATTCTACTGTTGGACATTTGAAGTTATTCTAGGTAATGGCTACTACAAATATTGCTATATGAATATTCTTTTCCCACATGTTCTACAGTTGGCACTTCACTTTTTTTTTTTTTTTTTTTTGCTTTTAGGCATTACAGTAGTTATATAGTGGTATCTAGTTGTGTTTTCAGTTTACATTTTTCAATGACTAATGATACTGAATACCTTTTCATATATTTACTAGCCCTGTGAATATCTTATGTAAATGTCTTGTTGAAATCTCTTATCTATTTTTTAAATGGAAAATTTCTGTCTTTATCTTTTGATTTATAGAAATATTTTTCTGTGTCCCAGGTTTTTTATTTTTTCCCAGACGTTTTCTCCCACTCCCACGTTTTCTTCATAATGGTGTTTAGAATTCTTTATTTTTATAATATCCAATTTACAAATCTTTTCTTTAAGTAGCAATACATTTTGTGGCCTGTGTAATAAATCATTACCTACCTAAAGGTCAAAGATGACGAGACTATCCTTTTCTATTGTCTTCTAGAAAATGTATTGACTTACATATCATTTTTAGGTCTATGATCTACCTGGAATTAATTTCTGTGTATTGTTTAATTTTGGTGTAATAATTTATTATTTTTCGTATAGATATAAAATTGGTCCTGTACCATTAGTAAAAACATCCTTTCTTTCATTGTGTTTTGGTGTCACTTTTTCCTTCAGCTTTATTGAGATGTAATTGACAAAATTTGTATTCACTGAATGTGTACGGTGTGTTGATCTGATATACATCTATGTTGTGAAATGATTATCACAGTCAAGCTAATTAACACATCCATCAGCTCGCAGTTACCTTTTTTTCCTTTTGGTAATAATATTAAGATCTACTGTCTTTGCAAATTTCAAGTATACAACATAGAATTACTAACTATAGTCATCATGTTGTATGTTAGCTCCCTAGAACATACTCATCAAATAACTAAAAACTTATACTCTATGACTCTTTTGAGTTTCCATATGAATTTTAGAATCAACTTGGCTCTCCACGGATGAAACTGATGGGATTTTTAAAAAACTGCTATTGTGTTGAATATACAAGTCAATATGGGAAGAATTCACATCTTTATGATATAGAGTTCTTCTAATGCTTGTACACAGAATATTCCTACATTATTTAGGTCTTTTAAAATTTCTCTCAATATTTTGTAGGACTTCCACATCATTCATTAAATTAGTTTCTAGGTATTTGGATTTTTCAAAATGCTACTTTAAATGATGTCATACTTTAAATTTAATTTTCTAATAGTTTGTTGAAGTATGTGGAACTATTGTTTATTTTTCTATATTCACCTTACATCATCAACTTTTCGAAAAGGGGTAAAGGGCCAATAATTATCATTTTAATTTTTAACTTTATGACAAAAAGAATGGCCTAATATGTTTGTGTGTGTTCAAAGTCGTGCGTATGCTTAATGGTTGTAAGTATGTGACTACATTAGAAATACAAATATTAAAATGTTGTAAGAACTAAAGTCAAATTCATTCATTATTAAAAACTGGCTTGGGTTCCCCCCCACCTTTTATTGTTGAAATGCATTACATCTGAATTTAAAAAATTTAATCCTAGTCTTTCTAACTAGTATACATTTTCTTCTACTTTTTCTGAGAATAACAATTTTTATGACATCACCTTAGATTCCATTTTAAATACCTTAAATGTCTATCTTCAAATACCTTCACTGTGATCACATAAATTTCTGTCAAACATCTACATTTTTATCTTAATTAACTATATTATTAAATTTATGTCAGTTTTATTCAACACTAGATTTCACTAAACAGATTCCCTAGTCCAGTATCTCCCTTTACTTAAGTGGTATGAAACTGAAGGAAAAAATCCTGACTAATATTTTTTGAGGCAGATTTATGCAAGCACAGTGGATTGTTGTGGGTGTAGGTGTGACATGACATAATATGTTTAACAGGACACCTTGTTTAACATACCTTCTAGCAGTTTTCTTCAATAGGATTTGAGACTTTGAGACAATGGAACATTAAGCATTAGACAGACAGGCCATAAATCGCAACAACTTTTCCCATACTATTCACTAGATACTACATTTCATTTTTATATAAGATTATCTCCGTTTCTTTACTTTGTTATACTTTATCTGTCAGAATTCCAAGGGACATTTCTCCCACATAAAAAGAGCAAAATCGGTGCTTGCCATTTTAAGAAAGCGTGACAACTGGAAAATTGGAAAACTCAAGGGTCATGCATTTACCTTTAGAAAATACAGCAAGGATAAAAAGAAGATTCTTGTATATACTACTTTTCAAAAAACTCAATTTGTGACTTTTGTGATCAAGAAGTTGTTTCTCAAAAAAAAAAAAAAGTTTGGACATATTTAGGATGAATTAACTTTCAAACCAAAGGAGAAAAAAAAAATCTCGTAAACTTTTAAAACCTAACCTAGAAGACTTTAATATTAATTAGTTATAATTTCTCTTTTGAGTCAATAAGAAATTTCTAACCTAATGACAGGTTTTTTTTTTTTGCCTTAAAAATATGGCAGAAATAAAAGGATTTGATCAACAAAAGGCAATAATTAGGTTCTTTACCCTAGATCCTGATTGCAATGACCAAAGGCATACATATAAAAAATCAGTGCTGAAAATTAAGGAAAGGTGCAATTCACTTGGCCACACTATTGCAGTGGTGGTAGAAATTTCAAATGTCATTTATCTACAGCTCTGTCCTTGTTTTCAGGACTCAAGCACTTAAATTAGAAAATTTTATTAGAGATCTGCCTAGATATTTACTTTCTTCCTGAGATACCCTACTATTCTCTTGGGACATGGACTTGTGAGTTATCTATCATGAAATCCTTTCACTTGTTTGCACATGCCCCATGTGCAGCAGAAATTACTCAATATTGTCTGCTGTGTGGATGCACTCCTTTCTTAGTTTCCGGTACTTTTAGTTTTTTCTCTGTCTTTATTGCTTTGGTTATCTCTGCAGTTTCTGGGTAGGGTAGATGAAAGGGAAGCACTGAATGTCTTAGTTAAGCCAGCTATATTCTTAGAACTTCTTCTGCTATATTTTCCAATTTATTTTATGAATCAAGAAGAAAAAACTTGTAAAACTTTGGGCAATGACAGATCGAAAAGAAAATGATAGAATATTCTTGGTTACACTAGATATGAAGAAATCCAAACAATATTAGTAATGTGTTAATATAATAAAACCATAACCAAGCAGGATTTATTCTAGGAAAGTAAGTATGGTTAAATGTTAGAAACCCTTTTAATATATTACTACGTTATCATATCAAGAGCGATAAACTATATTATCAGTTCAACTGATGCTAAAAAGACAACTGAAAAAACTGAATACTTATTACTTAATAAATGCTTTAGTTTCTGAGAATAGGAGAACATTTCCTGATATTGGAGTGAAAAATAAATAAATGACTGATACAGACTAAGAAGCCTAGCCATAGACTCATATTTAGTGTATATAGTTATTTACTAGGTTATAAATAAGCTATTTCAAAGCAGCAGAGAAAGAATTGCACTTGATAAATGGTCTTTGGACAATTTGTTAAGTATTTGGAAAATAATAAGATCTACCCCACAAGACATACCAAATGAATTACATTTGCTGTAAAAATCAAACCAGAATTAAAGAAAAAAAATAAAAAGTTAAGATTTATCTGCTATCAGAATAGGGACAGCTTTTCTAAACATAAAAAATACATAAGAAAACATTAAGGAAAATACTGATATATTTGATCAGACAAAAGAGTAAACACAAGTATGCATTAAGAATATAAAAATTAAATGGCAAATGATAAGCTGGAAAAATATTTGCAGCAAGGAAAGAAGTAAGTCTTTTAATACATGATTCTTTCAAATCAATCAGAAAAAAAAAACCCAAAAGAAAAATATGCAAAGGGCAAAAAAGCAATTAAAAAGAGAAGAAAAACAAAATTGCCAAAACATATGCAAAAAGAACTTAACTGCATTCACAATCTAATGTTATGAAGCAGTGTTACCAACCCAGCTTTTTAAGCAGAGATGCCCAGTGAGAACATCCTGGCTTTTCTCTGGTTGATATAAAGGATCTACATCACCCTGGGCATTTGCCTGCTGTCTGTCTGATGGTGAACACTGGCGAAGGACCTACATCCTCAGAATTTTAATAAAACAAAATTTCTTAGAAAGCCCAAATTCTTCAGTATTTATGAATGGATGCAGAAGTTTATAAAATGCTTAGGGCTCAAAAAAAAAAAAAAAGAAGCTAGAAGGGGAGATGCCTGAACAAATCAGAGCCCATTTATCATGTCCCCTCGATAGTGCCTTCTCAATGCCTGTCCCTTGGTCTAATGATTTCAGGTCAGGGCTGCGCTGAGGGTGAAGGGGTGGAATCAGAAGAGCACTAGCGAATTTCTGTTTAAAGCAGCTCTGAGTAAAACCACTCTTCTGACTCATCCTCAGACCAGGCTTTTGACTGACTCACAGACTATCGGGGGCTGTCACACAGCCAGCAGAATCTCCTGAGATGCCGCCTGCCAATTATTCCCTGTTTAGTCACACTATGGGGGAGGGGCGTCACGGAAGCAAGGCCAGAGATAGCTTTGGGTGAAATCTTAGGACTGGAAAGGAGTCATCTAACCTTAAGAAGAGCCCCCAAGGACTCTGCAAGCCTCATAACACTGACTACCAGGAATGAAATAGTGTCCCAAGGGAAAAATGCAACCCCTTCCATGGTCTGAAAAAAATAAACAGCTAAATAACATACATTTATCAAAATAATTAAAATCATTCTGAAGCATTATCAAAATACATACAAAATGGTTTTAATATCTTCAAGGATATTAAACTTTATCTTATGTATGAAACAATCATGTACACAGGAGGTTTGTGGAAGAGTAACAATGTGTGTAGCTTCAAGAGCAAAACTACATGGAATGTGATTTAATCATGTGGAATATATAAGAGAAGCAATACTACTTGGGTGTTTAGAAACACAGGCTTTATAATTTCTCTTCTCCTAAGTGGCACATCTTTAGAGTATATATAGTGTGACTAATTCCAGAGGTCATTTTGACCTTTACTTCCTAGCGCATAAAGTATTATTCTTCTGTAAAGAAGTTCATAGTTTAATGGATAAGGTGTCAGGGAATTAAAAAACGAGACTAAGCAAGAATACCCTGGTTCTTGGGCGCTCTGTTATAAATAATGCTCTCATTAAAATTCTGCCTCGGAAGAAAGGCAAGTCCATTAGTCTGGGAGCTAATTTTTACTGGCTCCTTAGATGTATGCATATTAAAAATTCAGCTTTTATAATTGCCAGTCATCAACTACCTAGTCAATGCTGTTCTTGGAGTTTTTAATTATTTACTTCATTTGCATAGACACTTCAATTTATGATCAACCATTTAGTTTTCAAGGGACAGTTTTGTAATTTTTCTTTTACATTTTTATTTATCCCTTTTGTATTCCTAGGAAAAGCTCTGAGTCAGACCTTGTATCACAGCGAGTCTTATTAGGAAATAAAAAGTATGTCCACCTCAATGAGTACTGTGTGGAAACCATGGTTACTTATAGAATTTGGGCAAATAAGGGTTTTATTAGAACAAATAAAGACTCTATGCCCGGTTAAAATATGCTCTTTCCAAGTTCAGCATAATGGTTTGTGTGAAAATATCTAATAGCACAGTGTACACCAATAGTGCTTATTTTCTGTAATTTCCTTTTGGGAGTGGATCTTTTCATGAAAATAGTAACAAAAATGGCATATTGAGCAACTAAAATACAGTCCCATGCTATATGTCATCCCAGTATTTTCATGCTCTCTTCTTAGGAATCTGTGTCATTGCTTCCATTTTTAATAATATGATTGGAAGCCTCCAGAAATTAAATGACAGTCTTTAATGTCATAAAACCCAATGATTATTGTGGGAATAAGTTGTGTTTTGTCCTTATACCATGGGACATTTTCTGTTACATTGCACGACTCCTATACAGATTGGATTTTCCCTCATAACTTTCCAAAAAAAAAAAAGTGAGGGTTAAGCTCTAATTTGAATTCTACTTACAAAGGTACATGTTATTTGTATAGTTCTGTATCCTCTTTTCCAAGTAAATACTTTCTTTCTAATCAGTATGACTGTTTCATACTATTTCTGTCTCACTTAATAACTAATGTGAAAGTTACATTTGGTAATAATGACATGAGAATGAGGGGCAAAAGTAGAGGCCAAACAAACAAAACCACCATGAGACATTTAGAGCTTCTGATAGTGTAAAAAGTTATTTCAATAAAGTTTTGACAAGGTCCATCTTGAAGATTCTGATATATTCAAATCCAGATAGATATTTTACTTATATTTTAATTATGATGATACAGTATTCATGACTGTCATAACTTTAGTTGTTTTTTTCAGAAAGAAATATACATACATACCTATGTGCATAAAATTCTTTTTTCTTATCTTTGCCCAAGATTTGAGTGCATTTTCTAAATTTACTCGACATCAGTAACTCACCTGAATCACCCCTAATTTATAGAATGTGCACCCTCTGTTTTTCATGTGGCCAGGTGTCACAGACATTCTGGCTGTGTACCAGCACTAGCACTGATCCTCCCCCAGAGCTAATCAAATCTGCCTTGTAACATTCGATGTTCACAGTAAGATCCACTATTAAAACTTCCATTTCTTTTGTGTGCCACCTGGTGTTTGAAACAATATACATATTTTCTAAAAGAGAGGACTATTGAAAAGACTTCATTTTCTCCCATAAGAAACAACCCAATTACTGAACGAAACCATTGCTTTGTCTGTCTTCTGTGTTCTGCTACTGGCTCTGGCAGCAGTAAAAGTGATTGATTTGTAATCACTGGTCTTACTGCTCTCACTCCCTCTGCACTATCTGGAGGCTCTCTTCACATAGAGCGCTGAAAAGTTAATGTGAATAGAGCCAAACAGCATCACTTGGAAAGTGGGATATTGATTACTGAGCCTTCCTGCGCTGGAAGACTTCGGTGCCATTGTGTCCAAAGCTCCTGGTGTGAAATCTGCTGAAAACCCCCCGGTGAGCGTGGTGGGTGAAGGACAACAGTGTAACAAAGGATGACAGTTCTGGAAATTACAAAATCACTCCTCCCCAGTGCAGGCAAACTTAGCACCTGAAAATAATCTTTCCCTGAAAACTTGAAATCAAAGAATAATTTTGATTTATTTTCCTTTCTGCTTTTCTAGTTCTCATTTCTAATAAGATATCCATCTAAATTCATCCTGTTATCAATATAAGTTTATCATGTTCCATTTCTATAATACAGGGATTATGTTTTCTCCTTTGTGCTATCCTTATTCTGTATATCTTAAAAACAGCTTATTGCAGATTTTTGAATTTTTTGGATATTTCAGTAAATAACATATATTTATTGTATTGAATTTTCTTTTTGTAAATATTGCTCTATCCTAGGCATTTGTAGTACAAAAACTTAACCTATTGTACTTGTCTACAGAGTTCAAGCTCAAAAAGGAAATACATGATAATAACTATAATAAAGAGGGAGAGTGGATCTGGAGTAAATAGAGATATCAATAAAGTTTGATGGAAATAATTATAAGTTGGGAGTGAAATGGGGGAGACTAGGAAAAGAATCATGAGAGAGACGATATTTTTTCTAAGCCTTGACGCTTAAGGAGGATTTTGATGACAAAGGAAGGACTACAGCGTTTCAGAAACAAGATTTAGTATGAGATGGTACTGTGCCATTTGGGGCAGTCATACGGAGCTCTTTATGACTGTAATTCAGGTGCATTAGAGGGTTGTGGGAAGGCGAGCCAGGAGAGGTGGCTGGGGCAAGATTCTGGGATTCTTTAATTTTATGTGGATGCTTTAGACTTCAGTTTTGTCGGTGACAGAGCACTAATAAGGTTTAAGAACAGACCCGTGTTCGTGGCCAGGGGAAGGGAGGATAAGTAGGCTTCTAACACAAGCAGAATATTTTGAAGATGATGTCACTGGTTCTGGCAAAAGATGATGATCTACACTAGTGAAATAGTAGGAAGAATGAAAAGATGGGATGAACTGGCGAAACATTATATACATAGAATCCAGCATGACGTGCTATTTTGAAGGTGGTTGACAAGGTTTAGAGAAAAAAGTGGGTCAAAGAGAAAGTGAAGCCTTATCAGTTTGCTTGACTAGGCCCAAGTGATATTTCAAAGGCCAAAACAAAATCATTTTAATGGAGAATAATGAACAACCTATAATATCCAGCTTTCAGAGAGTGTTTCATATTTTAACTAGGCTCTTAAATATTTAAAAATGCATAAAATCACAGAGAAAGTAAATATTTTTCTAACAGTTACACAAACTTAGGTGCTCTCCTGTTTTTGTTTTTTTATTAATCAATAGAGGTGTATTATTATCTACTTGAAGTATTCAGAAATGTATCTCTGTGTAGTGACATCTCAATGGATGTATCATGGAATATCCTGGCACTTTCCAACTTCCTCTATTGTTTCTACCTGATTCTAGTCACATGAATTTTAATACTTTTTATTTGTCTATTCCATTTTCAAATTCTACCAGCTCTCCATTCTATTTGCTTCTGCTCCTTCCTCTTCACATGGTGTTTTTTCTTTCCTTGTAAATATGGAGAACGTTGCAACAGACACAAATTTCCTCATTCATTAATTCACAATTATTTATTGTATGCCTACCCTGTTTCAGTTGTTGTCCTAAATGTTGTGATACAGTTTTACACATGTCAGTTTCATATTACTGACTTAAAACACATTTTAAGTCAAAATTGTTTTATAACTTAAAGACTATTTTTGAAGATAATTGAAAGTCATTGGTTTCACTATAGTACATATATCAGTGGCATAGCACTTGGGAACATGGTTTTGGAATAAAACCAAATACGGTATTTAAGTGCTGATTCTAATCCCACCAGCTGAGTAGACATGGGGAAGTTACCTCAACTTCCTCATCTGTAAGAACAGGGATGATAGTGATACTACCAACTTATAGGCTTGCTGTAAGAATCACATGGGATAAAATATTCAAAGTTTTCAGCACAGTGGCAACTCTAGGTACTACTAGAATATTACTAAATTTCCATTTTTCAAAAGAAAAATTGAATTAAACTGTACATTTTCTAAAGCAGTAAAATAAAAAACTATTAAATAATCCTTCTTTTCTTTGAGGCATATTTTCTTTTTAATTCAAGCCCCAGCTATTACTTGTATAAAACACAAATCAGCTGTATTACTGCAGACAGTATTTAAACATCTTCAGTAAATTTACAAAATCCTATTTAATAGCAGTTACAGCCTAGAAAATTGCCATGGGGCCCATTAAAACTAATTCAAATCACTGTATCAAACGGACAGTTGAAACCTGTTCAATTGTTTATATTTGATTTCTGTAATTCGGTTAGTAGGTCAACTTACAATTTAATTACAAAAACTGTGAACCGAGGAACAGTTTATCAAATAACTTCTAGGGATTAAAGTGATGAAATCCATATGGCTCTATATATACAATCAAAAAGATGGCATAATAATACATGTATGAGCAAGAGAAGAGGTCTCAGAATATTTCTGGAGAAATACCTGTAGCGTCATTCGATGATGACCTCTGAGAAATGGATTTGAGCACCCTAAATGAGTTAATTTTCAGAGCAAGACAATAGGTGCTCATAATATTTTATAGCTACTACCAGTCTTTAAAGTTATACTAATGTTGTCAGATATGCTATCTTAACACAGTTACACCTATCTACAGATGTGTATTTTAAAACAACAAAAGGATATATATTTTACAGTTCTTCAACATGTTTTTTTTCCCTTACCAAAATATCTTGAATATTTCTCAACATCAATACCCATGACTCTACCTTGTTAAATGACTGCAGAGTAATGCACTGCAATTATTTTTTTTATTCATTCATCAAGTACTTATTGAACAACCTACTGGACATTTACTTGAGAAGCTAAGGATAAGGATACATGAATGAACAAAACAATCCAAAACTCCTTTCTTCATGGGAGAGATTCTTGCTGGGGGAGAGACAGAAAATAAACACAATAAATAAGTAATTTACATATTATTAAAAGGTAATAATATCTTAAAACTAGAGCCGGTGAGAGGAATAAGAAATGCAAGGGGGGGGTGAGGTAGGAGGTGTTGTAAATAGAGTGGTCTGGCATGACCTCTGTGAAATGGTGAAATGTGAAAAAAGACTAGAAGGAAGTGAGAGAACAAGCCATGTATATTTCAGAAAAAGGAAAAGACTGATGGAAAAGCCATGTAGTTGGCATGTTCTAGGAATATCAAGGAAACCAGTGTGACTGGAGAGGAATGAGCTAGAACTGTACTGTCCAATATGGTACCCGCTAATCGTGTGTTGCTATTGTGCTAATACAATATTAGATGTGCTGTAAAATAGTGAAAAATATCTTATTAAAATATTTAAGTTGATTATGTGTTAAAATGGTAATATATGTGATATACTGGGTTAAATACAATAACCTTCAATTAATTTCACCACCTTTTGACTTTTTTTCATGTGCTACTAAAAACCTTAAAATCGCGTATGTTAGTCATATTACATTGCTCTGAGGCAGTGCTGAGCTTAATAAAAACTGTAGGAGAAGCAGTCAGAATGAAAGGGAAGGGGCAGATTATGTAGGCCATTGAACAGACACTGGCTTCTGTTTTATAAAATGAAGAGCCCATGGGGAGACTGGACACAGGAGTGAATGATTAGACTTAAATTTTGCAAAAATCATTCTGCTTACCAAGTGAAGAACAGGGACTGAAACAAGAACAGTTAGAAGGGTGCAATAGGAGAGGTGGTGCCAACAATATTTTAATGAACTGGATGTGGAATAAGAGAGAAAGAGAGGAGTAAAAATACTGTGGTGCTGAGGGTAAAATGGTGGACAGGACATTCTTTGCACTTGAAATGCCAAAACTCCAGTAAAGAGTCCAACTATTGATTTGTTAGGTAGAAAATGATAATAAATACATCTTCAAACCAAATCAAGTACCAGGATTGCCATATTATACTACATCAAAGATTTTAACAAAAAATTACAAGGTATACGAAGAAAAAGGAAATTATGGCCCATACACAAGAAAAATAGCAGGCAGTAGAAACTGTCCCTGAGGAAACACAGATGTTCAATGTAGGTAGTATATTCTTTAGATGTGGCAACAAAGAGTTAGGAGACATAGCATACCTCCAGCCCCAGCGGAGGAAGACTCAGAGAGAAAAACCAGCCACCAGTTGAAAAGGCCATAGGGGACTCAGTATCTTCGGGGTATATCTGGGTTTGTTAAAATAAGAAGCAAAAAGCTTCCTCCAAGAGATAAAGACATAATAGAATTTGCCAATTATGAACAGTGAGTTCCAGAAGTAACAGGAGATGGATTTTTAGAACTTGAGAAAGGTGAGAGAACTACCTGGATACACCATCCTTAATTTTGCATTCTCCCACTAACAAACGATTGGAGTCTTTTCAGTTTTTTACATTTAACAAAGATAATATGGTCAAGGTCCTTGGCAAATGGAACTGTTTGGTCAAAAATGTGCCTACATAAGTTTTAATAGGTATTGTTAAATATTGTACCAATTTATGCTGCAAACATGATGAACATAAAAGCAGTTTTCTAGCTTTCTTGGAATAGGCACTGAGCATAACCAGACTTCTAAATCTTTGCTCATAAGATAAGCAAAAACAGTCTCTCTTTGATCTTTTATCATTTTTTGTTGCTGCTATTGATCATGTTTTCATGTTTATTATTCTATAAATTGTTAATGTTTTTTGCCTTTTACCTAAGAGATTCATTAAGTGGAACTGACACAAAATAGAAATATTTAAAGAAAAAATTGGAAGTTTTGACAGTGAATACACCTGTCAAACCATCACCACATTCAAGATAATGTATGTAACCATAACCCACAGAAGTTTCCACATTTCTCTTTGTAACCCCTCCATCTTGCCCCTTCTCACTCCCACCTTCCCCAGGAAACCACTGATCTGTTTTCTGTCACCATAAATTAGTTTAAATTTCCTAGTTTTATAAAAATGGAAGGTATTCTTTTTGCGTCTTGCTTCTTTTATTTAGAAAACTTATTTTGAGCTTCATCATGTTGTGTATTGATAATTCATTTTTAAAATTTAAACATTTATTGCTATAGTATTCTATTATATGGCTATATCACAATTTATCCCTGCCCCTCAAAGAAGGCTTCCTATTAGAATTTTGAAAAGTTGCTCTGATTTTCTAAAGATATTTCGCAAGATATGACCTCTTTACAATGTTCAATATTCCACTGGAAAGGAAAAATAAAAAGTTTACATTTACACAAGACTTTTCTGTTCCCCCCCAAAATGTTATAGTTTTATTATTATAAGTATTACACATTGCCTACTGATTTCATTTTAAGAGTTTTATGGTTTGATTGTTATTGTAAATGGTCTCTTATCTTTTGTTATTTTTTTGTTTGTTTTGTTTGATTTTTGGACATTTAGTAAGCTATCATCTTATTGAATTCACTTACTATTTTCAAACAGCATTTCAGTTTATTCTCTTGGGTTTTAGACGTATACGCTCACATTTTCCATAATTAATGATATTTTTGCCTCTTTCTTTTCAAAATAATGAACATGAACTTAAGCTCTCATCCTTGGCCCCTTGTTTCTTCTAACCCTCTGGAGTGGTTGAGGATCTAGGGTATGCAAGCTGTGAATCCTGGATGATGCATCCAGAAGATCAGGTGGGAAAAAAAAAATCTCCATAAGGAGAATCAATTAAAAGAAGCTTGCAAATTCCCCTGGATGAGGGGACACATTGGCTCTATGTTCTTTTGAGGCTCTGCCTTATCCACATCTCTCTCTTACACTTGGAGGAAACCCATTCACCCTGCACACACCTGCATTAGTTGGCTATGTAGCCCCAAGTTCCTGTGACTAATAGACAGCTTTTACTTATTCTCAGTTAAAATAAGGACTAGGGAAGCTGTACTTCTATGCTTTAGGAAAGAACAATCCATTTGACAGATAATGTAACCTGAATCCAAGAGCAAAAATGGCTATACCTTCAATTTTATTTCACCACCTCCCACTGAATGTGATGGCTCAAAACTCGTAACATCCCTGTATATCACAGCCAATGGTATATACAAAGTAGGCAAAGAAAAAATACTTAAATAGTATTAGTAACGCAAGAAATGGAAAGTGAGCCAAAATTCTATAAATAATAATTTCTAATAAAGTAAAACTGGTAAATGAGTCAAAAGAAAACATTAACATAAAATGAATGAGAACCATCAAAGGGATACAGTTAGAAATTTTTCTACAAGTAAATCCTGATTCATAACTTACAAAATATAATAGTTGATCTGAAAAGATAAAAGGCCAGATCTCCTTCAAAACTATATTTGCAATGACAAGATTAAATGGAAGAAATACCAGAACAGAGAGAAGAATACAAGAATATGAGGATCATAAGAGAAAGATAAAAGAACAGGGGACAGATCCTAGAGATATACAAAGAGGAAGGGGAAAAGTGGCAAATGTAGATGAAAAAATAATTAAATAATAGAATAATCCGTACACTAAAATAAAACCTTGATCCTTCAGAAGCCTCTGATTGGGATAAACCAAAAAAAAAAAAGACATTTTTTTTTGGTGACATGCCAAAGAGAAATCCATATAAAAAGCAAAGTATTTTTTAAAATACGAAAATTATATTGACAGATTTTACATATGTTACTGAAACAAGAAGACAGTAGAACACTGCATAGAGATTACTGAGAGAAAAAGACCGCAATCCTCAAATCCCATAACCAACTGAGAATCCATTAATCTCTCAATATTCCTTTGGCAGTCTCTGGCGGTTCCTTTAATTTAGGTTATCCACTTAATAGGACCTATTCATCTTTTAGTTTCGGAAGTTCATGGAAATCTCTGGTCTGTAATGTCCCCATTTACTCTTCTGAGTACTTCCATGAATATTTTCATGTATTTGTTTATTTTTCTTCCTTTGCTTCAGTGGGATTTGGTGACAGAGGGAGATTAATGCTTGCACCACTGTGTGCATATGTGTGTGTATGCACACACATGCACATTTCCACTGTATCTTGTACAAAAATAGTCAAGACATTCTGGTTTACTGGATATGCCTAAAGAATGGTGTGACTGTTTCTATTTTGCATATTGAGATGTTACTGTCATGTTCTTTCAGATATTAGAAGATAAATTATACACACATAGTAAAAGAGGTGTTAAGAGTCAAAGCTTTCTGTCTTGCCACTCCGTGCTCCATTTAATAGATGGAAATTACTAGACATAAGTATAGTAATTATCTGAACACAACCAGGGATCATATCATTGAACTGATTATTTTAAATTACTATTGACAGAATCCACTCCAACTAAACAAAACAATAGTGCTTCCCTTCATACTGAATTCTTCCAATTTATTGATGTTTCTCTATTAAACATGTCTTTCATAAAGGATTGCATAATTGCTTTTCTACAACTTCTAATTCGTAAGTTTTTAGAATTTTATACAGGATAAACCAAGAAATGTGCTCCAAAATAAGGATGTTAGGTTAGAAGGCATTTATTAAGTTGCTTTGTTTGTAAGCAAGAGATTTTTTTAAAATGAAGGCAGTATCTTTCTTTTGCTGGCAACTGCTATTGGCACTTAGCCACCCATATCCTAATTTTGTAATTTTTATGACTCTGTGTTAGGCAGATGTTTATCTAAATCATTTAAATCTCTTTCTCCTACATTTTAGACACATTTAGTATTAAGAGATGCTCCCAGTGTAATAGCATAGATTAAAAGTTAATTAAGAAGAAGTTAAAGAAGGAGAAAAGTAATTACTTTTTCCAAAGGCATTTGTTGCATTTTTTGTCAGGTTAAAATCAAGGAAGTGGAATAAAGCCTTGAAAGTCAAATTTTTAAAAAAATCATTATTGTTTGCATCTTTATATACTGAGAAGTGCCAAGTTAATTAAGAAAAGTAATCCATTCAGTAATGCAGGATGGGCTAATGGATAAAGCAACCCTGCTCATTCAGTAGGATTATTACATAGAATGGATGTTTTTAAAGTTCTATATGTAAATTATAAATCAAAAATGGAAATCACCAACATATAATTGGAAATTCTTACAGGGTTTCAAATATATTAGGGTACAAGAAAAGAAATTTGGAGAGCTTTTCCCAGGCACTTCTAAAATACATAAACTCTAGTTGAAAAATAAATGTAATGAAGTGGTTTTACGTATCTAATTTTATGCTACTGTGATTTAATGGGGAAAAATCCTGTTAAATGGCTGCAGAATGGAGGTTTCATGTATATGCTCTGTCACTCTCCTGCTGTGAATATCTCTTTAACCTTTATAAAGCCCTAGAGCTATTTCATACAGTGGTATTGTTAGGGCAAAGAAATCAGTGTACACATACAATGGATCTCAGAAAATCTCTAGATTAGGACAAATTATTTTCAGCCTTCCCCAGCAGAACATTGCTAATTGCTACATATTTATATTAATTTCTCCATGATAATAAACACTGTAGTTAGAACTGTAAGATTACTGACATTAAACATCGTTTTAATCACCTTAAATTTGCAATAAACAAAAAAAAAAATCTCTTTGGACTGAAATGATATGTATCGATATAAGCAGAGGAACACGCATCCTGACTTAGAGACGTGGAGTCTGTGAGGAGTCCAAGGTGACTGTTCATCAAAGCAGGGCATGCTCATCAAAAAAGTATAGAAACGGAAAACCAGATGGTCTCTTTCCCATGGATTTAGTTAATAATTAAATAATTAATGAATAATAGACTCTATTAGACCTCAAAAATATATTAAGCTTTTCAAAGGAAACATGTAATTCTTATATTTTCTCTTTTGTGCTCTTTAATGCTCTATGAAACACTTTAAAAAGCTTCTGATAGGCACAATTATATAAATAAATCCTTGACTAAGAATTCCCTATGGATTTTCTAATTATTAGTTTGTATTCAGCAATAAAGAGATAAAGGTTTTTAAAATAAAACATGAGAAGGGGAGGAGAAGCAGCTATTTCACTGTTTCATTATTAACCTTTGAGTTCTAACTTAGCCCCTTAAACAAAACTAAAACATTTGACTCTATTGCTAGTGACATGGATAAATACATCTCAAAGTCTGAAAAGGAATGATGTGTGGAATGATGGGAAGACCATACGCTTTGACATCCACA
Source organism: Camelus bactrianus (assembly GCF_048773025.1). Lineage (NCBI taxonomy): Eukaryota > Metazoa > Chordata > Mammalia > Artiodactyla > Camelidae > Camelus > Camelus bactrianus. The sequence continues at coordinate 68,679,777 of NC_133543.1, forward strand.
GACTGAGAGTCTCAGCTTGCCTTGCTTGGCTGTGTAAATCTGGTCAGGTTACTTCTCTGGGCTTCCATTTCATCACTTGTATTGCTGTGATCATTACATAAGCAAACCTGAGACAACCTGGACCTTGACTCTTGAAAATTCATATGCAGTATTGCAATCAGCATTGAGGTCAATGGCTAGTGCCTCAAGTCAGTCTTCTGGGAATGAATTATCTGGAAGTGAGCTGGTTGTGTCTCAGGAATAAGGTTTCTCTCTTGCTTTGTATTTCTCTGCTAAGCTCTGGGTTAAACCAAGGGGAAGTTAAAAGCAGTGTGACTACACAGAGGTCACAGCAGTTCTAGAGGGCCGACTCCTGCTTTAAAGGGTCTGGCATGCAGTAAATACTGAACACAGAGTCACATCCTTTCTCATTCTACAATGCACTAAGCAGCATTAATCAAAGAGCGTTTCTGGTCAATTTGTACTTAGAACTAAAGAATATCTAGTTTTCATTTCCGTTTAGTATAGTCTAGTTAAGAAGATTTCATATGAATTATAAATTCCTCCTGGGATAAAATTAAAACTAAACTTAATTTTAGCTCAGCTGGGACTAATCTGAATCCCTGGTTCAAACGGTATAGTTGCCTTCCACATTTTACACAGTATTTCAAACCATGCTTGAATTGTATTCTCCTGAAGTCTTTCTCCTTCAGGTAAAATAATCTAATTTTTCTTTAACTTTTCTTCAGAGTCTCCAGTTTTCCAGTCTTAAATCACTTTTTTTGGGGTCCCATTTGAACTCTGGAACATTTGAGTTGTGGTCTCAAACAGGAAGACGTGAGGGCCCACACAGTGTTGAATGTAGGCAGATTTTGTCATTTTCACAGAAGACACTTTTGGTTTTTGCCTGTTTGTCTTCCAGCAGCGTGCCTCAACCACATTGCTGAGGTATGAAAGGCATTTTATAGAAAATTAGCTAACTTATGAAGTTTTCCTTTTTTATTTCTTTTTTTAAAATTCATCTTGTGATCATGGTTTTGGGTTTTTTTGTTTTTTTTTTGTTTTGTTTTTTTGGTTTGTTTGTTTTTAAATGGAACTTTCCTGTAAGGAGCAAGCAAAGGGGAACTATAAGAGAAAAAGTCAGCTTTGTATGGCAATTGTGAGACAGGAAGGGGGCAGGGCATAGCCATTCAAGGAATACTATAGCAATTAACATCAAACCGGTGAAAGACTCAACCCCCAGCAGGCCTTGAGGCTCAAGATGGTGGGAGATTTGACTTCTAGTAGATCTCGAGCTTCATTACACACCCATTGTAATATGTTAACATGGTGAATAACATGCCCATAGGCCCCATGACAGTCCCAAGGCTAGCCACAAAAGGCCAAAGAATGGGAAATGGCCAACTTCCTGGGAATCCCAGCCCTTTCCCCAGGCTAGTGAGGCTGGTCCTTCCACTTGTTAGCATATGAAACCACCAAGCCCATAAAAAGGGGCAACAAGGTGCCTCGAGGCCACAGCCCTCTCTCTCTCCCTTTTCAGGGATGGTGCATGCTCTGTCTATGGGGTGTGTACATACATTTTACTCTAATCTGAGCACCCAACCCCCACACCTCATGGCCTTTCTCTTGCCTTTCAATGTATCTCTCTGAGTATTCTACCTTTACTCAACTGTGGCTCGCTCTTGAATTTTTTCCTGCGCGAAGCCAAGGACCCACACTTGGCGGGGCACATCCCAGGGGCTCAACCGAAGCCTGGGACGTGGCCCTCCTCACGCCCCACATTCGTTTTTCCTGCATCAGTTTGGATATCAGCATACACAGATGAAGCCAAAGTACAGTTAAAATTGGGAGGGAAGATTTTTTAGCTTACTATTAAAACCACCTCTCTTTTTCATTGAATCATACTCCTGTTATTATAATACATGGTACAAAAAGGCAAAGCTTCTCCAAAACTAAGTCCAGAAGAAATGGATGAGAACTTGTCTCTGGTTCATATGTAAGCAACACTGCAGTCAGCACTGAAGTCTGTGGTTGATGCAGGCAAGTCAGAAGTATCTGGAAACGAATTAATTGTGCCCCAAGGGCAGTAAGTTTCCTTCCCTTCCTAATTATCTGCCACACTTTGAGTTAAACCAGAAAAAGTCAACAGCAATGTGACTACAACAAAGGTCTTAAGACTTCTAGAGAGTCCACTTCTGCTTCAAAGGTGACCTGATGGCTAAGCACTGGTCACCAAACTCCTTGTCCAGTCTAGCTCATTTGGACCAGTTAATTCAATTTACTTTATCAAGCACTTAGGAAGCACTATGAAGAAAAGTGCTAATGTTTATGTTTTAAGAAGCTTTTAAAATGGGCTGCCCTTGCCTACTCCAAGTAAAAATAGTCCCATCAATAAAAATGATTCCACAATAATTTAAAAAAAAGAAAATCACTGTTTTTATTGACATGAATAGAGCTTATACAGCATATTCATCATGTGTTTAAATACAACACTTAAGTATGTTCCATTCCATGTCAATATGCCATATTACAAATCATACAGGATAAAAGGGAAATCTATTTTTCACTAAATAAACTGGAAAATGTTCATATTAAGTCTGCCTCTTGGGCAAAATTTATCAAATACATCTAACGACATAGGCTAAAACCCCTCTGAGACGCAGCTGCTTGGAGCCTGATCCCCAAGGAAAGCGATGGTGATGCGCACTGGCTGCCTCAGAGATGTCGTCTCACAGGCTCTGGAAGGCAGATCCCCCACGGGGACATCAGGATTCTTGCTGACTGTATTAAACCGCATCTATCTCAACTTCCCCTCGTAGGGTCATCTACTCTCCAGGTGCAAGGAAAGTTCTATCTTGAGATTTTACACTATTCTAAGTACCACTGGAAAAGCCCTAATTAGAATGTTACAGCAGATATACTACACCATTTAGAAAAGCAAAATGAAAGTTAGCAACCACAGGGAAGAGTAAATATAAACTTTGAAGTGAATGAGTTGGGGAGAAAATAGCAAAAAAAAAAAAAAAAAAGCCAATGAGCTTGATACAACTTTACTCTCTAAAAGCTGTTAGCACTCTTTCAGTTGGCCATTTCATCACTCACAGAATGTGCTTCTGCACATAACAAAAGTTATACCTCATGTAAAATCTTTTCTTGGCAATTCTTATTGGTTTCCCTTTTTCTACCCTTAGGTTGATAAATGTCTTTTCTTTTTGAGATATTATTTCTTTGCTATAAAATATTTTCAGAGAGAAAAAAAAAACCCACAATGCGCTGAGTAAGAGACTGGCATGCAAAACACTAGCATTAGCAAAACAGTACTGCACATGGTCCTTGCGAGGGTAACTTCTGGGTGGTGGCCACAGGAGAGGTAATGCTGAAGTGCAGACATATTCTTAGAGCTAAATTAAAACATAATAAAACATTGTGTCATCAATATTAAAGGATGAGACACTGGCTTGTGTTTGTTATGTTTCAAAAAGTACAGTCATTCAGGGAAATAAGCAGCCCCAACTTTCCAACATAGCTCATCCTTCTGTGTTCTGAGTACTCAACAATAATATTTTAGCGTGAAAATGAGTAATAGTGTTCTACCAGTGACTGTCATGATTTGGCTCATACCCTGTAATCTTTTTGCAGGTTAATTTTTTTTTTCTTTTCAAAGCCCATATGATCTTGGTGGGGAAATAATTTCATTTAATAACTCGGGGGAAGAAATGGTCTGGTGACAGAGATGGGGAAAAGAAGCAGGGGGCAGAATTTAGCAATGCAGACTTTCAAACTTCAAGTGCATCCCAAGGGTTGAACCCTTGTGCCATTTTCAGGAAATGACTTTTACATTCACTGCTTTATTCTATGTAAGTAAGTTTGCTTCTTTATTGTGAATATTAGACAGGATTAAAATTAACCAATTCATTCATTAAATATTTATATGGGTTTTTAAAATTATTATTAAACAAAGCCAGATAGTCAGAATTAAAGCAGATAGTAGTAACAATCCAAAACCAAATTCTCTTTGAGATTTTAAATTCATTCATTCATTCATGTATGCATGCATCTATTCAAAAATATTCATTGGTTTCCTACTCGGAGTTAAGTGCCCATCTGTGAAGATACAAATGTGGGCACAAAACACATTCCTTGCCTTTACGGAGCTTACAGTGTTGGGTGAAAAAGAATTTGCAGCTCAAAGAGTGACTATGACACTGAAATGTCACACTGTCAGGCTTCCCTGAATGAGTGATTTTAGTGTTGAAATACAAAGGATTAGTAGGTGTTAACTCGGCAAAGAAAGGTAGGAAGACCATTGTAAGTATCGAGAGAACCACCTATGCAAAGGCCCTGCAGAGGATGTACCTGGTGAGTACGGGGACTGTGGGAAGATCATCTGGATTGGGGCAGAGAGATGGAGGAGGAGGAGGATGTAAGATGAGGTTGGGGACGTAGGCAGAAGCCAGGTCATTTGAGGTCTTTCAGGTCATATTGAGAGATTTTTTACTTTTCCTGAGAACACTGTGAAGCTGTTCACAGTGTTAAAATGTCTTAAACTAGAGAGGGGTGGGATTAGAAGGAAGTATAAATACACAAAATCAGAATGCACTTGGGAAAAGTATATCATGTAGACTATATATGGATAGACTAAATAAGACATTATTACAGAAATAACTAAGGAGGTGGCCCTGCCCTCTGGAACTCAGGAGGGGACAGCCCTGCCTTCAGGGTTATTCTTCCTTTTTCTAGGAGGATAACACATGTTCACATATTCAACACACAGATCTAGAATTCTGATTTGTTGTAATGAGAAGGAGGCAAAATGTATGTGTTTAATGAAAAAATATTAATAAAGGAAAGCCTAATTTAACATGAAGTAAGGAAACCCTGCAAAGAGAGATCTCACATACCACCTGTGGTACCACCCACTGCAGCCTGCATAACCAGCAGGAAGAAGGAAGATAAGAATTATTTCAACAAGGTCTGTTTGTATAGAATCATTTGTACAAATCACCTCAGGGTCAACTTCTTATCCATGATGAAAAGAATGTTATTTTGCTTTGGGTACAAGGGAGGACATGTTTCACATGGGAATTTCACCTCCTTCTTTCAAGAAAAGGAAGGAAGAACCCTCCGTGCCCCAGCAACAATGGACTAACCACCACGTGCAGCCAGTAAGAAATCACTGCAACCTTGGGCCCTTGTTCTTCTCCAGTGAACTCTGATTCAAAACTACCCTTCCCAGTTTCCTCCTAAAACTTGACTTTCCCTTTGTCTCTTCAGATTTGCCTGTGTTTCACTATAGCTTGCTTGTCTGAAATTGCAATGTTCTATTCCCGAATAAACCCATTTTGCTGGTAAAATAAATTGCTATTTGATTTCTGAGGTTGACATTACATAATATGCATAAACATATATATATATATATATATATATATATATATATATATATATATATATATATATATATAAAAACTCTTACATGTGTTCCTCTATAGAGTATGTACACTGTTTTCTAATTTTCTATGGAACTTAAGAAGAGTCCAAATTCTCTTCTGATTTCCTGGATAATGTCAGTTACTTAAGCAATGTGGATTACATCAAGTGCTTGGACAAGAATGTGGTGAGTTGAAGCTCCACTGCTGTGTGGTACCTGAGTTCCTCAGATCAGCCCACTTAGATACTGGTGCTGATGCAGGAAGGACCAAGACTGTTTCGCAAGGGTGCTCAGAGAATCACCTTCATCAGAACATCTTGGGATACCTGTTACACTTCACATTCCTTGGGTCTTCAAGATAAACTCAATTAGAATTTTTTTGAGCTGAGTCCAGGACTCTGTGTTCAAATACAACCTCATCAGATGATTCTTAAGCACAGTGAAACTGAAAAACAAGGACTAGAATTTCCTTTACCTCTTGGTCTTGCTGACTGAGACCACCATCCTGTCGCTAAGGAAGACAAAAGACATACCTTTCTGGTTTTAGTTCTCACCTCTTCCTACCATCTGGGGCTCACTGCTGGGTGTTTCTAACAGACCCTTTAGTAGGGCTAAGCCAGTCATGTTGACTGTCTCCAAAGGCATAGAAATAAAGCCACTTTAAAATAAAGGCTTTTACTGAAAGAGAAAAAAATATAGTAATTTAATTGGTCAAGTTTGGATAACATGGAATGTGAAAATAAGAGGTATTTTCACTTTGCTGATGCTCTTCAAAAAATAAAGAATTCTATCTGAAATATAATTGACTCCCCCACTCTGTACAGTCAAAAATGCAGGTATAACTTTTGACTCCCCCGAAACTTAACTACTAATAGCCTGTTGACCAGAAGCCTTACTGATGACATGAACAGTTGATTAATGCACATTTTGTATGTTATGTGTATATGTACAAATATTTCATGCATTTATGACATACTTAACTTTTTCTTAATGTTTTTGATATTTTTAGGCTATGTGGTTCACCTGCGAGTTTCTTCAAATTGTCACAAATCTCCAAATTTTTTTCTAACGTATTCATTGAAAAAAATCCACATATAAATGGACCTATGCATTTTAAATCTGTGTTGTTTAAGGGTCGACTTCACATACAAATAAAATCTCACTTTTATATATTCTTCCTTCCATCAACTCTGTTTCTTAATACAGAACGTATCTTGCATTTCTTTGTGTATTTTTCAAACCATGTTTCTACAAATTATATAACAAAGCATGATTTAAAAAAAATTTTCTTTTTTCCTTTTGCCTTGTAATTTGAGGTATCTTATACAACTTCCCCTCAAAAATTAGTTACATTTTGGTCTAGTCTTGCCCTCCTGGGATTCTGACCCTCAAGAGTCCCCAGGGGCTCCCTCCAGATTCCTCACAGTAAACTCACAATGGCTGTGAGGCAGCTTGCTGGTCTCTAGCTACCTGGCATAAAGCCCACTGAATATCTAACAGCAAAATTTGGTTTTGAGACATCTTAAAAAAATAAAACTATGTGAATAGAAAATATTTATTTTAAGTATGTGTTTCAAAGTTCATAATTTACATCAATATAAACTTCTATCACCAACTGGGAAAAGGAATACATCTACAATTAAATATATGTATAACCAGAATAATAATGTATTTTTCATATATAAATGATTTTCTCTAAAATAGTATTGTCATTTCTGAAACAAAACTTGAAAGATTATTGCAAATCAGAGAGCATAAGAGGAGTTAGGAAAAAAAAAAAATCTTTAACTCATGTAGTCTGGGTAAGGAGGTAAGGCTATCATTCATATAATCCAGATCAATGAGAGGGTGTAGCTCAAGCAGTAGAGCACATGCTTAGCTACCTCCTCTAAAAAATAAACAAACAAATAAACAAACCTAATCTACCCCCACGAAAGAAAAAAGAAAGAAAATGAGGGCTACCCACAGCTCATGCCCAGTACATATAATCCAGATCAAACAAGCCAAATATTGGGAGGAAAAGGGGGAAAGTGTCTGCTCAAATGATCAAAATCAAGACTACTTTTAGCACAGCAAAGCTCCATTTAATCTCTTAGCTGTTATTTTCTAGTCATCTGAGGCAAGCTTTTTCAGATTGCTCAGAGTGTATTTGCACTTTAGAAAATGTCTGAACTACTAAATTCTCGTTAGATTTCACCAGTGGGGAGTAATGGATAAGAGCTGTTTGTTTCTTTCTTGAGAGCCATGTACCAAGTTGTACAGGGGTAGCTGTGACCTCAGAGAGCCTCAGCAGGCACCTGCTGCTGACGGGGAGAAACTAGCTTGCTGGCAGGGAGACGACGAAAGGCAGTGGTGCTTTGTGAACGGAAATGACTGAGATGATGTTTACAGCATTTTTCACAATTATTTTGTTACTAGAGAATTGTAGAATATTTAGAGCAGTTTCTAGGGTTTTTGTTTTAGTGCTTTATAAATTAAAAAGTATACATATGTAAGGACTGTTACTATGATTATTTTCTTCTTATTTCATTTTTGATATAAAACATCAGGAAAATATTGACATGATAAAGAAGAGACAGAAGACAAGATCCTGGGGAAGTAATTCAACACATCTTCTGCTCAGAAAGCAGGACAATAATATATCATAAATCATACTCTACATGGAATTAGGCACTAAAAAGCAGAGGAGGATAGGAGAAATTTGTGTTCAGATAAGCAGTATATACATCTAGAACTTTGATTTACTGTAATGAGAATAAGGGAATCTGTGTGTGTGTGCAGTATTTTGTACTATACATACATGGACTGCCTAAACTGCTTTCTAATTTTCAAAGGGACTTAGTAAAACATCTCAGTTCTTCCTCTGATAACATGGATAACATCAAGTACCTAAGAAACTAGGCCACTGCCTTATTCCTTCAGATGAATAACCCTTCAGGTATAAAATCTGGTTATATGAACATAGACCACTGCGGCAACCAGGTTAAGTGAACGGTTTTAACTTCATGGTCTAAATGGCCAGACTTTTCCTCCAACTTCCACTACAATATTTTGTCTTGCAGCTATCCATTCAATACCTAATATTTTAGAAAAAATTAAAAAATGCAAAAAAAAGGAAATTTACAACAAATTGCTAGAAGGAAGGAATTAAAACTGCAGAACCACAATCCACTAACTCCCTATCTCAGTCTGTTTGGGATGCCATAACAAAATACCACAGACTGGGTAGCTCATAAGCAACAGAAGTTTCTCTCTCACAGTTCTGGGGCTGGAATCTGAGACCAGGGTGCCAGCATGGTTGCATAAGAGTCTTCTTCTGGTCTGCAGACTTCTTGTGCCCTCACACGCTGCAAGAGGCTAGAGAATTCTGGAGTCTTTTTTATAAGGGCACTAATCCCGTTCATGAGGGCTCCACTCTCATGATCAATTTGCTTCCCAAAGGCTCCATCTAATAACACCCTCACTTGGGTGGTCAAGATTTCAACACAGGAGGGAATTTGGCGGGGACACAAACATTCAGACCATAGCACTCCCTTTAGGGAGTGAGTGCTCCTAGGGAAAGGAATATTGGCAGGTGGCTCAGTCCAATGTCCTTGTGAACTGGACATTTGGGTTTATAAACTCTTAATATTCTCTAAGAAGAGAATTTATCTCTAAAGTACACTTCACAGGATGGTCTAGCTAAAGGTGAACTACAGAATCCAGGGTCTATGAGGCTCAGCTCTCTGGAAAATACGGTGTCAGCTATACAAGTGTTGGAGCTATTAAACTGAGGTGTTCCCTAACTTAAATATTCCCATTCATGAAGTGATCCCAAGACCCTCAAACGGAGACGTCACTCACAGTTCTTGCTCAGAAGTGGGTGTCTAATGTATAAAGACAAACCCACAAAAACCAACAGTGAAGAAAAAGAAAATTGTAGCACAACACTTCAAACTAAATTAATTATTCTCTAACAAGCATTTTGAAATGTGTGGAAAGCAAACAAACAAAATCTTGAGCCAGAAATTCAAAAAATTAAGAAGAGAAAAAAAAATTAAAAAGACTAAATCACATAAAAAATGAAAACTAAATTATAAGGTGCTCAAGGAAGAATGAATTTAAATGAAAACATATTAAGATGCATTAAAAGAGTAAGAAAACAATAAAGAAAGTGAAAATGAGATTAGAAAAGAAACAAAAAATGTCAGAAACAAAATGGTTAAAATGGAAGCTAGGCAAAGGACATCCAACTTATTATAATTGGTTTCTAAGGAAAATAATTGAAACAATGGAAAAGAACAATTTTTTAAAGGATAATCCAAGGTAATTTTCCAGAAATAAAAGAAGTCCTGAATCTAGATACTGAAAGGGCTCACTGGATAACAGAAAAAACTGATCAGTAATATTCAATTCAAATGATATCATAGTAAAAATACTAAATTTTACAAATAAAGAAGTTTGTATAGATTCTAGCCAGTAGATAGACAGACAGATAACAAGGGCAAGACAGTTAGTTTGCAGACTTGTAAAAAACTACATATAAAATAATGCTGAGTGAAATAGCATTTCAACATAATTTAAGGAGAGAAAATGTTAACTGAAGATTTCACAGTTGGTTAAGTTGTTTTTTCAAGGATGAGTGCTATTGAAAAACAGTTCACATGCCTCACAGAATTTAACCAAATGATGAACTGGGAAATTTCAGCAACAGAACTAATGATATACCTTTGACATATTTAATCATAGATTTAAGATCAAAACTAAGATGAAGTTGAGGTAGACTAAATTTGTTTTATGAAATATACTTACATGTGTGTTGTATGTTCTGAAAAAGTAGACAGAATACAACTAAAAATGAGAGGAGAAAGGAGAGGAAAGAGAGAAGTTATCATTATGTAGGCAATAGGTTGGAATTAAAAATATGTCATTCAGAATTGCAAACAACATAGTAACACATTAAAAATAGAAAGTAGGGAGATAAAAGAATTAAAAAAGAAATAAATAAAAAACATACAACAAAAAGACTTTCCTAAGCACCAAAATAATTTTTTAAAAGAGCCAAAAAAATCATCTTATATACAAATGAAATATAGCAAATATAATATACATGCAATGATTATGTTAAATAATATGACAAATCTAAATACATATTTCTCAAAAAAATACATACGAAAGGCCTATAGGTACATGAAAAGATGCTCAACATCATTAATCATTAGGTAAATGCAAATTAAACCAAAATGATATCCCTGTTAGAATGGCCATCATCAAAAAGACAAGAGTTACCAAATGCTGGTGTGGATGTGAAGAAAAGGGAAACTTTGTGCACTGTTGATGGGACTGTAAATTGTTACAGCCACAATGGAAAACAGTACGGTGGATCCTCAAAAAATTAAAAGTAGAACTACCACATGATCCAGCAGTTCCTCGTCTGGGAATATATCCAAAAGTATCAAAAACACCAACTAAAAAAGATAGTTATACCCCCTTGTTCACAGCAGCATTATGTACAATAGCCAAGACAGAAACAAACTATGTGTCCATTGATGGATGAATGAATAAAGAAGTTGTGGTACATCTATACAATGGGACATCATTCAGCCATTTTTTAATAAAAGGAAATCCTACCATTTGTGGCAAAATGGATGGAAGCTGAAGGCATTATGCTAAATGAAATGAAATGTCATACAAAGAAAGACAAATAGTGTATGATCTCACTTATAAGTGGATTGTAAAAATAAAAAATAAATTAATTAAAAAACAAAACAAACTTACAGAAAAAGAGAACAGGCTTACAGTTACCAGAGGCAGAGGACTGGGGGAGAGGAATTAGGAGGAAGGTGGTCAAAAGTTGCAAATTTGTAGTTATAAGATAAGTAAGTACCAGGGATGTAATGTACAACCAGATGACCAGACTAGCTAACATTACTCTATGATATATAGGAAAGTTAAGAATGTAAATCCTAAAAGTTCTTAACACAAGGAAAATTTTTTTCTTTTCTTCTTCTTTTATTCATCTGTATGAATAGATGGATGTTAGCTGAACCAACTGTGGTAATCCTTTCATAATATATGTAAATCAAACCATCACTGTATATGCCTTCACCTTAGACCAGTGATGCATGTCAATTATTGCTCAATAAAATTGAAAAGAATTTTTTAAAAATATGACAGAGCTGTAATCAGACATTTCACACTTATCAATAAATGTAAATGAATGGATAGCTCATCTATTAGGAGGAAGTGATTCTCAATTTGGCTGACAAAGCTAAACCCAGATGTATTCAAGACACAAACTTAAAATGTTTCAAAAAGGCTAAATACAAAGAGATGGGCAAAGTCATACCAGGCTTCTGAAAATAAAAATACAGCAAAGGCAACACTAATATCAAATGCAATAGACTTCAAACTAAGGTGCATTAAATGTAGCAAAAATATTGTTTTTATAGTAAAAACTTAAATTCAAAATAAAGATATTACAATTATGAGTATCCTTGTACCAAAGTAACACAGCAAACACTTCTGCAAGCAAAAACTGTAAGAGATGCAAAGAGACACAGGAAGAAACATATTAACCACAGGAAATGTTAATACATCAGAAGAAGTAGAAGATAATTCAAGTGGACACAAGGACAGGATATAGAAGTCCCACAAAATCTGATCAATATGGTAGATATTGTGTATGTAGAGAAATTTAAACCCTGTAATTAATATATCTTCTCAAGCACTCATGAGACAATCATAAAATTTAATCATGTTATGACACAAAAATGTTTCATAATTATAAATATTACAATTAAAACTATCACAATATAAAAAACTAGAAATTATGGAAAACAAAAAAGAGAAAAGGTCATTTTGACTGGAAATAACGAAAGTATTTTATTAAATAATTCTTGAGTGAATTTTGAAATACAAAGTTAAACAATGTATTACTAAAGGATGAAAATGTGTGTATCAGAATATATATATATATATCAGAACCTATGAGACACGAAGCTGTGATCAAGGGAAATTATATAGCCTTAAACATTTTATTACTCGAAATGAAAGAATATGCCTAAATGAATTAATTAAATACTCTGCTTAAAATCTAGAATATAAAAAAGAAACCAAATCCAAAGAAAACACACGGAAGAAATAATATAAGTGTAAGTAGAATTTAATGTAGCTCTGATATTTAGAATGTTAATGTTTAACAATGTCAAAGAAAAAGAAAAAAAATAAGTAAAACAAAAAAGGAAGGGTGTTAATTCCTAAAACTGAACACTGACAGAAACAAAAGACCCAACGTATTTTAAGTAAGTAATATTTGAATAACACTAACAGGGACACAGTGGCGAGCTAGCCCAAACAACTGCTGAACACAGTAGCAGTTGGATTATTCAGGCTAAAGCAAAAAGAACTCTATATAACTACTGAGTGCTAGTTAATGGGCTTCCTTTATTAGAGACCTGGGTTAGTTAATACTGAAACTGCTTTCTGTACAATGTAAGATTGACTGACCATATAAGTAAATTTATTCGAGATACTGGGAGCTATGTTTGTCATTAACAAAGAGGAGACTTTTAAATATGGAAAAAGAGAAAACAGACTGAATTCTGTTATTGGATTAGAATTAGAGATATCAGTATGAATCCATAGATTTGAATATAGCTAGTTAGCTGTGTAAATAGATAGAGGGGTGTGCAGGGTGTGTGTGTGTGTGTGTGTGTGTGAATATATTCATTTTTATATCTATTTATAGTTCTATTCGCTGAGAGAGACTAGAAGCAATGACTCCCTTGCAGTGAACAGAACATGTGAAACCCAGATTTTGACCTCAAATAACACTCTTCACTGGAAAGAACCAAGGCTTCTTGGAGAAATGGCTGATTCCAGACTTAGCACAAAAAAAGGACAAGATGAGACTGAGGTATCTCGTGCTAGAAGTGAGGGAAGCATTCAAAGTTTTATGGGGGCATGTCAAAATGACACTGTGGTCATCTTGAAGGAGATTTCATTAACCAGGAATGGAACAATATGAGTATTAAAGTAATAACATAAAGGATTATAACTTACTGAATAAGTAGAAATACATTAATCCACTTTAATATAAATAAAAAATGAGGGAGAAAGGAAAGCTCTTCCTTTCAGTAGAAAATCAACTAATAAATGAGGAAGAAATGATGGAATTAGAAGATCACCGTTGACAGTCATTTTAATAATAGTAGATGAAGATGAGGATTATCAATGAATGCTAAATAAAATGAGTAGGTGAAATTTTGAGAGGACAAAGGATATTTACATCATCTCAAAATAACAGCATATTTATTAATTACAAAGTGAAATATTAGCTCGATAGTGCAAAGATTTAGCAGGGTCCACCATAACCAAGCAATCAAAGTTAACATCACTAATAATAAAATAGATCAACATATGCCTCCTGATACAATTCCCTGAAAAGATCATCACTCCTGAGGTATTTTGTTAAAGTTTCATAAGCTGAATCTCATCAAGAAGAAATATCAGACAAACCCAAATTGAGCGACATTCTATAAAAATTGGTCTGTACTCTTTCAAAATGTCAGTATTATGAGACACAAAGATAGACTGACGAACTATTCCAGATTAAAGGGAACCAAAGAGACAACTGAATGTAACAAATGATCCCAGATTTTCTTCTGTTATAAAGGTGTCATTGGGGCATTTGGTCAAATTTAAATAAGGTCTATAGATCACATCAGTGTATCAATGCAAATTTACTGATTTAGATAATTTTTCTATAGTTGTTTAAAAGTATGCTCTTGTTTTTAGATATTAAATACTGAAGTATTTATAGTTAAAAGGATATCATACCACACTTTATTCTCAAACGTCCCAGGAAAACATATGCATGTGTATATTCAGAAAGAGAGAAAAAGATAAAGCAAATACAGTAAAATCTGAACAGTTAGGGAACCTGGGCGAAGTATATACAGTTGGCCATATCTGTGTGTTCCACATCTACAGGTTCAACCAAAGGTAGATCAAAAGTACCTGCAAAAAAATTTCCAGAAAGTTCCACAAAATAAAACTTGAATTTTCCACAGGCTGATAATTATTTACATAGTATTTACATTGTATTAGGTATTATAAGTAATCTAGAGATGTTTTTAAAGTATACAGGAGAATATGCATAGGAGATACACACACACACACACACACACACACACACACTATGTCATTTTATATAAGGGATTTGAGCATTTGAGTACTTTGGTATCCTGGAGGGGTGAATAGGGGGTCCTGAGCCAATCCCCCTGGATGACTGTATTGTATTATTTTCAGTAAGCCAGCACCTATGTCTATATAAATGAAGGAATGCATGCATGCGTGATGAATGAATAAATAAAACTATTTTCATCACCTCCATTACCATCATCTTATTCTAAGCCCACAGAAGTCTTCAGGTTGGCTTGTTGTCTCTTTGCCTCCTTTCAGGGTATTTTTGACAATAATAGCAAGAGTAATTCTTTAAAAATATAAATCAGATCATGTCACTCCTTTGGCTCTAACTCTATAAAGGACACAGTGCCCTTTTCACACTGTACTGAAATAACTTGTTTACGTATCATTTTCAACCACTAAACATTAAATTCCTCAAGGAAAGAGATGCATTTCATTTCTGTTTGTCTCTCTTCCTCTTGCCCACACCTACACACCCATCTGAGAACTGACACACTGTAAATGTTTATTTCGTGGAATTAATCTATTTCATACCAATCATGGAGAAAATACATGATCATGCATTTACTCCAATTTTCATCTATTTTACAAGTTTATTAGCTTTTATATAATATTACCTTAATTTGGTTCATGCTGCTTTGATCAACAACATTTCACTTTTACTATCATTGCAAAAAAATGATAAAGGGCCTCTGACTTTAAAGTCCCTCTCGTGTCTTTCTCTGTTATCTGATTTATCTGAAACTCTTCTCATAGCACAGGAATGTGCTCTCTCTTAGGACTTCTCAGACCTCTAAACAAATAGAGTCTTTCTGATTCTTCATATAACAGAAAAAATAAAAAAGGATGCTCCACATCATGGATATTTCTGTTCCTAAGGCTCAGAGTATGCCAGAAGAGGGAAAGTAAAGGACCACCAAATATTTTGCTCACTCATAGTCTTTATGTCTCAACTTTCTCAAACCGGAAGCCTTTGTTATATCCCCAAAGTACATTAATATCAAAAATTAATATAGAATTAGGGGTTTTAGTTTTGTCTTTTCTACATTCTTTTCTTGCCAATTTCAGATCACTTTTAGGATTTGATCTTTACCAATGACTTACAGGATGTGATGTCACCAGAATTCAGTTAAAGTGGGAATCCAGTTGTGTCTTTCAAATAACTGTGGCACTTTAAATTCTCCCCAGCTTTACTCTGGGTGGGAGAAACACTTAGTCTTCCGGCAAAGTCTCCCTTTTTATCTAAACTGGCCCAGGCTCCAAGCAGCTGTATTCTTGCTTCTCTGGTATTGATAAAAGTGATCATTGTATTTCCTTAGTGTGCTCATAAATTTTCATCTCCCTGTTCATTCTGTATTTCATGGCTAGATTCACTTGCAACTATTGACAAAAATGATTAATTATGGAAGCAGCACTAGATTCACAACTTGTAAAATAAATGTTAACACTAAGTGCATTTGGTAGGTGGACATACAGATCTCACTAGCTCTTTAAGACTCTTTGTGTCTCTTATGCTGAATGAAATGACATCCATAAGGCCGAATAGGGGCCAAGTTAAGCCAAAAGGGCCATTCCTAACCTTTGCCTAATTCCTGTGGAACGTTGCTGGGTCTCCTGCTTTGTCAACCAGACATGAGAAACTTGATTCAAGGGTCTCCACCTGGCTTGACGTGGGTCCTCCTAAATACACACTGAGACAAAGACTTTGAAGGTCGTTTACTTGGGAGATGAACCCAGAAAGCACACACAAGGGAGAAGGAGAAGTGAAAGAAAGAAGAGAGAAAGCCAGTAGAGGGTGTGTTATGGGTGCACTATGAGCAGCTAGGACCAGGGCCCACTGAGGACCCTGTGAGGAACCGCATAAAACATGCTTCACAATTGACCCACTTGGGTCAGGGGCAGGGATGCCGAGCTATTCATCCTCTTACCTCCATCTGTCCCCAGGGGCACTAGTTTCTTCACACTGAAGCCTAGTAATCTGTGGCATCTAAGAAGAGCTCTCGGGAAGGAAACCTCAGGAAGATGCAGCTGTGAGCCCTTGAGGTGGGAAGTAAATAAATGGGCCCGGGGCCTGTTCAGCACGGCTGCAGGTGAATGTGAGGTTATGGGGCAAAGCACCAACAGCATCTCCTGCAGTCCCTAGCTTTATTTTGGAGGCTGACTCAGTGTACTACATCACCCCTGAACTTAGAGAGGTTCAGTGAACACTCGTAGAATCAAATTCACTTGAAAGGTATAAGTCACTGATAGAAATCTTTGCATTTTTAGTATTGATTTCACATGGACCTCAAATTCCTAACTATGGCACTAAAAAAAAAGCACTTCTCTATGTAATTCATATAAAAGAAAACACAAACTGACAATAGTTATTTGCAAGATTAGTATATAATGTCAAAATAATAAAAATAAACTAAAATGTTATTTATGTGTTAAAATCATGTATGTTTCCTTTTATTTTTCTCCTTTCTGAGTGACTAATCTGTTCCCTTTTTGAAGGTTAGGATAATAGAAAAAGGCTAAGAGTGAATTTTCAGTGTGTCTTATTTGTGGGCAATTTCATATTTTCCAAGTGCTTGTTCATTTTCTCTCCTCATTCTTTTCCTGTGTGTGTGT
The DNA here is from genome assembly GCF_048773025.1 of Camelus bactrianus. NCBI lineage: Eukaryota > Metazoa > Chordata > Mammalia > Artiodactyla > Camelidae > Camelus > Camelus bactrianus. The sequence goes on from NC_133543.1 coordinate 68,696,986, forward strand.
GTGTGTGTGTGTGAGAGAGAGAGAGAGAGACTCTGTGTTCTTTTTTTAATCACATCCTCCTCTCTTCTGGTGCAAGTCATCATTATTGTTTGCACAGCTGGAGTACAATAGCTACACGTGATTTTTATGCTTCCATCATTGTTGTCCCCTGTCCCAGACCTTGAAACGGAAGAAAGGTAAAGTCATTCCTTTGTTCAAAACTCCCCTGTACCTTCCAACATCACCCCAAGTAAAGGCCAAAGGCATCTGGAAAGTTACATCCTGTCAGCCGTTGGTAAAGGCGCTGAGACTATGGAACTTGCCCCCACTCTTCCTACCCACCAACACATCTCTGGCTTCATTTTGTATTTTCCAACTGCTCTTCCCCTCACTCATTCACTCCAGTTACTCCCTGCTTGTTCCTCCAACACACACTGGGCATGCTCCTATCCAAGAGTTTTTGTACTTGTGTTTTCTTTCTTCTGGAACACCCTTCCCCCAGGTATCTACAGTGCTTTGTTCAAATTCTATCAGTTACCACTGTAACATCCCTCTTCTCCACCAGCCAAAGCCTTTTATTTACCTGACTTTTTTCCCTCTATAACATATATCATCATCTAACCTATTAATTATTCTTATTTATTTTTTCATCTGCCTCCCTCCACAAAGTCTCCTCAAAGGCAGGCATTTTGTCTGTTTTAGTGGTTTTTTTTTTTTAATTATTGATCTAAAAAACTTTAAATAGTGCCTGTTGCATATTGGGCATCCAGCACGTATGTGCTGACTGACTGAAATTCAGTAGTGACGATTTGGTGGTCTTGGTCTCTCTCTCTCTTTTTCCCCTCTCTCTTTATGTATACATATACATATATATACACACATATTTAAAAATAATGAAAGTCTTTTTCACATATAACACAGAATTAGTACTATTATTCAGCATCCTAGATTAAGTGATTTCAATTTTGCTGCATCAGAGATATATAGGATTTCTATTTAAGAATATTAAAATAATTTATTTAATTAACTGTTACAATTTTATAAAATGTACATTAAAATTAAAATTTCGATTTGAGGCATTTGATATGAAATTGTAACTGGGTATCAGGATACACATAGTATCCACAAAGATACAGAAAGAGACTAAATATGCAAACATATTAAAAAATATGAAAAGATAACCTAATTCCTAATTTTGCTGAGCTGAGAATCTTATTCAGGCTTTAGCACATATCAGGCTGTAGCTTTGCTTCATGGACTACTGATTGATTGCAAAAAGGCAGAGAAGATATTTCCTACATGTCCCACCGTCTGCCCAGTGACCCCCAAGTCCCGTGACCTCTATGAACTAACAGATTGATAGCAGTGTGGTTCAAATCCCATGAGCACATGAAAGATACACAATACACTACTTCTGCTCTTTGGCATTCTATGCTGTGTTTCTCACAAACTCACCACCACTACGAACAGATACTACAAACTCCAGAGAATAACTAAAGAAGATATGGGGAAGATGTGACTGACTCAGTGTAACCTGAGAACTAAAGTAGAGTAATTTAGGTACAATAAATAGTGCGTTATTTCCCAAAATCTTACATCATCACTCCATAACTAACAAATACCACAAATCCCAGAAGACAGATGGGAAGAAAGTGGGGAAAGTCATATTACAACACTGGATATCATCACTGGAAGGTGATATTACAACAGATAAATAAATAAATAAATAAATATATATCACACATATATATAATTATTTAACTAAAAGACAATTATTAATTGTAGTATTAAGAGAATCACAATAAATTCCAAGCACTAATATCCCAAGACAAAGAGAGAAAAAATAAAATAACTGAAATTTAGCCAAAACATTCAATTAGTTTGATTTCAACACAAAGAAACCATTTAACCAAACTATTTTTTTAAAAACTACCCAAAATTCTATGTCAAATAATTTAAACATCAGCTACAGCTTACAAGGAAATCAATGCCAATGGTAGCCTGCATATCAAACATATGCTTAATGAATATATAAAACATTTCAACAGTCTTAATAATTATATAATCATAATTAAGGCATTGACAAGATAATTTTAACCTATCTAATTGCCAATCAAAGTGACAGGAGCATGAGAAAGTGGGCACATTCATGAATTGCTGGAGGGAATACAAAAGTAGGTATGGTCGACATTTCAAAGATCCTTTGTCAATGTGACTTAAATTTGCTTTTTTAAAATGCAGATTACATCACCAATAAATGTATCTAAATAAAATGAGCTGACAGGTATGAAAAAGGAAACTGCAAGGATGTTTTCTACAGTCTGGTTTAGATTATCAAACACTTAGTGAGACTGTCCAAGCAAACAGTGATGCATTTATATAATTAATTATAATGTTTCCATGATGTATTGATAGTGAGAATGAAAATGTATTTTTAATAATATTTAAAATATTTAAGGTATATTACTGAGTAAAGAAATATTAACTTCTATAATACTAGGTATATATCATAATGCTACCATTCTGAATATAGAAAGTTTAATATAAATAATACCTAAGTATATAAAAATATGAAAGGTTATAACAATAAAATTTTATTATTAGTTATCTTTACAGTGGATTTTAGCACTTTTGAGAAGTCAACTTTTTCTGCATTAAACAATATTTTACACATGTAATAAATAAAATATGATTAAAAACTAAAAACTGATTGAACAGTGACATAAAGACTTTTGGAAGATGATGGAACTTTAACCAAACAGGCAAAGTCCAAAGATACAGAGTATTTATGTAGAGAGGAATTTAGGAATCAGCAACAATGGACTAAAATGAGGACAAGCTGAAAAGAAAAAAGTGAGAATGTGGATGATTCTTTTAGGAAAGCTCAAGGAGACTTCCCTTTGAAATCAAGAGTTTATATTATATACATACTACATAGTCAGGATCTGTTTCATGGCTCTATATTCTATTACATTAATTGACTTATCAATCTTTCTTCAGTTCTATAATGTTTAATTTTATAGTAACTTTATAGTTTAATGCTTAGTAAACTAGTCTTCCTTATCATTTTTTCACCATTGTTAACTGCTCTTTTAGATATAAATGTTAGAAACACTTTGTCAATTTCCAAAACATCAAAGCAAAAACAATATCAGGATCTTCCTTGGAATTTCATTAAACCTATATATTACCTTATAAGGAAGTTAAGTTGTATGTTTGTCTCTTTTAATCAAGGTACTTGGCATGTCCTTAAGTGTATGTCTATTTGCATATCACATTATTATAAATATTTATTCTTATATATTAAACATTTTTGTTTACATAGTACATTTTTTGCTGATGCTGTTCATTTGCATTTTTAACTTTTGACAGTAGAGAGGAAAACTACTAATTTTTTAAAATTAAATTTTATTGGGCTATCTTTATGATAATTCAATTCATTCTAAAACTCTGAATTGGTACTTGTTTGGCATTTCCTAAATAAATTATTAAAAATAAGATTTTTCTATCTCTATTGTAAAAAATTAATAAACAGAAACCTCAATTAAATAGAATCAGAAGACCAGAAGGGGAAGCTCTCACTCCCTGAAGAGACAGCAAAGCCCAACAGGAAGAAGAAAGACTCCTCTTCTTTCCTGACAAGAACTTAGCCCATGAAATGCCATGGACTTTCTGTCTTCTGTGGCCCTCCCACCCTCCTTTTCCTCCCTATAAAAGGGTTCTCCTTTTCTTGCTTTGCGTAAACTTGCACACAGTTTTTATGGCTGTAGGCCCTGAATTGCATTCTCTGCTAAATACATCTTTGCTGGAGAAATAACTGGCAGTCTATTGTTTTAAGCCAGCATTCTGGCGGCCCATATGGAGACCACAGAAGATCCCCAACGTCTCCAGGGCTGAGGAGCAATAGGTGCAGTACCCACAAATGAGTGCTTCGTTGCTCATTGCTCTCCTCCCTGAACCTGGAATTTGAAGATACATGTTTCTTCTTGATCCAAGTTTTCACTCTCTTTGCATTTGAAGCTCCTCAGGCTTTATTTGGGATCTATTTTAAGCTGTCATTCTTTCTGTTTGCAGACCTGTTCTGTATGCCTGGACTTGTTTGATACTTTGGTCTGTTTTTGAGATCAGACTGTTTCAAATGAAACTGGCTGAGAAGCTTTTGGCCTATTCCTTTGGGAAACAGGGGTTGTTTTATTAAAATTTTGTCAATTTTCAGCCTTCGGCCCATTCCTTTGGAAAAAAAGCTCTTCTATGAGAATTGTCTGAGAAGCCTCAGCCTAGCTCCTCCAGGACCAAGCTGTTACCTTAGAACTGGTTGATATTAGGTCTGCAAGCTGTTTGAGTTGCAAGCTGTTTGAATTGATCTGTTTGAGCTGCATGCTGTTTAATCTGTTTCCAAATGGTTCTTTCACTTTAGAGAAAAATCTCTAAGAAATAGTATCTCAGTTATCTGAGTACGTTGAGGGCACCACCCCTACAAGGACTTCAGCTGATTCCATGTTTAAAAACCTCAGTTTTCCCTCATGCACATTTCTAATTCAATGGACCAACAAGACCAAAGGCAACTTAGGTTATCAATGTTCATTATGGGTAACTTTTAAAATCCCCAAACTTAATTTTCTAAACACCGAATTGGACTAAAATAGGCCCCCCAAATTTCCAGAACTGAATGGGGTGCCTATTTCAAATTGATATTTTCAGCCTTCCAAACATTAGCAGGACCCTAAAATTGCCTCTCTGCAAAACAAAATTTTAAGGTTAACTGAGGCAAACAAAGAACTAAAGAAAAATAAAATGGCTCCTGAAACCTCAGGTTCCTCTACCTTGGCTTTTTTGTCTCTGGCGCCACCATCTTGTCTTTCTCCCTCAGCGACTTGTGGTCAGGCTGTAACTCCAAGATCCATGATGTTCTTATTTAAAAGGTGACAACAGCAAACACTACGCTGGGTATGCTATTACAACTCCTTTTGATGTTATTGGGGCAGCATCTTTACCTATGGCTACTTCAGCCCAACAGGCTTAATTATAATGCTTCTACAGGGGCTTGTACTGGAGGCAAAGGCAAGACTGCCAATATTCATACTGATAGTGGATGTGCCTTCAGAGTGGCTCATGATTTTGGAATGTTGTAGAAGCAATGTGGTTTCCTTACTTCCAGCAGAAATAAAATTGAAAATGGCTCCTATGTTCAAGAATTTTTGGATATAATACTTTTACTTGCCGTTTTAGCTATTACTAAGATTCAGGTACATTCTAACCTTAACTCTCTGGAAGCTAAGGGAAATCATCTGGATGACATTTCAGCAAAGAATGCTGCCCTTAAAGGGAGCAACAGCAGCCAAAACCCTGTCATAGTCTGACAGAATATTTTACCTAATGGTAACTTAGAAAAACTGACTAGAGAAGCCCAACAGTTGGCTTCAGAAAAGGAAAAAAAAAACTGCAAATTCAAAAACTGTTGGTTTGATAAAAAGAGAAAGTTCTGGTTTAGACCAAATAACAACCTAGTCCTACCAGGGACTCTGAAAATTCCCACTCCTTCATCACTGTACAAGCATTACACCATTGGTCTACTGACAAATGATATTCATACATCAGTATTGGTGGGAAAACATTAACAATGCCACAGAAAGTACCTATATAGTTGTCCAAAATGCAACCCAGGGAAGCCTGTTTGTACATTCCCTAGACATTTTAACTGCCTAATGGACCAGCAGAAGTCTGGCAAATGAATTTCATACAAATTTCCTCTGTTTCTGGATATAAAATTCTGTGTTTTCACACTGGACTTAAGCCTTCCTTTGCAGATAGGCTACTGACTCTTTTGTGGCTCAAGTAATTTTGGAAAAGACTGTTCCTACCTGAAACTTTCCTTGAACTTCACAGTGATTGAGGACCCCCTCTTACTGGTCAGGTACTTCAGCAAGTCTGTACTGTCTGTTTTACAGCATTCTCACTGCGCTTACTGCCCTTAATCTTCTGGCTCAGTGAAATGCATTACCTGCATTATTAATATTCAGTTGGCAAAGTTTGTAGAGGTCCTCTAAATGCCTTGGCCAAAAGCATAGCTGTTGATTCTTTTAAATCGTAGATCCACCCCTTCTGGAACTCATAAACTTTCACCCTTTGAGACAGTCACAGGACATCCAATGCACTTGGTTTCTGCCTCTTTCGACTCACAACTGATAAAAGGAGAGACACTCTAAAATTACAAAGGCCTAACTGCTTCTATTAAAAAATAACCGTGGTTTACCAGAGCACTCTCTTTACTGTACACTCTCAGGAGATGAAGACATTAAGCATCACACTTTGCAACCTGGAGATTTCATCTATCAAAAAAGGTACATCCAGAAAAACTTTCTTCAACCTCACTGGAAAGGCTCTTATTAGATACTACTAACAAACCCTTCTACCACCAAACTTCAAGGAATAAACTTTTGGATTCACATGACTCACCCAAGGAAAGCACTGAACCCTGACTGGAAATGCACATAATTTGGTGACCAGAAAGAAAAGATTTCCTGGAATTAAAGCAGACTACATCTGATGAGACAGCTTTCCCAAGACATCTGGACCAGGCCTATAAGAATTTTGTTGCCAAACCTCTGATGATGAGATAATGTTTCAGATGATCTCCAGTGTCTATAATCTTGATAATATATGGACTTTATATTCAAAGTGCTTGAGAGTTCTCCCTCCTACCTGCCTTTGTTACTCAAATGTGACATCCACAGGTTTCCAATATGTATACTTTCCTTCCAATGTGGGACAATACACACAGGAAAGGTCTTTCCTGGCATTTAGGGACCAAAAAAAAAAAAACCAAAACACAAAAAAACCTCTGAAACTGGTAAATCTGACTCTTGATCAGCAATGCTTTCAGAGAAAGCTCTTGATTAAAATGGGGAAATGTAAAAATATAACAGAACTCTCAATTAAATATAGTTGGGACACCAAAATGGGGGAGCTCTCATACCCTGTGACAACAGCAGAGCCCCACAAGATGACGAAAGACTGCTCTCCTTTCCCGGCAACGACTCAGCCAATGAAAGGCCATGGACTCTGTTTACTATCACCCTCCCAGTTCCTTTCCCCTCTATGAAAGCATTCTCTTTCCCGTGCTGTGCAAGGAATGCTTGCAGACCCCAAACTGCAATTCTCTGTTGATCCCAAATAAACCTATCTTTGCTCAAAAAGTAACTGTCAGTCTATTTGTCTTAAACACACACACATATACATAAACACAGCTGCACAGTGTTGAAATGGTATAAACTATAAGAAGATAATAAATAATAATGAACTAAAGACACAGCAGGTCTAAGTATGGTTTGTTATTGGCTTTTCTAAAGAAATAGTTTTCATGTCAAAATTTTCTACTTTCTCTTTCCCCATTAAATTATGCTTTAATATTGTTTTCTATTTTCTTCTATTTTAGTTAATTTTATTGTTTTATCCCAAATACTGTAAAGTAGCAATTTATTTTTAGGCTTTCTTGAGCAGTAATGAAAGCATTTAAGACTATGACTCCTTCTAAGTACATTTTTGATTGTTGCTCAAAAATTTTTATCATGAAATAAATTCCTTATTGTTATTTTAGTAATTTGTTACTCTTTTAGGATGAAAACACACGCATACACATATTTATGTATTAAGGATTTTCCTTTGGTTCTCAGGTCTTCATAAATACCCCAGTTCACAGGTTCCCTTGTTACTGTTGATTACTGTTGCGTTTCCATTGCATTCACTCGGTATCTAACAGACCATCTTTATTTTGTACTGTTTCAGTTTTGATGTATGTATTCTTCAGTATTCATGAATGTAAGCAACAGAAACTTACTTTGTTAACTATCTGCCTCACAAAAAAAAATAAAGACAAAAATTTTAAGGTTTGAGGAAAAAGCGCAAGAACCAAAGGGAACTAAGTAACAATAAACATTGTCAAGTACCTGATAGGGAGTCTGGTCAGGACACTGTTGTTGGTAAATGTGGACTCTCAACAAAGCTGCAACTACAATTTCCTACCTGATCCTGTCTTTGTATTACTCTCTCCAAATTCAAAGTTCTAGGTTGGCATACATATATACTAACTTCCTAGAAACCACAAAATAAACAAAAACAAACACAAAAAAACCCAGACCTCTTTATCCCTGTCTCCCACCAAGTTTCATGCATTATCAGTTTCCCCTCAAAAGAAATTATTTCTTGGATGCCACGTAGTCAAATAAAAAACAAATGGCCATTTCAACGTATCTTTTATAGAAAATCATAATTTCATCTTTTTGTACAACTACATTTGAGACTTTTGCCTTTAAATATAGAACATGTAACTGCCACAAACTAATACGTCTGGATTTATTTCAATTTACTAAGAATCCAGGTAATTTGTGGACTGATGAGTAAAGAGGGGTATACAAGGCAGTTTGTCTTTATTCTTTTCTTTTTTTTTTTTTTTTTAGTATTTTCTTTATTAAATGAAAGCCTTGAGTATACTTAATGGTTAAAATGATTATATAGAGCATTCATGATTATTCATTAAAAATGCACTTTAATTAATTGTTAATAATTTTCTGATGCTGTAGATCTACATAACAGCAGGTGTAGTTTTACCTTAGACCGATCACAACCACAGTAGGATGCCAGAAACACTTGCCAAAAATGCTGCCTTTAATTTCTAGTTTCACCACTGGTACCTAAAAATTATAATTAACATGTAGCACTACAATGAATTCAAAGTTAAGACCATCTTGAAGTACAGCCAAGCCCTCAGTACTGAAGCTTTAATGGGTTCAATGTATAAAAGAATAAATAACAAGTGACAAGATTATTCCTAAGTAATTTCCATATGTTCAACTGAAATTAGAAGCCTACAGACAAGATAGGTCAAATAAACACTATCCAGACAGTGGAATTAGAACTTGATGCAATGAATTACAGCCACTGAGTTCTTGAAAGTGACAGCAACAGACAAAACACTGGGTGAAGCAATCTGTAATGGAATTGTTCAATTTCATTAAGCATCATTTAACCCATCAACCAAAGAGACAGAACCACAAATCATGAGAAGACCTGCCACTAGCATTCACAGCTACCAATATAGGAAAAAATAACCATTTTTTTTGACCTCCAAATACATATTCCAAGTGCTAACACTGTAATTTAATTATTATTTCTATTTTAAAAAGAGAATGCTGAACTTTACAGGTGTTAACTATTGTGCCTTACTACACAAAATCAGTAAGTGACAGAACCTGGAATTCAAACTCCAATCTATCTGATTTCAAAGCCCTCAGCTTTTTAGCTATAATATGGTCAAAACAGTCTCTAACTCGCAATGTTTCTGTGATGATTAAATATAACCATGTGTCTAAAGTGCCTGACACAATAAATGCTTGCTATTTTTATTACAGCTATTATTAAAGAACCTAAGAGGACCTGAATTGTCTATATCTACTATACTTAAATTTCGTACCTTCCTAGATGCTTCTTTCTTTCCTAATAATATAAATACTTCCAAATTGATACAAATAACCCATTTTAGCCATGAAATAAAAACTGCACAAACACATGGAAAAACATTTTTGAGAATATTTAGGCTATATTCTTTTTATTCAAAGGATGAGTTGTTAACACCTAACAGTTTTCTTTTGGATTGTTCCCGCTAATCCTAGAATTCAACCAAATCCAGACAATTCAACATAAAAGACAGTGCAAAGTAGTGTCTTAACTATGACAAGATAAAGAACTATCTTCTCAGGAATATTTAGGTTGCCCTAAACAACTGATTAGGGATTTTGCTTACTTTTATACCCTCTTCCACCACAACTTTGTATGTTTATTGGATTTAATTTAAATGAACTGCAGGCATTATTTCTAATTCTTATAGAATTGAAATAATCTCATGAAACTAATCCATATGTTTCAGTTAGAAATAGACAGTGATTATTAATCCTTATTTTCATTATTGAAGTATGACTTTTTTCAAAGCTTGATAACCAGATACAAAAATCTAATCTTCCAACTGCTGGCCTCCTTCATTCTTCTTATAGCAATTTTTTGAAACCATGTATTAAATTGATTTATTTACTATATGATTATTTTATTATTTTTTAATGCTTATTTTTAATTTTTAGAAAAGAGTGGATTTTTCAGATAAAATGCTTCTTTTACATAAAGAGTAAAACATCTGATCTTTGGTCTCTCCCTCCCTGCCTCCCTCCCTTTTTTCCATCCTTCAATATTGAACACTTACATTGTGAAAGCAGAGGACAAAGCTCAGAGATTCATGATAGAGAAGTATTAGTAGGAAAAAACTATGATATGATAGCTGCTACAAGTATATATAAAATATATTAAGTTCTTATATGTATCCACCAATTTCCTAAGCACTTCATATGATTAATCATTTAATCTTCATTTGACCTTTATGTGATAGAGACTATCCCATCTACATTTTACAAATGAAGAAACTGAGGTACACAGATTTAAAGCAATGATGACCAAGGCCACACTGTTAATAAGCAGCAGAATTTGGGTTTGATTCCAGGCAGAACGGCTGTGTGCTATTACTGTGCTGTACACTGTCTGACACAAATACAAGGTAATATAGGATTTAAGCCAAGAATTCTACAGAAATACAATTAAATACATTTATTTTTCAAACATATCTGCTTGTACCACATTACCAAAGCCACTACTTATTACACAAAAAGTCAGCAACTTGGTAAGGTTTGTCTTTTTGTGGGAAAAATGCCTCATTTGTCAAGTTCAACATTTTAAGTACTTTATCCAAAAAAAAAGGCAAAATTTTTTTGTGGTATAAATTTCTTGGTTGCTTCTTGGGGTACCTAATCTAGAGGGCCAAACATGAGGAACATTTTAGGGAACGGTAAGTAAGTCTTTAAGAATAGCAGTAAACTCTCTATTGGAAGGCAGGAAGAGGTCAGTTAGCTAAAAATAATAACAACAACAACAACAAAGGAAATGATCATTGCACATATCGGCTAATTTCACATGGTTAGGGTAAAGTGTGTTTAATAACTGATGGAAGCTGGCATTTATTTAATGAGAGAGCAGTAAGATTTGCATAGGATTTGTGTAATACACATTAAGGTCTTCGAATTGAGGTCTCCAGAGTAAGGTGCATCACAATAGATGGAAAACAATGCCGTGAAGTTTTCCTTGTGTAACTGCAATACGTTACTGCAGTTTAGAACACTTTGGGTATTTTTAAGTTGGTTAATTTTATTCAAATAAGTCCTTTGATGATTAGAATCTTCATCATCTTTTGTAATAAATTGGGGAGTGACTAAGAAAATAATTCATACTCTCACAGAATTTCACTGTTTTATTTAGCAAAGCATTTTTAAGTTGACCTTAAAGATGAGTTATATGCTTTCCCCCCTAAAACCCAACTATCCCTAGTCTGTTGACCCTCTGTGTGATGACAAGCATTTGTCAACTGTGTGCTATAAAGAAGATACTTTTAAAAACAGTAATACAGTTAATCATCCCATCAAAGTAAAGGTGACGTTTTCATAGTCAACAAAAAAGGAATCATTTGCAAAAGAAACTTGCTGTAAGGAGCATTTGATAGCAATTGTTTGGAAATGTTTCCCCTGCCAAATCTACCTAAGGGCAATCACCTTTCAAAGCTCTTGAGTTAAATTCTTTAAAAAAATGTAGGAACAGAATTTCCTACTTGGTTTTAAAATATTTGATAACTTCTAGTTAGTTTACAAGACCAAATGATCAACCTCAGGGTGAGAGAAATGCCTAACAAAATTTTAACGAAAATGCCTTTGCATTAATTGGATGAATCTGAAAACCCAGTATCCAAATTGATAGCTACAGACCATGACGCACTGTTTTTTCTTCAGAGTTTTGTGTCTTCCTGAGGGGTCATTTGTAGCTCTGATAGTTGCTAAAACCAAGCATAGATCTGACTTGTGAAGCACTGAATTACAGCATTAAGCCAGTATTTCTGAAAATGTAAGCACAGTGAATCATCTTTTCTTACAGAAGTGCCATTTTAACAATATTCTAATTTCCCGTGAGAACCAACTGCGATTAGAGGTATCATAACAATATAGAATTGAGGTTGGAGCCTCTGTTATTTCAGTTACTAATACAGATAACGACGACAATTCCATTATGTGTTACATAGCTATTACAGGTAAAGTGATAGCACGTGGTAGGTATTCAATAAATGTTGTTCACGAGATCACTTCTTGGAATAGTGAGCTTTGGCACAAAAAGCCAAAGCTATAGTTATATTGAGTTTATATTGAGTATATATCAACTACTACATTATTTTAAGATAATTTATCTTTATGTCTGCTCCCTAATAGACTACATGCTCATTGAGGGCAGGGACTCTGTCATACTTAACAGTTCAGAACCCAGGATATTGCCTGGCACAAAGATCTTTAGTGAATATTACTAAGTTGAATGCGGCTGAGGAACAAAACTTAGAGGGAGAAGGTACAAGCTTTGCCTTTGCTCCCACATTCTGGTTTCTGAATAACATGAGGCTCCTTTGAGAGTTCCCCAGATCCAGCTGAGGAATCCAACAGCCCTCTCTCTGCAAGGTGCAGGCTGAACTGTAGAGCTGACCATGGGTTTAGGCACCACACAGGACCCAAGAGTAACTTATCTGGTGAGTTCTTAATTTTTTCACTTTATAAGAACTCATAGTGACCAACTACTGGATCTTGGCTACAGCTAAGTCGGGACAACACGGGATGCCTGCAGTTAGTCTAGGGAGCAAGGCAGGGCCACCAAAGGCAGCCCAGGCTGTGAACTCTGTGTGTCTGATTCATCATAAGAGACAAAATGTCAGCAACCGTGACTGTCACCAGCCCAGCTCTGAACAACTCACAAGTGTATTACTCATTCTATTCTATGTTTTACTGTACAGTAAGCACCTTCTTTTTTTTTTTCCCCCAAAAATTCTAAAGCCTTACTATTTTCACTGGACTTGTGAATGACTAATAATCTCATTGAATGTTTTTAAATGAGCTTCTAAATTACTAATGTATAGTTGAACTTTTCATGTTGCTTTTTGAAAGAGCATCATACATTTTCATTAAATGTACTACATTATACATCATTTTCCGGCAATATTACAATCTCATTTTTCAGTTTTCATAAAATAATTTTACTGTTGCATAACTTTGAGGAAAAATACTCTGCATGTAGTCCTATAAAACAGAGCAATTTCATGAATTTCCAAACTGAAAGGTATTTCACAGCCACCATTTGGTAATTATAAAGATATATATTCCTTTCCTTGTCTCCCACAAAATTCAGAGCCGATCTGTCCAATTGACTTAGAGGTCTCCACGTTCATTATTCCTGACAATAAACTGTTAGATTAGGTTAATGATTCAAAACTAGTGTATGTTTGAGAATGGGAGAAAGAGGTTTAAAACTAATTTATAGGAATATAATCCACTGGTCATCTTCATGTTTCATCAAAAAATATTTTACAAAATGTCTCAATACTAATTGATCACACTGAAGTGGCATAATGTTCTGCTTTTGCTTTACTAAGAAGAGAAGGAAGTCATTCATCTCATTTTATGTTCAGAATTTCAGTATAACTTGACAGTTTACCATTCATCAAGGAATTAACATGATATAAAAGTTATAAAGAGGAAGAATACTGGAATATTACAGATGCAGTTGATGTTACAAATCTAATAATATCTATATCAGAATGTTCTTACTACTATACAGAAAAAAACTATAGATATCCTGGTTACTTTTTTCAATATAATATTTAACTATAAAAATAAATTTATTTTTAACTCCATCACAACTCATTGTTATATAAAACAGCTAATAATTCAATATATAAACAACAGACAACATGTACCCTTTTAAAATGCATAAAATAAGAATTTTTTAAAATATGGCTATTCCTAGGTTTTTGTTTTGTTTTAAATAAATGAAGTAGATCTGAAACAAACTCACCAGAATTGCCTAATACAACTTAAGTAAAATGATTCTGTTTAATTCTAGAGTTGTTGTCATATATTATTTGCAGAATTTTATAACAATATTAAGTAAAAAACCTTTGTCTAACAATTAATAACCTAAATTAAATGAATTTATCTTTATTTTACATGTTAATTCTACTTTATATAGATACCAACTTAAATATATATTTTTTACCATCTGGTTTGAAAATATTTGAAAAGAAACTATGTAGATTTTATTTCTAATCATTGATGTATTTACCATTAATTATGAATAACATTTCCTTTATACCAAAATATTTTAGAGTCTTTTCCCTAGCATTAATGAATATAAAGCTAGCATGCATAGTAATAATAAAAATTCAATAAAAATATTAATAATATTAATTTTAATTTGCCTTTAACCAATTTTAAATGTTTATATTGATTAAAGAAATACCACCTTTTTATGGACATACATTCAATTCAAATGCTATTTGCAGTATGCTAAAGGCCCGGTGCTGTGCTGAATCCCTTTCTCCTGTTCTCAGAAAGACCACTGGAAATAAGACTAGAATACAAAGTTTCCAACATCAGGTAGGAAGGTCACCATCAATAAACAACTCTATGCATTTAAGGCAGACACATGAGAGGCAACTTCTCTTAATAAGAGCAGTTTTACTTCCAAGCATTAGTGCTTCAGTTTTTCACAGGAGAGAAAATAAATAAGAGACATGCTTTCTGAGAACATTCAGTTACAACATTCTGAGAGAGAGAGGAAAAACAATCTGAAATCAAAAGAAAATGAGCATAAAATGTAGGTCACTGCTAAATTAATATTTTCTCTGTGGGCCTTCCTTTACCAATTGCTTTTATACCCACTTAAATGCGCTGAAAATCTTGTTTTTCCACTGATGCTCCATTAGCAGGAATGAACTCTGCTGCACCAGGGTCTAAGCTATTTTAAAGCAAGAAGGAGGTTGTGGGACTTTTTTACCCAACAAAAAATCATTCTGATTTTAGTCTTAATTCATGTCTGATACACTTTTCCCACAAAACCCCTTGACTGCTGCTTCCTCAGAAAGTCTAAGGCATTTGTAACTCCAACATTAGCTTTTTTCTATAATATGTGAACCTAAGAACTCCTTATTCTCTACTTATCCTAAATCAGTTTGTCTCAGAGGACTAAATAGGTGTCCCATGTTGAATTTGGGACCCTGTTCAAACCATCTGTACATTCACCACAATATTCCTTTACTGATGTCAGTCATGGGAGGATCAATGGGAAAAATTACAAGGTGCATTTCTCTAGACCCAAGAACCAGAAACTATGGATATTTATTTCTTTTTGTAGTCTCCTAGGGTCCTAGTTTCCTTGATAATCCCCATCAAAGTTCGCTAAGAACAAATATGGAGACCCTATTTTGCATATCTTGGCATTCCTCGGGTTACTAAAGTGTGTGCTCAGTCAGCTGTGTTAACCTCTTCTCTTTCCTGATCTTCAGTCCCTCTTCCCCTGCTCTTACCTCTAAGCAAATAAACATGCTGTCTCCTATCTGAACATGGAGGGCCCGTTATTTGATCCTAGAGATACAGCCTTTTCTCCTCTTCCTCTTCCCAGCCAAACTCTTTGAAAATGTACTCCCCGCATGCTATCTCTATTTCTGCACGTCAAATTCACTTCTGAAGCCACAGTAATCCAGGATTATCTAGTTTTAGCACTGAAAACCCTGGAACCCAGAAAAACTCTCAGTCCTAGATGAACTGGGACAGTTGGTCACTTTAAATCTTTTCTCCTCTCATAACCTCCATCTCTAATCAATCTCCAAATTTTGAGAGTTAAACCCCTTATTTGAATCCATCCTTTCCTTTTTATTCTCACAGACAATATCCTAGTTCACATTCTCATCCTCTCACAGCCTGGTGCACTAGCCCCCTCAGTCAGACCGACTCCCTTACTCTACTATCAAGCTAACCTTTCTAAAAGGCAAATCCCATCATGTTACCTTGTTTGCTTAACCTCCTTCAACAGATTCCCTCTGAAACACTATAAAATTTCAGTCAAGCTTCCTGATCCTGCCCTTATCTATCTGATACTCTTGCTTGTCTTCTGTGTCTTCTTCCTTTAGCTCTATTCATACACATTGTTACTCCCGGGTCCACCTTCCTAGCCTCACACTTCTATGGCTTTGTACATGCACTGCTCTTTCCTAGAATTCACCCTTCTTGAGGTTACCTGGGATACCCTCCAAATTTCAGCTCAAGCACAGCTCCTCTTAGAAACCATCCACACTCTTCTAGACAGATGAGGGTTCTCCTTGCTTTTCCCCAGTGTCTTATGTATTTTTCCATTTTGATACATATCTCTTTGCATTAAAAGAGTCTCATTTCTCCTTCCTTTCCAAGCTACAAAGTCCTTAGTAGAGGCACTATGTGTTTCCCTGTAATAGTTATTGTTACCAGCAGAGTTTCTACCTCAATGAATAATTGTTGCATTAATGTTTAATAAAGTAATTACATTATTTTTATAGTCCCTACATTTAGGAGGCAGAGTAGTACATAGACAAGAAAAGCACATAGACAAGATCTTGTAAACAGAAACCTATTACCATCCCCTTACCCTACATGGCCCTGTACAATTGCTTTATAAGTTGTACCTAGTACCTGAAAAGTGACTAAGAGTGACAACTTATCGAAATCAGGAAAAAGTGTTGATTTGCTTACCGTTCTTGCATCCCATACGGACAGGGTCTTATCTGCAGAACCCGTGAGAAGAATGTTGGAGTAAGGAAAAAACTCAATGCTGTTCACAGAATCTGTATGTCCATACAAAGTATATCTGCATCTTTCACTGTATAGAGAAAAATTAAGAGTTAAAAGTTTTAGGAGGTAGCACCTATATGTTTCTAACGCTATCTGTGCAATGCTAATAAAGGTAGTTTAAGTATTTGAGGCATAAAGTAGTTTTATAAATGGCTAAAATGTACAAGAACATTTTATAAGGAAAATTCTACAATCACTTTATATTCTAACCACTTTATAGAATTCGTGGCATAAAATTGACTAAATTTAAATTACCTTCAATTTATAAAATCAGTTGATAAAGCCATCTTTATACTATCTCATTTATGCCTTACTATGAAATGACTACTTAAAAATTGTCCCCATCTAATAAAGGAATATGCTGAGAAAGCACTCATGTTAAGGCCAGATAAACTTCTTTAAGTTGTTCAGTTTCTGTTTTTTTCCCCCTCCTCAACTGTAGCTGCATATTAGAATCACCTGAGATGCTTTTAGCACATTCTCAGCCTCAAGTCCCAGACATTCTATTTCACTTGGTTTGAGATGGAGCCTGAGCAAGACTATGAATTAATGTCTCCTCTGGTGGTTATAATTTGCATTTAGGGATGAGAATCTAAACCAGTGGTTCTCAAAGTGTTTTACCAGGACCAGCAGCATCAGTAGCCCTGGGGAACATTTCAGAAATACAAATCAGGCCTGTCTTAAACTCACTGAATCAGAGACCCTGGGGCTGGGGCCCAACAATCTGTGGTTTAACAAGCTCTCGAGGTGATTCTGACACATGCTAATGTCTGAGACTCATTGGGCTAAATGATTAGAAATAACTAAGAAGGAGAAGCAACCACAGTTTTGCCTTTTGTCATTTTATGAGAGAAGTGTTTCTTAATGAAGCAGGATATATACACAGAGAAGTATATCTTCTCATTTGTAATGTTTGATTGCCTTTTGCTTTGTTTTATTTAGGTTTTTTTGTTTTTATTTTTTAATTGAAGTATAGTTAGTTACAATGTGTCAATTTCTGGTGTACAGCAAAATGTCCCAGTCATGCATATATATATATATATTTGTTTTCATATTCTTTTTCATTAAAAGTTATTACAAGATATTGAATATAGTTCCCTGTGCTATACAGAAATTTGTTTTTTACCTATTTTTATATATAGTGGTTAACCTTTGCAAATCTCAAACTCCCAAATTTATCCCTTTCTGCCCCATTTTCTCCAGGAACCCTAAAATTGTTTACTGTCTGTGAGTCTGTTTCTGTGTTGTTGATGACTTTTAATTAATTTTATTCACAAACCTACTTTAAAAATAGAGAAAGAGAAGCAGGAATAACTAATAATACTAAGAACTAATAATATTAAGAACAGAGGAGTCAAGATAAGTACATTTCTAATACGATAACCAGTGAGTTCAGTTCTGATCAAGTGATTGCTTTCTGGCTTACGCCAGGCCGTATGTGACAGTGAGAAGTGGGAAAACCCTGCAACGGGAGCTGGGAGACTGGCTTTGAGTCCTACCTTTAACAAGAACTAGCAGGGTTACCATGGAGAAGTTATTCATCTCAGTGGGTAAGGTTCCTTCTTATGAAAATGAGATCACTTAATTTGATGCACCGAGAGATCCAATCTAGCCCCTACACTCTGGGATTTCTGACCAAGGTTATAAATGTGAAAGGGAAGGGAAAAAGTCAAACTAAGCACAGCATCTAAGAACTGTTAGGAGCAAAGTTTGTTCCTCCTTACTTAAATGTTAGCATTTTTGAGAAGTCAAAAGATATTAAGATTTATCTGTATATGGAGATGTATGTAAGTTAATCAGTGGCAATCCCCTTGATTGAAGCTTTTCATATCAAAGTTACGTATTGTAGTAATTAATATCAAGTACAAGGAAATAAAATCAATACATTCATTAATTAGGGCCATTTTGTATCAGTTTCTTTATCTCAGTGTATCTGAGAGAGGCTGACAATATTTTGATCATTGAAGTTGATGAAATGTCAATATATATCAGGGGTCAACAAACCATGGCCCATGGGCTGGCTGTTTATTTTTGCAAATAATGATTTATTGGAACATGTCAATTTGTTTACACATGTCTATTGCTGTTTTCCCATGACAATAGAAGAACTGCATAGTTATGAGAGACCATATGGTTTTGAAGCCTAAAATATTTAATACCTCAACCTTCAAAAATAATTATAAGTATGCTCAGATTTTATTTATGACATTATTTTTGAGGTAGGTGCTAAAACTTACAGGATAAATTATTTTCTTTTATTTTTAAAGAATTACAGTTTTATGTACAAATTTTACTGGCTGTGTTCTAACGTTTGTCAAAATTTAAGTACAAAACATTTTTTTGAAGGTAGTATAGTCCAAAACCCATTGTATTGAAATAATTATCTTTACTTTTGGAGTAATTTCTCCAGATATAACTCTATGGACAGAGATAAAGAGAAAGAGAAAGTGAGAGAGACAGTGATTTCATAGAAAAATGAGAATTATACATATATAATGTAGTAAATTATTAAATTATGTAAGATTTAACCATGAAACAAAACAAGCAGAATTAAAGGCATTGCTGAAAGTCAAGTAAATATCTTATTATTAATATCAGATATCGTTCTCTAAAAGACATCCTCATATTAAGAAAAATATTAAAATTAAGTATATTATTTTAATCATATTTTCAAATATAAAAAGTATAAAAAGGAAGTAAACACATTATAATCTCTCCCATATTTTTAATCTGCTACCAATTTTTTGAAACCATATTGTTAATCTTACAAAGTCAAAAATCATAACACATGTATGAGCAGTAATCACAAATCCCAGAGTTGCTTAGTGCCCACATCCTTCTAGTGTTCAATTAATACCTCTTTAAATTAATCCTCTGAACACATATTTTTATATATTTTCTTGATAACTCAGTACTTCAAGAATAATTTTAAATGGCTGTAATATCTTGGGTCACCAGTTCTCCTCAGATGTTTGGGAGAAATATTTCACTGTCTCGTACCAGGGGCAAAGTCTGAGGCCAGTCTAATCTCTCCTCCATTCCCAGGCTAACTTCCTTTGTGGGTGATTTGCTTTTTACGTTCATAGCCCTAGCGATTCTTTTGCAAACACTGAAGTTTAGAAATTTCAGAATGGCATGACTTGATAGCAATTTCCATATTGGACCTTTGTTATTCTAATAAAGTTTCTTCCACTATATCTTTTATATTTTTCTCTTCCATTTACTGTTTTTCCCCCCCTAGGAACACCAGCTGTGTTTCATTTTGTCTCATTTTCCTCTACATTTAATACTCTCTCTAATCCTTGTATCTACCTATCTATATAATTTCTTTTTCACACCTGTTCTTTATCATTCTCAATGGTGTGTGAGTGTGTGTGTAGAGGGAGTAATCAAAAATCTTTTTATTTTTTCTACTTCATTTATTTCCTAATATTTCTTAGTCTGCTTTTCACTGCATCTAGTGTCTTATAAAATCATAATAAAATACTTTAGCTTTTCTGATGTTCTATTTTATTATATAAAATCAACTTGAAATATAGCATTTCTGTAATTTCTCTGAAAATATAGAGGACTTTTTGTCTGAATTATTGGTAACTTTAGTAATTTCTTTTGCACTGTATTCAGTGGAATTTGGTTTATATTCATTGACTGTTCAATTTTTGCAATTCATTATAAGTTCTGGGTTGGTTTCATTTTACTATGATTTATCTTTTTATGGGACAGCTACTTACTAAAGGTTAACAGCAGAAAGAGAGAACTGGACTTTAGGTTATCTCTAATTCCTAATCAGATTTGTCATCTTCTAAAAAGACTTCTTACTGAGTGTGTTACTGGCTTGATTTGTGAAGTTCATCTCTCCTCAATTTTGTATTTTAAAGTATAGATGTAGCTGGTTGCAAAACCCCTCAAGTCACAGGCTCTATATTAACTCTGAAGTCTCCTGACCCCTTGCCCCTTCAACCTGCCTCACCTCTGGCAGTCTCCTTTAATCTCCTTTATCTAACAATAAAAATGCCTTGTAAGGATTTGTGCTACCATGATAAAGTAACCAGTACGGTACTTCTCCTTCCACAGTAAGCAACTATAAAATGACACAAATCATATAAGGCAACTATTTTCTGGCATTGAACTAAACACAGCACAGGATGGGAATCCTTGAGCAAAGGAAAAAAATTTGTGAGCTCCATGACTTCCCTAACCTGGAAGCACTTCCCTGCTATCAAATATAATAGTAGAACCCAGTAGGCTTAAAGTCTCACTGAGCCAAGGGGTAGTGAGAATAGTCTGGGATGCTGATGTGCCTGGAATTTGCAGTGAAGGGTACCTGAGAAAAGGGAGCTGTATGGAAAGTGGCAGTAGTTTGTGTGGGGATTTGATATGAATCGTTGGCCAACGTCTAAATGGCATTTCTACAAAATAACATTCCGTAAGCCCTAGCAGAAATGTCCTGCCATGTGGCTGACTGTTCTACGACGATACCCAGAGGCACTGTTGGGAGACATTAGACTTTATCCCAACCAGAGTAGAGGGAACTCACTGGGCACTTTAGACTTTTAATTGGGACTACAGACATTCCCCATCATAGGAGTAAGGATCAGGTATATGAATTAAGTTCACAACCAAAGTAGAGCTGTCTTGACAAAGAACAAAACTAAGCCTGAAAAGGCAAACATGTTCTGCCTATAATTAAACTGATTGCTAGAACTCAGTGCCTTTTATAGAAAGACCACCTAATATAGATTCCCTACAATTTGCTATTAACAACATCTAGCATATAATTTTAAAAATTACTACACATCTGAAGATGTAGAAAATGTGACATACAATCAAGAAAAAGCTCAGTAGTGGAAACAGAGTCTAAGACGAATCAAATGTTGGTAATCAAAGACTTCGACTTCGACCATAAATTGTAAGGATGTTTAAGAATTTAAAGAAACAGTTATAATAGGTGTACAAATAGAGAATCTCAGAAGATAAATGGAAACTATAAAAAAGAAGAAGTATGATGTGTGAAATTAAAAGTTTACTACATGAGCAAAATAGCAGATTGGAAATTGCAGAAAAAAACATTGGCAGGATCAATAGAACTTACCTAATCTGAAGAACAGAGGAAAAAGATATTGAAAAACAATGGACAGAGCTTCAGACATCAGTGGGGAAATATCACATGGCTTAACACAGGAATAATTGGGTCTCTGGGCTGGGGATGAAGAGAAAGAGGGGAGAGAAAAGGGGTAGGACATTTCTGAGGAAGTAATGGCTAAAATGTTCCTCAATTTGATGAGAAATATCAGTGTACAGATCCAAGAAACTCAGCAGAATCCAAGCATGATTAATAAAAGACAGAACGCACTTAAGTGCATCATAGTAGAACTGCTAAAAGCAAAATAAAGAACAAAGATCTGAAAGTCATGATCAATGAAAGAAACATAACATGGAAGGGACAACGATGCAAATGACAACTGACTCCTTAACAGAAATAATAGGCAGAATATAACAGAACAACATTTTTAAGGGCTGAAAATCTAATAATCAGTTAAAAATACCTTCAGGAAGGAGGATGAAACAAATTTTCAGATAAATGAAAGCTGAGAAATTCATCACCAGCTGATCTTTCCCACAAGAAATACTGAAAAGAAGGTATTCAGACTGAATGGAAATGACACCAGATGGAAATGTCTTTATAGAGAAAATAATGACATCATCTGAAATGATAAATATATGGGTAAATGTAAGGCACCTTTTTCTAATTTTTAAAAGACAACTGACTAAAATAAAAATATCATCATTGTACTGGACATTATTTTAAGGATACAGAGGTATAATCCAATACAGTAAAATCACAAAGATGGGGCAAACCCAGAATTACATTGTTTTAAGGTCCCTACATATTAGATGAAGTGGTACCATATTAACTCTTATTACATTGCAATTAAAAATAATAAAACGTTGATTATTACAACAATATACTTAATCTCAAGAACACTGAATGAAATCCAGACAAATATGCTTATATATTACATGATTCAGTTCATATGAAGTTCCAGAACATAAAATTATGGTTACAGGAACCAGATGACATTTGCTATGGGGAGCAGGCTTTTATTCGATGAACAGGGACATTTTTCCTGGGCATAGAAATGGTCTGTACCTTCATCAGTTTTAAAGGTATATACATTTGTCCAGAACTCAGAAATTATGATTGATTTTGATACTTTTCTAATATATTACAAAACATGTCTTATATTTTTTTCCCTCTAAATTTAACACACAAGAAAAGAGTAGTCCATCTAATTGAACACTTAATAACTGCCTGTTTCACTGTTTGTATATATTACCTTGGCTAAACAATCAAAAATAAATATGGCTTGCCAGAACACTTTTTCCTTCTGGCTTCACTCTTCTGATACGTGGGACACAATAAATACTTCATAATACATATTTCTGTGAATAATTGAATATTTATAGCAATCCTATTCTCTTATCAAGTACATCTCCCAAACATGCATGGGTCAAGTACATGCATCTTCATAGCTAGACAAAGACACTAATATTTGGAATAGCTGTACCATTCACATATATATGTTCTGCTTTCCAAAAGCATGCATTACACAGCTGCTGGGAAGTCTTTTATGTTTAATTAAAAAGGAAAAGAAATATAAACAAATAGACAAACACCAAAAATCCACAAAAGATTTAACAGAAAAACACATGGGGGAAAATAAAGCAATACAAATAACTGCATAAAAAAGATAGTAACAGCATCAGCAAAATATTAATAAACAATATTTATAACATCCTATGAGCTACCATTAAAATATAGTTCCATCTGTGACAAAATTAAGCATTGCTATTTATAAGCAGTTCATTAGTGGTAAGTTTTTAAAAGGTTGCATTTATTGCTGGAGAGGCTGTGGAGAAAAGGGAACCCTCCTACACTGCTGGTGGGAATGCAGTTTGGTGCAGCCACTGTGCAAAACAGTATGGAGAGTCCTTAAAAGACTAGAAATAGACTTACCATATGACCCAGGAATCCTGCTCCTGGGCATATATCCAGAAGGAACCCTACTTCAAAAAGACACCTGCAACCCAATGTTCATAGAAGCACCATTTACAATAGCCAAGACATGGAAACAGCCTAAATGTCCATCACCAGATGACTGGATAAAGAAGAAGTGGTATATTTATACAATGAAATACTATTCAGTCATCAAAACCAACAACATAACACCATTTGCAGCAACATGGATGTTCCTGGAGAATGTCATTCTAAGTGAAGTAAGACAGAAAGAGAAAGAAAAATACCATATGAGATTGCTCATATGTGGAATCTAAAAAAAAAACCCAGAACATAAATACAAAACAGAAACAGACTCACATAGACATAAAACACAAACTTGTGGTTGCCAAGGGGGTGGGGGGTGGGAAGGGACAGACTGGGATTTCAAAATGTAGAATAGATAAACAAGATTATACTGTACAGCACAGGGAAATATATACAAGATCTTGTGGTAGCTCACAGTGAAAAAAAAATGTGATAATGAATGTATGTATGTTCATGTATAACTGAAAAATTGTGCTCTACACTGGAATTTGATACAACATTGTAAAATGACTATAACTCAATAAAAAATGTAAACAAACAAACAAACAAATAAATAAATAAATAAATAAATGGCTGTGTTTATTAAATGGAATAAACCTGAAAAAAAATTTTTTTAACTGAAGCATTTCAACCTATAATTTTGCTTTTACCTTGTTTTTTGTTTGTTTTTACACTCAGAATTTGTTAAAAAACTAAAAAGTCTGCTATTTGCAAAATTTGGTAGTGTTTTTAAGACAAATGCAACAGTAGTATAAATATGATTATATCTGTCTCATCACAATGAAGATCTAACAAATACACATAACAGAACATGCATAATCTAGTAATGTGTGTCCTTACGTATTAGATGCACTATTAGTAAAATACTGGGCACATTCACAATTCATACTCAGGCTTTGTCTGTTGTCAATAAAAACCCAATTCAATTATTTGAGAGCACGTTCAGCTATGGTGGTGGGATATAGGGAGTGGTTTTCCATGCACAATTCTAGCACACATAAGTTTCCCAAACGAAAAGACAAGGCTGGGTATTCACAAAGCTTAAAGGAAGAAAGAACTGCTCAGGGGGGAAGAAATGTGCTCACAAGTCACTGGTTTAAGGTGTGGGGCATTCCAGGCAGACAGGCTGCAAGAGCAGGCTTGTGAGAGATTAATTAGCTGCCAAAGAAGGAAGGACCATTCAGAATTCCTTGCAAGGTGAAAATGGACTAAAGTGATGGAGCATGACAGTGCTGCAAGGGACGGAAATGACTGGTACATTTCCATCAAAAACGTAAACACTGAAGCCTGATGCAGTTTTCCCTCTGTTGCCCTGTCTGCTGTTTTCCTCTCATTTTTGTAGGGAAAACTTAGTTCACAAGATAAAACTCTTTAGTAACTAACCCATCATCTGCTTTTACTTTACTTCTTCTTGTTTCTTCTATACTCTCTCCTTGCCCCCCCCCCCAGTTGAATTTACTTTTCTGGCAACAGAACAGTGGCTATTTCTCTGATCTTACTTTCAACTCACTATCAAAGTTATCTACTCTTTTTGAGCAGACGAGTTTTCATTTGAAATGTATTTCCTTCCCATTTGTAACTTGTAACAGGGCAGTATTTTAATATATAGTTTTCCTTTGTGAAGCATTAAATTTTAAAGGTTTTATTTCCTCTGGTGTGTCTGTTTTAACACCACTAATATTGGATATGAAATTGTATCTCTAAAATTTCAGACTTCTACGGACTTACAGATCAACAAAATGTGGTTAATGGAATTATGAAACATTTATAAAAGGCAGCAGCAATGTATATATATATTTATTTAAGTGAATATGAAGAAAATGGGTCAAAAATCCTTGTTTTGAAAGAGTACTGGAATTCATTATCGTATTAAGTAAGATATCTCAGTAAGACCCAAATTTTAAATAGTATTTATATAAGTGAGCCAACATACAATGATAACATTTATCATGGGGCTTATTTGAAATAAAAGTTCTTTATGAAATACCTCAATCTAATAAGCCCAACATGAACATAAGTGAAACCTATTTAAGCCCTCATGCTACAATTCATAACATCCCATTTCAGTGAGGGATT
Source organism: Camelus bactrianus (assembly GCF_048773025.1). NCBI lineage: Eukaryota > Metazoa > Chordata > Mammalia > Artiodactyla > Camelidae > Camelus > Camelus bactrianus. Next base: position 68,722,927 of record NC_133543.1, read on the forward strand.
TTGCTCATCCCCTGGCTTATTTTTAAAAGTTTATACATAAGCTATTTTAAAAACCATCTGAATTTGCACCTCAGTAAAGCAAAGTCCTCAAGTGACATTCAAATTTTGACTTAAAAAAGTTAAGAACATTTTAATTAATGTTGTTTTGCATTTGTACAATTAATATAAAATCCTTTAGTGTGCAATAGTTTCTTTGTGACCATGGAATTCAACTGAAGATTTAGTAGAGGGAGTAGTACTTAAATAAAATCTACCAGGAAGTCTGCCAAAAGCCCTATCTTAAAGGTCATCATAATCTATTGTGAAAAAATAATCTATTATGTTGTCTGAGCGTCTCACCCTGGAAGGATCATCAATAGGCCACAGCTCTGAGACAAGGAAAGTTCTTGGCCAAATTCCTTGACAATAAACACACAGTCTGAGAATTAACCCCCAAATGGTAATAAAATTCCACTTCACGTAGGTAAAGGGAAGATTCCTGGCAACCTCAAATACCCAGGATGCACCCAGGATTTAGGGAATAAAAGCAAAGAATGAACAATTAAAATAACTGTAATAGAGCTGGGGACTCACAGCACCTCAGATCCTCACTCAGACTTGCTAAATAGTCACTGAATTGTTTTTGCAGAGCGTGAGCACAGGGAGGGGGTTAAGAGGCTGGAGAGGTGCACACTGGTAAGAGTGAGAAAAAAGTGAACTCTTGATGGTAAATGGCAGTAAACTGGACAACGGAAAAAAATAAAATAAAAGACCAAATACTGAAATGGCAACCTGGGGCAAATGAATAAAGACAAAAAGTAAATGACTCTATATCTAAACAGTCCATACATTTAACACTGTAGTTTCAGTTGTCCTCATTATTTGAAGGTTTCTTATTTGTGAACTGCCTGCCTGATAACATGCCAGTGTTCCTGCAGGCATTCGCACACATGGAGATGCACAGAGTGGCCATAAAACTGAGTCACCTGACATGGACATTTTCCACTGAGGTCCAACTAGGCGATGCTATGCCTTCTTGTTTCAGATTTCATACCTTAAGCAGTGTCCTTTTTGCAGTCTATTCAGTGCCACGTTTTGGGTTCTGGTTTGTTTTTTTTTTTTTTTTTTTTTTTGCATCTTTATTGGTTTTTGTGTGTGTGTGTGTCGTAATGTTGGTGATTTTGCTATTTAAAATGGCCCCTGAGTGCAGTGTTTCTGAGTGCAAGAAGGCTGTGATATGACTTCTGGAGAACACAATGTGTTAGATAAGCTTTATTCATGCATGAGTTGTAGTGCTGTTGACACAATGTTAATGAATTAACAATATATATTAAATAAGGTGCCTTTGAACAGAAACACATGCAAAACAAAGTTACATACTGACTGACTGACGAATCAGCTTGCGGGAAACTAACCCTCTATTTCTCCTAAGAGCAATGATTCTGTATTCACTAATTCGGTTTTGCAGTGACTGTGTGATTTTAAAATGTTAGTAAAATGAGCATTTTTAAATGTCTGAATTAGGACAGAACCCCTGGTAAAGAAAAATGTGAGAAAATATTTTAAGCCTCTCAGGGGAACTTCAGTTGTGCCATACATGTTATTCGTGGCAGAAAGAGAGAGAAATTAAGCGGAGGAAAATGAGTCTTTTCTAGCTACACCATGAGTACATCCATGGCCTCTTACACTCCAGACGTGCTTTACCAGACACCCTGATGCTTCCCCGAGGCTTTCCTGGACGTCTCCTCCATGAAAACCTACCTGGCGATAGTCCATGCTGCTCACCAAATCCACTAGGGTTTTTTCCTTTGTTTCTAACACACATTTACACTGAGTAGCTTTTCCACTTCTTAATTCTTGGGTCAGGCTTTGGTAAGCAAATAGGAAATTTAATAAATTAATCTGTGCTGCTGAAATGAGAAGGATGCATGAGAAGGCTTTGAAATTAGTGTCCTCCCTCCCATTTCTCTTGGGCCCATTCTCCCTGAGTGTATTTTAATAGTTACCATCTAAATATCATAATAAATGCTATATAAAAACCGTAATAAAGCCTTTATTTTTTTCTTACAAAAGAAATAATTCTAATCACAGGAATTTTAGTCCATGTAAGAAGAGAAACAAATAGGATAGCAAGTGGGTGGGAAAATAAATATTCAGGGTCATGCAGGTCCTTGTAATAACTTTTAAATTGTATGTCAATTGTCTGGGTATGGATCTGTTCTTGATTACGGAAATAATTTTTCTCTATTGATATCTTTAAGTAAAGTATAACCTTTATGTTGTAACTGATAAAAGGAGAGCAAAATTTAGAATCAGGGCACTTAAAAGCAGCCATGAATGTGTAAGCAAATCCATCAGATCTGTCTCAGATTCAGTGAAGGGAAAAAGATACTTTAATAGTAAGAATAGTAATTATTTCCCACTTGTACCTCAGTCTTCTGAATTACTTGAAAATGATTTTCTCTCTCTGAAACATCTAACTAAATGATAGCTGGATCATAAGAGGCATGTCTTCTAAAAGGATCTCATTTTTCATCTGTAACAAAGTAATTAATGAATTTTTGATCCTCTTGTTGGTCAGAAAGAGCTAAATACTACAAGAATGATTTGATGTAGCAGATTTTAAAGAATACTTAAATAATCTGCTTTCTCAGGTCCATTTCATTTATTCAATGGCCTCTACATTTCATACTGAAACTGAAGGTCTCTCTTTTCTTGGTCATTCATTTACTAGTCTATTAAGATATGTCACCTGGGGTGTGCTCCTCCTCTTTATTACAATGAATTAAATGTCAGGGCTCACTGCATTTTACTGCCACCATGATGGCTACTCATACCTCCTCCTCATAAAATCATACAAACTGAACTAATTAATGTTTTCAAAGAAAACTGCCATCTGTAAAAATATATATTAAACCAAATTTGGAAAAGGCACACATGCTTTTCTTCACAACATCATACTGCAGTAACTTTTCTTAACTTCCATCTGCTGTTTTTCCACCACAAACTGATTAGTTAGGATCTGAATATACTGTTGGAAAAGTTCTGCAGGATCCTACAGATTATAATGAAGACAGTCATAATAATCATCGCCTTGCTTGTGTGACAGAATGTTACCAAGTTAAAGATGAGACATAAACATAATATCACTTGTACCTCCATCTACTATGTGCTTTTTGCCTCTCATATGTGATGTGTTCAAGTCTGGGACAGAACTTTGTAGTGAGGACCCATATACAAATAAAGGAAAGTGGCCAGCTTAAGATATCAAAATGCCATTTTGTTTCATGAGGTTATAAATATGTCCTGTCATATCTGTACATTTTATGACCTCCATTTTATTCCTTGGTAAATTCATGTATGATATCCAATTACTCATGTCAAGAATTTAAAACTACTAGCATTTCAATAAAGAAGCACATACTATTTTTGGCTATATTTTATCTTTGGATTCAGTATTTTTCTTAACTAAAACCTGGATTTTATGGGAGAAAATATTGTATTCCTATTAAGCGTATCTTTCTTAAAAATTGATGTAGATATTTATGGAATCAGTACTTTTTTAACTTAAAGCTGGATTTCCCCTGCTTTTTTTGGCCTGGACCTTGAACTGGACTCAATTTGGGCCCAATTTCCAGAACAGAAATTGGGATTGAATACTTATATGGTTGTAGGGCAGAGCCATTAAAAATACACATTAATGTTAAAGTTTAGTGTTTAAATGTATATTTTTCTTAAGAACAACCACAATCAGCAATGCATTTATATTTGTGCAAGTATATTAGTCCCATTAAAATGACTTCAGCTATTCCACTGAATCATATAAAAATGGCAACAACTTCTGCACTGTGTGATTGGTCCACTGACCTGCTGCTTCCTACTCATAAGAGCGGGTCTAAAAAGACTTCCTAACAAATTGCAAACTTAAATAAGTATCTTCTATATAACTCTGTCCTTTGGGTGTTAGCAGCAGCTGTTACCTACAGGGCGTCATTCTCTGTCAGCTGTCTCTTGGTTCCATGCACAGCGTACTCTTCTGTTTAAGTGAGGCAGTGAAGCAGCTCAAACTCTGCTTGCTTCAAGAAAACACGATCTGCCTGTGCTTGTGCTTGTCACTTCTTAGCTCATTATGCTGCTGTTAGTTTTGCTTGGTGTATTTTGTTCATCCTTCGGGTATGGCCACCCTCCCTTCCGACAGCCACATAATTGTTTTCTCATTTCAGGTGCCAACCATTTTCATTACATGACTGATCAGCAAGGTTGAAAGTTGACGTGGGTGACTTACATGCCTATTAGACATCTGTATGGTAAGGCCAGCTTTCATATGACTTTGTTTTATCATTTGTGTATCACTTCATTTATACATGATAAAAATATCAATTGATGTATATAAGTGTGTTAATTATTCCCAACGAATCTTGATTTCAGGTTTATATAATTAACACTTACGTTCGGCCAAATAACTTATTATGCAATTTTTACCCCAGTTAGTTAGTACTAGTCTGCTTAATTATTTCACACAGTAATTCTTAATTCTATGAGATCAATCAGTTCATTTTGAAAAACAAATATATTTAATGCTCCACCTACTATACTGAAATAAAATTAATACATAATAATTTAAAAGATCAATATATTAGCCTATTACGTACAAAGAAATAAAGAGCAAGTGATTTGTAAAAAAATACTGTGTTTTTCAAAACATAAATGCTTAGGTTCAACTACATTAGTATACATAATGAAGCCAGAGGCTCACAGCTATGGAATTGTAATGGTTGCAACTCCCATAAATGCAAATTATTAAGGTGTGCTATCCAGGAGACCCAAATTCAAGTCACCTTACTACCACTGAGGTAATTTTCTGCAATGGTAAACAACTTTTGGTCATGTTTCAATAAAAATTTAATTAAATATTCCCTTCATTTTCAAAATAGTTGAATTTCTAAAATTTGTAAACGATCCTTTGGTTTATTTTTAATGTGAAATTGGGTCCTCCGCTAAAAATAAAGTGCTAGAAGGATTATCAATTGCCTTTTTCTTTCAACTTCATGAATATGCACAGGGACATCTGGAAGTCAGGAGGTAAACAAAAAATTGGTTCATTGTGCAGCACTGCCCTACTGAGCAAGATGTATGGCATGCCTGGCTCCAACCACTTCAGTGCCCATGAATTACTGAAACAAGAACAAACACTTTGTGAATTATCAAAACATCCCTTTGGGAATGGTACTGCCCTCCACCCTGGTGAATCACTGACTTAATGATTACAATGACTTTGTCATTTATTGCGCAGAAAAGACTTTAAAACTCATGCACTGAAGATTTGAGGAAAGCCAATTTTGTATTTATTAATGCTCTCTTTTACATCAGTCTAAAATAAGGTTACAGTTGGGGGCTTGGCTCACAGCTGTCACACCTCCACTAGTTGGAGTGCCAGGAGAAATTGGCAAAGCAGCAGGAGACAAGGAGGACCAAGGAGGAGGACCAAGAGGATCAGGTTGTGGGAAATAAATGCAGTTAGATGAAGAAATGGAATGTGAGGATGCTTAACTACAGAAAGGTGGGAGCAGCAGGATTTAGAGAAGAAAAGGCTCAGAAAACCCTCCACCTGCTGCCATTCCTACAAGGTATACTTTTGTGGTCCGTCATTCAAGGTCATCGTGAAGAAAATGAGTGAGGTAACAAAATTCCAGTTGTTTTAAAAATTCCATATAGAGTATCTTTTTGAGTGGTCTCAGAAAAATTATGAATGGATAGACTGCAAAAAAAGTAATTAATATTTCAGCTTCTAATATGATCTTTCCCTACAATGTAACTCTAGTACTTTGGCTAAAGAAAATCTATCAACTAATATTCAAATGTAGTTATAAATTACATCTCTAGAAAAATTATTTTATTTTTACATAATCTGTGATTGGGGACCACGTACATTTCTAATTATACTTATGTCAAAGCAAAAGATGAAGATACAGAAATGTAAAAGGGGAAGGTACTCAATTTAGATCTGAGACTTCCTGATAAAGATCATACTATGTCAAATTGTTTTTGAAATAAAGCAAAAAAGAAATTTATTAACCACTAGAATCAAAGAAAAACTATATAAAATAAATGGCTCTTCTAAAATCAAAGGTAATTTTAAAATTTTCTGATGCTATATATTGCTTACAGGACTATTTAATAACACTTTACTTCTTAAAAGTTTTATAGAAAGAGTACTAGACTGGGGTTTGAAGTTATGAACCAATTCTTCCATTTACATGATTAGAGGCAATCACAAATACTGTACATTTATGTAATATAATCAGGATAAAGTGAAAAATGTCTGAAAGCAATGTGAGAATTATGAAAGGCTGGTTAAAAGTTATTCAATATCATTTACACCCCCTATCTGTCAAATCAAGGCAATAAGAATTTGATTATCCCCATCAGGAATGTTTCTGTTTAAAGTCTTACTTGAACATAATGGTCCAGATATGACTGGTCTTGGCTGAAGTCAACTATGAAAGCATGAGAATGAGTTGGGTAGGGTGGAGTAGATAATTTTACCAAGGGCATGCTCAAATGAATTTATTAAATTGGAGCTTTAGGAATAAGAGAATTATTTTAAAAAATAGAAAACCTCATGATAACACACCATGTGATAATGCAAATGTAGATATAATGCAATTGACATTTGGTTTTTCTTCCTACAAACTGGACTAGATAAAGGTCTTATCTTCAATATGGAGGTTTGGAGGGGATATAAAGAAAAGGGTGAAGATAGCCAAGCAAACATTAGGAAACTGACTCCTGGGAAACAAGAAAGTAAACAGAGGCATATTGTGTCCTCAGGTCCCCCAGGCGTAATCTACAGCGACTGGGTCCACAAAACAAGCCCTAACTGGGGAATCATTCTCACTGTTCTAGTAGTTTCAGTCCACTATAGAATCCAGTATCAACCCTGTACCTAGCATAAATTTGGATGCAGCATTCAAACCCCTGCAATTGTTGCTTGCTAGCTACACAGACTTGCCTTGGCTAGTTCAATAATTGCAATAATAGGACCCCGTTTTACACAATTAAATTATCTGCCTACATTTATGAAAATGTTTCTGGGATTTTGCTAGGAATTACATAAACTTGCATATCAATTTATGGAGAATTGACATCTTTACTATACTGAGTCTTCCAAACCATGGGCATGATCTGTCTCATTTACTGAGGTCTTTTTGGATTTATTTCTTTATTATTTTGTAATTTCACTATGTACATTTTGTACTTTTATTCATACCTGTGTATTTCCATTTTTGGAGCTATTGTGAATAGGTTGCTTTTTTAAATTAGTACTCTTGTACTTTGCTAGTATATAGAAATAAAATTGTTCTTGTTTGTTGACCTTGTGTTCTGCAATTTTGTTGAATTTTATCCTAAAATTTTTAATATATTGTACCTTTATCTGATCAGATTAATTGTGTGATTCTTTTTCTTCTTTGACCCTTGAGTGATTTAAAATGTGTTTTGTACTTTCAAAATATTTGGAGATATTCCAGACATCTTTCTGTTATTGATTCTAATTTAATTCAGTTTGTACCAGAAATACACTCTGTATGATTTAAATCATTAAAAATGTATTGATGTTGTTTTATGGCCCAACATACCATCTATTTTGGTGATGTTCCACGTATACTTAAAAAGAATGTGTATTTTGCTGTTGTTTGGTGGAGTGCTTTATAAATCTCAATTAGGGAAATTTGCTGGTAGTACTGTTCAAGTTCTCTGTATCTTTACTGATTTTCTGTCTTTTTGTTCTATCGAGGACTGATAGCATGTATTTGTATGAATGATCTTAGTTTATATCAGTGGGTTAGGAACCCCCACCTTGAAACAGCTTAGGCATTTATCCCACTACTTATCTATTTGTATCTTACGATACAAGCATCTCAACTCTGTGTTTATAAACCCTTCCTTCTCTCATTTCAGTTGACTACTCCTTGACATTGCAAAATATATTCTTAAAATAGAGCCCCCTCACCCTAGAAAATTTTATGCAATTTGCTCAAAATATAGTTCCTCTCTTATGGTTTTTAGCAAGTGGTGTTGTTAACACCATTTATTAGAATTTAAAGACTCTGTGGTTAAAGAGTGTGCGTATCTTAAAAATCTGTACAGAGTTCAATATTGCCCTTCTTTGCAGTGTCAAATATATGCTTAATTGAGAAATTAAGTATCAGCCAAGTGGGAAGAACTAGAATTGTCCAGGATTACAATTCTAGTCTCAGACAAAAGCCAGGGAGTTAAAGACGGGAATATTAACAGTGGTATATTAGGATATGAAAAATTACTTAGAGAACTTAATCCAGAAACAAAAGGCATGACCTGACTTATCAAACGTATTTGTTTTAAAGTCAATTTGATTTATCAGAAAATTAATCTAAGACTGAAAGCAGAGGTAGCATGGATGATTAAAAACAAGGTACTGGCTCCAAAATTCAACCTGCTCTTCTCCTGCAGGTTCGTGAGGCTCTGAGGTTCCAATACAGAGCCAGTTCAGTTAAAAATGAGGGCAGCAGGCAGTGGGTGTGGCAGAGAAGTTTGGGAGTACCAGTGCCTGAGGAGAAAGGACAGGGCTCAGGGCCAGGTGAAAAGGAGTCTAAATAGAAAGTTGCAATCTCTAGCATATGGTAGTTCAGACTGCACTGAATGAATGAATGATGAATAAATGAATGAATATAATGCATGACTAATTAACAAGACTATTATGATCTTGAATAAATGGACTTTAGATGTTCTTTTATTTCCTCCATCTTGGATTCCCATAGAGGACAAGTGTGACCAGATTTCAGGATCAACAACAACAAAAATGCTTTGGAACATCTGTTTTAGTTCTCTTTTATTATAAAAATAAGCTTTAAAAGTTTTTGGATACCTTCTTAGATTTTTCGGTAATAGCTGGGGGCAGAAAAACTGACCAGAAACTGTCTTCATTTATCAGGCATTATAAAAAGAGAAATAAATGCTTGTGCTATGCTTTATTAAACTGCTATAGTTATACATATAGTCTAGTTTCTTTTTTTCCCAATTTCACAAGTTGTTACAAGGCATGTATTAAAACCTATTATATTTACTAAAGAAATATGAAAACTTGAGCATTTCTTAAGTATTTTTGGCAATTGTTGGGCACGGGGTAGTTTCATAAACTAATTTAATCTTATTTTTGTTAGATGATTTAATAATTTATAGAATTATTTTTGGTAGTATCCAAAACATACATAGAACTAAAGTCAAAAACATATTATGCTACCTAGTATCACAGGTTTTAATAAATCAACCTTTTTTTTTCCAAACTTTTTTCCAATACAGAGATTTTATTACAAAAGAAAAGTGTGTTTAAAAGCCTATTATGTTAAATAGAAGAACACAAAATAAAAAATTGGTTGACGTGGATATAAGGGACTCACTTTTTCATTTATGTATTCAACATGCAGTTTTTGAGGATGTCCTTTTTTGTATATTCTAAGCAGTGGGACATATCAGTATAATTTTGATAAGCTCTCACAAAGCTTTCATTCTTGTTTATGTGTGAGAGACAATAAGCAAATAAATATTTAAGATATTCTATTGTGGTGAGCTCAATAAAGAAAAATAAAAATAGTTGAAGGTATTATTTAGGTAGGTAGTCAGGGAAGTTCTCTCTGCTAAGATGATTCATGATCAGAGAGCTGAAGGAAGTGAGGGAATGATGTGAGCCATGTGGACATGTGAGGAAGTGAGTTCCAGGAGGAGGAAGGCTGCTGAGGCAGAGCAGCAGAGAGGCCAGTGGCTTCTGGCCTGGAGAGAGAGACGGGGAGAGTGGTCACAGACAGCATCAGTGGAGTAGGAGGCCTTGACGGGGGTTTCCTTCTTCCCTTACTTGTTTCACCAAAGCTATATTTAAATCATCTTCTCAAAACACCAGTGGCTCCACAGAACGTAGCTTTAAAATGGCTCTCAATGATAACCAAGGCAAAAGATGCTTGAACTAAGGGGATTCACTGCCAGCTTCCCATGTACCAAGAGATGTGCTGGGGTTTTGAACACAGTGGTACACGAGAGACAAGGCCTACTGTGGAGCCGGTTTACTGGACTAGAGGCAGTACAGAAACTGGTGGTTTTAGAGTTACGTGCAGTCTAGTCACGCAAGTTTAAAGGACACAAAGAAGGCTTTTATGTTATATACCGTTTCATATATTGTATACATTTGGTTGTATCTGTGTATATACACACACACACATATGTATATGTATACATGCGTGTGTGTGTATGTGTGTGTGTATATATATATAAAAGCACTGCCAAGCATTTTGTTTCCATAAACCATAAATGAGGTACAGTCCTGTATGCAATGTCAATCTGAAACATGTTGGGAAGAACTTCAGTAATAAGTTCTCTAACCAGCAATTAGATTTTCTAGTGGGTTGACAACATTCATGTAATTGGATTTGATAGGGATAACATATCAATTATTTCAATCATATTCATTCATGCATATAATGATACAAGCAGCATTTACTTCTCTATTGGGAATTCCTGCTAGAACATGGAGAGAATTTACTAGTCACAAAATCTCCCAGTGCTGACTGATCTCACTCAATTCCACTTATTTTACTTCATTATCACTTCTGTTTTTGATGTATGTGCTAGAGGTGGGAGTTTATAAACTGTATGTTTGTTTTAATGTCAACACAATGATATTACTGTGATGCCCCAAATGCTTAGGAAGCTAAGGTAATGTCTTTATCTTTTCCATTCTACATTATTATATATGTCAAGGGTTTCCTCAAACCCCCTCCCCCGCCCATTGCTAAGCACACAATAAATACTGTTTACTAATGACAAATTAGCCAAATGAATGATACAATAAAGTTTTGTTGATACTAAAAAGAAATACATTTCATTTGGGGGAAGTGTGAAAATATTGATTCAAAACTCATTCTACTTGTAGAAGGTGAAATAATTGGTGCCCACAGGTTCTTCTTTCATAAAATCTCACAGGCCTTTCAAAGTATCTTCACAACTATGTTAAATCTGACTCTAATCTATGGACTATAAGAGGCTTTATAAGATTCTTCATGATGTTAAGCAAGTCTTTCGATACAGGCCTTCTAAGTCATGGGTAAGTAGTTATTAAGAAACCAAGGGTGACAGTAGCAGAGTTTGGCATAAAGTGGTACCTGAGAGTTATGAGTTACTATTACTATTATTATTATTATTATTATTATTATTGAAAAACAAACCACCTCAAAACTTTATCTTAATGAAGCCTGAACTGGCTCATTTTAAACTTGTTACCTGATCTTCAAGGCAAAATACCAAATTTTCAAGTGACCTTTAAATGACTGATATACTTAGCATTTCCAACTAATTTTACCCACCCTAAATCTGCAAAACAGGGTACCAGAGTTCTTTCTTTTAAATCATAAGCAAAAAATTATAAGGTTAAGCCTTTATTAAAAAATTATTCCCTTATGCTTGAAATGTTCAATAGCAGCAACTCTTATTTATTATATTCTACAACACTGCTCACAAAAGCTTAGAATTTATAGGAGACAATGTGATTTAAAGTAAATGTTCAAGGTTACAAAATATTTTGAGTCATATTTTAGACTGTAAGAATTTAAGATGACTATTTAAAAGTATAGTAAGAATAAAAATCTTAAAATAATAATACTATCAGAATGTATTTTTATAACTTTCCTATGACTTACAATTTCATATAAAATGCACTGTTTTCAATTAACAAGTTAAAATCAAAGCAAAGACTTTGTGATCTTTCCAAATTCCACAGAAGTTAACCTTCAACTGTCATATTTTGCTCAATCATCTTTTGCTTTTATGTTGTCAAATTGTTAGAGTCAAATACTTCATTATTTTGTAATTCCAAATGAACCGTGTCTTGCAAATACTTGCCTGCCTCCCTCACACACTCACAGGCGCAAACACACACAGGCACACATACACACACACACACAAAACTATACCTTGGGGATAGATTTATTTGTTTGTGTTATACTTACTTAATGCAAGATTTATTTTATTTCTTAAAGTCAATGCTATAATTTCTTTCCAGAGCTGGAAAATGCTTCAAAACTCTGTTGTAAATAAGTGTAAAATACAAAGGCATCTTCCAATTTATTTTCTTCCAGTTCCTAAGACAATAATTTCATGATTGTAACTCATCAGTAAAAATGATATGATTGAGAATGTAACTAAGATACTTGAGCAACTGACTTTTCAGAGCTGTTTTGACGTAAGGAATTAAAAGGAAAATTTTGTGGAGTTTTTAATTGTAACAAAAAACAGTTGCAGACAAATGGATCAAAACATATGGCTACATGGTAGTCTCTAGTCTTAAAATTACTTTTAAAGTAATTCCTTACTTTACTGACTTCAGAAGTAGGTTGTTAACTTAAACATAAGTTGATAAAAACAATATAATGCTAGCTAGAGCTCTGAAGTCATTATAATAACATCATTTTAAATTTTATTAAGAGCATGTTTCTTATGCTTTGGCTTTAACATATATCAGTTACTAACTTTAATGTATTCAATAGCTTGTCTATTTCTGTTATAAGCTTCACATTTTCCTTAAAAATAGTAAAAAAAATATATATATACTATTTTGAAATGTATATGATGGTAATAATGGTACCTAACTGATGGGCTACTGTGAGAGTTACTTATAAACACTTAGAATAATGCCTGGCACACAGGAAGCACTCATTAAGCACTGGCTCCTAAGTGTAATTATCTGTACTGTGGGTTTTAAAATAAATATTTATATATTTCTTGTACTATTTATAGTATTTCCTTAAAATGTGCTTTGATTTAATATTGATATTGTAACATAATTTGGTGGGATTTTTTTGTCTAGTTCTATAAAACTGTAGGCATCGTGATGTTTCAGTGGGTTTAAAACAAGCAAATTTAGTTCTTTCTTGAAATAAACTGAGAGCCCTGATTTTTTTAAGATGGTTTAACATGATCACATTTATTATAATTAATGCTATTATTTGTCACTTTACTTAATGCTTTCACTTTTCTTATCATTCTTTATCTTTTTGAAAACTTTCTTTTACAGTATTGATTCTAGTTTTGTTTCTCTTTTCTGTAACAAGTTAAGTTATAAATTACACTTTAACTAGTGGTCAAGAATAAAACAGTATCAATTGATTTAACTGATTTCTCTTTATGGAAGGTGATAAATGTATTATTTCACATCTTTTTCACCAAACCCCTCAAACTCTTACAGATTTATATAGAAATAATCTTGGACATTTGATCCACATTGTTATTTGAATCTCACCACATTCTCTTATAGAGTATTCAATCTTTTCTTGAAATTTAATATCCATAATAATAAATATAAACTTTGTACTATATTCTCTTGTTTCTATTACTGTTTCATTTATATGTAGTTTGACTTCTTAATTTTAATTAATTACTAAGTTGACTGGAATATTTTTAGAAATTTGCAAGAAGGAAGAAAGGTAACTTCCAGCCAGCAACAGACTGGATATGGAATTCCTGAGTCCCCAGCTCTTTTGTTTTCTTTTTATGCATGTACGTATATATGTACATACATACGTATGTGTTTAATGTTGTATAAACTCACCTTGTCCCTCTTCCACTCTGGTTTTCAAAGAGCTACGTCTTATGAAACTCCTCAACATTTTTAGCATTTGTATGACATGTTTGCCTAGATTTGGTGAGGATATGTACTTTCTCTTTGCCTTTTCCTTCCTTTGCCTTGTAATGATAAATTTTAAGCAGAGAGTAAAATACACAGATGTGATCAATATCTTGGACTGGAAGTAACTTACATATGACTTCTGAGGTTCCACTAGGTAAGGTCCTGATACATCGTCTTTATACACTCATACATGTTATCTCCGGTCAAGGCTAAGTGTCTTTCTGTAGAGGGTATTTCAGCTGTATTAACCACTGCTGATGCACAATAGTGAGCATGCACTCTCCCAGTTTTGAATGCCCAGGATGAAGAGTCTTGCTGACTCTGTTACTTGGGAATTATTTTTTCCTTTCAATTTGCTCAGTAACAGATTAATCTATTTTTGTTTTAATTAAGTATTGCAACAAACTGCTGGAGATGGGAGGCAGCCACAAAACATAGGCAAAAAATTTCTGGTCACTGAAGAGACAGTCATTTTATTGTTATTGTTGTACTCTGTTGCACTTTGAAGAGTTGGGACAGAGCTGGTTTGGAGAGTAGCATGGATTGATTACTATTCAAGGATCAAAGTGCATGAGATTAGTTTACCACAACTATAGGAATTTTTTTAGTGACAAAATTGTTTAATCTTTCATTGTCAGAAAACAACATTTATTAAGAATCCAATGTAGGTAAAATATCTTAGGGTATTAAAAATAAATTAGAAATCATGCCACATATATAGAATGTTGTTAACTGACATAGACTTAAGTAATAGAATTAATTAATATTTTGGAATTATTTTTCTCCTAGTGTCATATAACCAAACCAAGGTTGTATCTAATATTTTCAAGATTTCCTGTATATACCAGTGATCTCAAGAAGTCAGCTTATACCACAGAAGTTGACCCATTAGGGGACTTAGATTGTAGGCAAATTCTTTGTGAACTTGGAAGAACTAGGTATCTCTACTAAAATTGTATGTAATTGAGCTATATTACTTGTTTAGGTTTACTCATCTGAAAGTATATAACAGAGATTTAAGATAATTAAGTGGTAACTTAGTGATAAATGGAAAGCCAAAAGCAAATGAGAAAAGGGAAAAAAACACTATTAATGGGTTTGTGGAGCTGTGTCTCTACCAAAAAAGGTGATCGTGTTCAAGTTTAGTGACTTTATTCTTTTCTTACACAGCACACAGAAAGACTAGGAAGTTAGGAACAGCCAATTACTAGATAAAAGAATAAATGATCATTTGAAAGAAAAACTGCAAGGTCCCATGGTCTCTGTATATGCTAATTTACCAGTCCCACTAGGATAAAATAAAGAACAAATGATTTTTCCTTCTAGCCGTGTTTATATTCCCACCCTTAGAGACATTCATCTGCTTATCAGTCAAAGCAGTATACAATTTGCTAAATATCACTTTTTAAAATGTAAACCTAAGTGGAAGAACCCTGGAAAAAAGACGATTTTCCTTAAGCATGTCTGATTAGCAAGTTATACTTGTTACAGCAAGTTATAGTAAGAATTTGTTCATTAAATGAACTGATTTTTATTGAGAAGAGGAAGAGGGAAAATCCTTTGATGCCAAGATGCAGGAAGGAACACCGATTCGTGAATCAAGCCTTAGAAAAGCACCAAATTGAGAATGTGGCATTGAGTGTAAAATTGGCATTTGAGGAACACATTAGGAGTTGAGATAAAAGTCCATTAGTTGAGATATACAGAACAAGATTTCTTATCACCCTATCACCATTAATCACCAGAATTTCCATGTTCTCTAGCTTTTCTTTTCCTCATCTTCTCCCCTAGGTTATGTCTTAATAACGTTAAAATACCAAGCTTTTCTTTTATAAATCTTAATAGATATCTGACAGAAAATTATAAGGAAAAAAATAAATATTGCATCATCATTCTATTCAGTGAAAATAGTACTAAGAAGTTAATAATGTAATTTCTTCTATTTTCATCAAAGGTTTGACAGAGAAAATACACATTTTCTGCAAGAAATATTATTAGCGTAAACCCATATAAAGGATGAGTAAGTAACTTAGCTATGAGAAATTTTAACTATTTGGGTCTTTTATAAACTGTATATTTAAAAGAATACTACCTTTGTATTAAAGGCAGGTATTCATTAAATCATACATCCAAAAATATTCATCAAGAACCTATATAATGACAGCACTCATCTATGTGTTGTGAGTAAAGAGATCAAAACAAGCGTCCTTCACTCATGGAGCTTAAATTCCACTGAGTTAGACAGAAAACAGCAGGTAAAAAACAGATTATTTCAAGTAGTGAGAAATAATTCTGAAAAAAATTTTAAAAGGATAATATGACAATATCTGAATTGGAATGCAATTTTATTTATTTATCTATCAGTTTATTTGGCTATTTATTATTTTTGCTGACCATCAAAGTTTGTTTTATTTTCAATTCGATTTATTTAAACAAACACAAAAATGGTTCCAAAAACACTCTGGAATATTTTTAAACAGAAAATGCTAGCTGTTTCTAAAGTGAGAGCCAAAATACTACGACTAGAAGGTACTGAAAATTCTGTACACACTTTAGTGTTGGCCTTTAAAGTTACTATAACAGACACCTGTTAGATAAAAAATACAGGGGAAAATATGCCTGTTATTGTCATGGACAACCTCTATTCATTAGTGAATAGAGTCTATATTTGTTAATATCCATTAATTCATTAATTATTCTAAAATTTTATTGCAAAATACAATCTTTATATTTTGTGTCATGTTAGATATTATAAATGTAAAGTTTCCATAGATTGATAACTAAACACCAGAGAATGTTTTTTATTTGTTTTATACTTTTTTAAACTTTGCTGGATTTTTTAAGCTATTAATTTATTTAACTTTTCCAAATCAAAAGTATTCTTAAGGGCTTATACATAAAATACAGGAATTCAGCTACAAGGAAAAATATACCCCTTTCAATCTGATTACATACTCTTGTGTTCTCACTACATTTTTACGCATCCCTGCCAAATTAAACTTCTAAAGCAATAGCTTTAATCACAGCATTTCTTTGCTTAAAAGCTTTTATTTTCATTGCCTTCTGAATAAAACATGTAAGTAATTATCATCCGGCTCTATCTTCTACCAAAACTCTACAAATAGCCTACCCATAAAACAGGACTCTCTTCTGTCCTATTTCTCATTCCTCATATACTTCTGCTGTCACTTTCAGCTGAACTTTTTCCCTCATTATCGCCAACTATAAAAATCCTACTTAACCTCTAAAGTCCATCTTAAAAGTTATTATTAATCCTTTTGCAACTCCCTTGGTTCAACACAGATCATAAACTACCTGCATTATAGAAATGAATATGCCTGCCATATCAGTCTCTTAATTCCTGAGGGCCTAGTCTCCCACCTGCATATCTCCTACAGCACAATGCTTCTCTTCTAGTTAGCCAGTTACTTATTAATTCCACTGACTCCAAGTAGAATACAAAACTCGAGTACAGAGGTGTGACTTCAGCAGAATGTCAGAGTAGGCAGCTTCAAATACCAGGCTCGTCACAAAAACGTTGAAAAACGGGTAGAAACGGTCACAACTGACTTTGTCTGTACTCTAGAACAAACAATCAAAGGTACATACTAACCAAGAAAATGCTGAATTAAGAACAAGGCAACTTAAAAATGGTAGGAAAGAGTGTGGCATTCTTATTTGGCCTTGCCCACCCGCCTTCCTGACTTGGCTGCAGTAATGAAGGTGTGAGCCCACATTCCCAGCGTGGGATCCTGGCCCCTGATTCTGGAGGGAGCAGAGCAGATTTTATTAACATATTACTGTGTTCCTCTGTTCTCATTTGTCTGGGGGCTATCTGAAGAATGAACATAGGGATTAATATCCAGAATACATTAAAAAATAAAAAAAGCTCCTACAACTCAAGAACAAAAAGACAAATAACCCAATTTAAAAATGGGAAAAGGTCGTAAGTAGACATTTGTTCAAAGAAGACATACAAATGGCCAATTAGCACATGAAAAGATGCTTAACATCATTTGTCATTAGGAAATTGCAAATCAAAACCACACAATATCACTTCTTGCCTACTAGTGTCGCTATAATAGAAACATTTAAAAAATAAAAAAGAAGACACTAATGAACTTACCTACAAAACAGAAACAGATTCACAGACACAGTAAACAAACTTACGGTTAAGGGGGGAAAGGGAGTGGGGAAGGATAAATTGGGAGTTTGAGATTTGCAAATATTAATTAATATATTACTATATATAAAATAGATAAACAAGAAGTTTCTTCTGTATAGCATAGGAAACTATATTCAATATCTTTAGTAAACTATAATGAAAAAGTATATGAAAATGAATATATATATATATATGACTGAAACATGCTGTACACCAGAGATTGGCACATTGTAAACTGACTATACTTCTATTAAATAAATAAATAAATACCAGTTTAAAAAAAGAAAAGAACACATGTTGGCAATGATGTGGAGATACTGGAATCCTGTACGCTCCTGGCAGGAATGTGTAGCCATTGTGGAAAACAGTTTGGTAGTTCCTCAAAAAGTTAAACATATGTATGTGTACTAGTATCTGCTTAAGTCCCTGCCCTCAAATATTTTGGGTATATATATATTTGGGTATATATTTAGAGGTGGAATTGCTGGATCATATAATAAGTCTATGTTTAGACCTTTCAAGGTATAGTTTCTATTTGGGATGATGGAAAATATTGAAATAGATTCTGGTGATGGCTGAACAACACTGTAATTGTAATTAGTGCCACTGAAAAGTCTATACTTAAAAATGGTTAAAACGACAAAATAATATGTTATATATATTTTACCATAATAAAAAAAAATAGTGCATGAATTTTACATTCAAGTAGTGTATGTAGTAATGCTAAGCAGAAGATGGCAGATAGATATAATTTCTAAGGACTTGTGTAGTTTAGTTTCAAATAAATGAATATTCCATAAAACCATTTTTTAAAAAAAGGGGTTTAACATATACCATTCTTTCACTGTGCAAAGTACTTAATTCAATTAGCAATGTGCAGTTTAGCACTAATGATGGAATAGTTATGATTGAAAATGTGCTTTCAATATACTCAGATTTAGAATATCAACAACCTAATTCTTCTTGAAAATATCTTCTAAAATTTATTAAAATCATGTTTTCAAATAATGAACTAAATAAACTTAGGAACAAAAATTCATATTTTAATTGTTACCTAGCTGACTAGGATCACTAACAGTTGATTATACTTAAGTTGAAATGAAAAAATGAAATGAAACATATAGCAATTTGCTAATATACATATTATATCCACTATCATCAAAAACAACCTAATTACTTTCTTGGGTATCATAACAAGCATGGCATTAATATGATTAGTGTAGGAAAACTGTACTCATGCTTAATGAAAATTAGGCCTGTTCCGTCAGTGTTAATGAGCAAAAGGGGTAATTATGTAAACTTAATAAGTAAATGTACTTTTTACCATGTATCCATTCAGCACACATGTCTTTTAAGCATTTATTCTGTCTGATGACCATATGCATACACATAGTATGTGAATTGTCTGAATTCATGCATATTCTCAGAAGAAGGACCTCTACTGAAAATTTCCATGAGGCCAGGATGCACTTTTTCCTAAAGCACTATGCCTGCAGACTCTATTAACCAAGAGGTTACCCAGGCATTTTCACCAACATGTACCGTTATAAACTTTTAGTATTTATTTGTCAACATTTCACTACTGTGCCATTTTTACTATTAAATAATTATAAGCAGTTTGGCTAAAGTGTTTTTTTTCTTCTGCATTTTACCCACACCCAGTTCATTAAGTTGTGACACTTGAGTTCAAGGTTTCAGGTCTTAGGAATTACTACCTGGCATCTGCTACTGCCACCAGATTTAAAGTAAAAAATGTAAAAGGCATAGGGATCAACTGGCCATAATATGGATAAAGAATAATGAAAAAGCTCCAGTGGCTCCCCACTGAACCAAGGAGAAGGTCCAAACTCCTACCAGGCCTCCTAGCTCTTTGCCCTCCAGGTAAAAATGTTTTTCAAACCTCAGTTTCCACCACGTTTCTTCCTATCCTACACTCTAGTCAAAACTGATTTTGCATCACTCCACAGCCATGGAAGATCTTGCTCCCATTAAAATAGCTCATACTTTTCAATCTAGAGTTCTTTTTCTTCCCTTTTTAAAGCTCGGTTCAAATGCCACCACTTTAGTCACATCTCCCGTATTTATTTAAAGAATCATTCTCTTGCAAGCTTCCTGTAACACTTTGTAGCCTCTATATTATCTGACTCTTGAATGAATATTAGTCATATTTGCCTCAATTAAGATATGAGCCCTTCAAGGGAAAGAGAATTCAGCATAAAAATCGTAAATATATACGTATAACGTACAAAAGTTAGAATAAAGCTCTGCAATTTACAAAATACTTTTATATTTATTATTTCATTTGATTTTCTCAAAGTGGTAATTCCCATTTCACAAAGTAGAGCTGATATTCATAGAAATTAAGATGTATGTCCAGTGTCAAATGTCTAGTAACACCAGATGGAGCAAGGATTTAAAGTTAAGACTTTCAACTCAAATTCATAGCTTTATAGAACTTAGAGAAGAGAAATGAAGAAGAGAGGCTAGTTAAATCATTGCCCAAGGACACAGGATTTGAATACGGTTCTTCTGAATCTTAGCCCTGTAAATTTTCTATACTATCAGCAAAAACCTGAAACTATAGGCTTAAAAGAAAGTAGTTGATATTTTGAAATTGTGAATCAATGGATTTAGACAACTATGTGGACAGCTTCATATAATATGCTGGATATTATAGAAGTAGACTACCTTTACACATTGAAATACATTAATAATTGCCCATTAAATAAATCAATCATTGATATGCTATAAAAGGAAGCATAACCACTATAAAACCCTATTATCACTTCAAGTAATACGATTGCCCTTCAAGTCCCATAAAATTG